>NC_138663.1:106355940-106976564 GCF_964273445.1 Streptopelia decaocto
CCAATGCAAAGTATTTCACATGGAATTTGGAGACGCGAGATAGCAGACGGACCTTGTATCATACTCTCTTCAGGTGTTTGTAGGAGCCAAGCACCAGCTAGCCCACAGTATAGCAGAAGTATGTGATATTTATTCATGTAGTAACATAAGAAGAAAAATTTCTGCTCTACAAAATTTACTATTTAATTTAGAACAGTAACAGTATGAATACTGACAATAGGCCATGCTAGATAATATGGGGTGATTGTGTTAGTGTTCCTGAAAGTAATTTTATTAAAAGAAATGGATCTTACAATTAATTTTCCATTATGTGGCTTTTTTTTTTTTTTTTTTTTTTTTTTTAAGAAGAAGAAGAAAAAAGGCAATTATTTTTTACCTTTCTTTTTTTTAGTGGGCAGGCAAGAGAGTAACAGTAGATTGTGCTATGGTAGAAGTGAGCAGAGGAAAGCTTGTTCACTGGAAGAATTAAGTTACAGGGGAATCAAGCCAAACTACAGAACTCATCCTGCCCAGTTCTGGTAAATGTTCATGCAAATTTAACCTTGCAACTGCACGATGAAACATAGTTTTCTTGAAGGCACAGTTTCCCTGAATGCATAGTTTCCCCCAGTGTAGTGGAACTTGTTATCACGCAACCCAGTTTTGTAAGTGAAAAGTCTTTGTATTTGAAGTATTGCATGCATGTTGTTAGGGGGTGAGTTAACAATTTTCATACTTGGTTGTCTAACAGTACACTGATGAGTTCAGAAAGGAGTCAGGAGAGGTGTGTGCAGCAGTCTTGTTATAAGGGCAGCTTAAAAGATCAGGTTTTCCAGCCCAGAGAATCAACTAGAAAGCAAAAAAAATACATCATTTGAGACTGAAAGAGCAAAATCACAAAACAGAGAAGTAGTTTTTTGGACAGTGAGTACTGGCGAGAAAAAGCAGATATTTAGTTAGTAAGCACAAGTCTGTGAGAAAATGTAGGAATGGCCAGTAGAAGTTGCAAAGAGATGAATCAGTGTCAGCTAATGAATACCTGCAGATATCATCTCTATCCTATATTTAAAATCATTTCACCTTAGCAGAAAGTCTGTGTGGATCTTGAAAAGATTTTTATGTGGGCAGTTCTGAGAGTGAGATTGAAGCTGTATGCCCCTTACCTGACACTATATAAGGCTAATCACTAAAAGAAGTGAAAGTTGATATCTCTCTCATAATTTTGGAAATTAACATTTTTATTCTAACAGTTTTCAGAAGGATTTTAGAAAGAAATGTTGATGTGAGTATGTAAGTTCACACAAATAAAAACCTGATCAGTATTTGATGATGACAAATAAAAAAAGTCAGATGAGTTTTCACAGAAAAACAGAAAATTATGGTAACAGAACTGCATCTTTAAAAATTGCAGTGCACTTCTAAAGGGAGGAGTTTTAGTGAACCAGTGAAGTGAGTGTGACTATCTGAAGATTTTTCAGACCTGTGAATTTAAAGCTGCTTCTGGACTTGATTGCACTCTTGCTGCGTTCTATAAATTTATTTTGGCATTAAGAGCCAAGAGGTGGAGGAAAACCCCATTTGTTAAAAATTATTATTATGGAGAATCAGAAATGAGTACTCATTACTGAACTCCAGGAGAAGATTAGTCAGCATACGTCTGTCTTTGACCTTGAAATGCAAAGAAGTCACAGGGCTGTGTGGGAGTCAGGGAGAACTATCATGACTTCACTGACATCCACCTACTCTTGTAGATGCATTTTAGATGTGCATTCTGTCTTACTTTGGAAATGCTGAGGTTTAATCTGGCAAGCAGCTAAACACCACACCCAGCTGTTCACTCACCTTCTGCCCTCACTGGTGTGGGGGAGAGAACTGGAAAAAGGGTAAGCCTCATATGTTAAGATAAAGACCATTTGTTAGGACAGAAAAAAAAAAAAGAATATATAAAACAAGTGATCCATAATGCAGTTACTCACCACCTGTCAACTGATACCCAGCCAGCTCCTGAGCAGCAATCCCTTGGCTAACTTTTCCCTAATTTATATACTGAGCATGACATGATACAGTATAGAATATCCCTTTGGCCAGTTTGGGTTAGCTGCCCTGGCTGTTGTGTCTCCCATCTTCTGCATCTCCAGTCTCCTCAATGAAGTCCTTCATTGGTATAAACATTGATTAACGACAACCAAAACATCAGTGTATTATCAACATTCTTCTCATACTAAATCCAAACCACAGCACTATACCAGCTACTATCCTCACTGCAATCAGGCCAAGAAATCAATATTTTTGGTGGCCTCCTTCCTTAAAATGCAGTTAAATTGCTCTACAGGAAGGGGTTATGCTATGAGGAGCAAATAGGATGCTTATAAGACCATTTGTGTTACACAGCAGTTGAGAGGCAGAAAAATACCTATGTCAATTAAGTTTATCAAAGATCTAATGAGTGACTGTGACATTGATTTTAATATGCAAATTAAGGTACATGTGTTTAGTGTCAGGAGAGAAGAATGACAATGAGAATCAGTGATGATTAAAAATCCTATGTTATATGACTGGGAAGAAAAGGTATACTGTTCTCTATGATAGGTATGGCTAACAGAAAATGTGTAAGGAGCACAAATGAAGAAGAAAGATAAATGCTGTAGGTTTTGAAGAGGAATGAGACATAGTATGAATGTAAAAAGAAAAATGTAAGAATTGTTGTCTTTGGACTAACATATATGATACTGGTCTGTGAATAAAATAAGCTTAGTATAAGGTATCTGTAGCCTCATTACATTTCATAGAAATCAATATTCAAGTGACAGAATAAGTCACATTGCAAAAAATTGCCTTTTAATTTTCCAGTTTATGTACTGTAACTATTCACAAAAATGTTATTGGTTCATATTAGAATTTAGATCTATTTCCTATGGTGATCTGAATTTATTATGCTGTCCTGTAAGTTTGCAAAGTATGACTTTTTACTAACTTCTTCTCAGTGAGGGTGACAGAACACTGAAACAGGCTGCCCAGGAAGGTTGTGGAGTCTCCTTCTCTGGAGACATTCAAAACCCGCCTGGACATGTTCCTGTGCGACCTCACCTAGGCGTTCCTGCTCCAGCAGGGGGATTGGACTAGATGATCTTTTGAGGTCCCTTCCAATCCCAAACATACTGTGATACTGTGACACTGTGAATTGCTGTAAAGTCAAATTGAATTTGATTGCTTTCAAATATCTCAAAAAGCAGGAATGTTGGAAATTATATTTTTTCTGTGATATTAACTGGATTTATATTGAGGAGTTTTAAGCAAATATATGTAAATGTCTTTTATGACATCATAAATGAAATACATAAAGCATTGGTGTTCAGTGTAGATTAATTAAGGTTAATCTGGATCATTGTTTAGCCTTTACCCTTCTGCAGAGTGGAGCAGAGACTTGCACATTCTATGATGGGACAGTCCTTATGCTCAGGATTGCAAAGACTGTGCATGTTCCTTGCAGCAAGTTAGTGAAATGGCTAGCAACACCCTGTTCTCAACAAGCTGGGCATTTGTATATGGCAGGCTTGATTTCCTACTCCTTCAAGAGTCAAGGACATAGACATCACCACCAGGACAACTGGGAAGTCAGGTGAGACAGAACACTTTTATTCCCTCCTGCAGGACACTGTGACTACAGAACTTATTGCAGTTTGTGGCCTAATACCTCAGTCTCCTCCTGAGAAAGTCCTCTGCACATTTGCTGGACAGATGGTGATTGCTACAGTCAGAGTGATGATTCCAGTTAGGATATTTCCACAGATGTTTGTGGGCAATGCAGAATATGTTGTACTTTTCATGAGACTTTTCTATTATTGGGTAAAAATTGCCTTAACTCTTTGCAGGGTGAGAGCAGAAATATTTCTTTTAAAGGTTTTAAAGGCTCATCTGACATATTGTTCTAGAAAAAACCTATCACAGGGAAATTTCATGACAAAGCTAGGATGAGGAACATCTGTATTTAGACTGTGCGTTTTGAACTAATTTATTATTATTTTCTATAAAGTATGTGTGTTAGTGATGGGCTGTCCATCCTTAACACATTGCTTCCCATTTAACATATCCCAGATTTATAGCTTCCTTTTCTACTTTTTATGCCACCAGGAGGGCAGTGCATATTCCATGGCATGCCTTTAATTAATTAGTCTTTTTCCATCCTATTTGGGGACAGACAGAGGAATTTAATGTATTATTACTAACTAATGAGCAGATTCTAATTTCTGATGATTAAATTTTCAAAAGTAATTTGAAATATAGATTGTACGTCCTTCACAGGGATACATCATCAGATGGACTTCATTAATTAATCAGCAACACTCAGTGCATAGCATGGCTATGCAGGTGCTAGAGTAAAATAATTGTTATTTGTAATTATTTTTCACATTTTTCATTGTTTCACAGGAAAGTGGCCCAGGGCCTATTTTCTCTGTGAGGTTAGCTCCATTTATAACTCAAATCCTATACAGAAAGAAAATGTCTTAACCTTAATATGTGTTAGTACTTCGACATTGAACTGTTAATCTGGATCACCCTAACTGATCTTGTCTCAAGTTAGTGCAGCTTATTAGACTGTGTGGATGTGGATTGTATCTATGTTGGTGCTGCAAGTCATATGTTGGGTTCCTGCAATTCCCCGCTTGCCATACAACAAGAAGGACAGGCAATTTCTCCCACAATTCATTCTTGGAAAAGAAAAAGTTGTGGCTTAGCTAATAGCAGCAAAGAAAGTTGTGTGTTATCCCTTTACAAATCTTTGTGCCAGACACAACTGGCCCCTTCTAGGGGCTCAGCTCTCTGAGTGCTATTCTTCAGTGCAAAAATGATGAGCTAACTCTTGCAGTGAAGACAGACTCCCTACCTCATGCTTCCTCTCAGGTCTGAAAAAGTAAAGAACGAAACTTCCTTCTTTCCTTCCTTCCTTGATGCAGGAGTAGGAGTCAGGACTCTGGTCTCTGTGTTTGGAGGCGCCCGGGGGCTGATACAGCAGAGCTGACCTGCAGCGGGTGAGACACGAAGGCAGGACAGAGTGAGGTCAGACACTTCCTTACTGTGCTGTGACCAAAAGAAAAGACTAAGCTTTACACTATAAAGTGTCATAGAGGAAACAGTCTAGGAGGCTCCTGGAGTGTATGGAAGAGAACTTCCTGACACAGCTGGTCAGTGAGGCAACTAGGGAAGGCACCCCACTGGACCTGTTGTTTGTGAATAGAGAAGAACTTGTGGGTAACTTGTCACATGGAGGTCTGCTTTGGCATAGCAATCACAAAATGATAGAGTTTTCTATTCTTGGAGAAGTGAGGAGGGCAGTCAGCAGAATTGCTACTTTGGACTTCCAAAGGGCAGATTTTAATCTGTTTAGGAAGGAGTCAGTCCTGAAGGACAAAGGAGTCCAGGAAGTTGGGTCTCTCTTCAAGATGGAAATCTTAGAGGTGCAGGAGCAGGCTCTCCCCATGTACTGAAAGACAAACCATCAGGGAATAAAACTGACCTGGCTGAATAGAGAGCTTCAGCTGAAACTCAGGAATAAATGGTGAATTTATAACATTTGGCGGGAGGGATAGGCTGCTTAGGAGAACTACAAGGATGTTGTGAAGTTATGCAGAGAGGAAATTAGAAGGGCCAAAGCTCAACTAAAGCTGAGTCTGTGTACTGCTGTAAAAAGGATCAGAAAATGCTTCTATAAATACATCAGCAACAAAAGGAAGGCTAAGGAGAATCTCCACCCTTTGGTGGATGCAGGGGGTGAGCATTGCCTCAGTCTTCAATAGAACAGTTGTGCTTCAGGTATGCACCCCGCTGAGCTGGAAGACAGGGACGGGGAGCAGAATGTGGCCCCAGTAATCCAAGGGGAAATGGTTGGAGACCTGCTACACTACTTAGACACGCATAAGTCTATGGGACCAGATGCCATCCATCCATGGATACTGAGGGAGCTGCTGGAAGCGATCACTAAGCCACTTTCAATTATTTATCAGCAGTCCGGGCTAACCAGGGAGGTCCAAGTTGACTGAAAGTTGGTGAATGTGATGCCCATCTACAAAATGGTCAGAAGGAGGATCTGGAAAATTACAGGCCTGTCAGTCTGAACTCGGTGCCAGGGAAAGTCATGGAACAGATCATTTTGAGTGCTATAACATGACACATACAAGACTAACAAGTGTTCAGGCCCAGTCAGCATGGCTTTATGCAAGGCAGGTCCTGCTAGACCAACATGATCTCCTCTATGACAAGGTGACCCACTTGGTGGATGAGGGAGAGGCTGTGGATGTTGTGTCCTTAGACTTCAGTAAGGCCTTTGACACTGTTCTCCACAACATTCTCCTGGAGAAGCTGGCAGCTCATGGCCTGGATGGGTGTACTCTGTGATGGACAAAGAACTGGCTGGAGGGCTGGCCACAAAGAGTTGTGGTGAATGGAGCCAAATCCAGTTGAGAGCCGGTCATGAGTGGTGTTCCCCAGGGCTCAGTACTGGGTCCACTTCTGTTTAGTATCTTTATCAACAATCTGCATGAAGGGATTGAGTGCACCCTCAGAAAGTTTGTAGATGACACCAGGTCGGGTGGGAGTGTTGATTTGCTGGAGGGTAGGAAGGCCATACAGAGGGATCTGGACAGGCTGGATCACTGAGCTGAGGCCAAATGTATGAGGTTCAACACAACCAAGTGCCGGGTCCTGCACTTGGGTCACAGCAACTCCATGCAAGGTTACAGGCTCAGGGAAGAGTGGGTGGAAAGCTGCCCGGCGGGGAAGGACCTCGAGGTGTTGGTTGACAGCCATCTGAACATGAGCTAGCAGTGTGCCCAGGTGGCCAAGAAGGCCAACACGATCCTGGCTTGTATCAGCAATAGCTTGGCCAGCAGGACTAGAGAAGTGATCATCCCCCTGTAACTCAGCACTCGTGAGGCTGCACCTTGAATCCTGTGTTCAGTTTTGGGCCCCTCAATACAGGAAGCACATTGAGGTGCTGGAGAGAGTTCAGAGAAGAGCAATGAAGCTGGTGAGGGGTCTGGAGCACAAGTCTGACGAGGAGCAGCTGAGGGAACTGGGGCTGTTTAGCCTGAAGAAAAGGAGGCTGAGGGGGGACCTTGTCGCTATCTACAACTACCTGAAAGGAGGTTGTTGCATGGAGGGTGCTGGTCTCTTCTCCTGAGTAGCAACTGATAGGACAAGGGAAAATAGCCTCAAGGTATGTCAGGGAAGGTTTAAATTGAATAATAGGAAAAATTTCTTCACAGAAGGGGTTGTTAGGCATTGGAACAGGCTGCCCAGGGAAGTGATGGTGACACCATCCCAGGAAGTGTTTAAAAGATGTATGGATGAGGCTCTTAGGGACATGGTTTAGTGCTAGAGTTAGGTTAGGGCTGGACTCAATGATCTTAAGGGTCTCTTCCAGCCAAAATGTTTTTATGATCCTATGATCATCTCAGATGTCTAATCTGCATGGTCCTTCAGCCTGAAGGACTAAGACCTCAAACTGGCACTGAAATGGTGGCTGAAGCTCATGTCAGTAAAGTTTTGCCTGCTTTGTTGTTTTCCAAGGGTTCTGTTGACACAGAATGCTTCAGGTCCATTTCTAGGGAAGTAGCCACAAGACTGGTAAAGCTCTCTCCATCCTCTGAAATCCCACTTACTGGCAGGGAACCTCTGCAGCTCAACATGAATTTCGTACTGCTGATTATTCATCTGTGGACCATTGTTGAAAGTCAAATTGTTAGGGATATAAATTAATAGAAGCACGCTGACTAAAGAAACAGCTTGGGATTAGAAGATGTGAGTTTTACTCCTGGCTCTAGATGACTTATAATCAAACAAGGTAAACAAATCTATTGAGAACTAACACAAACTCTCCTCTGAATTTTGTCCAGTTTCATGACAGTGACAAAGAGATCCCATGGAGATGATAGAGATCACACTTGCAGAAAAGATCAGCATCCTGTGCAGCTCCAAGAGGTGAAGGTGAATGTCATGATGGGATGTGTGCTGCAGAGAATAGCTTTTAAAGCCTGGAAATGGTTGCTTCTTAAAGCAGTCATTAAGCACCAGGAGAGACAAGTCCTGAATTATCCTGATCCAGGACTGAGTTCAGAATGTTTTTGCTAAATAACCACAATACAATAATTATCACAATACACTCAGATTTAGCCCTTTCCCCACAATAATGCAGAACTACATCCAAATCAAGAAGCTGCTTCCAAGAAATCAAAAGGAACAGCCAAAAGAAAAAAATATTGTTATTACATTTCATTACATTATATTACATTACAAAATATTATTATTATATTACATTACAAAATATTATTATTATATTACATTATATATTATTATATTACACCCAGAATATTGTGTGCAGTTCTGGGCCCCTCAGTTCAAGAAGGACAGGGAAATGCTGGAGAGAGTCCAGCGCAGGGCAGCAAAGACGATTAAGGGAGTGGAGCATCTCCCGCATGAGGAAAGGCTGAGGGAGCTGGGTCTCTTTAGCTTGGAGGAGACTGAGGGGTGACCTTATTAATTTACAAATATATAAAGGGTGAGTGTCACGAGAATGGAGCCAGGCTCTTCCCAGTGACAACCAACAGTAGGACAAGGGGTAATGGGTTCAAATTGGAACACAAGAGGTTCCACTTAAATTTGAAGAAACTACTTCTCAGTGAGGGACAGGCTGCCCAGGGGGGTTGTGGAGTCTCCTCTGGAGACATTCAAGACCCACCTGGACACATTCCTGTGTAGCCTCATCTATGTGTTCCTGGTCCGGCAGGGGGATTGGACTAGATGATCTTTTGAGGTCCCTTCCAACCACTAACATTCTGTGATTCTGTGATTCTGTAATATTTGTGACATAATATGGAGTTTGCTTAAATATGGTACACTGGAACCTCAGAATAAATGTATTTCAGTTAATGAAAAAAGAAAACTTAGAAAAGCACCACAAATAAGTCTTCAAAGTTAAACATCAGAGTAAGAGAGATTGCTAGAAGTTAAAAAACCTAAAATGAACATCACATTCAAATGGAAAAATAACACAAGCAACTTAAATGTAAAATTAAGAAGGAAGGACAAAAGAATATACTTTGGGGAACAATTTTCTTAAGCCATAAAAATTAAAAATATACTTATTCTTCAAACTTATAAGGAAGCCTGCCAGAAAGTCTGTGGGGCCAGTAGATGATCATGGCTTAATAGGAGTTCTCCCAGGGAAAAAATGCCAAAAAATTAACCCAATTCTTTTCAGTGTGCATCACCACTGAGAAGACGTTTAAACTAGAGGGCTTTGTGTTACATGTATCGGAGTTTAAAACAGTACTTTCTCAAACAATTGTATCAAAAGAATAAGATTTAGAAGAAATAGATGAAGTGAATGCAGACAAATTACCAGAAGTTGGTAATTTTTCACTTGAACGCCCTAAGGGAACACAAACAGGAAAATGGAAACTTTCAACTATTCTATGGCATCTGTTGACTAAATCAGTTGCGGTACTAGATGAGAGTGAAATGACAAATATAAATTCAACTTTTAAAAAGGATTTAAGTGGAATGAGGAATTCAGAAAGCTTAAGACAATCTATAAATTTGGTAGTGTGTGAACTGTTAGAAGCCATCCTAGAACTAACAGACACAAGGGTAAGTACAATGTAATGAGAAAGAACCAACACAGCTTTTTAAAGGGGGTTAGTACCTTGCAATTTTATTAGAGTTGTTCGATCATCTCTAAATATACAGAAGGAATAATCCAGTTGATAACTCTGCCAAAAAGCTTTATGACAAGGCCTTTTCTGAGGGCTCTTAAAGAAATTACATGGTGGTAGGATAGGGGAGAAGTTCCTCTGCATATTAATAACTATTTAAAAGGTAGGAAATGGAAAGTGAGAATAAATGGTCAAAATTCACAAGGGAGGAGAGTGACAATGAAATTTCTTAGACATCTGTGCTGAGACCTTTACTGTTATAGTAATAAATAATTCTACATTATATAATTAAAATATGTGTATGTGCATGTATAATATATATTTATGTATACTCATATCTATATTTTAATATACAGATGAGAACAGGACATGAAATTTGTATTCTGTATCTAAAAATGCAAAGTAAAACACACAGGAAAACCTATCCTAGCTATATGCCCACAGTGAGAGAATCTAAATCAGCATTCCATTGCCATGCCAGACAGAGCCCAGAGTCACTGGAGATTGTTCTGTAAATATATTGGCTCAGTGCTCCACACTGTTCAAAAAAACAGGCAGAACATTAGGAACTATTAGTAGAGGAAAAAGTGACTTTTATTGTTTTGCTTTCTATGTCACTCTGAATAGTCATAGTTCATCTACACCCAGAGTACATTTGGGGAGGTCTGAGCAGCACTCTCTGCATTTTAAAAAGAGTGTATTGTAACTATAAAAGCTGTTATAGTTCTCTCTCGATAGATATATACTGTATCTCTTACCTATATAAGGTGGTAAGGATTGCTAGGATATAGAAGAGCTCCTGTATAAGGAAAGATTAAATAGTCTGGTGTGCATCAGGTAGAAAGGAAGAGGGTTGAGAGAACAGAGGTGGAGTCAGGCAGCAGCTTTCAGTCATGCACGTTTTCATTCAGGGCAGAATTAGTCTTGGAACTCACTGATATCTGTTGAGTCCAAAAGTATAGATGGGTTCAAATAGCGATTGCAAAACAGGTGTATGGAGCCATGCCAGTCAGCAGCTGTGGCTACAGCCTCTGGCTGAGAAAAGGCAAACCCCACAGTCCCACAGCAGGATAACTCCATCGACCAGTACTGCCATGGTCCAAAGCCAGAAGTGTCCTTCCCCCCGCAACCCTGTTTTGCTGGCATAGGTATGCATCTGGTGCTGTGACGAGCTGTTTCAGAGCTCTGAAATAAAGGACAACAACCTCTCAGTTGTAGGGTTACTTTTCCGTCATCTCTGTATGCTGAAGTGTTTCATCACAGCGGTATGTGCCAATGCCTGGACAAAGCGCTGGGCACGACTATGTGGTTGGGGAACAGGGTGGTGGTCTGGTTTATATTGGCTTACTCTGCCTTCTAGCTGCACCCTGAGCTGGACATGGAGGAATCTAGTCTGTCTTTACGCTTGTTACCTAAGCACTTTGCCCAGGCTGTTGTCAGGAGTAGGGTGGATGGGGTCCCATTCGGCTAGTTTATATTCTTATGACTTGTATTAGTTTATTGGTGCATCTCCATTAGATTTTGCTTGCCTGCTGCAGAGGATACAAACCACACTTTTCCCATCCTGGAACGTCAGCTGAAAGACTTACTCCAACATAGGTAAACTCATTCTAGGCCAGTGTAAGTGTAGCACTTAGAAGGTTTTTCAGACAGTTGGTCATACTTTTGCTCCATCTAGGATGTTTTTACTGTGTCCAGAAGGGACAAGAACCTGCAAGATGCTCTTATGCTCTTGTCTAAAGATAAAGATATAATGTTCCCTTTCATGGCCCTAGTTCTATTAAGGGCAATATGTGACATTTTCGGTCAGATTCCACTGGTCTTAGGAATCGTATCAAAAATGCTAATTCATATCTTGAATCCTTTCTCTCCTGAGAGAGCCATATCTGCTGGCTTTGTACCAGAGTGTAACACAACGGACCTGCATGAGTCTCATTGGGAGCAGAATGAGTCTTACCTAAACTGAGATCCAGGCTATGAAGGTACATGCCACTGTGTGTCACACACAGGCAACGGTGGACCCAGCCTTACTTATTGACTTATTTGTGGCCCAGAATAGTGTAATCCTACAGATAACACCCAGCAGATAGATATGATTTATGGAAGCATTTGTTGCCTAATTGGTGGCTTATGATAAATGCATTTGGGAAGAAATCACACCCTTTGCATACAGGTATACCTGCAATGAAAGAAAGAAGAGGGAATGCATTGAAGAGCCATCTGTAGCAAACTATTCTGTCATCTCTTCTGAGAGCCAGGAAAATTAAGAAAGCCTCTGCAATTTCTAGTTTGCAAAATTAAATAAAAGTTTAATTGAAAAGAAGATACAGTAGCTGTCTTGGTATCACTTAAGTATTATGATCTTCTTAGAAATGCTGACGTCCATGAGAGGAAATATTGCTGCTTTGCATGAAATATGGTGGTTTAATGTCAACATTAGCACTCTATCTGTCTTAGAGTATTAATTTCCCAACCTTTGGAATATCATAATTTTGCATCATTAAGTAGTATTCAATGCAATAAGCATCAATTTTTCAATAATAGAGAGATTTTAAACAGACTGAGGGAGGAAATGAGTGTTTGCAGAAGCTACTAGATTTGTCTGAAACCATATGCACCTATTTCTGGTCTCTTGTTTCCATAAATAATGGATTGACAGCTTCATGGTTTCTAGAGGATACACGGTACCTATAAATGTCAGACAAGTAAATTCAAACAGTCAATTTTTCAGTGATGAATAACTCAGTGTAAGATTTTTATAGTTCTAAATTAAAATAATAATTTAATTTGCCTGATGCTTTAAAGGAGTTTGAGGGTACTGTAACTAAAAGGAGGGGAAAAAGAAAAAGGCAAAAAAAAGGAAAAAAAGGTCCCTGAGAGTTCAGAAATAAACTAACATTCAGTGCATGACATCCTCTCCTCTATAAACTATTTGTAGGCTGAAACATTTCCATGGAGACTAAAAATGGGTCTCCTCCCCATGTGTCAAAATCAGCTCCAGTGTTACCCGCTATAAAGTTTGTGATGACACCATCTTTGGCATACTGACATATTACTCATGTAACAAAGACACAGCTTATTTCTGGTAAGTTTATTGTAGAGATTCTTTTATTACTGCTGGCAGCGCTTTCACCTCAGTTATGTATGTGGAGAAACATCTACAGGTACCTCTTATTTGGAGAAAGGAACAAGAGCCCTATAGCATGTTTGTGAGCCCAAGATGTATGCAACCAAGTCAGACACTGTAGCTTAGTGTTAAAGGAAAATATTGACTAAGAACTTTCTAAAAGCTGACACTGATGAACTAGAGTGGCATTTGCCATCCTGTCTTGTCCAGTATTGATTGATTCAGTCACAGGTGCTAGACTTGCACAAGTTGTTCAGTGTAGATTAAATACGTAAATTGGGGGAAGTTTTGAGTCTGAGTATGAGGCTTCATGCAAGTATGTCAAGGTTGAGTTGGTAATAGCTGAGTCGTTTTGGCATTTTCTGCATCTTTTAAACAATACCTTTATTATAAACATTTTATATAACACATAACATAAATATAATTTGTACCCTTTGTCTCTAGTGCTTAGTAGTGATGATTCTGCAAGGAGACATGAATATTTGGCCTGTACTAATGAGAAGAAAGCTGCTCTCAGAACATTCTTGTACTTCCTATCTTATTTCTCTTTTTCTTGTATGATTTTATTAATGGTGCAAGTTTTGCATGATTCCCAAAGTCATGACAGATTTGCATTTTGTCTTGCCTCTGGAGTTTAGGGTGCTTGGATTAAAGTTTGTTGTACTAAGCATTTCCAGGAATAAACAAAGACAAAAGCAAAACTGATGTAACAGTAGCTCAGTAAAAAAACACTATCCAGGAGGTAACTCAGCACTTCAATGCATTAAAATTGAGAGCTTTCCAAGTGAGAGGTTAAAAAAAATCCTAAACCAAACTTCGGTGTACAAATTAATATAAATTAATACAGTATATTAATTAGGCAATAAAAAATTTCATTAAGAAAGAGAATTTGGTAAGTCTGGAAATAATTTTATGAGGATTGTGTAAGAAATTGATACAAAAACGTATGAGGGTGATAGACTGCAATCAGAGTATTGATATAAGAAAAAAGCATATCCAACTAATGAATACCGAAGTGTGGAACTGACTATAAATGTTACCAGTATTAGGAAATGCCATTTAATACTTTTAGTAAATACTATACTAAATTTGCATTAGGTGTTGACACAGGAAATGGGTAAAAAAGTATCCTGTATCTTCTGTGGAGAATCTCCTGCAATGAACTATTGAACAATTCTTAAGCTTTTTTTTCTTTTTTTTTCCCCATGGAAGTGTGTGTAAACTGAATTTCTACTAAGGCTTTGAAAGTTTATTTTTACCTATAAAGTATACTCTGACCTGATTAAAAAGACACATTAAATAGATTTCAATTGTCTATAGAGGGATGAGGAGAAAAATGGGTATTTCCTTTTTTTCAGTCTTGTATTCAGGTTGAAAACTGTCTTCACAAGCTAAAGACATTAACAGGATTGTATAATACCACACTGTTTACAAAACCATCTGCTGTCTAGCACCCTAAACTATAAACTACTTAACCCAAAAGGTTTATTGGAAATTCAAAGAATTGTTGGAAGGTAGAGCACAGAAAAGGGGCACTGTCCAGATCATATTGTCCTCGGCTGAGAGGAACTAGAGTTGATGTTTTCCAATATTATGGCTGTAAGAAAGGAAGCAAAACTATCCAGAGATGCTCATGGATCTGTATGTGGGTCCTCTCAGTGCTGGTTCTAGCCCAGACCTCTGGAAGTATACTTGAGCCATAACATGAAGAATCATGGCTAAAGTTGAGAAATGTTGAGAGTCAGACTAATTTTCACCTGCTTGTTTTAATTTCATGGATATGATGTTTCAGTGGCGTGATAGATGATCACCCAAACTCAGGCTATTTGCCATCGAAGGAGACCATGCACTGTCAAGCTACAGAGATTCAAAGGTGCTACATGAATATTTTGCAAGCTGCTAGATGACTATATGTTAATAAAGCCATCAAAATGCTATTGTTATTATTATTATTATTATTATTATTATTATTGTTGGTGTTATTTGTAGAGACCACATAATGTGCTACTTTTTGTCAGGGAGCTGCTGTTAAAGAGCAATATAACTTTCAGAAAGATTATGCCCTGAAGATACATTTAAGAACAATGCAGTGTATTATATCCCCTAAGAATAATACAGGGAAGAACAAAATAAAGGCAAATAGACCAGGGTGTGATTGCTCTGTGGAAAGTGCTCTGCAGAACAAGGAAGGGCTCATATGATACCGACCATTCCCAAGGCAAGTGGTCTCTGAGGGAGCTGGATGGTGAACAGCAGCTGAGGCTGGTGAGGGTGAGAGTCTTAGGGTGCTTTGCAGGATCCAGCCTCAGGCTGGTGACAGCATCGTGAGCTGCGGTGTCTCAGATCCCTGCAGGGCACAACTGTCACATTGCTGAACAGGGTGCCACTGCTGGGGGTGTGCTGTGGAGGGGATGAAATCCTTCCATTCAATAAGCTTGTTTGACATCAGCAATTATCAGCTGCCCGCTGTCTGTGAAGTGTATCCCCTATTTCAGCAGCTGGGGTGGTGTTTTCCCGGCTTCCTGCAGTGCGATGATTAGATTGCTGTCTCCAGCCAGCAAGCGCTGAGATGCTGCAGGCTGAATGATAACCATGGCAGACAGAAAGCGTTATTCCTAAAGTGCTCCTGAGAGTCTCGTTGGTTTATTTATTTATTTCCCCCCTCACTGATCGCTGGTAGGAGGCTTATAATGGGTGCAGCATCAACAATCACTCTGGGTCAAGCTGCATTAGCCCTAGTGCTAACCTTCTACAAGATTCAGATTTATTAATTCAATTATGGGATTTTACAGCCTGTTTAGCTTTGTTGTTGCTGTTATTATTGTTATTTATTCCTGTCTGTGTTTAGCTGCACTCCAACCTGTTTTGGGGTAATTAGGAAGGTTCCTTTTGATAACATTTAGGCTGAACGATATGATGACAAGACTGCAATATAAATCTTTCCTTTCTCCTTCCTCCATCTCACAGCTGTTGGTGTGATCTGATGGGCCCTGCATATCTCGGTATCCATACTTCTTTGCAGCTGTGACTGCGTTATATAACTTATTTATTCTTTTTTCAAATAATTCTGACACTAAACTAAATAAAGCATTTGTTTTATCTAATTGTTATCTTGATGTTATAAAACAGATCTTATCAGAAACAAGATAAGAACTTCTACACTTATTCTTTTAAAATACTGTGGTTTCTTTCCTCCATCCAAACTCATTATTTGATGTCTTAGGGCTGACTCATGATTTTTATACACATGGGACTGAAGAGAGAGACTATGTCTGTACAAAGGGCACAGAAACAGATAATCAGATTTGTGATGTGTGCAGAAAAAGTCTGTAACATTTAAGATCTTTAGCAAAATACCCCAGGAGTTCAAGCAAGATACAGTAAGCAAATTATCTTGGAACAAATTATCTGATACCTAATTGAATTTCCTATCATGACGCACATCAATCTTGTGTGCTGAATACTACCTGCAGTGTGTTCTGTGCCTGATAACAATTACAGCAGGTGATTAATTGTCAGACATAAAGCATCTGAAAGAATATATATAGAGGCATATTATAGACAATATTGCTAAGTTTTTCCTGTTGCAGTTCCGATTACCGAGCAGTCATGTAAACTACCAACATTCAAGTCAGAGAACATTTTTAATCTGTTAGGAAAGCCACAATAAGAAAATTTAGGCAACAATGGCCTACTGATAGGGGAAAAAAAAACCCACATTTTTTTTCTTTTTTAAGTTTTCCTCATATTTATGCAGGATAAACCTCTTCTTCCCTTTGGTCCCCCATTTATTTCTAAATTGTCACTCATGTTTTCTAACTCACTCAGATCTGTTTTCAATGCCATCTTCTGCCTTCTTGGTCAAAATACTCTGTACCTATGTAAGAAAATTCACCTGTGTACTATGTTCCAACTTTGTGTGAATTAGTTCACTGAAAACTAGGACTGCACTCAAGTTTCTCTCCCAAATTAAAAACAGTGGATTGAAATTAAAAAGGTTGAAGATATATTGTCCTTCACTTTAACAGTTTTTTAAAAAAAATTAATTTAATTTAATTTAATTTAATTTTATTTTATTTTTATTTTTAATGAGAAAATAACCAATTCAAAGAACAAACTGCCTAAACCTTTCTATATTTCCTTCCATATTTGTACATGATCCTATAAATTATGAAGCATCTGATGAGAGATTATTTTCTTCTGAGTTTGGAGTCATGCAACTTGGATATGTCAGACCAATATGCTGACTAACATGAGAGGCGAGACTTTGTAGCATGAACAATCACGTACTATGTACCTAAACAACTCTGAGATTGAAGGTGATTCACCTATTGCAATCCTGGAGAGCTGGTGGCTAGGACACAGCCATCTGCTTCTTTTGCATAGAGAGGCACAGAAGTTCAGAGGATTTATGAGGCAAACTTTTTCTTTAGTCTTACGGAACTAAACATTTAATGAATGAAACACTTAATGGAGAAAAAGGCAATTTAAGACAGGTAAAATACTACATAATTTTTTTTTCTGAAAACAGGTGTAGAGTTCCTAGAAGAATTGTATTAGTTTTTAGCTGGTTTAGTAAATAAAATGAGGGAATGGAATGAAAGATGGTTTGTAGTGTTTCACTAAAAAGGCAGAGAAAGGATTATGGGACTATATAACAATAAATCAGAGCCTTCACCATCTCTTCTCTTCAACCTGGAATTCCCTGGTTCCTGATGGTAATGTAAAGGCGGCAGTATTGTTGACATGGGCATTTGGTAGTTCTGAGCATCTATACACCAAAGATCCTCAAGCAATATTAACATCACCGTTCCAGTTCTTTGTCTTCCAGGAGCAATAAACTTGATTTACAGAAAAGCAAAGTCCTTTCTCTTTGGTGTGGTGGTAATGCAGGGGCTGATGAGTTTAGTGGGGTTGGTTTCATGATTTCACCTTACAGATTCTGTTAATATTTATTTAGCTTTACTTTCAAATGAACAATTGTTCAGCAATAGCTCTCCAAAGTAGAATGAAAACATTCTCACAGTTCTATGGGAGCACTGTTTTTATGTATGGCTATCAGCTTGCACCAATTATTTGAAATTGTGCCTATTTTCATAACCAGTATGAGAGTGTGATTACCATGACAGTCAGCACTGCTAACAAGTGATGACTCCAGCATACCAATCCTTGCACTGTAAGTCAATTGTAGATCAAGTTTGTCTGATACAATTGATTATAAGTCCAAGAGAGTAGACTTTCAATGCAAGCTTGTGTTTCATTTGCAATCAGCTCCCAGAGCTCAGGATATTCAGCTGCAAGTCAATTACCTCTGCTGACTCAGCATTACACCTTTTTTTTTTTTTTTTTTTTTTTTTTTTTTGTCTTGAAGCACAATTTAGGTTAAATATTTTAGACAAAACACCTTAAAAATAAGAAGTTCCTGAGCAACTGTTAGAAACAAAGAGTGCATTTGGGAACTAGTAATAGTTGCTAAGATGGCTCTTCAACAGAAGATAAATCATTATCTTCCTACTAAATCCAAATTCAGCATTATTCCTTGCAAGGCACAATTTCCTTAAGATATTTCTTCATTTTTAAGGCTGACATGTCTTGACATGATGGCAGCTGATGACAAGATTAAGCAGGACTAGTCGAGAGAGTCTAAATCTGAATACAGCTTTAACAGGGAGGCTGGGCCCTGCATGCTGATATTGCACAAGTTATCTTGTTACATATTAGGTTATGAAATATACTTTTTGTTACATTTCTGGTAAATATAACAATTAAAGAAAAGCTAGGCATTATTTAGTGCTTCTTCTTAGCAACTGCTCTTCACGGGGTTTCAGCTGAAACATGTTCATCCTACCAGTTGGGAAGCAGGCCCTATTGTGGGGGAGATCACAGATTCACTGTGCTGCCTTCCAGAAATAGCAGGGAAATTCGTCAAGGTTTTCTGTACGTTCTCTCCTTGTCTCCTACATACAAGCCCCTGCAGTGTTCTGAGGATAGCAAGCCATGCCAAAATGCAGAGGGTGATGTAATGGTCTGTGATGCTGGGGTGAGGCAGGACTGACCCTGCATCTCCTTGTGCCAGTACATGATCTGCCTGTTACATGATATACCTGTAAGCCTAGCCCAGTCACGATAAAACACATATGGTCAAATACCACTCCATGCATAGGGTATCTGATGACACACAGCCTCTGCTATTTGTAAAGGATATCAAGAGATCTGCTGTCTTACAGCAGAAACAGCCAAAAATAGAGTAAGTATGGTCCTAGGTAGATGGCACAGGGGACACTGAGCAGAGATGGTGAAGGCTATAAAAATATGAAGATGATATCTCCTATTGGAAAACATCTCTTCATAGGACTGCTTGAAATTCCACCAGTGGGAGACACAGTTTAAAACATAAAAATACCTGTATGCAGGAAATTAAGTCTATGTCAAAGATAATCTAGAAAATATTATGCTCTTGTTTGTAGTACAGGATTATATTTTCTCTGGGTTTGTTTTCAAGTGTATTTTACTGCATTTTTAAAAATTTAGATTAGTAAAATGATGAGACAATAGCGTATTAACAGTATTAGACCGGCCTATTTCTCTTAGTTTCTGCTGAGATCTAATTGCATACTCTGTTGCTGAACTTGAGTTTGAGTGAAGAATTTCCTTATGTGCTGTTATGTACAGGGGGTTGTGGTTAAGTGTCAAGTAGGATCTAAATCAAAGTAATCATCAGACTTTTTTTCTACCTAATTATTTGGTTTAGGCAAAGACTCTGATTTCAGTAAGAGTAAGAGGCTAAAGTTTGGGAACCTTCTGTGGTCTGTGGTCTTCCTCAAAGTCTCCATGTAGAAGGCATTCCTCTGCCCCATAAAAATACGTGGAGATGTGTAGCATTGCCCAGCACTGTGGTTCCTCAATAAGTACTGTGGAAGGTAATGAATTTGAACAAAGTGAGTTTCGACCAACTGAAAGTAAAGTGAACAAGCAAGCAATAGTTTTCTTCCAGTCCTGAAAGTCATGGACTTCATTAATGCAGTGGAATGAGGGTGCAGGGCCTTCTCTTCTAGGAACCTTAATATAAGTGGGAGCATCACATGGACGTGTCACTGGACTTGGAACAAAAGGCAGTTTGAATATCCAAGGGCTTCAGGGATATCTGAAGTTAATGTCAGACTGGCCATTATCTAAAAAGCCAGTGGTTCTCATCCCTAATCTTATCAGAGGCAGTTAAAACAGAACTCCACAGTATTTAATTGTAAGAGGGCAGTAAAGGAGACATATCCTTAGCTGTTATCTAAGGCTTGGTGAGGTGATAATCCTATGTACAGCATGAGCAAGGTCTGAGGCATGAAATTGGAAGGTGCCCAGGACAGGGCTCTAATATTTTGCTGCAACATCTTAGCATTTACATTGCTTTCTAAAATGTATTAGAGTATTTTTTTATAGTTATCATTAAAAGATGCAAATTTTATATAGATTTAACTATAAAGCATATTGTAATTTATTATCTGAATTACCATAATAGCAGATGTTCTCCATGCTGTGGTGGCTGTGCAGATTTTATGTCCTTAACACATACCAAAGGCGGCCGTAAATATTTGTACAACTATACTGTTCTTCATATGCAGCTGAGGAATCCAAAGGCTAAATGTATTATTCATTATCCATGGAGACTGTATTTGTAATAGTTCACAGCTAGATTAGGACTCCAAACTGCAGCCATATGCAGTGCTGCATTGTTTGCTGGACTGTGCATTACTTTAGAAACAATTTATGGAAGATAACTGATCCAACAGCTGATGACAAGCTCAGACATATCAACTTACTTCTAAAATATTTATCAAATACACTTGTGGCTAAGGTATATTCTCAATGAACCAACTCCTTCTGTAATTAGAGGATTTATGCTTCTATTTGCAACTTGGTGTTTTGGCTCTGCTAAATTTGCCTATGCTTTCATGTTGTCACCATAATATCTGAGCAATTTTCAGACAATAACAGTCAATGATAAATTACTTAAAACAGGAACATTTGTAGGTTGTTGCATTACAAATAAGAATGTGCTTTACTTTAAACTACTCCTCACTAGCTTTTTAGATGAAGTTCCAAAATCCTGAAGGATTCATGGGGTGCATTGACCAGGAGGGCTGGTTAGTGTTTCTGTCCCTGTTTTACTCAGGGAGTTTGTTTTTCCTTGGTAGGCAGGCGTTAGATGTTTGCAAAGTGAAATGATGATGTAGATGTCAGGTGAGATATATTTAAAACACTTTCCAGTAACAAGATTGTGAGCAAGCTTACCAATGGTAAGACTCCAGATTTGTCTAACTTCTCTGGAAACCCTCTTTGTGAACAGCTGAAAAGTTTTGTCTTTACCTCTCAGTGCTTCTGTTTTAGGTTCAACACGAACCCTGACAAGCCTAATTGATTTTGTGTTTGCAATTGCAACAGTCTAAGAGTGCACAAAAAAAATCCCTAACTGAACTTTGTGTGAATGTTATCCTGTGCAACAAATCACACACACAGAATGATGAGATATGTCAGTAACGAAGACGCTAGTAAAAAAAATATACTGCTGCCAGAATATTGTTTTTAAATGTTTATGTGCAAGCTGGGAGGCAAAGCAAAAAGAACTTTTTCAAATACATAGCAGATAAAACTAATACCAGAGGCAATGTAGGCCCACTGATGAATGGGGTGGGTGCCCTGGTGGCAGAAGATACAGAGAAGGCAGAATTACTGAATGCCTTCTTTGTCTCTGTCTACTCTGCCGGAGGCTGTCCTGGGGAGCCCTGTACCCCTGAGACCCCGAATGAAGCCAGGTCAATGGAGGAGTTTGCTTTAGTTGATGAGGACTGGGTTAGGGAGCAATTAAATAGTCTGGACATCCATAAATCCATGGGTCCAGATGGGATGCATCCGCGGGTGCTGAGGGAGCTGGCTGAAGTCATTGCTGGACCGCTCTCCATCATCTTTGCCAAGTCTTGGGAAACGGGAGAGGTGCCCGAGGATTGGAGGAAAGCAAATGTCACTCCAGTCTTCAAAAAGGGCAAGAAGGAGGACCCGGATAATTATAGACCGGTCAGCCTCACCTCTGTCCCTGGGAAAGTAATGGAACAGCTTGTCCTTGGTGCCATCTCAAGGCATATCAAGGATAAGAGGGTTATTAGGGGCAGTCAGCATGGCTTTACCAAGGGTAGGTCATGCTTGACCAACCTCATAGCCTTTTATGAGAATGTAACAAGGTGGATGGATGATGGCAGAGCGGTGGATGTGGTCTACCTTGACTTCAGTAAAGCCTTTGACACAGTCTCCCACAGCATCCTCACAGCTAAGTTGAGGAGGTGTGGTCTAGACAATAGAGTAGTGAGGTGGGTTGCAAACTGGCTTAGGGAGAGAAGCCAGAGAGTGGTAGTTAATGGTGCGGAGTCTAGTTGGAGGCCAGTATCAAGTGGAGTGCCTCAGGGGTCAGTGCTGGGGCCAATATTATTCAATATATTCAATAACGATTTGGACAAGGGAATAGAGTGTACTATCAGCAAGTTTGCTGGTGACACTAAGCTGGGAGGAGTGGCTGACATGCCGGAGGGCTGTGCTGCCATCCAGCGGGACCTGGACAGGCTGGAGAGTTGGGCGGGGAATAACCTAATGAAATTTAACAAGGGAAAGTGTAGAGTCCTGCACCTGGGCAGGAACAACCCCAGGTTCCAGTATAGGTTGGGAGATTACATATTAGAGAGCAGTGTAGGGGAAAGGGACCTGGGGGTCCTGGTGGACAACAGGATGACCATGAGCCAGCACTGTGCCCTTGTGGCCAGGAAGGCCAATGGCATCCTGGGGTGTATTAGAAGGGGGGTGGTTAGTAGATCAAGAGAGGTCCTCCTTCCCCTCTACTCCGCCCTGGTGAGACCACATCTGGAATATTGTGTCCAGTTCTGGGCCCCTCAGTTCCAGAAGGACAGGGAACTGCTGGAGAGGGTCCAGCGTAGGGCAACCAAGATGATTAAGGGAGTGGAGCACCTCCCTTATGAAGAAAGGCTGAGGGAGCTGGGTCTCTTTAGTTTGGAGAAGAGGAGACTAAGGGGGGACCTTATTAATGTTTATAAATATATAAAGGGTGAGTGCCATGGGGATGGAGCCAGGCTCTTCTCGGTGGCAAACAATGGTAGGACAAGGGGTAATGGGATCAAGCTGGAACACAAGAGGTTCCACTTAAATTTGAGAAGAAACTTCTTCTCAGTAAGGGTGACAGAGCACTGGAACAGGCTGCCCAGGGGGGTTGTGGAGTCTCCTTCTCTGGAGACATTCAAAACCCGCCTGGACATGTTCCTGTGCGACCTCACCTAGGTGTTCCTGCTCCAGCAGGGGGATTGGACTAGACGATCTTTTGAGGTCCCTTCCAATCCCAAACATACTGTGATACTGTGATACTGTGAAATGGGTCTCAAATGCCAAAATCTTTTTTCCTACCACTATTCTGGAATAGAAAATAATGAAAATCAAACAAACAAAACCCTTGTATTGAATAAGGCTAAGGCTGCTGTCAAAGAAGGGCTATTCAAAAATCAGTAAGGAAAAAAAATCTATCTGGAAGAGCTGCACTGTAAAGGAGATGTGTATGTAAGCAGAATTTTCAGGGTAATTTCATACTTGTGTGTGGTTTTGAGGTGGAATTTAGAACTGAAATCTGCAGCACCAGAAAGGAATAATTCTTACCCATATTGTAGTTGTGTTAAGACTGAGTCAGAGGTTGTTGCAAATCTGAAACTTAAGGATACTTTGGGTCCTGAAGAATTTTGGCATGTTAGAAATTATGTTAAGATTAGATAAGAGACATGGCATTTTATTGAATGTTTCCAGCTTCAGGAGAATATTTTGAATACTTCATAGGTATATTAAGACCAACGCAACTAAAGAGAAGGCATGGAATCTCTTTCCTTTCTCAGTACACACAGGTGTTAGGCCTGTACAGTGTTTCAGGCATTTGTAGTCTGTAAACTGCATTTCTTAAAAGTATGTGAACAAGTGAGTATGGAACTGCTTCCCATTGACCACAGAATCCACTTAGTTTCATCTAGCTAAGAAAGGATGTCTGCTTCCTTGACAAAGACTTTTTTTGTTTGCGTGAGGCATCTCTGTTAGCCTCTGAATCTTCAGGTGACTCAAGGGAGGCAAAGTGACGTTCTGCATCAATAACCCTTCACATTACATTTCTATCAAGGCTGGTTCTCTGTACCTGAGGTGTTTGTTCTTGCTGCAAATGTTCTTCAGCTTTTCTGTCCTTGAGTCAGAACTCAAGGTCCTTCAGTTTGCCCTGTGCTCATCTTTGCCCAGATGTAGCTGTTATGGTTCCAAATTTATGGTTCTGTAACAGGGATTTCATGGAAGTGTGTATGGGAATGATGCTCGACTTCATATTGTCCTCTGATAACAGGCTCAAGTTTGGTGGATGTGTGATGGAGCCATGATATAAGTGAGAGGACTGTATTCCTGCACAAGGTTTTTAAAGAGGCATGCTGTGCTACTTAGCAGTGTAAAGTGGACGCGTGACTGTGACGCACCACCTGTACTTGCGGACATGATGGCAAATGGAGGCTGCTGAAAGTGCAGAGCAGAAGGGTTGCTAGAGGACCAAGAAAGTCGATGATGAATCTGAACTTCCTTCTATTGCTCTTGGAACCATTCATATGGTTCCCTTTGGGGGACTTCAGAGGGTAGACAGCAGGGGAAATAAAAGAGGTCAGTCACCGAGGTAGGTAGGGGAGGCTACTTTGGGAGGCATTACACTGGGACTGCATATGCAAAGCCCATATGTATGAAGGAGTTTCTGAAGGCCTTTTGGTGTTCTAGGAAAAAGCCAGATGCTTTCCTGTATCTGTACAAAAGCTACCATAGTGTATCTTCATTTCTTAAGATAGTTACATTCTAATCAGCTTCCATTTAAAGAGAACTTGCCACCACAGTTTCATTCTGTTCTTTTCATATGATATCTTAAGTGAATGAAACCTTCCTTCCATCTTCCTGCCATGCCATCATCACTTTTCTTGTTATTTCTCTTTCTGTCTTGAAAGAGTATTGGTTTTCAATACTTTGCCTGTAAAAATCAACTTTATTCAATTTTTGTCTACCAGGTCTAATGAGGAAGTGTTGATACTACCATAGTAAATGCAGATTATTATTAGATGTAATAACAACATCTAGGGATTCATACCCATAAAACATTGCAAGAATAACATAAAGGAAAAAAATAATGCATTAAAACCAATGTAAAATAATATTTGTTGGTTTTACTTACAGTAGTTTTGGCACTATCCACATTGATGGAAAGATACTGTCTTGGATCCATTAGATCATGAGCAAAATTCCTAGTAAATTAAGTGGGTTCAAGATTTCACTTAGCACTGATCCCAGACAGTCAAAAAAGAAAATTTACTGGAAGTAGAAGAAACAGGATTAAAATACATCCATATTTCTATTTAGGTTTGTAATCAAACGTAAGGATTTAGTAATGAGTAGCAGGGTTGGAAAATCAATGGAAGGAGCACTTTTGCTTCTAATGGGCATTGATGCTTATCAACAAAAATTCCAACATTGGGAATTTGTTGTTACAAAAGAAGCCTACTGAAATACATTGTCTACAAAGGGATATTTCACAAAAAGTAGTAACAGATAGTATAACATCGCATGTTCAGGAATGTGCAAAGCTATTAGAACGATAGAAGGAAAACATTCAAGGTAGTGGTGTAGAGTCCATGGGTCGGAGATAAAACTGCAACATCCTTTCACTGGTTGTATTTCTTATACATTCCAGTGATGAGAGTACCTTCATTTAACAGTCAGATGATCTACAAAGCTTTACATCTTCAATTTATTACTTACGCATTCCTCAGGGCCTTGTTACTTACTTCATTATAAATAATTAGACAAGCAACACTAATGAAGAGTTAAGTAAATTGATTACGTGTAGAAATATTTCACTTTGTTGGATGAAAAATGATTCACAAGCAAAGTAGTGATGAACTGGTTGGCTGTGAGCTTCATGGTATAAATCATATTGCTCCTAAACTAGCAGAAGAGCACTCTTTTTGGAAAAAAAGATGAGTGAATGTCTTCTACTTCTGTGTCTGAGCCTGCTATTACATCTGGGCTTTAAATGCCTTTTTTCCCACATTTTTGGCATGGGGCTGGTTTATAATGATTCATACGAATCTGAAGTTACTTGGAAACTTTAATTTTACTTCAATTGTTCTTCTTAAGCAAGTGAATGAAAAGCAGTTTTTCTTTCTTTGAAGGCTAGTGCAAATATCTTGTCTAATTCCAGTCAGTGTAACTTTCTTATTAATCACTGCATCTGAGCGGGGGAAAGTAGTATGTATTTGAAGTTTGTATTGGTTGTCCCAGAACTAGGGTTCAGGTGCCATCCAGTGCATCTATTCAAGAAAACAGTTCATGCTGTTTTACACTCAGGCAAATCCACAGAATTACTCTGTACACTATCCTGAGAAGACCATTTCAGCTGAAGGAGAATATCAGACTTTGGGAAGAGTGCAAGGCACACACAGAGAAAGTCTTCAGTGGCAAACCATATATTATTACATTCATTTAACTCGTTCATTAGGGAGACACCTAAAAAGCTACATGTATGCGTACACAGCCACTTGGCAGTTCTATTATATTTATATTGCATACTTTCATGAAAAGAAAAAAATCACATGTGATTAGTCATTCCTAGGAGTGTGGCCTTGAATCTCTGTTGTACATCAGCCTTTCTCCATACAAAACCATCACAAACAAGGATGCTGAGACAACACTAACTTACCTTATCTACATTCCACTTGTGTTGCAAAGAACCATTAATTTTGAGACCTTGTGATGCTGGATGAGGTGCAAGCATATAAAAAATAACAAACTTGCATTCTAATGAGAAGTTGTGAGTGGTGAGGATGACAAGAAAAGGATGGAGGAGCAACACATGTAAAGGATGCTGTGGTGAGCAACTGAGCGATTGTAAATCATTTCCTGGGCTGTGAGCAAATTTTGCAGTTGACTTCTGTTTGATTGATACTAATAAGGATTAGAGCAAAACAACTTGAAGAAACAATCCTGGAACAAACTGAAGAAAGAAGAACTAATAGGTGGAGGACAACTATCCACAATGTGCAGCGGAATATTTTATTATGCTGATGTTTCCTTGAAAGATGATTGTGCCAAATAAATTATTGGTTGAAAAATAACAAGTAGCAATGAATGCTCAGACACATAGGATGTAAGAAGCCCTTAGCAGATTTGCATGTCAGGTCTTTAGATTTTCCATGTGACCTGGCCGGTGACACCTGTAAAAAAATAGTTACTGCCCACAGTAAACAGTTGGGGATCATCAACCAATATGGAAAAATCTCTTCCAGTTAAGCAAATTATAGCCAAATCCTATGCCAGTATCTTTTATTCTTTCGAGCTGAGAACCTAACAATGCTGGCAAGAACAGATGTTCTTGATCTGTAGATTTGACAGTCAACATCATAAAACTACAGATCACTACACCAACCTGTGAGTTGAGACAAAAATTTGTGCTTCCTGGGGTGCACTGCAAATGCCATAAACAACTTCAGAAAATGTCAAACTTTATTTTGAGTCAAACTCAAATTAAAGGGTGGATCAGACCTCTCTGGTAGACTGAAAAGGAGAAAAAGGTCTTGTGCTCCACTTTCTTGTGTAATTTTAAGATTACTTACCTGCAACCAAAGACTGTACACATCAACAAATATTTTTAGTATTAAAGGATTATGTGATTCTTCTGTCCAGTCCTGGAAGCCAGAGAGGACAACAGATATGTGAGAAATGTATGAAATATGGATCTCTGGGCTAAGTAATCTAGCAATTGAAGAGGACTGACAATGAGGCAGCAGAAGGTGCTTTAAGAATGCTGGCAGTGGCTAAGGAAGACATCTGGGTCCTCACTTATGGGATGAATGCAGGTTCCCTGCCTTGTCTATTGTGAGCTTTCTGGAACAGGTCCAACCTGGAAGGATGATGATTACCCTGAAGAAAAGATTCTTCCAGATGCATCCAAAATCAGACAAGACTGTCATTTTGAACTTTCTCGGGGACAGGAATTATTATGAATAGAAGAATGGCTCAAATTAAAGTAAGGACTATTCTATTTTGATTTTTATATTAAACTTGCAAAGTCTTCAGTTTATGCCCTAGTATATACTTATGGTGAAATACTTTCTCAAGTACTCAAAAACAGTATGTAGGATGTGAAGGATGAATTATTTATGGCCTTTCTTTTGGTCTCTTCCAAGATATACTTAGATTATCATTCCTCTGTGCTCGACACAATTTCATGAAAGCATCTGAGAGATACTTCCAAACATAAATTTTATCTCAGATTTTAACGTCTACATATATATTATATTGATAAAATTCCCATTGACTTCAATGTGAACAATGAAATTCTGTGTTTTGAGGAAATCTGAGCTTCAGAATCATATTTGTGCAGACTGAAATTTTAATTTCTCAATGACTCATTAAATGTAAAATCAGGCTCATACCATGTGCACATATGCTTACGAGGGTGAGCCAACTGATCTAACTTTTGAATATTTAGAACAATCTTACTCTTGAACTGCAGAAAATGTTGACATTTAATTTTCACATTATTTAAGAAGAAATATAAAGAGGGGAAAATAAACAGAAACAGACAACCAGTATTAGATGTCTTGTACTGTGTGAAATGCATGTATGTGCCTAGAAATTTGTGCTGAAAAAAATTTAACAAAACCACAGTGGAAATTTCTGTCAGTGACTTTGTGCTCTTCCAGCCTCTTGGAGTCACAAAAAGGACATTATCAATTAGCAGAAGTGTCATGCTTGGTATTCATCAAATACTATTTTACTGTCAACTATAGCTCAGCTTGGTTGGATTTTGTTTGTTTGTTTAATTGTTTTTCTGAAGAATCCCGGAAAAACTTTCCATTTGGAAGCTTTAGTAATTTTAAATTCAGCCACTTTGGAGTTAAATGGATATTTATACAGTGTATTGGTATCTTAATTAGTGTAATGTGGGCTGGGCCAGTTGCTGACCTCTGCCAGTGATTCACAGGTGAAACTTTTTACCTGTTTGTCACTCAAAAGGCAAGTCAGCCAAGGTAAATCAATTTCATTTTACTCATCCACAAGCGCCCTGCATTGGAAATGACTGTTTCTTCCTGCTTGAGACACATTTTAACCTTGTCTGTTTTTTTTTTCCTTTGCTAAGTTTTGTAGGCATATTCCCAGATCTGTGTTCCATATGCCACTTACTTTCTCAGTCCTAGAACTGGCAAGTAAAGTACAAGCTGAGTCATCATTTCCCCAGGGTCTTAAAACAGCTAAAAAAATGCCTGACTACTTTTTTTTTTGTCTTTTATTAATATTTTCAAAAAAGTGTATGGATATTTGAAGGAAAACAGGTTGCCTTCTAGCTGATTTACTACTTTCTTCCAATATGATGAAGAAATAATCTGTTTCCAGCATCACATACCTACTGAGAAGTCCCCCCAGCTGTCTTCGGACTGGGAGTCACACTGGGTGCCTTTGCTTCCCAGTGACCACCCCCATGGCTCAGAGAACCCAGGTGCTGCTGAACACCCTATGGCCCATGTTGTTGAACAAGATGTGGTTTGTCAGTATGTCAGAGCAGTCCGTCGGTGGGTGGCTCATAGGTGACAACCTCAAGTTGCAGCTGACAAAGATTCTTCGTCAGGTTCCTTTCATCTCTGTGCCTGTGGATAGCTTGACTCCTCCCAAAACAAAGGGTCCCCCAGAGAGTGGTGGAGCACTGGAACAGGCTGCCCAGGGAGGTGTCACGGCCCCAAGCCTGACAGTGTTCAAGAAGAGACTGGACAACACCCTCAGACACATGGTGTGAACTGTGGGGTTGTCATATGCAGGGACAGGAGTTGGACTTGATGACCCTTGTGGGTCCCTTTCAACTCAGGACATTCTATGATTCTCATGAAGAAAGTTCTGTCATTTCTCCATTTGTTGCTCTTCTTCTTATCTCTCACTTTATATTTACACTTATTTCTTCTGAAGCCTGTGGACTTTATGCTTTTTTCCATCTTTTTTCTCCTTTTCCCTACATTTACATTCTGGAAAATATATGCTTAGGTTCTCAGTTGTTTATTCCTTTCTTCCTCCATGTCATAGTGACACTTTCTAAAGAAATAAATAAAAAATCACTATATATTTTCTGTCTCCCTTTTCTCTCTTACATAGTCATTTCCTTGGATACCTATGCCTTCTTTCCAGGATTACATGCCCACAGAACCAGCTAAATGTTAAGGTCCAGAACTGAGAGCATCTAGTGACCTCGCATGCTGCTATGCAAAGCCAGATCAGAGATGCTGCTGTAAGATGCCACCAAAAGTGACTGAACAGTATAACTTGTTTGGTCACCTCAGGCAAGTCATCTCTCTTCTTCCTTTCATCTCTAAAATGACTCTAATGATACTTAAGCTTTTGCAATTTATGAGTGGAAAACTCTATGCACAATCTGTTTGTTTATTATAATCATCATCGTTGTTCTTATTAATAATAATAAATATTATTATTATTTCTGCAGCCTAATTTGACCCTTTAGCTCCTTCCACTTAAATATTGGGTATCTCAAGATCCTAAAACTACATACAAGATTATAAATAAGAGCAATTTGTTGTTATGAGGCCTATATTTCACAATACAAATCTAAAGGGTTAAAGGGAGGACAATCTTTCTGAGACTTTGCTTTTGAGGCACATAGCTAATATTCAGAGGTCAGCTCTGAAACCTGCTCATTGGTCCGGTTTGTTTTTATTCCGAGAGTGCTTTTTGCACGCAGTTAGGAAACAACAAAACACATACAGAATATTTGGAATAATAATGCCCAGCTGAATTCTTTCTGGTATACTGGTAGGTTGTTTCTAATCTGATGAGATAGAGAGCTGTACCCAAGAGGAATGACCTAGATACAGACTCCAACTGACAAGCATTTTTTGAGAGAAAGGAGATTCTGTTTTGTGTCAGTGATGGACTTTGAACTGCACTGTAGAGCTAAGGGTGTAATTCATATGGGAAAGATTTGATGCACTAAGCAATGGTCTCAATGTATGGAGGACTGGGTATTTCGTTTTAACAAATTTGTACAGCAAAACCAGTAAAAGCAGGCCACGTATTGCTTAATGGGGTCCTTTTGCTTTTCTAACATTTGATTTATCCCTGCTCTCTCAAACAGCACCATTTGTACTCTTGATTCCTGGCTGACTATTTGGGAACACAGGGTGAGGTCCAAAAAAAGCATTTCTGAACAACTGAGGTGGAATTTAGGTGTCTACATAAAGACCATAATTCACAAAAAAAAAAAAAAAAGGTCTAAACAACTTAGGTTTCAGAGAACTTTCAGTCTCAGAAGAACATGCAGTTCTGCTGCTGCCCTTGCACCTCATCCATTGACTTCCATGGGAATCCCAGGTGGGACTTGCAAACCGTAAGTATCCTTAAGCCCTCTCAGCATCCTAACCTGTGATGTGACCCCTATCCCCTCCACTCCCAAAGAAAATGGCATTCACCACTCAAAACTCATGTCCCAGGAATGAAGTCTTGCTGCCTGTTAGTGTCAGGGCACAAGTACCCAGAGAGTGAGAGGTACAGATTCTGGTCCCTGCTGCTCAGGGTACATTCAGCTAATGAGTTAGACTCCCTCTTGGTCTCCTAGTTTAAAGAATTTTGCACTATTGAATGCAAACCTTCAAAGAAGGTTTTAAAGGTGTTTTTTTGTCTGGACTACTCTACAAGATCTGTGGATTTGAATGTCCTTATTCTGAAGACTAATCAGACCTAAGTTTTACAAATACCATGTAAGTGGTTCAACCACTAGGTCACTACCCACTCAGAAGGGAGTCACCATCACTTTAGGAAGTCTCCTGAAATGAACATGTAATGCATCTCAGTTTAGACTATTATTTTTCAGATCAGTGTCAAGTTTTACATCTTAAAGTTGCAAATATATATCATTGACCAGGGGAAGGACAGATTTTCACTGAACTCCATTGGTTCGGATTTTTGTCCGAATCCTACTTTGATTTTCATTTTTAGGTATCTTTCTCCACTCCCTGTCTAACACATTTTGGTGCCTAATTTGTTTTTTCAGAGTACACTCCTCACGGATTTGTTATACTGAAAGAAAGAGTGAAGACACTGCACATCATCTTGCCTAATTAACTTTTTATATTTAGTTCTTTAATCTGAACAACTGAGAATATATCTTTAAAGCGGTTTGTTACAAACCTCTTAAAATCTACATTCTGTATAGTTCATTAGATGCTGAGTGATGAACACATCACAAATTTATCCAAAATGGCTTGTCTAATTAACAGCTGTAAGAGATAACAAATGGAAAGAGCTGTCTAATCTTCCTCAGCCATCTGATGGCACAACAGTGTGTGCCTGTGGTCTCGTGCCTTGTTAGTTCTGTTCAAAACAATTTCTTCAGTAATCAGTGAAGTCAGCAGGAATGAAGGCAGCTCAGCATCTTGAAAGATCATTCTGCTTCTTTAGGTGCTTAGATGTGGCATGCACCCATGTTTGACCCAAATTCTAGAAAGCAAGCCTTACTAGCCACTCGTCTTAACCCCTCCATATACCATGAGAAATAAAGCAGAGCTTATCAGTGCTCATGAAGCAGTCCTCCACCTGCCTTTATGAATGATAATGCAATAACACAACCACTAACATTTATCATAAAAATGATAAATCTGATTTAAAAGGAGACAGTGAAAACCACATGCTGTGGAAATGATTCACATGAAAGGAGCACGTATAATATGTTATTCAAAGAAACTGTGGGATGAAATTAGCAGAACCATGTATATATTTTTGAAGAACCTTCCAGATCATGCTTAGCTGAACATAAATAGTCAGGATACACTGCTGTTCATCAGGTAAATATACACGTTAGTTGTCATTAGCATATTTAAATACATTTGCTGACTGATGTAAAATACCATTTGTTCTTTAAATGTCAATAACAAGAAAGGATTAACTGTTTGCCTTTTATGCTTTTTTCCTCCACGAATTCAATTAACTTGGAACATCTTTATTTAACACCCCCCTTTTCTTTTTCTCTCTATAGAAACATTTCCTTCAGCTCTTCTAAGTTTATCTGTTTTGTTTGTCAGTTAATATTTGGAAATATTTTGTCCACACTATCTTAAATAATCTAATTGTAACTAGTATAGATGATTTGTACTCTGGAAATAATAAGCACTGTGATTCTTCAGATTAGAGATAGAAGAGATAAACTTTAATCCATGGTTAAAAAGGAAACCAAAAATCTGTTGGTTTTACTTCTTTCATAGATCAGACATTGAGGTGGTGTTTATTTTAGTTAATCTCAGCAGTTTAAAAAACAGGAGTCTAGTCCAAATTGCCCTTAGAGCCAGTGGAAGCAAAGGTGAAAAATGGTTCAAATGAACAATATACACCACCTGCCTTAAACACTGGACTCACTCTCTGTAAGTGCCTGTGTCTTTCCATAAAAAAAAAAAAAAAAAACAACAGATGCCTATTTCTGAATTGTTAAAATTAAGTAAAATAATATCACAAGAGTTTAATGCTGTACTGATCTCAGAGACTTTGTGGAGCTCATAGTGGTCCCAAAGATTTAGATTTCAGTATCCTAATTCATTAGCACATACAAATCAGTATTATTGTGTACTAGAAATAAAAAAGGATCTATCAGTGGCTAGAGATAATACATTTTATTCTTCTCATATGTTCACCAAACAATTTGTACCATTCTATATACATTATTCAGTCAGTTTTACATAAGTGTTGAATATTACTTAATTTGTTAATTTAAGATGTGCAAAATGCTTTCCTCAGAAATGGTGGGTTTTTCCTTTGTCCATCGACTGCCACTTTAAATCAAGATTACTAAATCTACATTTCTATATATTAATCTGTGATTATTTTGGTTCTCCATGGCAGCATAATGATAGGCAGCATATTTATGATCTCAGAAGTAAGCCCTATTTCAGAAGCTCACCCCACTTCTGTTTAGTAGTGTTTATTTTAAACTCATCGTTAAGTTAAATTTAACACATTTATTGGCAACTTTGTTAGCATCTCTCAGAAAGATGAAACTGGGTCTAGCTGGACTTTTGATCTGACCCAGCACACCTATTCATATATTTGCAGGTACTTTTCTAAAACAGGACAGTGAAAAACCATATGCATGCCTTATCAATGCTCTACAATTTTTTAGTAAATATAAAAGAGTTCAATGTCTAGTTTTCTTAGAAGAAAAACTTCTCTTCTTTTTTTTTTTTCCCATAAAAGTCTGCATTAAATTGTCTGTAAAATATGTTGTTGAAGGCAGATGAAATGATGAATCCTGCAAATCTGGCATACAAAATTTGCTGCTTCTGGACCTCTTCCATTTTTTCACATTTTTGGTAAAATCTATGAACAATATTCTGTCGTACGATACTGCATATGTTTGATACACAGGTAGTGATTGGATAACAATTAACAGAAGGGCAGCTAGCCAACTCAATTGGCAAGAGCTAAATTGAACTGGATATTCAAAAGCAGAAATGCAAATCTTTTGGTTCAAAGTTTAATTTATCGAAGTGGAATACTTGACACCAAAGGCTTTTTAAAAATTATTTTCCTTACTCTGCAGTCATGAATCAGTCCAGTGATGGGTATGTGCATGAGTGCATTTGAGCTACAAACTGCTGAAATTTGATGTTGGCTGATGCAAAAATGTAGCTATTGTGATGATTTGACATCAGACTACACATCTTGAGTAGACATTACTACCCCATTTAAAACTAATTCCTCAGGAGTGACATCTCACGCACAGGGATTATGAGTCATTAAATAATAATTTGGTAACACAGTGTACCCCTTGCCTCTGGAAGTGGTGTTCAGCATGGTGCATACTCAATTAATCAACCTTAAAAATAATACTTTCCACTCTCCTAAATTACACTTCCTCTCCTAGGTTTGTAGAAAAGGCTCATTTAACTAGAACATGATTTTAAAGGTAGAAATGAGCCTGGGTAATGTAACTGGGATTCAGATCCAAACTTTGTCAAAGAGCTGAGTAATTGGATCTGGTGCCAAATGCTACTTTATGGCTGATTTGAACTGCTCTGCCAGTAAGAGTCGGAAGGAAAATCATGAGATGCAGCTCCCCGATGACTCTTTCTGCAGAGGGAAACCTATGGTGTATGGAAATACTTCGTGGTTTGGGGACCTTCAGCTACCTTCATTTGCTATAGTGGCCTTTTGGGGCTCTGAACATCAGTGGCCATGCAAGTGAAGCTGGGGTATCCCTGATTTATGACCGCTTCTGGACAAGGCTGTGTTTGTCCCTGAAGCAGGAAACCATTTAGTTCCCACACACAGTCTGTTTGTAACAAATACAGCCTAAATAATTTAAAGCAGAGATTTACAAACTATTTTAATTGGATAAAACCATAGCGGTGGGAGTGGCAGGTATTGGGAACAGCAGCATGAGTAATGTTAAGGGCAGATCTGGCTCTGTGTCAGAACGTGTATTCCTTGAAATAGCTTATTGACTATTAATGACACAGGCATTATAGCTGATAACTCCTAATAGCCCCTACTTTGCAGCTGAAAACTCCTGCAAGTCTGGCTCCTAGCCCATTACTGTTTGTGTTCTGCAAGTGTAATATGGTATCCTTCAGACTTGGAAATAAAATCATAGAATCATTTTGGTTGGAAGAGACCTTTAAGATTGTTGAGTCCAAACATAACCTAACTCTAGCACTAAACCATGTCCTTAAGAACTTCATCTATGTATCTTTTAAACACCTCCAGGGATGGTGACCCGATGATTTCCCTGGGCAGTATTCCAGAGCTTCACAACGCTTCCCACGAATACATTTTTCCTAATATCCAATCTAAACCTTCCCTGGCACAACTTGATATCCATGGAAAACACATGGAAATATCATAGTAAATCGTTTGTACTGAATTAGTGTCATACTTATCTGAAGTAATTTTGATGCGAGAAAGCATTTTTGTTTAAAATTATGATTGTATAAATATATATAAATAAAATAAATATGCAGTTGAAACTCTATTAGTTAGTTTTAAATTTTATTCATCATCACATGATCTTGCATGAAACAGCAGTGTTTTCAGGAGAGCTTTGCTGCTTTATCTCACCCAAAGGCTTGACCCGTAGGCTTAGCGTAAAACCACTTATGTAGGTAAAGTTATAAGATGTTAGTAAAGACCGCTGTTGCCATAACAATGCACATTGCTATTGTACCTTGTGACTGAACTTAGACTAAATTACAAAATCTTTCAAACACTTTTTTAGAATGAAATTTTGAGTGGTGTCAAAGTCTTGTGGACACTGCTTCAGCAGTGTTTGATAACATGAACATAAAAGAATGACATAATTAATGGCAAATGGTCACTTTAAAAATTCTCAGTCTAAGAAAACTAATTTTAACCTGTTCACTTATTTTGGCCTTTATGAATTATTTCATGCAATGTAGTTTTGTAAAAGTAAATTTAACAGGAAATAAGAATCATTCACAAGTGACCTATTGTTTCTTTGTTTTTATGGTGGGACTTTTTTTTCTTACTTTATGTGCTTAAAAGTAGTTATCTAGTTGTCTATTCTTACACTATAATCAAGGGAAGAGATAAACGAGATCAATGCTCCTCTGGGGACATTTCTCTTTTTTTCAAGAGAAAATAGAGAAATCTGGATGAGCCAGATAGTTCAGGTTACCTTCTGGCAATTAAATGAGGAAAGATAACCCTTCTGTAATGTACAGATCATATTCCATCTGCTCATTGTCATTTTGCTCTTCCAATGAACTGCTCTGCAGATTTTTAACTGGATATTTTTTATTCTAGAGATGCTTAATTCTTCCTGTATCGCTTACAATTTGTAGCCAGAGAGAAACACTGTGATCACCTGTGAGCTCCTCTATGGGAAGGACATGGAACTTTGCTAGGTTAATCCATTCAAGAACTAGACCACACCTTTTGAAGAACTACCCAAAGTTTAGTTAAAGGTGTTAAAAATATGCACCTGACATTTTTTTCCTGAACAGCTTGAGTTTGAGCTTCCAGATGTGGCATCTTTCCAAACCTTTGTTTGTTGGTTCAGATGCCTCTCCATTATCTACTTATTTTCCTTTATAATTGTATTAAAGACTGTGTTCGGCTCAGGTCTTAGTGCTTGTTCTGATAAGCTTAATCACTTCAAGTCTTTGAGTCACTCATTGTAAGATGTGTTTTCCAATTCCTTAATGTTTCTCAATGTTCTGCTCTGATTCCCTGTCAAAATGTGGATACCAGCAGTGGACTGTGTTCCAGTGCCAATTATGCAGGTGATAGAGCTTCCCCAGTGTGTTACTGCTCTTGGCCATAACATTTTATTGTGGTTCATATTCAACAGATTATCCACTGTGAGTTGTGAGTTGATTTCAGAATTATCATTTTCCAAAATGCAGTTTCCTATCCTAAAAAAATGACATCTGCCTTGTCCTGTTTCTACATTAGGCCTTTTTAAATTGCGTAAGTTGCACCTTCACCCTTTTTTACCAACCTTTCATACATGATCTATTCCCTCCTTTATTTGAAGTTCCTCTGGTATCTGTACACCCACAAGCTTTATCATTAACACTTTGATACTGAGTCATCAATAAAAATGTTACACCATGTGAGAACAAAGACAAATTCTGAGAAAGCCAAACCAGGACACTGTAACTTAGTAGGTTATTTGTTTACAATCCAAAACTTGTATTTCAACTGTTTCTATAATTTCAGATGTGCAATTTATGAACAGAAGTGTCTGTTTGAATAACACAAAGTTCCCACATTGAATTTGTATCAGCTTCTCTTTGCATCCAATTAGTCAGCTGTAGTATATGGCTTAGGAGGCTGTCCTTCATCAAAGGCACCTTCCAGTATGTCAAACAGTCACCTGCCATGGCTGAATGTGAGGGGTCAATATCTGGCTATGTGCAGGTTACAGGTGTGTAGCTTTGTAGCCCTTCTTGCAGTTGCTTGTATTGCTATGTGTGCAGTGTAAGCTGCTCTGTATATCCAGCTGCAAACAGAGAATTTCTTTCACAAAGGATGTGAAGAAACTTTTCCAGTATTGAATCAATGACTACTGTGAAATGACACTGCACATCTTTTGGGCTTTGCTGTGGTGTCCTGGTGGTGAAGCGCACTGGGGGCTTGTATGGCTCGCATCCCCTCTAAAATAGCCACATAAGAAAACTATGTTTAAAGATGTACTTGTCTTACGTACACTCTGTCCACATCTAAAAGGTCACAAATCTCAGAGTTTTTGAGTTTTTGGAGCTGTTTTGGGTTGATTAACTAATGTGTACATTTCTCTAGGGTCAAAATAAAGTCTGTTTTTACTGAATGAATGGTGGGGTAGAAACATTCAATTCATAGAAAGGCCAACATCAATTCACTATAAACTCCTTCCTTATTAGTGACATGATAAAAGATCAAAGGGCTACTGCTCTGTTTCCCTTGACAGTTTTTGCTGTAATAAAGATAGATGGTCATACTGTTGTGCTGAAAAATGTCTGGCTGTTATATGAAATTGTTAAAAGGAACATTTGGTGTAAGTTTGTTTTATTGTGAAAAGATCTGTCTTTGAAAAATGATAGAAATCCCTCATTATCCAGAAAAAGGAGGAACTTTGCAGCCTGCAGTGTCTTACATTTAGTCTCTCTGTTTAAAGCTCCACACTGGTGACTGGTGACATTTGCCCTGTTCTAACACATGCTTCCTTTCAGCAATGCTGTCTACCCATCAGGAATCAAAGCAAATCCAGATGGCTCAAGAACAGAGGGCTTATCGTTTAAGAAGCATGGGTCAAATTCACCCATACAGCATAGCAAGTTCACAGGAGGGCTCTTCTTACTTCTGTAAGAGGGAAAGTTCAACATGCTCCGCTCAAGGGAAAGAATGAATTTCTCATATGGTAAAAAGGCACAATGAAGTGGATGCAAAGTCAGAGATCTGAGAGTTTATTTCAAAAATCTGCTTTGCTTTGAAATGTGAACCAGGCTCCTGGAATAAGCCTGATAACAATGCTGGAGACGGCCATGGCATTGCCAGGGAGGAACATCACAGCAACTTCTCTATTGCATGACCAGAAATGTCTCTTGGAGCTACAGGATACAAATTCATACCTGATTATGTCTAAATACAGACATGATTGCAGACATATAGCTATGATATAGAACATCAGCAGACATTGCAGGACACTGCAGTTACAGATTACAGTAATGACTCAGGACAACATTCTGTTTCAGAGGTCTAAAAGGCATCTCATGCAGACAACAGCAGACAGACTCATTCTCTTAGCCCAAATTTGTAGAAAGATAAGTCTTCAATGTTCATCACTACTCTTCACAGTCTGCCTCCAGTCTAGAGAGAGAGAAAAGAGCACAGCGATAGTGTACATACGTGTTTCAGGTGTTTCCACATTGGGGATAATTAGGATAAATAAAGAACAGGACCTGATTAGTACAAGCAGTAAGACTATCACAGTATCACAGTATCACAGTATGTTTGGGATTGGAAGGGACCTCAAAAGATCATCTAGTCCAATCCCCCTGCTGGAGCAGGAACACCTAGGTGAGGTCGCACAGGAACATGTCCAGGCGGGTTTTGAATGTCTCCAGAGAAGGAGACTCCACAACTTCCCTGGGCAGCCTGTTCCAGTGCTCTGTCACCCTCACTGAGAAGAAGTTTCTTCTCAAATTTAAGTGGAACCTCTTGTGTTCCAGCTTGATCCCATTACCCCTTGTCCTATCATTGTTTGCCACTGAGAAGAGTCTGGCTCCATCCTCATGGCACTCACCCTTTATATATTTATAAACATTAATAAGGTCCCCCCTTAGTCTCCTCTTCTCCAAACTAAAGAGACCCAGCTCCCTCAGCCTTTCTTCATAAGGGAGGTGCTCCACTCCCTTAATCATCTTCGTTGCCCTACGCTGGACCCTCTCCAGCAGTTCCCTGTCCTTCTTGAACTGAGGGGCCCAGAACTGGACACAATATTCCAGATGTGGTCTCACCAGGGCAGAGTAGAGGGGAAGGAGGACCTCTCTTGATCTACTAACCACCCCCCTTCTAATACACCCCAGGATGCCATTGGCCTTCCTGGCCACAAGGGCACAGTGCTGGCTCATGGTCATCCTGTTGTCCACCAGGACCCCCAGGTCCCTTTCCCCTACACTGCTCTCTAATATGTAATCTCCCAACCTATACTGGAACCTGGGGTTGTTCCTGCCCAGATGCAGGACTCTACACTTGTCCTTGTTAAATTTCATCAGGTTATTCCCTGCCCAGCTCTCCAGCCTGTCCAGGTCCCGCTGGATGGCAGCACAGCCCTCCGGCGTGTCAGCCACTCCTCCTAGCTTGGTGTCATCAGCAAACTTGCTGATAGTACACTCAATTCCCTCGTCCAAGTCGTTAATGAATATATTGAATAATATTGGCCCCAGCACTGACCCTTGGGGCACTCCACTAGATACTGGCCTCCAACTAGACTCCGCACCATTGACTACCACTCTCTGGCTTCTCTCCCTAAGCCAGTTTGCAACCCACCTCACTACTCTATTGTCTAGACCACACCTCCTCAACTTAGCTGTGAGGATGCTGTGGGAGACTGTGTCAAAGGCTTTACTGAAGTCAAGGTAGACAACATCCACCGCTCTGCCACCATCCATCCACCTTGTTACATTCTCATAAAAGGCTATGAGGTTGGTCAAGCATGACCTACCCTTGGTAAAGCCATGCTGACTGCCCCTAATAACCCTCTTATCCTTGATATGCCTTGAGATGGCACCAAGGACAAGCTGTTCCATTACTTTCCCAGGGACAGAGGTGAGGCTGACCGGTCTATAATTACCCGGGTCCTCCTTCTTGCCCTTTTTGAAGACTGGAGTGACATTTGCTTTCCTCCAATCCTCGGGCACCTCTCCCGTTTCCCAAGACTTGGCAAAGATGATGGAGAGCGGTCCAGCAATGACTTCAGCCAGCTCCCTCAGCACCCGCGGATGCATCCCATCTGGACCCATGGATTTATGAATGTCCAGACTATTTAATTGCTCCCTAACCCAGTCCTCATTGACTAAAGCAAACTCCTCCATTGACCTGGCTTCATCCGGGGTCTCAGGGGTACAGGGCTCCCCAGGACAGCCTCCGGCAGAGTAGACAGAGACAAAGAAGGCATTCAGTAATTCTGCCTTCTCTGTATCTTCTGCCACCAGGGCACCCACCCCATTCATCAGTGGGCCTACATTGCCTCTGGTATTAGTTTTATCTGCTATGTATTTGAAAAAGTTCTTTTTGCTGTCCTTGACCCCTCTCGCCAGCTGTAATTCTAAGGAGGCCTTGGCTATCCTAGCTGCCTTCCTATATCCTCTAACAGCAGCCTTATATTCCTCCCAAGTGGCCAGCCCCTGCTTCCATGACCTGTAAACTCTCCTCTTCTGCTTGAGCATACCCAACAGCTCCCTATTCAACCACGCAGGCCTCCTGGCTCCCTTCCTTGACTTCCTACGTGTGGGGATGCTCTGATCCTGAGCGTGGAAGAAGCAATCACTGAATGCCACCCAGCTATCTTGGGCCCCTTTTCCTTCAAGCAGTCTTGCCCATGGGATTTCCCCCAGCAATTGCTTGAAAAGGCCAAAGTTAGCCCTGCTGAAGTCCAGGGTTGCAATTCTACTTGCTATTCTGTTCCTGCCACATGAGATGCTGAACTCCACCATCTCGTGGTCACTGCAACCCAGGCAGCCCTCAACCTTTACTGCTTCGACCAGACCCTCCTTGTTAGTGAGGATGAGATCCAGCAGTGCACCTCTCCTAGTCGGCTCCTCCACCATCTGCATGAGGAAGTTATCATCAATGCACTGGAGGAACCTCCTGGACTGTGGCTGGCTGGCTGAATGGTCCTTCCAGCAAACATCAGGGAAGTTAAAATCACCCACAACAACCATGGCCTGTGACTGTGAGGCCACTCTCAGCTGCCCATAGAAGGCCTCATCAACTTCCTCAGCCTGATCTGGTGGCCTGTAGCAGACTACTGCACATGATGTGTGTATGTACTGCCAGCAAAGTGCCTTGGTTTTGACATACATGTAAGGATGGAGTCCACACAGTATTTTATATTAGTAAATCCCAGCTGTAATACAAATGAAATCAGAACTATTACCCCTGTAATACAGGTGGAGAAAGAAGCAGGGGGAAGTAAAACAATCTAGTCTTTCAAGATCTTGCAATAGAACAGTATTTGGAAAAGAAGTCAGATCTCTTAAGTCTTAATTCAGTGCTCTGTTAATAGGCTATAAAAGGGAATGAATGCAGTTTTTTAATTCTCAGTTCTTGTTGTAGAAAGGGAGAGTTTTGAGAAGGGATCTTAATGAGTGAGAAGACTGAAAGGTAATCTTACTGAAGTAAACGTTGCATATATTTGGTTTCTCTACGTTTGAAGGCTTTCTGTTGTCTACTTTGTTCTGGATTCTTCACTCAAAGCTTGAAGTAAAAAGAGAGCTACTGAAGGATTTTGGAGATAAATATATGTAAATCTTTCTGTATTCTTCCCTCATTCTCTCGTGACATGGAAAACAACATAAATTGAGACATATCAATGTAATTCTGTGGTATATCCCTCCCAAGCTGTATATTCTCTTGTCATATGGTATCACCAAATTACAGAAGCACAGAATCACAGAATGTTAGGGACTGGAAGGGACCTCAAAAGATCATCTAGTGCAATTCCCCTGCCAGAGCAGGAACACCTGGATGAGGTTACACAGGAATGTGTCCAGGCTGGTTTTGAATGTCTCCAGAGAAGGAGACTCCACAACCCCTCTGAACAGCCTGTTCCAGTGCTCTGTCACCCTCACTGTGAAAAAGTTTCTTCTCATATTGAAGTGGAACCTCCTGTGTTCCAGTTTGTACCCATTGCCCCTTGTCCTACTGTTGGTTGTCACTGAGAAGAGCCTGGCTCCATCCTGGTGACACTCACCCTTTATACATTTGTAAACATTAATAAGGTCACCCCTCAGTCTCCTCTTCTCCAAGCTAAAGAGACCCAGCTCCCTCAGCCTTTCCTCATAAGGGAGATGCTCCACTCCCTTCATCATCTTTGTTGCCCTGTGCTGGACTCTCTCCAGCAGTTCCCTGTCCTTCTTGAACTGAGGGGCCCAGAACTGGACACAATATTCCAGATGTGGTCTCACCAGGGCAGAGTAGAGGGGGAGGAGAACCTCTCTTGACCTACTAACCACCTCCCTTCTAATCCACCCCAGGATGCCATTGGCCTTCTTGGCCACAAGGGCACAGTGCTGGCTCATGGTCATCCTGCTGTCCACCAGGACCCCCAGGTCCCTTTCCCCTGCACTGCTCTCTATTAGGTCATTCCTCAACTTATACTGGAACCTGGGGTTGTTCTTGTCCAGATGCAAGACTCTACACTTGCCCTTGTTATATTTCATTAAAGTTTTCCCCACCCAACTCTCCAGCCTGTCCAGGTCCCGCTGGATGGCAGCACAGCCTTCTGGCGTGTCAGCCACTCCTCCCAGCTTCCTGTCATCAGCAAACTTGCTGACAGTACAGAACAGTTGAGACTGGAAGGGATCTCTGGAGCTAATCTGGTCCAAATCCCTGTTCAAGCAGGGCCACCCAAGTTGTCCAAAACCATGTTCAGGCAGTTTTTATTTTCCTCCAGGAAAATCCTTAGGAATCAGTATAGGTGGGCCTAAATTAGGAGGAGCTTTAAGACAGTATATTTTAGAGTGTTTCAGTCGAGCTTGGGGACCAAACCTCTGATGTTAGTTCTTACACACAACATTGCCTTCCTACAGCCTTTTATCTGATTGAACTTTACAAAACCATCTTACCTGGCAGGAAATGCAAAGAATAATATTAAGCCTCTAATAATTTGGTTTCAGAAATCTTACTCTTTTTGTATGTATAAGCAACACAACTGTGACCACCTGCTATCATCCCAAGTGCATCTTTTTCTCCCAAATACATAACCAGAACAAACGTTCATCTGCTTGAGAAGGGCTTGATGCTGACATGACACATTTACAGGAGCAGAGCTGGTAGAATAACATGAGAAACATGTTCTGCCTAGCTCTAGCAAATATTCTTAGTCTCCTGTCTTTTATAAGATTTCAAATATTTCTAAATATCATCCCAACTATAAATTAAACCACTGAGTTACAGATCCCTGTATGTTCTCCCTTTCTGTCAGTGATTTTCAGCAAGCAAAATTAAATTATTTCAGAGAAGAGTTGTAACATATTACATCTACTTTGCATAATTTACTATAAAAGATTTAGGACAACGGAAAATAAAAAAGTGCAGTGATGGCATCATCCAAAAAGTCACAAAAAGGTATACTACAAACTCATGTTAAAGAGTTCCTGTTGTCTTTGTGGAACTTTAAACCTTTTTGAAGTGAAAGAGATTTACTCAATAAGCACTTTTTCCCAGTCCTTTGGTATTTCATTAAAAGTAAGTGAAATAAATGATAATTTTAGTCACAGATAAGATAGTCAGAAAGACTCTTATGATGAGATAATCTCACCTTTTGGATGCACAAGTCATATAATTTTTCCTTGTAAATTCAATTGAAATGTTCCTTGTTTGGTAAGTCTATATTGAAAGAATATATGTGGTGCAGGGTTACCCAAACCAGCTCTAAACAAATTAGCCTGGGTACCAGCTGCTGTGTAACTATGTTAGTTGAGAGCTCCATCAAGGCTAATGAGTTCTGCTGAAAAGCAGGCAGTGTTAACTCAGGTAAAGCACCCTGCTACTGTGGTATTCCCTTCTTCCTAATTTCATAATTTGGCTATAGTACTGAATTTCAGCAGCAAAAGATCTGTTATGTATATTTTTATTATTGTTGACATGTATTTAGACTTTGGAATTAAATAATTGATAATGAAATTTAACTCTACTCTGTGTATTTATGTATATGGGGTATAACGATCAGAATATATTTCATTTTAAACAGCTATGTATCTCAACGAAAGTAATTGTGCTTCATGTGAAGGGAAGTATGGAACCTGAATTTTCATACCAGAATATTATTGAAGATGATGTGGAAATCTCTGGCAAACTCACAGCTTCCATAAATGCACTTCCTAATATATTTCCCAATAAATGGCTATAATGTTTTTGGGAAGGAGAAAGATGAGGTAAAGCCTTTCTCATTCTAAGATTTAGCTTGGCAGGGAATTGAGAGTAATATCCCATTACTGATGTATAAGCAGATACATGTTGTAACCCTGTGTATGTAGATCTTGGGAATATTGTAAAAAGCCAGATTTTCTACTGCATGTTCTGGGATACCCAGTGAGAGTAGAGTAAGTGTGCTGCAAATATTCCAGGCTAATATTTGAATTTCTTTTTGCAGCTTGTTGTGTCACATCTCTCCTAGCTTTTGATCCCAGTTGAATGGCAAAAGCTACATTCATGCCAAAGATTTAGCAGAAATATCTTTTTGAACTTCTGCTAAAACTAGTAAAACCCAGTGGGTCCTGTGTCCTGTACAGGTCACAAATGAAAGCCATTTAGTAGAAACTTTTTGGATACTCATACATACATAGATGGCATGTTAAAAAGTAAGGGCCTTCAAACTACAAATATTCTACAATAATTTTCTTGGTATTTGATTTCTCCGACTAAAGTTTTTGACAAACATTTTGTGGATCAAAAGGAAGGAAGCGTGTGAATGGAATATGATTTCTCCTGGAGCTGGTCTAGTCTATAGATTCTTACCAAGTATATAGATCTAGCCTACAGATTCTCACAGAGAATGTCACTGACCATAGAAATGACCAATACAAGGGGGTTCCTTTAATATCCCCCCTTTAACACACACACACACACACACACACACACACACACACACACACACACACACACATCAGAAATTTTAAAAATCCTGTAACAAAATATATATTCTTCTCGGTAACAGCAAAGAAAGAGTTAGGCCATGAAAAAGATTTAGTTATTTCTATTTTTCACTAGGTGCATCGAGATACCACAGTGACACTGGTCAAACGGGCCCTGCTACTTGTAACTGCATAGTTAGAGACAGACAGACTTCTTTACCAGATGGCTCAACCTCCACAGCTACTAAACTTTTGGCCTTATGACAAAATCTAAGGCTGTATGGGTGTTGTACGAAGAAACATAACACTCCATGTCTTCTCTGCCTCAAAACAAAAAATATACTTATATCTAAAAACAAAACCACATTGGCATGCCTTTGAAATTGAGTGCCAAAAATCACTAGTCTTTTGGAAAATGCAGTTATGTGCATAGAAAGTGCATGGGCGTGCAAGAGCTTGAGATACAGAGACAAATGGCATGGCTGTTTGTGAGTCCTCCAAGCTTTATTTTCATTTGAATACCTCTTACCTCCCAGAAACTGTTCTCCATAATAAGTGTCACCTCCTCTGGGCATCTCCAATTTGTCAAATTGAAATCTTCATCAAGATTTCAGCTTTTTGGCTGATATTCAAAGGATGGGAGTTGTGTTAGTTTCTTATCCAGGACAGCCAGCTGAATAACAACTTTCTGCACTGCTGCTTTTTTAACTTCATCACAGCAAATTCCAGTGAAATAACAGATTTCTTTTCTTGAGCTCAGACAATTTGTGTGTTATGCATTGGTATGTTGAGAATAGATAAAATATTCTGGGGGAGAGGGACCACAATAACCAGCCATTCAGCTGTGTGAACTCTCAAACAGCATAAGCTACAGAACACAGCCTTGCAGTCCTTTGTCAGGTCAGGTAACAGCAAGTTAAGCTAAAGCATATCTTTTAGAAAGGCATCCTCTAATAGGTTGAAGACTTCAAGTGTGAAAAATGTCATCAAGTCTCCCAATGCCAAATTATGGTCTCCTTTCCTACGTTAAAGATTACTGTGGTGGAATTCCTGTTATGACCTTGTTGTCCCTTAGGATAAGAATACCTTATAAAATAAGTAAAACCCAAGCTATTTCTCCCTCCTGCATCAGCAATTTTGGAAGTTCTGCACAATTTTGTAAGCGTTCAGATATTTTAGTGATGGGCACATCCAAAATATCTAGGGAATGTGTCCAAGATGCAACCAGCAGCTAGTGCTGCTCTGCATTTTGAGAAAAAGTCAGCAGTCACTCCACAGAGTTTCAGAGTACAGACAGTGAAGCAGTTTTGCCCTGGGAGCCTTGCTGACTGCCTGTACCAGTGTGGCTGAAATAACTGGCACTGCTGACTGGAAGGAGAACTGGGATGTGACCAGCTTCCTCTCCCTGCTCTTCCTCTCATCTGGTTGCTGCTGCTTAGTTTTCTCCTGGTGGAGAAAAAACGTGGACTCATGAAAGGGCTCTCTCTTACTGGCGTGACTGGGGAGCTGCCTGCTCAAGTGATATGTGATGCTGTTGGTGCTGCCCTTTAGGCTCGACTTGGAGCTGTGTCAACTCATAAAAACCAGAGGAGCTCTTTCTCCCGTGTTTAAGACTGATTGTACCTTAATCTGCTCCCCACTGCTAAGGTGTATGTTGCCTAAGCCTAAACATGCTGCATGCTACAATCACACTTTATTTTGCCTTTTGTGGCAAAATGAGGTCGTGTCATGCTCTGAAGCAGAAAGACGTGTGCTTTTTGCACAAGGAGATACCTTTTTCTATATGTCATTGAAGGAAAATTAGATTCACAGTGTTGGTTACGTTAACTGTTGTGAATGTAAAGAATGTTTGAAGGGAATTTAATAATTAAGCTGATTTCAAGAGCCTGTCAACAAGACTGCACTTCAGCTCCATAGTGGAGCCACTTCAGTAGAGTGTTCGCAAATATATGATGAAGTTGACAGATTAGAACGTGGCTGAAATTACTATAGATTAAAACAAAGTAGGCAATAAAAATGCAAACACTTTGAAGCATTTTAATAGGAGTACACCGCATCACCCTCAAACAGCATTCAGAAACACATGCCATGGGGATTTGGGGCCGCTTATCCAAACTGTCTTCTGCAATATTGCCCTTTCTCACCTTCTCTATAAGAAAGCTTAATCTTTGCTGAAAGATTCAGATTTGTCATTCTCTAACTCCTCCTGTATGTTTCTTTAGATTACCCCGAAGAAGCCCTGTGTATTTTGGTCTTACTAGACATGGAGCGTGACCTGAAGTCATTTAAAATCAACTGCAATCTGGGGAGCTGTTTGAATGTTTGGCATGATAGTAGTCATTAAGATTAAAATGCTGAATGAAGGCTGCACAGCTAAGCCACTGTACATTGAGTTAAATGCACACAACCTTCTTGTCAAGGTTTTGAAGATGTATTGCATAGATAATGATGAGATTTTTGATTTTGAGTGGGCGTTTTAACAAATGATTTGACATTTGAACAGTTGCCAAACTCTCCTTTGGCTCAAAACAGTGTAAGCTTTTTGACTTTGCTTATAGCCTCTTCAGCAGCAGAGGGCTTTTTTGTTTGTTTGGTTGTTTTTTTCATTTCTTTTTTTCACTGAAGGCAAAACTGATCAACTTATCATCTTTAACAGCAACAGTCTTTGAACAGAACTTGCTTTCCTTTTCTCTAGCATCACTGCTACGTGGCAAATCATGTACAAAGGGTTCCCCTTGATTTCTAACACCTCCTGCACACAAAAGCATTAGTTGCCTAATAATGCAGCACAGATATGGACAACAGTTTTGTCAGAAACAATTGCACCATTTTTTAAATTATTTATTTGCTGGAGGCTTTTGTTAGCACCTGGAGGTGAGTTGCTTCAACATGTTATGCACCAGCAGCCATGCTGAGCAAAGCGATGAGTCAGTCAAGCCCTGAAAGGTTCCTGCAGGGTGACCATATCTGCTCACAGCTATCACCCCGGTAATGGGAGGCAAAAAATGAGCTAGAAAGTGCACAGGCCAGGTTCCCATGCAGGCCTGTGTACAGCCCTGCCACCTGTCTTAGCCTTTAGGACAGTATTTCTCAAACCAGTAGCTAAATGTCGGTCTGCAAAAGGACTGTGACATTTTCAATGCCTCACCCCCACTGTCATTCCCATGGTTTCCCAAAGGAGGCAAGCCTTAGGGTAAACTGTTTTGACTAAATGTTTTTGAAACATCACAAAAGCATTCTAAAAAATCCATTGCTCCTCAACAGATTTCTGGTGCACTGATAACATGACTGCATTTCAGGTGAAGCTCTAGTAGATTTAGACTGACCTCAGTTGCAGCATCAGTTATTTTAAAGCCTTAACATGGCTCTTCTTTTGCTGATCAAACAACCTTCAAGATGGTGTTTGTCATAATTGATGAAACATGGGGTTTTTCTTTATTAGTTTTTCCAAGAAGCCCCAGTCCCCCTCTTTCCAGTTTGAGTGGTTGTTCAGGTTGAGCATAGTTCAAGTATTCCCACTTTTAGCGCACAGAACATTCAGAGCTTCTGATGCAATGCATATGAGTCATGTATCTCAAAGTATTTTATTATTTCGGAGGATTGTAGCCAAACAAGATACAAGATATTTCTTTCTTCTTCTTCTCCTTCTTCCTTTTTTTTTTTTTTTTTTATTTTTTTTTATTTTTTCTTTTTCTTTCATTGTGTCTTTGTAAAAAGATAAGTCAGTATGTGAATGGAAAATGCCTTCAGTTTGAAACTTTGCCCTCAGGTGAGGCTGTTCCACTATTGAAAATTCTTGTGCTTTTAATTGATTAAATAATAGATTATCCGAAGGTCTGCATTTTTCTTGGAAACAGAATGAAGAAATTGGGTGTCAGTGCTGATTCTGAAAGTTCCAGAGCCCGAAATGACTCACAAAAACATAGGATAAGGAGAGAGGAGCAGGGGCAGGTAAGGACTGTAATAGTACGCCATCATAACAGATCAGATCACTTCACTTGCATGTTGTTGAAGGACACTGGCTGAAAAAAAAAAACAGAGAGGAAATTACTTTTTTTTTTTTTTTTTAATACTGTGTCTGAAAACCAGCAATTGTTTTTTACCTCATATTACAAACAAATGTAATGGTGATTTCCCTGCAGCCATGGTAATAAAGAACCTTTAAAAAATATTGATTAGTCAATCAAGGACACAGACAGACTGAGGTAGTGAAAGGTAGAAGATTAATAAATTGCTACATGTCACACCTAATAATCCTGGTTTGTTCAATACATTTTCTTGTAGTATGTCCATCATCACGTTGTAATGGGAACCCAAGTCAAAGGGGAAATTTCAGGTTTGCAAATAACTAGTAAGTCTTCCCCATATTGTCTAATAATTATTTTTCTTCTCTCTTTTTTAGTTTCTTTATTTATATTGTGTAGTTATGGCATATTTGAAAAGACAACTAGCCAAGCTTTTAACACTTTACAAATATGTGCACTTTTTACTAACATTCAAACCTTATTTAAGAGTAGATAGAGAAAGATATAGAAAGAAATCTTGGTGCACAATTTAATGTATTCACATTAGGAAATGAGGAGATCAAAACTGGATATACACCTGTTTCTGGTGGGACTAGGCTTTTTGAAGGTAATGAGAACTCTATTTGAACTTTAACAGGAGAGAGCCTGAAGTATTTGTTGAGCCAAATGTCTACCGACATCAACATACGGATCAGGGCTGTCAAACTCATTTTCACTGGGGGCCACATCAGCCTCGCAGTTGTCTTCAAAGGTCTGATTGTAATTTCAGGACTGTATAAATGTAGGAGTAGTTACAGTAGTTCTGTATGTAAAGTTCTGAGTTTGACACCCCTAATATAGATGTAAATTTTTTCTTCAGTTTTCATGCTAAATCTAAAATTGAGAAGGAATCTATTTTAGGTTATTCTTGTCAACAAAAGCTGTGTGTTTCATTATTTGAATTAAGTTCAGCAAACATATAAAGTGGTAACATATTCTATACTTACAGAAGACGGACTGCCACTAAAAATCAAATTGGTATGATAAAGTATTTTTGTAATTAAGGAAAACCACAACAGATATTGTTATGCTGGAACATATGACTTGACTGTGAGGCTTCACTTCTATTTATCTTCTCCTACACACACCCCTTCCCACACCCACCCGCTCTCACTCTTCCCTTCACACTGGGCAGCGTCGTTCTGTAACTCCAGAGGCTATTGCAGCCATTTGGAGTGATTTAAACCGGCCACTTATGACAGCAGCTGTCAAGATGTAGCTGCAAACCTTCTCTAGTGGTGATAGACAGAGGTCACCTGGGGAAAAACAGAGACAGAGCAAGTCTCCGCAGTGATGCAGTGTGATGTTAAACACAGTTGTAACAAACATGAAAGCCTGCTCATTAAAGCAGCACTATACAGATGATGATTTTAATTCAGACAAGTGCAGCTGATAGTGAACAGGCATCAGTCTCAGGAAACCAATAAGCCAGGTTCAGCTTGAGCATGGGTTGCAGTCCATTTGCATGTCGGATCTGAGTGACTGATAAAATACACAAGTGACTAAGAGATAAAATCAAACTAGTCCAGTATCTAAGGAGATGAGCACTAATTGTATACAGAGGGGTGGAGGAAGAAGAGGATGTCAACTGAGGAAACAGCTGGACTGCTTTTGTGAGCTGTGCTTTATGCCAAGTCTGAGGTGTTCGCCTCAAGATTGTAGGAAGTTGTCAAAAAAAACTTCTCCATGGCACAGGAAAGCAATGTGTTTCTGGCAAAGCTAAGCAATGCATTTTTCCCTAGTCTGATTCTCAGAAATGGCTGAATGTGGTTTTGGCTGAAATTTCAAAACTACATGCCCATAAAACCAGCCTGAAGTAGATATGGAGCTTAGGATGTTTCAGCACAGATGCCTAAAGTTAAATTATGTTTGAAAAACTTAAAAGAGGCTCAGGTACTTTGAATGCTAAGAAGTCACACTCTTTCCACCAATAATTAAATAGGATTAATTATGTTACATTTTCAGTGTGGTTGACCTGTGATTGGTATTTGTTGATACTCCAAACAATGCATACAGTAGGGACTTGAATGACTTTTTAAAAAATAAGCTTCTGCCCTTGGAAGTAACTAAAAAGCTGGTACTGTGGGATTTGATGTTTACTGTCTACCTTCAGAGGAAAATGGAACCACAAGTGACAGGTATGAATATTTTATTTTAACATACCGAAAGATGCTCTGTTTTGATGTTGATAAGGGTAGGAAAAGAACTTACACAGAATAGTTGGGGGTTTTTTTCCTAGAAATTATGCTTATTTTCACTTATTTTTCCTTTTAAGTTCTAGTTGCCAGCTCTGGGAATTCAAGCAGGGAATCAGACTGGGGCTTAGCACACCCTTACAAGTACAAGGCTGTACAATCCAGATTGTCTCCTTACTATACATGGGCAATTCTTGCTCTCAATGATGAGAAAAGAGTGCCACAGAAAATGTAACAGCAAGCTTCTATGAGTAATCAAATTAATCAGTGCTGGAGGCAGTCAGTGGCAATTCAAAGAAAAGGAAGCAGTTTACATGGAGAGGCTTTTCATGAAAGTGCACACATTTCTTTGCATATCCATGGATGGAGGCATGTATTTATAATACAACTCCAATTGTAGGGAAAGAAGATGCATTTTAGGAGTTGTGTCTAGCCCAGAGCAAGGAGGATAGAAGTGGACGAATGGAAGAGAAAATCACAGTGAATCTACAGTATGTGCTCTGCTTCCCAGCCAAAATTGCCTGTAAATTAGGTAACTGATATACCACACTTAGCATCCTATCTAACAATGACTTACTACTTCATCCTCTGACTTGAGAAAACATATCATTAGATCACTTCTTAAATATATAACCACTGATTCTACTGTTGCTTTTTCATGCTAGACTCTACTAGTCTCAAAATCCACACCACACCTATAGACCTTAAAGAAAATCTGTCTCAGAAAACTTCTGGGAAGATACTTTTCATGTCATAGCTAGTGCAGATAAATACTTCAAATATCTAAATTTAGATGTGGTAAAAAATTATTGTAGGTAATATTCTAACATGGCTGTAGCTCATCACAGTCTTCAAATAACAACCAGATGCCTATGAGGCTAAATGCTTGCTGTTTCAACATCAAGAGAATTTTCTGAACTGCTGTGTTATGTACCCTTGTGTAGTTATTGCATAGTTATTTATAAATATAAACCACTGCGGACCCTCAGTTTTTTTGTTCTAGTTCCCAGTGAAATCACTCATTGAATGAACAATGTCTTCACATGATGGGGAAGCAATTGCTGATACTGAAGAGGTCTGTGACTTCAAGCTGATTTCGTGGAAGAAAAAGTTTACATGAAAATGCAGGCCTAGGATAGAGTTCAGTTTCACAATAGACTTCAATTTTACACTAAAGTTAAAAAGTACCTTTGTGCTGTGATTTACTGAAAGGATAAACCTATGACCTTCTACTCAGTTAGCTTGTGCCACATTGTTCAACTCAGTTTGAAAAGGTAAAAATGTAACATTTGTTTTTATCCTGAGATGTGAAATATGGTTTAAGAAGCTGATGGATGCATGACTATCATGGTCTAGAAATCCACAATCACTTAAAATTTTTAGTGTTTTGTGTTCAGTTTGTATATAATAGCTGGTATTTAAGAAAATGCTAGAACTTTAGGTGGGGATTTCCTAAATTAATGCTATCTTGAAGGTACTCACAGGGAGACTTGATATGCTGAGGATGTATATCAATATACATCTGCTTTACCAACTAACCAGGAAGAGAGCTCCTTCGAGATGGAGTAGGCTCAAAATGTACCATAGGTGAGGGGAAGGATATGGGTCTTGCCTTTCAGCTCAGCAAACTATCTAAGAAATAGAAAGGTCCTAAGATCCTGCAACTGACTCCCTCTGAGGGTAGGATTCACAATATAAATGCTATTCATGCTAGCATTTGCTGCTTTCCAGCATTTACAGATACCTGCTGGCTTACAACACTGAGTTTTGCTGTGAATTTATCATTTGATTGCAGAGGTCCATTCCTAAACCCTACAAAATAGGGATCAAAAAGTGTTAAGGAATTCAAACCCTTCAAAGAACCTTGTCTTTCATATTTTACCTTTGTATTCCAACAGAGATGTAACATACTTTTATTATTGTAGAATGTGAAAAAAATGTGTGCATCTATGCACGAGCATATGAAAGCACGTGAAAATGTATCAGGAGAATAGTGCACAAAAACTAGATTGACCCTAAACCCTGTCCTGCAAAATTATTGAATGGTTTGTACTACTTTCTGAAAGACTCCAGAGAGGCTGAGCCACCACCTGAGTGTTGTGTCTTATTTTAATGTTTCTGCTGAGGTCTCATCTGTATTCAGGGTGGTAGATGGGAAGAAGAGAGGAGATTGGCCACCACAGACAATAGCTGAATGATAAATACCTTGCAGACTGTGGCTTTTGAGTACAGAATAATTTTATTTCAAAAGTAAGATATTCTGATGATGCAGATAATTTCATTGCCTGACACAGAGTTTTCAAACTGGGCCTGAAAAGTAATAGTTATATTTTATAAGAACCAATTGTTTTTCATTAAATAGCAAACCATCAGTTTTCAACCTTCCTTTAGGACTTGAATAGATTAATTTTCCTGTCATGTCTGCCCGGTGACTGGACTAAGCGATGACTAACTCCGTAGTACCTCAATGATTTAGTGACCTATTTTAATTCTGTCTGTTTTAATCCTTTGTTAGGGCTCAGGTGTAGGATTTAATTCAGTATAACAGGTTACTCTGCATCACTGGAGCCCTGTTACATGTCCATATACACACTTTTGGTCAACAGTAATTCAAAATGCTACAAACTTCATTTCACAGTCTTTCACAGTCACATTTCTTTCTACCACCTTGTTTGCAAATCTGTGTGTAAATAATCAATTCAAGAGCTAGATCCCATCATGTATTTGGCCAATGTAGTGCGAACATGCTAGCATAGTCCTTTTCCATGTCCAGCTCTCAGTAGGGTGTCCAGAACCCTAAGTTTATGTTCCCTTTATAGTGCGTACGGAAAGGCAAGAAATGGCTTTCTGAAAAGCAGTTGAGTTGAAGATGGAGCTGTCTGTGCTAGACCAGGGCTTCAATTTCCCTCTAATATTGATTAACTTAATTGTCATTCAGCTAATGACTGAACAAAAACATCTTGTATGCTTTACCTCTTTTTCATTTTCAGGGAAATACCATAATGCAATGCCAGCTTCTTACAAGATGGATTGGATTGCCAGATTGACAGTACATTAGGAAAAAAATTCAATCAAACCTGTCAGATGCATAGAAGAGATGTAATTTCTAGGTAAGTTCAAAACATATTTAGGAATCTGGAACAATTTCTAGGTAAGTCTAACGTGTGTGTAGGAATCTGGGTCTTGACCTTTGATCTTCTTCAGCAGAATTAACAGAAAAAAAATCTCTTCCACCTGAATCAGACCTCCACTACCACCTGAAGTAAAAATCTCTGTTAATGAAGGGTGGACGCACATGCAAGGTCCCAGATCTATATGGAAATTCCTCATCTATGACAAGGAAACAGATCCATAAAATGGCTGCTTACAATTTAAGTAACAAAATATATCAGAGCACTTCTGAATAACGGATGAAAAAATTGTAGAATTTCTTTCCCTTTCTGATACTATGCTATTAGCTGAATGAGTCTTGAGTTGGTGTAATCTGAAGTGAGGAACAAACAAGCTCAGATCTTTCCAATGTGTAGAAGTAAGAGTGATTTTGGTTTATTGAACAGAATATCCTTTTGAAGTACAATCAAGTAAAGTCTATGTCTGGTATGGTTTGGTCAAAGTTTTGTTCACTCTTCTTCGACAATAGGTGCCTAATCTTCTATTGAGTGTGCTGAGAGATTTGTCTATAATTTACCATGAAATTAATGGCAGTTTTCCTGGAAATACCCATGTGTCGGTGGGCTTACATAAATGCTGACTGCTCATGACCTTGTGTAGATTCTTTAATACATAAGAAACACAGGCAAGCATTTTATGCCTACTTGCTCACAGAAAGAAGGCAGATTTTTTTCCTTTTTTAATCAATGTATAAAAGAAAGCAGACATACTGTCACCTCATCACCTCAGATTCTGTAGAGAACAATAAATTGAAAAAGATTCCAAATAAACACACATCATTTGTTGGTGTGAGTCATCCTTATGAATAACAGTGATAATGAGAAAAGCGCATTGTGTATCTAACATGATATCACTCTTTCTGAAGTAGGTTATTCTTCTGCTTTTTTATTCTTTATCTTTTCTTGATCTATGTGAAGTTTACAATGGCTCTATCACAGAGTCCCTTTGTCCCTGTATCTGTCACAGAAAAGGTTTATAAAAGGCAAAGAAAATTAAGATAGAATTCAGTATTTTAAGTATAATCTTGACGCAAAACCATCCTAAGCAGTTGCTAACTTTCCCTGGCTTTTGTGGGCTTTGAACACATCCTTTATAGAGCTCTATAAAAAAAGACGTGTCTCCCATTTAAAAAAATTGAGTGAAAAAAGCATTGTGCAAAATGTCTTTCTGCCAGAGTAGTAGATGACAGGACTTCCTGTGTGAAAGAATAGGTTCTCTTTTTCCTCTTCTGAAAACAATTATATTCTTGTTATGAAAGTTATTACCTGACATAATTAGCAATAGAAGACAATATCAAGAGATTAATTCTGCTACCTATCGTGCTTCAGTCTACTCTGGTCTGTTCTGGTGCAGACAGTTTGGACAGAGGCATATGAAGAGGGGCACATAGATGCACCCACACAATCACACGCTGTGTTTCTCCTTCTGAGCACACTAAGTTAATGATCCCTCTCCATATCTGTTCGGGGGAGCAGGAAAATATAGCTGCAGTTAAAAGTGAGAGAAATTCATTCAAGTGCTACTGCATTTCTAGATGTACCTTTTGGCTCAAACGGTCCCTTTCCTAATGTAACTTACATTCTCCAAAAGAATTCATGGGGTCAATACATTCATTTCAGATTCATAGAAAATCACCTTAGAAGAGATTTTAACTGGTGAGTATAACTTCAAAAAGGTTGGACATACAGAAACATTGTATTTTTACCTGTTATTTACTGGAGAAGGAAGAAGCTACATCTTTTTAGGGAAGGATTTATTTTTTGCAAATAAACCTAGATCCTGTAAGGATTCTTGTACCAAAATTCTTGAAGAATACAACAGAAAACATCGGTGGATGTTAGTTGTTACAATAGTGAATTTATACTCAGGAGAAACAGGAAAATGGAAAAAATAAATTGGTTAATAACGGCATAAATTTGAAATTCTCCTGACCCGAAGGTAGCAATGTGTAAAATAATTTGTTGCTGTAGCAAAATGTCAGTTTGGTACTGGTAAGCCTTTAATCAGCTTTCTGCTTCATATGTTTAATGTGACTTCGGTGTTTTATTTGAGATACACAGTTAAGTGATTCAGGAGAGCACAAGTGACAGTCACAAAAAAATCAGGTTTGTTTAGTGCCCACATTAGCTTGGCTCCCATGAATAATTCCCTGTCTGGCAGAAGATGTTAAGTAACAGCCATTAGCCATCCTCAGCAGCCATGGGTACCTTCCGGCAAACAGCAGAAACTAATAAACACAGGTGGTATACTTCAATATATTCAGCCTAACATAGAATTTTTACCATCTCTGAAGGGGTTTAAAAGACACATAGATGAAGTTCTCAGAGACAGTGTTAGGTTAACGGTTGGGATCTATGATCTTGGGGGTCTCTTCCAACCAAAATGATTCTATAGAATTACAGAATCATAGAATCATTTTGGTTGGAAGAGACCCTTAGGATCATCGAGTCTAACCATTATGATTCTATTTTTCTAGCCTTATTTATGTATGAATGCAAACTAAGTTCTCTGCTGTTTTTCCCCTCTTATAATTCAAAACTGAGTATTTTACTGCCTCATTTTCTGTTTCCCGTTTCCAGACTACATTATTCACTAGTCAGGCTTAAACAACTCTCCCTGAATTAACAGAGGACACCAGGTACACATGTGAAGGAGAGTGTCACCCTCCAAGGCCAAAGTGACACAGCTGGTTGACATAGACTCAACCTGTGCCAGCCCTGTTTTAGAGGTGGATTCACTGGGAGACAAGTGACGTGACCCAAAGTCACAGCAGAAAGTGGTGGTGGAGTCAGCAGCAGAGTAACATTTCCTGGCTGTCAGCTCTGCACTGTCCTCTCACCTATTGCTCAGGGCACACAGTCCAACTGCAACCTGGTGGTCTCCCTCTCATTACATAAATAAAATGCAAGCAAAACACTAACCATTGTAAAGCCAAGCACTGCAAAATGAGGAACTGCCAGAATTAAGGTATCCTTTGCCAGGAGGGTTAGCTATCTTATGTGTACATACGTGTGCTATCCACCCATCTATATGCTCATATATATGTTTATATTTATGCCATAGTACTGTCTTTAATTACACCATAACATGTAATTTTTTACAGCATTCATTAATTATAGAATTACTATGAAGCAACAGGCTGGAGACAGAACACATGGCTTGCCCCTGTGGCCTCATGTCTACTTTGCGGGAGCCACAGCAGTGCTAGAAGGTTATCTACTGCTACCTTGATTAAAAGGCACTTAGTTACTCTTAACAGGGTGTGAAGGACCTGAGTGAATTAAGTTATTTTATTTTTTTCAAGACATTTTCAATCTCTAGCTGCGTTGTCGTAGTTACAGCTGGGGAGTTTGGGAAATGTACTCGTGAAATTGATTACTCAGATGTGTGTGACTATGATTCATCTGAGAGCTTGGAAAAGATGCATCAGTTCTTCCCCAACCCCAGTGTTTCATCCTTTATTACTTTATATGAAACAAAGCTTGGACAACACAAAAATAATTTGATTTTATGATAGCCATAGGCAGAATAAAAGATGTTCTTTTATACCTACTCGTGACAGAATTGTAGACTAAAATTTCAATTTGAAGCAATGGTTTTCCTCACTTCATTTGCTAACCATTTCGAGGGCATTATATTCTCATTTCTTTCAGGCAATCATAGATTCTGGGGTCTGGAAGATTTCTTCTCATATTAAAACAACAGGCTAGCTACTCTTAACATCTTTTGTCTGGCAGTAGCTAGCTATCAAGTGCTCTAAGGAAACTTAAAAAGGTGATTGTGCAATTGAGAAACAATCCACCCTTGAGAGTTTCAGAAGATTTTTGCCTAACAGATAAGTCTAGCTTGTGGGATGGCATATCAGGGCAACAGTACTGTGAAAGCACTCGTGTTTTGATGTGTCCTGAATAAGAGAGTTATGGATGTTTCCATGATGCAGAAACACATCAGTACCTCTTTAAAATCTTTTTAAATTCTAGAAACATTGATACTTATAAATGCACACTTCATAGACCTTATCATAGCTGACGTATGAAAAATATCCTTGAGTTATCCAACTTTGTAAATAGTTTTCTCCTCCTCTTCCCCCAGGTCTCAGCCGTTTTCTGACTCAGACACTTACTGTGCACTTTCCCACACGCAGGCATGACCTGGGACGTGACTACATGAAGCTGTTGTTCTTGGCTTGTAGTTCCTAGCTATTAACTGCGGGATCTTCTATATGCTTGATGACAGCTTCCATCCTGAAGTGCCAGTCCCAGTGAGGACGAGGGTAGTGAATAATGCAACTAGTAGGCAGTCTTTTTAAAGTCTTGTTTTTCAGAGCAAAATCACTACTGGTAAAAAATACCTTTTGAAAACCAAAAAAAAATCATGGCCATTTTTAAGGTGCCCATCTGCCCCTTGCGTGAGGGACCTTAGAAGAATCACTTCCTTCTGGGTTTTCCCACAAAGCCTCCCCTTATCATCTTGACCCCTTGCAACAGCTTTTGACCTGTCCTGGGCATTCCTCAGTGACTCACCACCATTTAATCAGGATTAAGATGTTTTTAATTGTTTATAATCCTTTTGACCTTCTGTCTCAGCTAAGAACCTGGAAGCGTGGGGTCGCACTTCGAGCAGGAGCTGTGGTGGCTTAGGGCAAAACAAGATTTGTAAGCAGGGGTAATATTTTTTTATTGCACCAATTGCTGTGGTTGGAGAAAATAGATAGCTTTCAGGAGTGCAAGACCTTGTGGAGGTCTGAAATGAAAGCTGCAAACTTCAAAGATAAATATAGGTAGAGAGCAATTACTCTGAACTTAATTTCTTTATGTTAGCAAGTTAGATTACCAAAAAGAAAAGGCAGCTGGTATCTTCGAAACAGAGACAGTGTGCTAGCAGAGGGAGAGGTGCTAAATTGTTAGCTCAAAAAATAATTAATAAATAACAATAAATAAAATAACAATATAACAATAAAAATAAATAATAAATAACAATAATAAATTGTTAGCTCTACTTTATGAGGTTATTCCAGGTGCATAGTAGCCTCCTAGAGGGTGGAGCCATCAGTAACCATTTGATTAACAATCACCACTCCAAGTATGCTGTAGAAGTTGTGTATTAGAGTTCTAGAAAAAAACCTGGAAAATACTTTCCTTTATCTAACCACTCCAACATGATGAACAAAAATGGGAAGAAGACTAAAATGAAGTGCCTCTGAAGTTTTCCCAACTGTTTTGCAAGACTCTAAAATGCTGTAAAAATAACCATGACAGGCGCTGAACACAAGAACCGACTAACACAACAACAGCTGCCTCAGCCTCTACCTGACAAAAGAGGCACTCAAACACCTTCAGTCAAAGAAAAATCTGCTAACCTAATGTGAACTGTCTGCTCCAAAAGCCCAAATGTCTCCCTGGAGGAACAATCAGATGACATATTTGTACGCAGGGAATTAGAATGACTTTGCTGACTCTTTCCTTCATACTTCTCCCTTAAAGAGCCTGAAGTTAATTGCAGTTCCACTCTTTCTATGGTAGCTTCAGGAAGAAGACAAGGAAACATGTTGGATTTGAAGTTCTAAGACAAAAGCCCTCTTGGACCACTATATTGACTACTTCAGGAAAAGAGCCAGAAGAGAAACAAGAAACCAGTTGTTATTCAGTTTTTTCCTATCTCACAAAGAAATTCTATCCTAAATCACAAGTAGTACAAACATGCAACTAGATGACAGTATGACTAAGGAAGTTAAGGAAGACTCTGTGCAGAGAACAGGTATTCTCCACTATGAACCACTTATTGACCATAGCTACCTCCCCACGATAGTACCATCATGTCCACTACGAATGTCTTCAGCCTGTCCACTGTGTCCAACCTTCTGTGCTCCAGCCCACACAAATCAAAAAGTCATCTAGTTCATTCTCAGCCTGTACAGCTTCATTTAAGTCAATATTCTTCAGACAATGGGCATAGCGTAAGCATAAACATATGATATTTTGACTTTATCATGAGCTACCTCAAAAAAATATGGAAATGCAAAGAAAAATAAAATTTTATTCCAAGTTTTTGTATCACTAAGCCTGTGCTCTACCTTATATGATTAAGTGAAAGCTTTATCATTTACAGTGAAATATGAATCTCCTAATTGATTTTTATCAAATTCAATAGCAAGTGTCCCTCCATCAAACTCTCTTGAATATCACCGCACTGAAATCACCTTAGATAACCTGATCAGTATTAAACTGCAATTTACCAATTGTGGTAAGAGACTTGAAAGATAAATATGCTTGCCTGAAGAAAATCAGCCACCATTCAAAAGATCAGGGTTTTTGGGACCTCATTTGCTCTGAAGAGATCACTCATGGAGATCACTTTAATTCTTAGATATTATTAGTGCATAGGTGTCCTCTCCTGGGCAGCTGGATGGCACCTGTGAATTAAAAGGACCAAAAATGCTGTCAAACACTATGTTTCTAGCCTAACATGGGACCTATATAAACAATCATTGACAACATACAGTATCCTAAACCAAAAGAAATTTTGCCAGAACAAGAAGTCCTACCTTTCAGGTAGCTCCAGCCCCAGAAACAAATACTCAGGGCTAGTGTGTACAAAAAAGACTGAGACTGCATCTAAGCAGGAAACATTGAATTTGTAATATCTTCTCACAAAAACAATCATCCTTGGAGCCTTTACATGACATTTCTGCAGCCTGTTCACTGGGCCATAAGCCCTCCCAGACTCAAAAGCTAAGACTAAACAACTGTGATGCATTAGGATGAGCTCACTGTCCCGGTTTTGTTAAAAAGCAAGTTTCTCTTTTAGTGAATTTTGCCTGTCAGCTAAAGCCTTCATATTAGCTGCATTTTCCTGGAGAACCAGATACATGTTTTGGTAAACATAGCAATGGAATGCGAAGTTATTGATAAGCATGGATGGACATCTTGCGAGAGGGGCAACGAGAAACATGTGACCAAGAAACTGACCAACTGTGTATAACATGCCATTCTTGTGAATACTTCATATAAAAGTGGGACATCATGAGGATCTGTCCCTTCTTTTCCCTTCTGCTTATGGCTGACATTAGGAGAGGATCTTGCTAGTCATCCCTGCAAACTGAGGCCTAGTGACAGCCTGAACCCAGCTCTGGTTGGCTGCAGAGTCCAATCCAGGACTTTGAGTGCCGGCTCTGCAGTTGCTGAGACTTTCAAGATTGGTTTTGTATATTTTGTATTATTTTCTTTATTCTTATTAGTAGCATTAGTAAAACATTTTTAATTTTTCCAGCTCTCTTCTCTCTGTCCTTCTTTCCCTCCCGATCGCCTGTCCTTAGTGGGAAGGCGGGAGAGGGAGGGGCAAAAAGGGGAAGTGGGGGGAGAGGAGGTTAACAATACATCTGCCAGGGTTTTATTGTCACCCTGCAATCAAAACCCTCGACACTCACACAGTCAGTGATGGACAGAAACACCCGTCTTCAGTGGGAGAGAATTCTTTCAATGCAGCTGCACCATCTCTGAGATTTTTGGTGTTATTCACACAGAGACACAATGAGACACCTGCAAAACAGGAGTACAATACTAGAAAATATCTCTCTTACAAATACTAAGATATTAAAACCTCTTTTGAGATGTGTTCTCATTTAACACCCTCCACCCCAAACTAACCTCTCTAGCCTTGAAGAGGAATAAATATATTTCTCACCTTTTTTTTTTTTTTCAGACTATTTGACAAGCTTACTGTCTCCACAGGTACTTACTATTTTTTGTTTATTTGATTGTTTGTTTCAGACAGTCTGATAGGTTAATTTCAGCTTTTGCAGCTGCTGTTTCTATTTCAGACCTGAAGAGGGGCTTGCATGTCCAATCACTTGTCTGTTTTTTCCAGCTTTAACAAACTGGTCTAATGAAACATTTCCCTTCTCCCACAAACTTTGCTTTACTTCTGCTCTTAGATCATCATGGCTACACAACCACTTCTGCAACATTCACCAAAAAATGGTTAGATCTCTGTATTCATGGTATTCTTACATTTTAGCTCCACGTCTGTCATGCAGATTGAACTCCTAAACTCAATTACTTATGGAATTACTGCCAGACTTGTGGGCTCCTGCAGTCACTGCCTGTACTATTTGGGTTTAGCGTGCACAGGATCTTGAATGTTTTGGAGCCATCTCTTTGCTTGGGGTAGTGCTGCACCACCCTCAGGCTGGAGTGCGGCTCTGCCAGTTGACAGTGGTACCTGGCGGCAGGTTGGGAATCTCTGCCCTCATAGCAGCCTGGGAAGCCAAACTCTCTTAGTGCCTTCTGGAGCCAGCAGCTGTCAGAAACATGTTCATTGCAGAACTAATGAGAAATTAATAAGATCTGGCATTTATTTAGTGCTTTCCTAGGTCACAAACACTATGTCTGTATTAAGTCGGTAAAACTGTTATGATCTCTGAAATGGGAAAAAAAAAAAGCATAATGCAGCCAGAATGTAAAAAAAAAGATCATGAAATTGCTAGCTTTTTACCCAAATGGCTTGATTTTCAGGAATAATAATTCATACCTCCCACTGATTTTGCTATTTAGATGTGAAAGTCAGTGCAAGTTGCAGGTGCTCAGCACCTCTGAAGATCAGGCCATCCACCTAGCTGATTAATTACGGGCGGTGCTTTTGGTAGGGGCAGCAGGTTGCATCTTGTTAAAGTTCCCGATTTTGACAACGTGGGCCAGTCACATTTCAGTAACAGTTTATAGAATGAACTGCTTCTCATTCCAACGTTAATTTGTAGGATCACATTACTTCTCAAAACAAGATTTTATTTTCCTGAAGAGTTATGAACAGAAACTTAGTTAAATCAATTAACATACTGTTCCCTGTGCACGCACAAGAGCTGAAAATCCCTTACATCCCAGAGGTTTTTCTAATTACATAAAACTAGGTTTCAGGAACCATAAAGCCACGTGATCCACGTGAAACTGAGTAAGGGAGTGTGTGCATCTCACACATGAGTAGGGATACCATATCCTCACTTAGTGCAAGCTCATAGCTCCTGGTGACTTCTGTCCCTTTTTCTGGGGACACTGAACCTTACCCCCTTCTTCCTTGAAATGGCTGTCTGGTAGCAACATTGATTTCACATTCCAGAGAAGGAAAATACTTCTGCTGTTCAAAAGCAAATAGCCAAGAAAACTGGGAGACAGGTCTATGTCTGTTAACCCTGCTGTTTGGCAGTGAGTGTCCTCTGCCAGCCAGTCTGGTCCTAGGAGCAAACAGAATGGGACTTAAATGAGATTTATCCCGCAGAAGGAGTTTCCAGTTCATCACTCTGATTCAGGCAGTCTCTGAGTTCTGTGGTGTGGAGAGTACAATGCAAATTTGATGTGGTTTGTTTAGCTTTTGATGGATGTGGTTTTTATTTTGGATTTTTATTATTATTATTTTTTAAATTCTAGTTAATTTGACTGTCAAGTTTTTCAATAACAGCAATTTAACTTCTGTTACCTGTTGTGGGTGGCTTATGTAATGTTAATTCCTTACTTTCGTGCAAAGCATCCAACTGCCAAGATCATAAGCATTATATAAATTATATAAATTAAATAATTAAATGAGAAGCTTTTCAAAGACTGGAAGGAAATTCAGAGCTTTGTTATACCTTAAGAAAAAGCAGAATGACAGGAAAAAAGCTATTAGGATATGATTTCATTTCAAAGCAAATTCCATGCAAACACTATCTCCTTCTGGGAGCATGCAGATGTCCCCACCAAAGTCCTGGCCCCTTGTTGCTAGGCTACGTATATACAAGAAGAGAAAGACAAGACCTGCTTTAAAAAGCTGTCTGCACCCCAGGAAGAATTATCATCCCTTCTGTACATTGGGAAGTCAAATGGTTTGTGCAGCATCAGTAATCAGTTCCTGAGCCATGAGTTGACCCCTGCCTTGTGTGCTGTCACTCACAGCTTGTTCTTCCACATGCTCTCCCTGCTTACGCACATCCTTTTCTTCCTTTAAAGGAAATATACAAACTGAAGTCAGACCTGAGTCCTTTTGTATTGCAGGATTGCAAGAAGTTTCAAGATTTTCTGAAGTTTTGGATTTTGAGACAAAAAGTGTGCCACTCTTCAATTGATTTTGCTGTCACATAAAAAGTGTGCAGAATCAATGGTAGTTACAACAATTCCAACTCTGAGGTCTCTGAGAGCTTGTAAACTGACTGTAGTTTTTTAAACACTCCTGCAGCCCTCTGTCCAATTCTTCTGGCCACACAAAGGTATCCAGCATGTTTTACGGATGGCACTGCTCCTTAACAGATCTTCACATGCTAGAACACAGTAGGATTTGGAGGAAGAAACCAAAGAGTAAACAAATCCCACTGTTTCCAGATGGCATGGCTTAAGACTGTGATCTCCATCTTGTCAAATCTCATTTATTTACTTTAGTTTAATGTTAAAGCAGATACATATTTAAGAATTCCACATTTATGTAAAAAAGGAAGGAAAAGTGGTGTTTGGAAGAATTACACCACCCTATCTTAAGCATGTGAAAGATCCACTAGTAGCTATAACAATATAGATAGGGTGAATTAACTCACTACAAATGAAGAGATATTTCATGTAAAAGGACATATATAGCAGAGGAAAAACCTATCAATAGAAGGCAGCCAGATGTAAAACCTGATGGAATGTCTTGATTGCAGTCTTTATGGACCTCAGCTATTAACCGTGCTCTATAACAGTGCAAATATCTTTCCTGCAAAACTGTAAATCAGTCTTGTGCCATTAGAGGAAATATTATGTGATATTTTGAATTAGTCTTTAAAATGACCCTGCTCAGTTATGCTCATATTAAGGATAATAGTAGAGCTCTGTGTGAGATGATACACATTCAAGAAAAATAAGAGATAATGACCATGATCGCTTCAATAAACCTATGGTTAAACCACACACAGATATATGCCAGACTAAATGTAGCTTGACAATGAAATCAGCCATGGTGCAAGATGTGAAGAACATAGCTGTTAGAACAGCAGTCAAAAAATTACTATCTTTAAAAAGTACTGCCAGATAAGAGGAGAAAATGTATGGGCACAGCATATCTTTGAATGGAGTGTTTGGAAATGTAATTGTAACTTATGAGGGCACTGAGCACAGAATACAAGTTCTTCATTTCTTGCTCAAGCTTCATTTAAGCAAAGGCAGGGACAGTGCTGTTATCAGAGCTGCAAGCTGAAACATGAATGTGCTGAAAACCTCTGAAAGAATTCTTCCGCTCTGTGAGTTGGTGTTTCTCCCTGCTGTTTGCTTGTAGTGTCAGGTATGGAGTTTATGCCACTAGGCACTCAAGTGGTAAGAATAAGTTAGTTAACATCTTCTTTCAAACTGTCTTTGCAGAGTGGTACTTCTCAAGCATTTTGAAAGTGTAACCTTCTTTTGGCTTGTGCCTGTTCACTCCTTTTTGTCAGCAGCTGCTCATCTCCAAGGCAGGGTGGTGGGAATTGGCTGGAATTACTGGCTGCAAGTACTGACACCCATTTGCTCACTCTGGTTAAGCTGAGATGCTGCTGGCACTTAGAGCTAGTTAGCAGCTATCTAGCTAGTTGAAACACTTGCAGCCCAGAAATAAAAATCTATTCATGCTAAGAATGGAACTTCTACCAGCTTAGGAGGAATTGGAGGAGTGGCTAACACGCCAGAAGGCTGTGCTGGCATTCAGCGAGACCTGGACAGGCTGGAGAGTTGGGCGGGGAAAACTTTAATGAAATATAACAAAGGAAAGTGTAGAGTCCTGCATCTGGGCAGGAACAACCCCAGGTTCCAGTATAAGTTGGGGTATGACCTATTAGAGAGCAGCACAGGGGAAAGGGACCTGGGGGTCCTGGTGAACAGTGGGATGACCGTGAGCCAGCACTGTGCCCTTGTGGCCAGGAAGGCGAATGGTATCCTGGGGTGTATTAGAAGGGAGGTGGTTAGTAGGTCACAAGAGGTTCTCCTCCCCCTCTACTCTGCCCTGGTGAGACCACACCTGGAATATTGTGTCCAGTTCTGGGCCCCTCAGTTCAAGAAGGACAGGGAACTGCTGGAGAGAGTCCAGCGCAGGACAACAAAGATGATTAAGGGAGTGGTGCATCTCCCTTATGAGGAAAGGCTGCGGGAGCTGGGGCTCTTTAGCTTGGAGGAGACTGAGGGAATGACCTCATTAATGTTTACAAATATATGAAGGGTGAGTGTCACCAGGATGGAGCCAGGCTCTTCTCGGTGACAACCAATGGTAGGACAAGGGGTAGTGGTTTCAAAATGGAACACAAGTGGTTCCATTTAAATTTGAGAAGAAACTTCTTCTCAGTGAGGGTAACAGAACACTGAAACAGGCTGCCCAGGGCGGTTGTGGAGTCTCCTTCTCTGGAGACATTCAAAACCCACCTGGATACATTCCTGTGTAGCCTCATCTAGGTGTTCCTGCTCTGGCAGGGGAATTGGACTAGATGATCTCTTGAGGTCCCTTCCAATCCCTAACATTCTGTGATTCTGTGTAATTGTTACAGATAGATCTCATCTAGGCCTTCATGAGCTATATCAGCCTTTATGTGGTTGCTCATCCAGGGCAGTTCTGGAATTTAGGTGTAGTTAGGGGGGACACAGATCTGGAAGAGACATCTGGATCATTTGCTGGTATGGAGAGCTATTTTGATCCTTTTGTGTACTTAAGAGTTTACATTCAGAAACTGAAGTACTTCTTTTGCTGTCACTAGAAGATTGCTCTAATACCTTTGGCGTTAGAATCTTATTTCTATTTTCCAGCAATTTGTGTGCCAGTTCTCCAAAAATATTCTAAAGCTTTTCCTTTTTTTTCTTTTTTTTTTTTTTTCATTCCTGCAGGCTCCCTCTCTCTTCTTCCATATGTATTAATAAACAGAAATTGCATGCCCTCTCCACCTTCATTTTGCTGACATAAAGAGATTAATTTCTTCTGACATATTCTCCTGTCTTTCCATACCCCTGGACATACTTGTAGTGTTAGATTTCTTAACTCTTTCTTGGACTTGACTGGCCACAATTTGATATAGACTTCTAGGGGAGATCTCTACCTTTTTAGAGCAGTCTTGATATTTTCCTATTTCCACTGGAAACACCATTTGTGTTATGACCCCAGGCTGATTTTTACTTTTTGTTGGTTGGCTACCTCATAGTTATTGGTGGTCACCTAGTACATCTAGGACTCTGTAATTTCCCATTTGGGAGCCCAAAGGTTCAGTGTAATGTCTTACATGACCTTATACTTCGTCAGGTAAACTTCCAGATGTTTGTGCTACTCCTGCCCTTAAAATCAAGGCTTCTTGCTAGCAACAATGCTCCCAGTGTTAGGAAAGTATGTAGGCTGAAGCCAATGTTTTTCAGTTTGAGGTGTTTAAAGAAACTCTTATGTATGTATGCTGGATAAGCAAGATCTATGGCAGTGGATGAGGAATCGTCTTGCACTAGGAGCTGCACAAGGGGAAAAAAACCCCAAATAGTTGGCAAGCCACAGACACCATTGTTGCAAAATCTGCTTTCCCATACTTTAGAATGGGAAGAATATTTGGCTGGCTAATAAGAAAAAAAGTGGATTGGATTTTTTGGCTCAGAAGAAGCAATGTGCCTCTCAACATGAATTTTTTTTTCAGTTGGAGTCTTCTCCTGCATTTGAGCTGTAAAGGCAAATACATTTTCTTAAAATTATCATCTCCTTAAAATCTGAGCCACCATTGGCATACTTTTTCTTTGACTGGATTACTCAAACCTTTTCTATATTGTATGAAGGCAGCTCAATGCTATATCTCGTTCACATGTGCTTGTGACTTTGCTTACAAAACTCGTAAATGAACACTAAGTCACTTGATTTCTATCTGTGAAATAATAGTCAACAGCAATAAAGGGGAAAACAGCTCATGATTAAGGAACTATAGCATCAGATCTGATGAAGGATCAAAGAGATCTTTGGTAGATGTCAGCAACATCTACCAAATATGTCTTTGAAGCATTCTGGTCAATAGCAATGATTTGTGCCATGTTAGGCAAAGCATTCCCAGCACACCAAGGGAGGTGATCCATCCCCTCTACTCAGCACTGGTGAGGCCACGCCTGTAGAGCTGGGTCCAGCTCTGGGCTTCCCAGTACAAGAGAGACATGGACATACAGGAGAGAATCACGAGGTGAAGATGATGAAGGGACTGGGGCATCTCTCCTATAACAAAAGGCTGAGTTTAGCCTAAAGAAGGCTCAGGGGGAATCTCATCAATGTATATACATACCTGAAAGGAGGATGCAAAGAGGACAAAGCCAGGCTCTTTTCAGCAGTGCCCAGTGGCAGGATCAGAGGTAATGATCACAAACCAAAACACGGAAGGTTCCGTCTGAAAGTTAGGAAACACTTTTTCACTGTGAGGTTGACCAAGCCCTGGCACAGGTTGCCCAGCTGTGGAATCTCCATCCTTGAAGATATTCAAAAGGTTTCTGGCCATGGTCCTGGGCAACTGGTTGTAGGTGGCCTTCTTGAGCAGGGGAGTCGGACCAGATGACCTCCAGAGGTCGCTTCCAATCCCAACCATTCTCTGATTCGGCAACTCTGTGATTCTATAATACAATTTTTATGCAAACCCACGATTCTCTTTGAAGTAAGGATAGGAAGAAAAGTTTGATTGCATGGAGTATCTTCTGGAAAAAAATGGCATCGACAACAGAGGAGAAATATTCAAAGTGCGGACATTAGAAGTAGTTGACCTTAAGCTATGGAACTTTTTGCAGCAATGTCTAGAGATACATTGCATCAAGTGTTCCAGTCCAAATGTTTTTCCACCTTGCTTTAGTTAAGAAATGCAGTCTATTCCTTCCTCAGGAAAATTATTTTCAATTTTAAATCTATGCGAATTGTACACTGAATTTCCTCATTTGGGTAGCTGGATGGGTAGCAAGAAGGTGCAGAGGAAATGATGGGCTAGAGAGGCAAAGTACATGCTAAATGGTTTTTTGCTTTGTTTTTTTATTCTGATAGCTGCCTGCAAACCATGGCGTTAGCTGCATGTGAACAGGTACCTTTTGGAAATAGTTACAGATTATGGGGATATTACTTCATGTTTATTATTTAGACTCATGAGGAGAACATGAGACTAGCAAATTTGTATGCCCATAGCTCACTGATGCTAACAGCAACTTGTGTACTAAGTGTAGTTGTTGATACAGAAGATATATGTAGTGCAAGGGATTTGAAAAATTGTAGATATTACTCTGAAATTCTCTATGTTTTAAGAGGACTAAATAAGTCTAGTACAAAAGTGTAGCTAAAATTACCCTCAAGTAACAGAATAGCAGAGAAACTCTAAAACTAGATAACAATAGTCACAAGTTTATGTAAATCCAAAAGAATTACTGCAAGCAGGCCATAAATAAGCTGTGGTTTGGGAACTGAATTGGAGAAGCTGAAGCTTGGTAACCAGTGAAAATTTGCTGTTATGAAAATGTGCCCAATTGAGCATAAAATCTGCTGGCCCTACTCTTGTAGTGTTGATGATAGAGATCCCATCTCTTCCACTTTTCCACCCCAGATACTGGCAACTGTAAACTTCTTTTAGGATAAGAAAATTGCAGCACTTTGTTGGTGTGCTTGAATTACTGATGAATTGTTTGTGGTAAAACATACTAATCCAAAACCAGTTCACAGTTTTGGTGTACGTCCTTCACTTATACATGAAGTTCAATACTGTCCAATTGAAAAAAACAGGACAGGCCTGTAATTACACGTAGTAGTTACGTGTGGATTTACCTCAGATCGTTTCAGAATATAGCTAAATGACATGACAGTTGCACAGTAGGAGACAGTGATTTTCTCAGTTGGCTGGTAGCAGAGCTGGTAGGAGAAATCCACATGCTGTGGGTCTCCTCCTGTTGACTTCTCTCTGCTAGGCTGTTTTGCTGCATTTAAACTAAGCTGTACAGGAGGCACTTTCATATCTCAACACCATAGTAACTTGTATCTAACACACTTTGTTTAAACAATGTTTGAAAGCTTGTCTTCCTCCAGTTCTCTAAAGTCGCAAGACTTTAAACTGCCACTCTAGCTACAACGAAAACTATGAACAGTAACTATCAGTCATAGTGAGAATATATTAGACCAGATGTTGGAGAGGGCTTTTTCTGACCTACTGGTGTCTCATAAATATGTTTGGAAAACAGAGAGTATAAAGACCAATTATGTAAGTACTTTTCATAAAAAATATCTATATCTCATGCTCTGCTGTTAATTATGAAGGACACTTGCGTAAAAAGAAATCTTTACTACTTGGGTCATCAGCTTTTGCTCTTCATATTTACATACCAGCCACAGGCTTTGAATTTTTTTTTTCATTCAGAATTCAGAATGTTAGGGATTGGTCCAATCCTCCTGCCAGAGCAGGAACACTTTTCGGTGAAGATGAAGCTGAAACACAAAAGAAGACCAGAAAATATGGAACATACTTATGCATAATAGCTTCCTGGGTTGCAGGTGTCACAAGCTACGGAAGATTAAACTGTTGCTGACAGAAGGCTTGTGGTCTTCAAGGAGGTATTGTCCCTTAATTTGATTTTCTTGAAAAAAAGTGTTTTCATTTAACATGCCAGACCTCTTTTCACCTCTTTTCTGATGCCCCTAGTTTCTTTATACTTTTTCTTCTTTATATTTTCTTTCATTTTTTTTTTTAACCAGAAATGTAGCATAATTGTAATTTCCTTTACAAAATGCAGTAGATATTCTTGCAAGCCTGAGGGCATGTGACTGCTGTAAAAGGCCACAGAAAATGCTTGCATTAAAGAGAGACTCAGAAGAAAACTGTCTCAATTCCACAGCAAATCTGCATAATAGAGCCTAAAAGAGGGAAACACCTTCTCCAGATGAAATAGATCAGCAGGAGTATTGAGTTTCATGCAGAGATGGGATAGTATTACTTTGAGGAGTAATTCCTTTTTATGCATTTCACAGGAACAGAGTATATTGTCTAATATTTTTATTTCAGGCTTCACATTTTGTTTTATGAAGCACTTTGAATCATTACCCCTTGGAGGAAAGTTAGGTTTAGTTCCTCACTGATGGCAATTCAATGAAATATCTTTGAACAAAAGGTGAACATTTGTTAGCAACACAGAGGAACTTATGTGACACTTCTGTATGATGGCATTTACTCCTACTAAATCCTTCTTGTGACGCCAGTTACTGGCACGTAAACTGAAACTCCACCTGCTGCAGCTGGATTCATGTCTAACTTTCTGGAGCAGGCAGGATTTCCAGAAATCTGACTGACAAATGAAGCATAAGCTATGTTCTATTACTCACCCTGTAACATAATAGGTATATTTAAACTTCTTTCTCAGCCTGTGTCTGCTTGAGTCACTCAGATGGATAAATGACTCTATCAAGACACACCTGACTGAGAAAAGCAGCAGTGGGGTAAAATTAAGCATGTGTCTGTATCAGCAGATGCAGGTGGATGCAAAAGCTTATGAACTCTGAGTTTCATTACCAGGGTGATATGTATAAATAAATGTAAGGTGACTCTGCCTTTAGCACAGGCAGAATACCATCCTAGCATTAGTCAGTGGCTTCCCTGATAGAGATGGCTGTTTTATCCACCTACTTGTACAGGCTTGAAATTCTCCTGCCTTCCCTCAGTCATACAGTTAGGCAAAGAGTTGTAGACACAAGGGTAAACAGTTAAAAATTGCAGATGTTCTTGAAAGTTGAGGACAGGGATGTCTGAGGTGGAAACAGTCTAATCAGTTTTGGAGGAAAAATTCTGTATGGGACAGGGAGTTGATTGTCAAGGAAACTACAGAAAAGGAAATTGCAGTGATCAAAAATGGAGCTGATTGAGAAAGGGCCCTGAGATTTTTTGTTCTGAGATGGAGGAAAACAGCTGGAAATTCACTGGGAAAGAAAAAGAGAGCAAGATTAGGAAATGGCTGGGAGTATGGTAGAATGAGAGAGCTGTTTAGTCAGACACCAGGAGGAGAGGTGATGTTGTCATCACAGCAGAGAGGTTGTCTACAGGAGAGAGTGGCAGGTTGAAAAACAGAGGTTAGTTTCAAGGCCATTAGCTCCAAGATTTCAGAGGCAGGCTGAAGTGTTCCTTCAGTCTGAGAAAAGGAGCTCCAGATTGAAGGAGCTGATTTATGACTACTCAGCAGAGAGGTATAGAAAATGATATCAAGGCAGCTGAAAAGACACTTGGATCTTGTGTCACTGTCTCCTGTGTTACAAATGACCTGGGAGAATGCCATAAGCCCTTACAGTATTTGAACCCTGGCCTTTCCTCTTGCCAAGGGTTCGTATAAGACAGAAGTTTAGTTTCAGCTATACATGGGACAGTTCTTAGTCCTCTCTTTATGGAGGAACACTATATACCATCAAATTTTGTCAAAAACTGTCAAATGCATTTTATATTTCTGGAATAAGTCAAATCCTTTGGAGAGTAAAGAACAAAAGTAAAGGCTACACAATCCTAGTTTATTTTACAAGAACTGTTTACAATCTCAAGCAAGGAAGAAAAGAACAACCTATTTTAGGACTCCTTCTGAGCACACTCCTGGTATCAGACTGTGAGCTCAGACACCATATTAATATTGAAAGAAGTGATGATTTTAGCTTACTCAATATTACAGATGAACTGCAATAAAATATCAGTTCAATTCCTTGTTGGTTCCACTTGTATCCCTCTGTCAATCAAAGACACTGATGAGAATGCACGAAATGTTCTCTATGCTCATATGCTTTTATGATAAAGCAGGTATATGAGTATATGTGCAGATTTACATCTGAATCCTACCTTATTCAAAATAAAGCAGAGGATTTCAAATTGTCAGTTATTTATTGTGACTCTCAAACAGCTATTCCCTTAGCTTCAAGCATTTGCATAGTCGCTGTATCCATATATGCAATTCCACCAAATAACAAGGAAAACTTTTTTAGAATTTATGGCAGTCCTAGAAAACACTTCCATTTTGATGAATTTGTTCTTTTTTTAATTTAAAAAGGTTCTTTCAAAAACCACTAAAACCATTTTGGACCACACTGTTTAGATTCTCGAGTGCTTTACAGAAAGACTTAGTTCAGCTGGAGGGTGGCACAGCATTGTGCCCACAAAAGACAAAGACCTGGTCATAAATGTCACCCAAGGTAATGACAGTGAACAAGTAACTCACCCAGCTACCTGCCATGCAAGCAGTGTTCACACTCATAGGGCTGAGAATCATCCTTGAATGAAGCAGATACACGGCGTGACCCACTGTGCTGTGTGGTTTTGATTAGGGTCCAGTATATTATGAACAGAGGAGACGCACAAAAACATCCTGCTGCCCTTCCCATGGGACCAGTGCTCCATGCAGAGGAAGAGTACTCCCCCCATGCACATGCTGAGCTCTATATTTTTGCTAGGTGTCTTCTTCATTGACCTTCATACACCCTGTGAGCACAAATTCTTAAGGGTATAAAGCAATTAAAACGTGCTGTCTGCTCCTTATGGAATGAGAGGAAAGAAACTCATCAGGTTTCAACTAGCCCCAAAAAACAGACACATTTGCTCCTGTCATCAGCAGCTCATAGGATGAGCAGCTGGAGGATTCCCAGTTCACAGTTGGGATTGTTAACATGGGGGGATGAGCCCATGGGAATTAATGCAATAGAAAGCTGCAGGGGAAGCGTGCATTACATAAGCATCAGGGCAAATCCAGGTGCATCTATGCTCATTATTTTCTATAATCATGCAAATAGCTGGTAGAACCAGAAGAGGCCACATGTTATTCCTTAAGTGCAAAGAGGTCAATGGAGTTAGATCAGGAATAATGTTAGCCCATAATATTTTGAACAATTGCCATTTGGTGAGTAAAAAGAATATGGCACTAAAATGAGCTTAGAATAATGGCATTTATGGGCCAAAAAAGGACATGCACTATATGGACTTATAAATAAATTGTAAATATGAAATAAAATTGTAATTGAGGACAATGGAGTATGCAATGCACTGAAAGAATGAAGTATAATTGTCATGAAGCTTACCCAGACACAAAATGGGGAAATTCAGCTTTCATTCTCCACACTATTTTCAAAATAGAATGTGCTATAAATTAGCAACTGTTATGTGTAGGTGTTCCAGCCTTATATAGATTTGGAATGCTCTTTAATTCATTTTCTTCAAAATGCTCTGATTTGTTGAAACAAAAACCTTTTACAGATGTGTATCAGGTATGACAAATTTTTTGTTGCTTGAGGATAGAATTTCTGCTGAAGAGAGCTGGTATCTTGATAATATCCATTGGATGTTTCAAGCAAGTTTATCAGGAACTTACACTCAGTCCTCCACTCTGCTTGCTTTGAAACTTCATTTCTTTTTCCACTGTTTTTCGTGAAAACTCTACTTTTCATATTTATGAAGAAGAATATTTCTGATACCTCATCATTTTCACGAAACACCAAAATTCTTCGATTTGTACACAAACTTAAAATACTTGGCAGCAACATTAATTTGTTGCTAGTGATGCATTAAATACCAGTAATTATTAGCTGCATAATCAGAAAGTTTTCAGAAGTAGTTGCTTGCCAGTTAAAACTTGAAAGCAGTTCTGGTTGTTTGCTGGAGTGGCTGCTGGTTGGTGGCTGTTTCCTTTCTATACATTCTTCTAGTGTGGAGTCTCTGGGACACTGAAAGCTGTGGTGTGGTCCAACACAGGGGTTTCCATATCACGGGACAGTGAGCCACATGTGGCATTTCTTCAGGAGAGATGGGAGGAGGTTCTTGAGAGTGCAAAGGCTGAAGAGGGACTCTTGGGAAAGGAGAGTCAAGCTGGGCACAGTCACACACATGCTGCCCTTTGGGGGAGGTCTAAGTGACCTCTTGGCTAGACTATGCTTGGGTGAGAGACCCATCTGGTAGCCTTTGGGAAAAGCCAGAGAGTGAGTGGAGAAGCAGAGATCCAACACTCCTCTTTGGTCTCCTTTCATTTAGCAGTATGTAATTACAGAGCGCAAATAACAAATAGACCAGGCTCTACATCCTCAGCTCTCCATTTTCATAAATTCAATGAACTGTTGCAGATTGCACACGTGAGGATGCAATAAGGCCTATTATGTTTAGAAACTGACATCATAAATTCATTCCCTATATCATTTGGTTCTGTCACAGCCTGCGAGTTACATTAGTGTTTTGCCCACAGTTTTAGAGGACTAGGTTCATTAAGAGCTAAAATTATATTCCTTATTGTTCATTTTGAATATTCCAGCTCATTTTCTCTCTCAGAGGAGTGTAGATTTTGCTATAGAGACATATAGAAATAACAAAAAAATAGTGAAATAAATAGAAAGCAGCTGAAAGATATCTGACAAGTTCCTTGCTTTAAGACAACTTCCGCTTAGTTAACTCATTCCTGACAAACATTTGTGTAACTTGTTTTTTTAAAGCATCCCATGGCATAGATTCTACTTTCTTTTTCCTTCTGGGAAGCTTTCCTATTTAATCTAAATTTTTGTTGCAATTTTAGTTCACTGCTTCCTCATGCCCCCCATGGGTCAGTGTGGGGAACTATTTATTCCCCTCCTAGTAGCATCCAACCACTACAAAAGTAAAAAGGCTTTATAATATGCTTCTCAGATTTTCCTAAATGAGTGTGCTTTCTTCTAGATTTGTCTTGAAGCATGGAGTTTTCTGGGAGTAGTACCCCTGTTGAAGCCTCATGGGATGCGTGTTGGAAAAAGTGGAGAGTTTATTTACGTGCCTTCTATTCAACACTCCTGTTTATGATGCCTCACCACCATCCCACATAAAACACTTCTCTGTTTCTGCTCAGCAGCCCCTCTGAGCTCCCTATTGTCTTTGAGTTCCATAAGCAGGGCTTTTTATTCCCTCTTCCTGCACATGAATTCCATGCAGCACCAGGCTCCAGACAGGACACTGCCAAGCTCATCTCCACATACCCTCTGGTTTGACTTGAGCTGCCAACAACTATTTCTACAGTATTGTTTTCCAACCAGTTCTGTTGTTTATTGTGGTTCCATAATTTCCAAGTTCCCCAAGCTTGGTTACAAAACTGTCATCTGAAAGAGTCAAAAGGGCAGTGAAAGCCAAAATTTAAATTCTGTATGTTTTTCAATTCTAACCACAAAACCTGCGGTACTACCATGGAAGAGAATTTCACTGTATAATTTGTTCCTCACAAATCCATGCTGATCATTGTTTATGTCCTTGCTATTTCCTAGTTCTTTGCAGACATTTTGATTGATGATTTGTATCACCATATTTCTGGAAATTTACATTAAACTGGTTTGTCTGTGAAACTTCTCAGTCCTCCTCTTTTTCTCCTGGTTTAGAGCTAAGTCCTAGTTTCTTCTTTTCTATGGTCATGTAGTACCTGATCTGTCCTCCTATGTATTTCTAAAACCAGAATGAATTATAGTAAGTGTATCACAGCCTCAGCCTTCCCTTTCGCTTTTCAAGGTCAAGACTATGTACAAAATAAACTCAAAAGAATTAAAAAAGAATTCAAAGAATTTCAATACTTGTGCTGTTTTTATTCCTCAGCCCATTTGATTGTAAAATAATCCAAATACAGCTAAATTGACCAATATTTGACTAACCTTCACTTTTCCTCTCTGTTGGTGAACAGACCTCTTGTCTTGGCCTACAAACTCAAAAACTCAGAGAAAGTAACAGCCTACGAAGAGTCTGTTCAGTACAACATCATTTTAGCCTTAACAATAGAGGTAGCTACTGCCACAATGCAATGTCTCCATCCTGTAAAAAAATCCAAGTGGTTGGATTTTTTTATTGAAAGCAATTTGGCCCTCTACTATAGTATTCCTAGGTAAATAATTTCCATGCAGCAAAAAGAGTCAATTAGGTTGAAGTAACGCTTCCCCACCAAAGTGCAAAATGGCAGTGCTCTGTTGTGTACTGTTGACAAACGAAAAAGACACCCACTGGCTAACTGTGTACAAAGTTAAAATACAATATTGAACTGCTGGGAAAAATTGTGGCTTTTCAAGTATGAGCTGCCACTTCAGCAGTGTTTGTTCAGAAGTCATTACTAACCTTTGGCATCTCATCTGGGCTACTGAACACTTGCCACTAGAGTTGCATTAATACCTGAGCGATGGCAGAACATAAAAAAAGTCAAGGAGTTGTGATTATGAAACAGAAAATCCAGCCAAAATCTATGGTAGTCATCAGCAAAATCGCTAGCATATTTCAGACGCATATGAAAAATACTGTGCCTAGTGGCATGCTGCAAGGACTAATTTTATGCTGCTATCTTAAAGTCAAATTAATCCTTGTCCTGGAGTAATATCTTCCTGTGTTTTTACCTTCTAGCTTAACCTTTACTTTGACAAGCTGTTGGGTTTGTTGTTGTTGTTTTTTCAAGAGAGAGATGGGATAAAAGAATCAAATTTGTTACAACAGAAAAAAACCCAGCATTTTTCTTGATGGAGAATTTATCTGTATGAAAGAGATGTCTACATTGTAAGCCACTAATCCAGCCTCACTGTGTAGATCTTCCATTAGTGTCAGTAAAAAAGAAATTGGATCTTCTGCTGCAGGATCCACATGATGGATTTCAGAACCACTACCTTAGGATGAGAGGAATGTGACCTTCAGCATGCCTATCACTCTCTGTGGACCATAAAGAAGTCCAGCCAACCAGCTCAGAGGGAAATGCTCACAGGGTAGATGTTTCACTTAAAAGAAATAAACACTTCCATAAGCCTGACAACTATCTTCTCACCATTTACAAATAGTAGGGAAATATTTCTAAAATAGCATCTGGAACCTATTACCAGAGGAGGTGCCAAGCCATGGAATCCCCAAAGCAAATGGTACTACTGAAAAGGTGTTTTGTTTTCATTTGGTTTTCACTCACATTTCCTTGTGTGCTCACTCTCAATAGCTAACCATTTGCCATTCATGTCAAGTTACAGAGACCCCCTTTCCCTGTTCAGCTCACGTTAGGCATGATGGTCTGTTTGAGACAACGCAGTTCACCCAAGTTGTGTAAAGTGCTTTTTGTGTTGCACTCCCACAAATGCTCCCCATGTCCTAGCTCGGAGGGGGTGTGGGGAGAGAAGAGCTTCGGTACAGGGGCTATGGCCCTTATCAAACAGGGAGGTAGCCCAGGACATGGTGTGGCCAGAGCCTTCATCAGCAGGAAAGAGCAGTGCAGTCCCTGCCAGCCATTGGCTGACATTTGACTCTGGGGATGAAGTCCCCAAGGTGAAGAGTCAGAAATTCGGGTGTGTTGCTCCCAGTAGGAACATTAACCTGGTATTATCTCCCTGCTGCCTCATTGAAATAAAGGTTGTTTTCCTTTCAGTGTAAAAGGCTGAAGTTAGATTGATGCCTGGGGGAATTTTGGGGCCTTCCTTTTGTGCCCATGAATATTCTTTCACATTTTGAGGCTGTAACCCCACAGTTTAACAAGAGGATAGATAGGATAGATGCACATCCATAAGGTCTAGATTTTGGTTAAAAGTGAGGTTAAAGCCAAATGGTAAATTAAGGGTTTAAGTCCTGAATTTGTCACTGAAGAATATCTGACAAGCTAAATCCATGTTTTCCACTGGATCTGAACCAGAAAATCTGATTCTGCTGTTTATCTCGTCCCTCCCGAGGTCAAGGCCAGGAAAGTGTGTATTTGAGAAATAAAGTTATCCACTCTCTGCAAGTTCTGATCCCATTTTTGACCTATTTTCAATATGGAAAGATTATGACTTTGCTTTTATCTCTCTGAAGACACTCTTAGGAGATGCAAAGCACCACAGCAGCACTTGCAGCTTCTGATAGCCATGGAAACAGAAGGCTGGGAGCAGCCTAGAAATGTGCCAGGGTAACAACCGAGATCTTTGATTTCTATTTCTGTGCTTGTTTTCTTGCTTAACAGGTTCAGGAACACATTCTGGCTGGATCTTAATTCTTCAAGAATTGTGTATTTATGAACAGAGAAAAAATGTTTGTGCAATTTGATGATGTTCAAATATTATAGTAAGAGAAAGAGCTCACTGCAAAGTATCCTTGTTACAAAATGTGTGTATAGGGTTTATCTACATGTCTCAGTGCAAACTCTATCTCCCTTGTATATGAACAGTATGCAGCTATGTTTTTATGCATGCAACATCCCACACAACAGCATTCTGATTTCCAGTGATTAATTTATCTTTCAATCTCATATTCTTTTTCTGAAATCAATGTTGCCTTAGCATTTAACATCTTACTGATGTTTATTTCATTAATTCTTGCCCTGTAGTGTCATGTACTTACTTAAAAAGTGAATATCATTAAAGAACTTATAGATTCCTGGCTATAAAAAACAGGATTTTTGAAAATGTTCTTGATAATTTTGTACCCATGATAAAATTGTACCAGACAGATTTTTACTACAAGTCTTGGAAATTTGAACAACAGCGAAAAAAAATGCCTTGCACCTTGAAGTTTTTTTTAAAAACTCCAGAATAAATATAAATGTAGAGTGTTTCCTGGCCTCATCTGTAAAATGACTCAAAGGTCATGATTCTAATTCTCTCCTAGCATAGGCAGTTAATGACAATTTGCTTAGTAACCCAGCATTGTGATTAATGAATTGCACCTCATTTCCTTCAAATTTTACGTATTCTGTCTCACTCACACCTGAGATCAGGAATAAAAAAGCACTCAGAGGGCCCTAACTGCTGTACTTTTTTGGGGTGGCTGATGGCAGGCAACACCCTTCGAGCAGCCAGCAAGGTGCAAACCAAACTGCAGGTGTGGGGGCTGATGTGCCCCCCTGGCTTGTCTCGAGATCTGCCCTTTCCACAAGGAGAGGTGCCCCATGGAAGCTGCTGCTGCTGCAAGCCTTGTCACTTCTGATGGGTACCAAGGTATTTGCTGCTGCGCAAACTCCAGGATGCTCTAATCCCACCATGATGGCTTTGGCTCCTTCTGCTTTTCATCCTTTTTCAATGTAGTGCAAGCCTGCTTAGACCTGGGACCCAAAATTTGTCCATGGAGTGAGAAATGGGAAAAATGTAGCAACAAGTCGAACTTCAGCAAGCTTGAATCATTTAAACATGAAAGTCCCCAGATGATAAGGAGCATCCTGTGACAGAGCCCATGCCCTGGCTGTTGTGATACACAACCAGTCTGCCTTTGTTTGCTTCCCAGGGATGCAACAATAGTATAGAAAAAGGACAGGCCAGTGCATTTTTTCTCTGAGAAATGCACTGATGGAAAGCTGTGGGGGATCCGTAAATTAATTCTAGCCCAAAACATAAAGAGACAGGTAGTCTAACACTGTGTTTAAAGCTCTGGTGATATTTTTCCAGGGCTGAGAACATGAAGCTTTTCTTCAGTTTACTCTGAAAGTTCTTGGATGATATTAGCTGATATTTCTCGAATATATATTAGGTATATTTCCATGCAGTTTGTTCATGAAGGGAATGCAAACCCTCTACAGCTATGGAGAAAGAAACGGTGCTGAGGTTTTTGAACTATTTATCCATTGTTTCTGAAGCATTCATCTCCCTCAGTGCCTGCCCAATTCTTCTGCCATGGCTGCAGATATAAATCTCCAGTGTCATTGGAGCTAGACTGGCGTATAAAAGCTGCAAGAAGTGAGAGGAAATAAAGCCTGTTCACTAGAGCTGAAATTGCACCTCTCTCTTTCTCCTTATTCTGTACTTGTAATCTCAGTTTTGAAATTCAGTGCATCGGAGCACATTACAGAAGGGTCATGAAAAGATATTTTATGATCTTCGAATGATAAGTAATGAATTAGAGAAAATTACACCTAGAAAAGAGACTCTGAAGCTGGAACAAGCAGTTCTTGGTTCCCTTTCCAGTAGTCATCTCATTTCATGGCTTAGACATCAATTTATAAAATTCATAGCAGCGTTTTAGTATAGATGGTGAGACCATTAATTTTTTTTTTTTTTTTTTTTTTAAAGCATATAGGGAACTCTAAAAGTAGAATTACTTTCCTGGTATGAAAAGGAGAGACCTTGTACCTTGTAAGATTGCTATCTGCATGTAGGCAGTTGCTATGCTGCACTATTCTCTGTGGAGCAGAGCCAAGGTTGGTGATGCTGGGAGGCCTTGTGGAAGGCATGACAGAGGAAAAAGTCCCTGCACTCCTCGTGACTCAGCTTATCTTCTTGCTCTAAGTGTCCTCTTACTGCAATAGCACTGCTTAATTTTTCAGTATTCATAGCAAGAGGCATCCAAAAGAAACAGAGAAAAAGTAGATTTTCTCTCAAAAAAAATCAGATAAACTTAAAAAGATTAGGGATAACAGCAGTCTATTAATAATGGAGAAAGATAACAGTTATTTTACAGGTCTCTCTGAGAGAATAAATGTTATTCATTGTACATCTTTATCACTCAAGCCATAAAATTAGGATAATTTCATAATACTTCACCTAATAAATATTAGCCTTTCCCTCAGGAAATGTTAAGTAGTACTCTGAAAATAATAAAGGCAGTTAAAAAAAAAAGTAATGTAACCCAAATGACCTGTGCTTAACTTCGTCATGTCTCTGAAGGTTCTGTCTCAGGCAGTCTTCTTGCCTTCATTAGCATTTTACCTGCTCAGATAAGGAGCTTTATGGTTGAGTATCTTCTTGTCGTTCCCACCTGATCACACAAGATTACACAGAACCTAGGTGTATCCGCCACCGAACAACATGGACATCTTCTCACGTAGAAGCAGGAGGCCTTGCTGAGACTCTAGCACTGGGGCTTTGCATATAGTTCATGTCCCAGAGCTCACTCAACAACTACAGGAGAGGGGTGTGCTCAGTGCTAGGTGGCGATTTTGGATAGTGAGGTAGTCCTAGAGTATAGGAGCTGACATCACTGGGCAAACATAATTTATTACGAGTCGAGAAGTACCAGAAATGCCTTACAGAGTTTATGCACTGGTCAAGTGTGAAAAGAGTCTATGTACAGACCTGAGTAAGATGTGCAAAAATTATAGCATTCAGTAACAGATGGCCACTTAAAGATTGATAAAGCTAGAGGAGTCTAGCCTTGAGAAGAAAATCTGAAATTTACTTATTCAATTTCAATGACAAGAAGTTCATGGTCCTAGAAGTTATGGGTTCAGTTTCTTGTAAGAGAACTGTCTCCTTTTTGCCCCTACTAACAAATAGTACCGAGTGGTAGCTAACTTCACTTGTCATGTATCTTGTGATATCCTTCTTGATTTCATCTGGCTCCTTTGAATCTTTCCTCTCCTTTTCCTATTACTATTTCTCTCTGCTTTCCAGGGGATGGTTTTGTGTTCCTTCCAGCAACTGTGTACAGTGTTCCTGCGCATCACACTCTCCAGAAATGTTCCTGCAGGTGGAGCATTGTCTTGGTTGCATAGATGGGCGGAAAGGTTTGTATATTAGAGAGGTTAGGGCATATCACCAAGAAATGTGATTCTCTGTCCCAGATCTGGCTTGCCTTCCTGGAATCCAGTTGTGGACTTTCCACTGCTGATCCAAGCTCAATTTTTTAAAAGAAAATTTCTTAGGTCCTTTCCTAACTCCTTTATATTGCTGCTTTCTCCCTTGCTTTCAACAATTCCATTATCCTGCCTGTCACTTAGCCTTGTTACCTGGATTTTACCTGAATTCTCTCTGAAGTTCTCACATCAAGACTATGCAAGACTCTTCCATGCAACTTGTCAAAGATATAGCCTTTCTTGTCCATCCATGCAACTGAAATTCTTGTCCAGGGTCTAAGCTGTCACCTCACATCTAAAGCAAAAGAAGCCTTTCTAACTCTCTTCCATTCAGAAGAATGCTGTACATCTGATTTTCCCATCCTGATGCATTATCAGTAGCGTCCTTGTCTTTGTAAGTCCACATTAACTCCTTAGTGTACCAGCATCTCCTTTCTTCTCAGAATCTCTTTCTGTGATCTGTTGCTTCCTATCCTCATCTTTAACTGTAGGTCCATGGGTTAGAAATTATGGCTTTACTCTCTGTCTGGTACTGCGATGTTTGCTCAGAAAGCAATTGACCCTCATGTCAGCATCTTATCAATGTAATTCTAGAAAGGGCACTTTCAGTCCACCCCTTATGTCTGGGATTTTTGTTGAAATTAACAGCAAAGCAAGACAACTACTAGAGCAAGGATTGAAAATGGAGTTAGAGTTCTACAGTGCTGCCTCGAATAGTATTAAAAAACAAAAGACGTTATTCAATGAATTTTCCTACTGTAAAGTATGATAGGTATACCAAAGCCAGCACTAGAAGTTAATTCTTCAATTAGTCTTGAAACCTTCCTAAAATACCACCTACTCCAATGAGGATATTCTACAATACAGTGCTGAAATACTGTCCCTTCATTTCTATTAATATAAAATTTGATACTCTCTTTCTGCAAAGCGAACAACAACTTTTCCTGACTTCTTCAGCTGGCAAGACAATTCATTTGATAGTGTTTTTTGCAAAGGACTTTTTTATATATTTGAAAATGGTCTTTGTTCTCACTAAAAACTGAAGATCTTTTTCAATCTTATTTTATAGGTTACAATCTGCAGTTCTCTAATCTTTATGGTTTATTTCTTCTGGGCTGTTTTGCTCTTTTGCTAAATTTGCTGTCCAGAGCAGGAGGCAGTAGTCCGTCAGTGATGTAACCAGTACTAAGTAAATAAAAGCAACTACTTCCTGTAATAACTTATTTTAATAAATCTGGGAATTTCATCAGCCATTTTTAAGGCAGGATCACATTGCTAATTTATATTCAGCTCAGGGTATACAATGCCCCTGGGGCCTCTTCTGGCAGAGTTGCTGCTTCACCAGTTATTTTTCATTTTGTATTTGTGCATTTGATTTCTCCTTGCTAAGTGTATCACTTTGCACTTGTCTTTATTGAATTTCATCTTATTGATTTCAGCTCCTTCAGTTTATCAAGATCATTTTGAATTCTTAGCCTGTCTTTTGAAGTGCTTACAACCCCTGCTAGCTTGGTAGCATGCTCAGATTTTGTAAGCATACAACCTATTTTATCATGTGTGCTGTCACTGAAAATATTTCATAGACTCGTATTCAGGACTCACACCACTGAAAATGCCCTCCCATATTGACAGTGGAACATCCATCTATAACTACTCTTACAGGAGGATTTTTCAACTAATCCTGTATCCATTTTAAAACACCATTATCTTGACCATATTTCCAAGATTCTTCTGAAAATATTGTGCCAGACAGTCAAAAAGCTTTAACAACTTCAATAGCACATTTGAACTTTGGTTTGGCCTGTTAGTCCATCAAGGAAGGAAATTAGACAAGTACAAAATTGTTCATCATTGTGAAAACCCTCTAACTCCTTCATACGAACTTATTCTGCACTAAAACGACTTTACAAATGGACACTTTAAGAGCATACCTGCAGTCAGATGTGTGTGTGCAAATGTGCTGGGCATGATGGTGGAAGTGCCAGTCCCAGCCAGGCAGTACCATGCCACATGGGCCACCAGTGAGGCAGCAGCCCAAGAGGACTTGGCATTGCTGACCCCATGCTGTGATTGTCCCAGCCTTGGCAGCCCACCAGAAGGACAGCACAGGACCAAAAATGTCTGGTGTATCACACCAGTCCAAGGAAATTGCAACTCAGCTTTGCAGTGCCAGAAAAGTGACAAAGAAAACAGAGTGGTGAAGCCTGTGGATGCCACACTCAGTACCCTACGGTCCAAAGATGCAACCCAAGAGTAACATTACTGCAGCACTGCCCTTGGGCTGACACTCTGTCACGACACAGGTTTACCTGCAGCCTCACAACCCTGACCTTGTTGCAGAAAAGGAATTGTTTTCTTGGCCACTGGCAGTGACTCAGTTTATTTTTCCTGCATATATCAGCTAGTAACATGCAGGATGGGCTGGAGACAGGGCTTTCCTTATACATCATCCCTTTATAGTCCTTTTTTCTCCCATATACCTGGCATGGGTGATGTACCCAATACACTTGCCTGACCCTAAAGGACCTTATGGCCCAGTGAGAGAATCCAACCTGCAACAGCATAGACCAGAATGTGAAGGAAAACATCTCTCAATTTTTCTATAGCTAACATAGTTTGATATTGCGTATATCCACAAATAAAAGCTCAGCTCTCCGGCTCTCAATGGAGGAGAGTGCCATAGTGCTTTTGCTGAAAGGCACTGGAATATCTTTTGAGCAAAAGCCTAAAAAATTTATCTACCCCCTAAAAAGGAAAAAAAAAAAAAAAAGAGTGTTGTAAAATATAATCAGAACTAAAAAAACATAATAAAAAAACTCTGGAAATGTCCATTTACATGTGGTATAAAATTTCAGAAAAACATCCCTGCTTAACTGGGATGAATTAGAAAAAAATGAAAGGTCGGGAAATAGTGAGAAGCTGCACTCCGTTGCAGCCTGTCAGGAAGAATGAAGGAGTAATTAAGCTATCAGGCAGACAGGCTGACTAGAACACTAAAAATTTAAAGAATTATAGTGAAATTAATGCATTTCTGAGGTTCCATGCAAAATCCAGCTTTGTGGGAAGGATGACAGAAAATTTCCATCTTCTTGATTAGACATAAAAGGTCTAGATATGGAATCAAGAGAGCTTTAAGAGTTTTAAATAAATATTTTGCAAATAAAACTACACACTTTGGAAAACATACACAGTCACATTGTAATACATATGCATTTAAAGGGGGGTAGAGAGCTATGCAAAGGAAAGCAGAAGGAAACTCCTCTTGACATTTTGTGCAGTCACAGAAATGGCCACAAGAAAATCCTCCAGCAGATCCACAGAAAATGGGCTTGTCAGGGCTCTGGAGGTCACCCAGAGCATCCCTTACCCCAGGGCAGGATCTCTGCCCAAACCTGTTCTAAGATGTCAGTTTGACTTCTTCCTAAAGCCCTCGCATGCTGAGGTCTTTTTGGCATTCCCCGGCAATCGACTGCTTTGCTTCAGCAACCCTAATGCTGTAGAGTTTTTCCTAGGTAGCAGCCAAAACTGTCCTTTCTGTAATTTTAGGTCATTACTTTCAGTTGCAGTCCCAGAAGACATGAAGAACAATTTGGTCTGGATAGAGCTGCCAGGCCCTATGGCAGCTGTCAGTGCTGAGCCTTTCACAGACTTGCTGTCAGGAGGAGTGCTGAGCATGGAGTGTGTATAAAACATATCACAGGGGCACAAAGCTCTCTAGATCAGTGAAAAACACTGCAGATGCTCCTATTCTAGATCACCCCAGTCCCAAATGCTGAAGCTAATTTGATGACATGGGAACAAAAACTCCTTTATTCTGTTCAAAATAAGGGACACAATAGTACAGGGCAAGTCTGAGCTTTTTTTTCATTGAGGGACCTTATGCTCAGGTGAAATCTCATTTTGCAATGTCTTATCATTGATCCTTCCTCTTGTTATTTTACCATGGCAACAGTTTGGCCCCATTACCAAGCATATAATTAAGATTTCAGATTTCTAATTTCAGCCTGCAGATGTACTGATAGATATGAAGCACCCACGCCTGAGATGTAGTATGTTTGCTATGCAGGCAGATTCTCTGCAGCAGAAATGTACACTCACTTCCAAGGTGACTACACTGCCATGGTGATGTCTTCCTCAAACCATGGATCAGCCAGAAGAGAAGTGGAAGGCAATGAGGCCAGGAAGAGCATGGGGGTGGCAGCAGAAGGGCAGGAGAGTAGGTGTGGGTAAAGGTAGGGGTAAGTCAGAAAGATGAGCAAGGACAGGAGAGTGGCAATGGGTCTGGAGAATGCAGAGGAGAGACAGAACAAGACAAAAGAGTGGGACATGAGATAGAGTCTACTGGGAACACAGCAGGATGGAAAGCAGATAACAGTGAAGCCTCCATGTGACCAGTGGAGAAAAGATGGCATGGGAGGACGAGTGAGAGCAGGAGACTGGGTGGAGAAGAGAAGAAGCTGAGGGAGCAAGCAGTTTGGATGGAAGGGAGGCTGTCAGGTAAGGGACCAGAGCAGGGGGTTAAAGAGTGACAGATTTCTCCTCCCAGCTGTAAGCAGAAATTCAACACTACCAACATCTCTGTGGCCAGTATCTGCTTAGACATCTGACTTTTCAGCCTGAGATAACTGGAGATGATGGTGGCAGGCTTCCTCAAACATTACTCCACTTCTGAAATACAACTCCTTGCAATTTAAAAATCAGTCACACATCTTGAGGGACAAACATTATTCTGTGAGTTTGCAAGATATGAGGTTGGCAATAAAATTACTGGCAGAGAGAGCATTTCTTCCCTGCTTGTATTCTCCTTTTTCTTAGGGGAAAACAAAACAAAACAAAACAAACTGTAGTCAAAAATGTAATAAAATACACCAAAATGCATGCAATCTAATCACCTAGCTACTTATTTGTATTCAGCAACCAAATCCTTCTGAGGCAGCGGTTATTAAGTGCACAGAATCCCATAATGCTCTTTAAATATCATGTGCAGAAGAAGCAGCAAAGCACAGGAGAAGTGAAACTGCTGTCTCATGGCTCTCCCTTGTTTTATCAAGCCGGTGCCCAGTGCAGATTGTGGTTGTGGTGTTTGAATTGTGCCTGTGGATTCTAAGCAGTGGGAGAGAGCCTACATGCTGTCCTTGGTGTTCATGGGGGAAGATGAGCAGACAACACAGTCAGTCCTAGGGGAAGCCTGGTTTGTCAATAGTCTGGCCACTTTCAGGCTACACTTTGGAAGGCAGTTTATTAACAGTTCAGTCTCACCATAGTGGGATCTCTGGGGGATAGGGAAGGCTGTAGGAAGAAAAGGTGGTAGTGGGGGAGAAATAACAGGAAAAAACAACAACAAGAAACAAACAAAACCAACCAAAATACCCACAACAACAAGAACAAAAACAAAACAAACAAAAAAACCTCCTACAAACAACAACAACAACAAACCTCTTTTTTTCTTTTTTTCATACCAAAATGCAGATTCCTTTAGTCCAGAGAGGAAAGAAACAGAGGACCTATGGGATCAATGACTTCTATGAAAGCCTGAGTTCCAGCTAGGCAGGTTTGCCCTCTCAGGTTTATCCTACACCTATTGCCATGGCCATCTATTTTACCATGAACCATTTTGATGCCATTCCATTGCCATGAGACAGCCTAGTCTTGGATCCCTCATACACTTACGGCCATACTTCAGACAGCAAGGACTACGTCGAGGATCTTCCTCTGTGCTAGAGGTGAGGAGAACAGCAGTGGTCCAGCTATACTTGGACACAGGAATCTGCACTGTGCTTGGGAGGACAAGGGCCCAGGATACCTGCTGAGGGGCTGGCATAGTCACTGTTACCTTCACTCCTTTTCCCATCAGCTGGAGCCAAAGTACTGCAGCTGATGTGCTCTGTCTGTGGAGACCCCCAGGGTGGGCTGGAGGCTGAGCCCCATCCTGAAGGTACTGGTGGGCCCCTGCACCCCAAAGGTCCCACAGGTCTCTGATGCACAAAAGCCTCTGAGCAGTGAAGCCAAGAGCAAGGAGCAACTTGAGGGGCGAGGACAGGGGACAGCCCCTGCTCTGCAGAGGCTGGCTGTGCCTTAAGAAGCGTTGGAGGGGCCTTTGCCATCTGCCCCTCCTGTTTCTGCTTCATGGGAGGGAAGGACAGACAGCAGCCAACAACCCTGGGATAATCCCTAGTGCAGCATGAGGGGGCTGAGGCAGACCTCCTCATGTGTGCTGTGGGTAAGAAGATGACAGCTGTCTGCTTTGATAAAGCTGAATTTCATAAAGGAGCCATCTTCCTGCAGGTTCTGCTTTGTATATGAATGTGTCAACAGCAGCTAAGAATCCTTTGCCTTCCAGACGTAATAAATACTAGGGCTCCCATGTTTATATGCTTTTTTAAAAAAATGGAACTCAATGTGTAAAAGAAAACTACAATCCATGAAAATTACTGCCCTGAATTTTGTGTTCAAATATCCTATTAAACTTAGAGGCATACAAGAGCTTCTTTTGGAGAGGGCAGGGAAAATGCAAACAAACAAGTGAACCCGTAGACCACTTAGATGTGAATTGAATTTTCTTTCTTCTTCTTGATTTTATAACTGAGAAGACAAATAGTTTATCTTCAGCTGTCCTATTTACGTTACAAGAGTGTGACCAAGAAATCAATGCACTTAGCAGAAGAGAAAGGTACCACATTGTAACTAGGTCATAAACACACTAGCTCTCTTTTGCCTTGAAGCCCTGCTCTTCTCTTTTCTACTTTGTGTTTCATTACAAAAATATATTGCTCTTTCAAAAGCTTCATTCCCAAACTTCTCCCTGATGTGAGCTTTTGCTTTTCATTTCTGAGCACTGGTGCATTGACTATGAAAGAATGTGCATACTGTATGCAAAATCTATCAGAAAATGAGAAAACCAGAAAACATCAAGGCCATGTCTTGCAATATCCCCTCTTGTAAATAATCCAAATAAAATATCATTCCTATGATTCATGTTGAACATTTAATCAAAGGTTAGGTTAACACTTACTCATGTCGTATTCCTTATCGATATTTTATTGATAAATGTGATAGCTGTATCAAAGGGCTGATAAGCTATGATAATGTGGATAAGGAGAAGGGCAATTTGACCTGCAACAGAGCACGCCACCTACCAATTCCCCCAATTTTTCTTTCTCCCGAGAGATTTCACAGCCCCAGCACAAGGCAGTAGATGGGTCTCTGTCCAGATCACTGTGGCACTGTTGCCACCCAGCTCTCTCATGACCATCCCCCTCTGTGTAACTGTCATTACTGGAGGTGATGCATGGCCTGATTAAACCCTCCATGATCAGTGAGATGGGCAAACAAAAAATTCAGTTATTCCACATGTGGATTATTCCAGGCATCTCAAGCAAAGACAGTAGTAAATAGTGCGATAATTAAATTCTCAGAAGGTAGTAAGTCAAACACTGCTGCAGAGGACTGCCGTGGTCTCAAAATACTGCAGAATGTAACAAAATGAAATTCAGTTTTGCAACAGGAATGCTAATGTGTCTGAGCAAAAGTAATCACAAACAAGGATATTCAGTGCAAGAGGAGACCTATGTTTTGCAGCAGCAATGACAAAGGAGAAGTTAAAATTAGTGGGCAGCTAATGAGATATGATTTTCTACTGTGAGACATCAGCAACAAGGCTGCAGCCTTCAAATCATTGTTCCTTTGCCCACATAAACTCATAGTAATTTCAACTTTCCTTGGGCACGTGGCTTGGATGGCAGGTGCAAGAACCTTGGGTAGAGCTACAGGAGATGTTGCAGTTCTCAACAGTAACAGCCTAATGTCAATGTTTATTGCAAGGGGACAATAAACCATGGCAGATGCTCTCTGTTTACCCCGCAACCTCCCCACTAAGGAAAGGTAGGAAGAAAAGGAAGAGAAGCTTTCAAGTTGGAACAGTTTAGAAGGCTTTACTAATGCTATTAATAAATAGAGAAAATAATACAGTACATACAAAACCAATCTTGGGTAGCACAGGGTTCCCTCCTCCCACGGTGGATGGAGCTGGTGTGGCTCCAGCAGCTCCAGGGCAGGCACCTGGAAGTCCTGGGCTGGACTTCACAGTAAGCCGGAACTGGATTGAGGGATGCAGGGTCTGGAACCAGGCCTCGGATCACAGGCACGACAGACAGGGTCCTCTTCAGATGCCAGCTGGTCAAAGAGAGTGAGACTCTCATGATCTCCCACTTTCATAGGATGTATGACATGTATGGGATGGAATACTCAGTTGGTCAGTTTTAGTCACCTGTTCTGTCTGCCCCTCCTTGCAAATATGTCCCATTATTGGAATCCTTGGTTGTTATAGCAACAAATCTAAACACAGGGCTGCTTCTGCATTCCATTGGTCACCCTTATCAGCTCCAGGGCGCAGTTTTTAAAAAAACATGAAGTTATTTAGAAGGTACTTAGAAGAACTTAGCTGAAAGGAAAATTCACTAAAAGAGAACTGGTCTTATTTTTAACAAAACTGGGACACCTGACCACAGCCAGGGAGGAGAGGGAGGAGGGTGAGGAGGAGGAGGAGAAGCAAGAGGAGGAGGGTGAGGAAGAGGAGAAAGTTTCTATTTCCTAGCAAAAGGTTCAGCACCAGGTGGGGGGTGGGGGTGAGGGGAGCGGACCAGCAGATGGCACAGGGATAGCTGAGAAGCCAGCAAGTGTGTGGAGAGACCTGTTGGTGCTGGGAGGAGATGGAGGGGAAGGGTGAGGGCAGGACATGAAAAGAAGGAGAAAGGGGAAAGATGTTGTGGTTCTGACTGTTAGTCCTGATGGCAAGTTGTTGTCCTGTGGCTTTTTTTGGTTTGTTCTAAAGAACGAAGAGTTACAAAAAAAAATGTAGAATTGTTTGGCTCAAGAGGTTTTCCTTATCCAAGTTGCAAACTCCAAAGGGAAAAGCCTTCTTTCTCCAATTTTGCCTCTTCCAATCCCTAACATTCTGTGATTCTCTGATTCTGTGATTTCTGCATAAAAGTTCTTTAGTATGGAAAGAAGCATACACAAGTACATGCACACTTTTTGTCTTTGGTACAGTTTATGATTAAGTGTAGGCAAGCTGTTCTTCTCATTTTCACAGTGAAGGCCATAAATGAGAATCCTGCAGTTCAGTGAGTGGAACTGTATTTTAAAGTTTCATGTGGGAAAGGTCTGAAGTATTTTGATACACACTTCCCTTGAAATCTTCTATTTTCTAAAGAGAAAAATATTCATCTTTGCTGAATTCATCATATATTACAGGAATTTGTATAAATCCTCAAAAAACATTTTTTTTTCTCCTGGATTATGCCATTAATGGAAAAATTCCACTGAAAGAGGTGAAGTAATGGAGAAAGTATATTTAGACCAGATCTAATTCAAACAGTATTGCAATTATAAATATTAAATATGGATTGTTTTGAAAGAACTATATTGTCTACAGTACTGTTCATGTTGTCCTTGCACTGAAGCATTTTTTATGATACAAGTGCTGCTTCTTCCTCAAGTGTTGGGCAACTGTCTGTTGGATCACATAGCCTCTTCGCAGCTGGCTGTCCCCCTGTCAGGTCTACAAAACTAGTGGCACAAGGGGGAGGCAGGTGAAATTCCTGCTTGTCCACCTTTGTCTCCCCAGTTCAAATATCCATTTATTCGTTTACAGCTACTCACATCTGGGCTGACTGGGACTGGGAATTATACCATGGGGATGCATAACAAAAGGCCACTGTATACTTGAAATCAGAATAAAAAGTAAAGAGGTTTACTTGTTTTCTGAGGTTATATCATTGAATTGGGTTATGTCTTTAAGCTTTTCCCCAGAAATCTGTGAACTAGAAACCTACTTTAAAAAGTGAGAGTACTGTAAACCAGAGGCCTCCAGGAGCTGCAGCTTCAATGAAACACTGACATTGCAAGAGCTGTGTCACACATTACCTAAAGGATTCTCTGGTTGCATCTCACCTAACTCTGAGCTTGTGTGTGACTATGTTGTCGAGAGTTAAGATTGCGGGGTGACAATAAAACCCTGGCAGATGTATTGTTAACCTCCTCTCCCCCCACTTCCCCCTTTTTGCCCCTCCCTCTCCCCCCTTCCCACTAAGGACAGGCGATCGGGAGGGAAAGAAGAACAGAGAGAAGAGAGTTGGAAAAATTAAAGATGTTTTACTAATGCTACTAATAAGAATAGAGAAAATAATACAAAATATACAAAACCAACCTTGAAAGTCTCAGCAACTGCAGAGCCGGCAACCAAAGTCCTGGATTAGACTCTGCAGCCAAGCGGAGCTGGATTCAGTCTCTCACTAGGCCTCAGTTCTCAGGGATGGCCAGTAAGATCCGCTCCTAAGGTCAGCCATAAGCAGAAGGGGAAAAGGGACGAGATCCTCGTGATCTCCCACTTTTATATGAAGTATTCACGTGAATGGAATGTTATACACAGTTGCTCAGTTTCTTAGTCACTTGTTTCTCGTCGCCCTCTCTCGTGAGATGTCCATCCATGCTTATCAATATGTTTGCATTCCATTGCTAGGTTTACCAAAACATGTGTCTGGTTCTCCTCTGACTGGGTAAAATGAGACTTTTGGTTAATAAACCATGTTTTGTTGTCTCTCTCAAAACTCAAGTAATGAATTGCCTCCAAAGGAGAGTTCTTCTGATATGCAGGCTTACTCTCATCATCTGAAAGGGATTTCAGCCTTCTCTTGTACTTGCAAACCAGGCAGGTGGAGATGGAGATGCCAAGGACAGGTGTAAAGAGAAGGATGGATCTTGCACATATGCAGTCAAAAAGCAACATTTTTTTTAAATCAAAACAGACATGACTTTTAAAACTGTGCTTAATGTGCAGAAAGGGCTTTTAGGAATTACATGTTTTGCCACCTGCTACAGACAGAAGATGGAAGGGGAAAGAAAATAATACTTGTATAGTAGAAAAAAAAAATATTCCACACAAAAATGTTATCTGAGGAAAGGAGGGAAATCATAATTATAAAGCAGAGTTAAGAAGAGTTGCCTGTAAGGATAAAAGGAAAGATCCCAATCCAAAATAAGTATCCTGGCATGCTCAGGATCTAACATTTTCCTCTCACAGATTTTATATGGAAACACACAGGACAGATCTGCCTCTTTGGGATTTCAGACTGGAAGACATCTCTGAGTCAGGGTCATTTTATCTAATTTTCAGGTTCCACTGCTGAGCACTGTGCAGAGGGTTTGTGAACACCACTCACCTGCCCATGGCTCTTCTCTCACCCCTGTCTGAGCAGGATGAGCATGTGGTGCAAAGCTGCAGGCACCAGTATGAAGCAGCCTGGGGTCCCTTTCTTTGAACTGTCAGAGAAGGGAAAAAGAGGCCCAAGTTTGTCTGACTGACGTTAACCTGCAGATGCTTAAGGAAAAGAAGTTTCTGAGATTGTACTCGCTATCCAGTGAGTATGCACCCTCCCATGTGTACCTCTCTCTTCCTCTATTTGAATCCACTGGTTGGCTTCACACAAATACGACACTGCAAAGACACCAAGTTCTCAGAACTTGTTAATGAGCACAACAACAGAATGAAGGAAGCAAGTCACCCTTCAGGAGGAAGGGTTGCAGTCCCTCACATGCTCCTGTCTCAAGCCTTTTACAATACACAGAGGAAGAAAACTGTAGAAGCACTAAAACAGGAGATGGAGCCCATGTAGCCTCTGGATCCAGCTGGTCACTGAAGAAGCCACTCCAGCTGTACAGCTCCATCAGAAACATTTCTGTTGTGGTGCCACCTCATGCAGATCGACCTGTTTTCCTCTACAGAAGAGGAAAGGGACCATAACATATTTGTGTTGCTCTTTTGTAATGCCCTTTCTTACATGGCCGTAGTGGGGTGGGATCCAGATGTCTCCGGAGGGCAGTCATGGTGTGACAGCCTTCCACTAAGGGACCAGTAAGGGAGCACTGTAGCATCACATTCATACTTTGTGCACAGGCCAAATATACTGAGTTTTATGTTCTCCACAGGTTTCCCCCATCCTGCCTAGCCACTTTAAATAATTGCCCCCAGTCTACTTGATTATAGCTTGTTCCCATGATTTTTTCTTTACTTTGGACATACCCTTTCCCCCACGTTTTCAGGTGCCTTCGTTTAAATTTTGCTAACTCAGAAAAATTAGATCCAGGGTTTCCATAGCAACTTTAATCCTTATCTGCATTACAATAAAAATATTCACTTGATGTTCACGAAGCCTTACTATCTAACCTCAGCATGAAGACCCTATTGGTCTGTCGAAGTCCAAGTCCTTGCCCAGATCTCTGGAGACAGTGAAGGGATATGGCACATATATATTTTGGTATTGTATTTTCAAGGGACAGAAATTACTGAGTGAGTCAGGAATGAGATTGGTTCAATATTTAAATAATTATAGCTAAAAGGTATGTTTTATACAGTTAGTGATGCTTTTTAATCACTGAGGAGGAAAATGAAGTTATTTAGAACTGTAATTGCTGAGGAAGTCTCTGGAAAGAAAAAAGACACTTCTAAGAGATAATTGATTTTGTTGGTATACTAGGGTCCTTGGAATTACATTGGAGATAGTAACTGCTTAATTCAGTGTCATATAAATCTCACAAAACAGACATATATTATATAACAGTCTCATGTAACAGTCATATATATATACTCACAAAATCAGTCTCATATAGCCGTCATATATAAAAACTCATATACTCAGCCTAATGTAACAGTCAGCATGCATCAGTTTGAGAGTTTAAGATTACAAACTCTTCTTTTTTTTCAAAGTGTACAGTCTTCTCATTTAACTGCACATCTACCCAACACACCTGTAATTGTCTCCATTATAAAAGTATGGACTGATTGAGACGAAAAATATGTAAGTTTGTAGACAAACCTCTAAGCCTGTAGTCAGACAATTCCAAAGAGATCTCCTTTTCAAAACACTTACTGGCATTGTAGAAACCAAATTGATGCTATTTGCTTAATTTCAGCTGATAGGTACTTAGTGCTTTAGAAATTTAAAGCAGTTATTTGAGTGCCTAGCAGCAAATAAATGGCATCTTTTAGACAACCACTTTAAGAATCTTGTATCTTAGTTTGAATCTTGTTCTCAGTACAGGAGGGGATATTAAAATAAACTTGTAGCTTGCCAGGAAAATGATTTTTTAATGGGGACTTGTAAAATCAGAAACTGCCTATGTCTTTCTGAAAAAAAAAAACATTTACATATTTCTGAAAAAAAAGCACCCTACTGTATACCCAATGACATACAAATCCTTATGTCCTGGAAAGCACCTTTGGCTGTAGAGATGAAATGGGATCATAGTAAAGTGCAGTTGCTTGAGAACTATGTAGCTGTTACTTGCAATGACTGTCTTACTGAACGGTTGTTGCAGAAAGTGGCAGCCATTAGGGGTCCTGCAATGGAAAATTGTTTTGCTTGACAGTGGAGATGTACTCCTGACACTCTTCTACTGTCTTGGTCTGATGAAATGTTACAACAGCCTGTGCATTCAGTTTGCCAGAAGGGCAGGCAGATTAGCTTGGCGGTCAGTCCTGGCAGCACCAGACCTGGTCATAACCATCATCCCAATTATAAGGATGGATTTAACCAATTTAGTGTTCAACTGTTTAAATAAGTTTTCATGGAAATGATGGCTTCTAAATATACAACAAATAAAGCAGATGGTACTGGAGGGTCTTTGAAAGATGGGATGATCATGTCACTCATCTGCAGCCATTTCAGTGGCCTGAAGTGTTCAGAGACATTGTTACATGACATTTTCTGCAATTTGTCAAGAAATCTACAGTTTTGTCATTCTTGGATAGTGAATCATGGTTGCTAAGTAGGGCTGAAGAACAGCTGGATATTGGTTTAATTCCTGCCTTTTTGGTCAGCTGCCACATACGTTCGTCTCTGAACCCAGTGATAAAGTCCCTCACCAGTTTGTTGGCTTTCTGCATTCCTTGGTCTCATCCATTGGATATAATAATAACAATTAATCATCCCCACTTCTCAATTCAGAAAACAGCTTTATGCAGGAATGCTGGAGTGCAGTAAGTGACTGTGGGATCGTTAGTGATGCTGTGAAAAAACTGTCAGTGGTGGATCTAATGGCACATCCCAGCAGGCTAAAGAGCCTAAAGAGCCAGCTACAAATTGACAGGATAACATTCAGGTGGCCAGCAAGCAATATTGGGGCTCACCATGATGGTTGTAATTTAGATCATGCCTGTACAACTGCTATCAACTTTCCAGACAGAGATAGAAATAAAACCCTCTCAAGGAGAAGTACTGCTGAGAGCAGTAAGAGGGAGAAGGGTGCACACTGGGAAAGGAAGTCAAATGCTACAGCATTTTAATTACATTTCCGTACACTGCTCTGTAAGTACTAAACAGAATAAGAGAGTACCTTATTTTTGCAATATTTACCACTTTATTTTTTCGTACCAGTGTCTGATGAGTTGAGGTTGGCTGACTGCTAGATGGTCACCCAGCCACTCACTCCTACTCCCAGTCCTTAACAGGGCAAGGGGCAAAAGTAAGATGCAAAAGCTCATGAGTCGAGATAATGCCAGGTAGATCAGTTACCAGCTCGTTGTGGAGCCAGTGGGAACTGCCTGTGTCCTACACAGGGCAGCTCCTGACCTTCTCCCACAGAGAACACCATGGCAGGCCCTCTCCTGCCTGAACCTGTGCACTCAATGCACAGAGTCATTAAATCATAATATCTCATTATAAAGAATGCTTTCTTGGTTTTGTATGCATAAGTCTAATTTACTTACTAGTAAATCTCCCTTTCATGTGTACCTAAAAATACTCCCCCTCCACCCCATGTATCACATCATTAAGTTAATGTGCCAGCTACATTTCTGGAGGGCTGGACTGGCACACATATTTTTTGGAATATTTATGCCATGTGGTACACTGGTTTAATGAGAAACATTTGCATGCTGGTGCTAAAAACAAGGAAATTATCAGAAGTGTGGCTAGATAAAGGCTAATTTCTCTGCATGTAACCAGCTAACGCTGCATGGTACAGTTACAGAGCCCTCAGACAAGTACTTCAGAGGTCAGCAACCCAAAGCCTATGAAGCTGTAGACTCCAAATCTATCCCAAAGCATGTCTTGGATAGCCAACAGAAGTTCTTACTCCATTGACATAGTGTATTGGTCAGAGTACTAAATCTGTGTTAGCAGGAAACTTTTTTATACCACAGTTGTCAGCGCTGTCACTTCAGTTGCCTTTAATGACACAAGTGTGTGACCAACTCTGTTTTCATTTCATAACTTGCTGAATTTGAAAAGTCATTATTCTCCAGCCTTTTTTTTTTTACTGTTTTCTCTCATAACGGTTCCAGTTTTATTAGTACTATAAATTATAACTTGCTTAAAGCTGAAAATTACAAATTAAGTACTCCCCAGGCCTGTTTTGCCTAGAACACTTCTAGCTTAAAATAAGTTTATCATTTCTTGTGCCATGGTCAGTGGTGACATACGAAAAGAAGAAAGTTACTTCTGCCTGTAAGTTTCCATAGACTTCAATGTATGTTAAATCCTTTGACATCTAGATATTACAAAGCGTATAATAATACGTTGATCTGTGGTTTTCACACACTGAAAGCTGTTTTACTCTAGGTTTTGGTTTGGCTTGGGTTTGGGTTTTGGGTTTGAGTTTTTGTGGGTTTTTTGTTTGTTTGTTTGGTGTTGTTGTTTTTTGTTTGTTTGTTTCAGGTAGCATTTTTTCATTAATTTTAACCAAATGCAACATTGGGTAGGAGGTGGAAAAATTCACTGGGCCATCCACATCCATCAGGGTATCTTGTTCCTCAGCCCTCTGACAAATTTTGTAGCTGTGAACATGGGCCAGGAATGAGACAGTAAGAGTGACCAGCTCTCCAGTCATTTAACTGTGGGTCTGTGCTGCAGGAAGACCGCACAAGATGGGAAGTCAAAGTGACAGTCACATAAATTAAATCATTGTGTATATCTTGTGATTTCTAGTTCAAGTGACATTGAATATTTTGCTTTTTAGTAACTAGCAATAAATCGAACTTAACTGCTCAGTGAACTAAACTCTGGACTGAAAGTGCCAAGGAATACCCTGATTGGACAATGACTTAATATAGCCACTAAAAAAAAAAATGCAGAATGTGTAAAGGAAGTTCAGTGAGGAAATGTTCTTAAGAGCTACATTTTCTGCCTTCCAAATATTTTACTAGAAGAAACAATATTTTTAAAGGAATATATAAAGGAGCATGCTCCTTTATATATTCCTTTAAAAATATTGTTTCTTCTAGTAAAATATTTGGAAGGCAGAAAATATATGTCTACAAGAAAGCAGTGAAGTTGTCCGTCTCTCCATAAGGCAATGCTCAATGCATCATGGACTAGAAAAAGGGTTTATGTTCTTGGTAATACTAAGTATTGAATTGTGTGGTCATTTCATATCATAGCTATTGACCTCTGCCAGTAAAAATGCCCAAAATATCAGCAGTCTTCTAAGCATGGTGTTCAGAAGTGGAAACCACCTTGTGACTGCAAGCTACATATATGACACAGCTATGAAAATTACCTTTATCATCAACAAAACACAGCTGCTGGCTGATGTAGATCCAACCTTTCAGCGACATCTATTTTTCTGGAGGATTCCAGATAAGAGAACCAGAGCTCTCCTGGCTATCACTAGACTGACTCTTTTCTCCCAGTTGTTGTACATGTGTGTCAGAAGAGTAATCACCTAGAAAACCCAGTACTGACTTTAGAAGCCTGTAAAGTGCCTCCTATTTTTTTTTCTCCCCAAATAAACAACTATGGGAGTCAAAGCTGCTTTCACACTACTCCTTTCCCACTTACATGTTCCACTCACTCTTAATGTGGTCCAGAGAGACTCCCACAGGTTTGCTCAACTCTGCCTTTCTTTGTACTGCCACTTCCATTAACAACAGGTGTTTAAAGTCAAAAACTGTTTTTCCTAATAAAAGGAAAGTTTCAGAAGCAGTGCTAAAGATTTTCTGTCAAACTGGTGCTACTTTGGGTACAGACTCTATGCAGCTTCCATCGGAGCCTGCCAGCCTCAAAAGGGTGCACAGCACTTGCACTACCAAGGCTGCAGCCTTCAAGAGGGGGATGCTACTGAGTTGCCAAGATGTACAACTTTCCAGCTTCTAGCTTATAACTTTCTTAGACACCTAGGTTTCTGCTACTGCTCCTCTAGACTTTCACACGGTTACAGTACATATTTCATTAATTTCAGTGTTGTTTCCATTGCAGTTCAGACTTAATCTGCCTTGAAGGTGGAGCAGGTGCAAGATTAATCCTTTCTATGATTTTACTGTACTATAATGAAAGCTGCTCATTAGTCCAACATTTGCAGATGAGAAAATACTTAGCACAAGCAAATCCTTTTACTGAAACCTTGCACAGGTAACAGTTAATGTGCGATCATAATGTGCCTTTGCTTCATTTGCAAAAGATCAACAGAACAAAAAAATCCTTTAACAAATATTGAAGTGTTCTGACTTCATTAATATATCCTCAAGTGCATTTTTAAAGGTTTAACCAGCAGAAGTATGAGTAACTTTTCTCCAGCACTTTCGTATTGAACACTGTGTCCCATCTTAACAGTAAGTAATTACACACCACATCATCCAAACTAAATAAATGAAGTTTCAAGTACCAGATCTGGGAATAGTTAATCCACTTCCTCTAGCTTGTATCCACACACTTCTTGTGTCTTTAAAAACATACTATCCAACTGACTGAGAACAAAAGAAGTCATCTACTAACAGACACAGAAGAACTTGGAAAAACCCTTCAGAATCTGGGAATTTAATTTTGTTAGTACTTTTAATGATTTACCTGACTGCAACAACAGGCACTACCTCATAACTAAGATGTTAAAACAAAATGTCCCTTTTAGACTTCATTTTCCCCACACCCTCATAGTAGCTGACAGTGATCAATAGATAACCTTTCTGCAGCAGGACTGGGGACTACTGATATCCCTGATGCCTGTTGTTAGGACATTTCTTGTGTCACCAGATGACAGCATCACCATCTTGGGTGGAAGAAGGACAAACAAGACCACAGTGCTCTACACTGTCCTGGAAGGCCAAGTTGTCCTCCTCAGGCCCCATCGCTTCAGCCCCAGATGACTATCTGTGCACTTCCATCCTGGCTGTCTCGGTGCCACAAGCAGGTTAGTTTTCAATTTATAGTTTAAAGCCTCTTGGGAGTGTTAGCTAAAGTTTTCCAAGGCATCCCAGATTTGGGTTTCGCTAAGTTTCTCCTTTCCAGTCAGAAGCTGGGAGTTGCTTTCTGGTCTCCAAAGAGATTCAGGTATGTAGTTGCCTACCTCCCACCAGAAAATGAGACTGAAGCAGCAGTGTGACTGTGGTTCTTTTCTATACCTTTAGCCATTCTGTTTCAGTGTAAATGCTATTTAAAAATGCTTTAATGGCCACTGGATACTGATATGTGACTTGTGCAGAGGTAGTCTTTTATGCCATATTTCTTTCACACCTTGATGAACTGTTAATTATTCCTTGCAGTTCAGAGGACAGAGTTCACAAAATCATCTGGCAAAGTGTTTCTGAGACAAGGCACATGTCATGGGGTTATGGACCATCTCTGCTAATGAACGGCTGAGCAACTTCTGGGTTTCCTTTGAAATAATCAAATTACACATTCTTGGCTGAAAAGAAAATCAGAAGATTTCTTCCACTGGGGGAGACAGTACAGCATGTTTTAGTTTTCTCACTTTAATATACATTTATACAGCTTCACACGCACAGGAGTGACAGGATGAAGAACTAAAGAGACTGGGGCTGCTTTTTAACATAAAGTACAAATTCCTTGAATTGGCTGCTCTTTAAATATATGGCTTTTAGGGCTTTTGAAGGAAACAAGTTTGATCACAGGGGAACCTTTTCCAAGGTCTCATTAAACAAATTAAAATTTCTTTAAGTTTTATGCTGTGGTGAGTTGGCAAGTATGTCTACAAGTGGGCAAATACATCTACCTCACTACCAGAATAGCCTTCACTCAATTTTATTGTGACTCAGCCCACCTTTTGCATAATGGAAAGGTGTAAGCTAGTTGCAGTAGTAGACAAATGTTTAATGGGGCCATACTCTACAATTTAGAGCTTGGCCTACTCTTGGTTTTAATTCTGGAGTTGCAACACATTGGAGAAAATGGCAACATAAAATCTCCTAACAAGCTAATTTTCACAGTATGTTAAAATGCTTACACGAGTGAAAAGCATATTGATTTTCACACCCACCCCTTCCACTGTAACTGCTGCCGTTTAAGGGTTTGATGAATTGCAGAGCTTTTGCTTTGATTTCCTTAATAGTGTCTAGAAAAGGTGGAGTAATAAAACAATTTATCAGCTGTATATGTGAGAGAAAAGGAGCCGTGAACAGCCTGTTATGTTGGAAGATGTTAAGTGGTGGGGAAAATAGGTGCTTAAATTTGGATGATAAACTTTTCATACTTAGGCCTATCATTTGTAATTGTATTTGTAAGTCATCTGCCTTCCTGAAGTTTATATTCTGATTTACCTCTAGGCTGGTGTTTTTCAGCCTGTTCTGTTTTGAAGGGCTTCCTTTCTAGGAGAAACCATTGTCATTTGATGGAACAGTGAAAGGGTGCCTAAATGTTATATACTCACTAATAAAACTGGAAATATTGCTAGTAAAAGATGAGGTCATTTTTCATCTACTAGGAAATAACAGCCAACTTTTAGGAATATCTGTTTGTCTATTGGTTTGGGGTTTTTTCCCTGTTATATGGACTATCATCAGTGACTGGACCACAAGTGGGAAAACACTGGCCTGGTGACTCCAGGTTACATGTTTTTAATAGAAACAGGAATTATGACAAGCCGATAGAGGGAAAAATGGATGAAAAGGAGAGTTAAATTGGTTTACTGCTGCATTTCTGTTCCCTTTCTGGTCGCAGTCAAGTATCAGGTTGGGATACAGTGCTGGTTCATCACCAGCCTGGGCTGGATGAAATTGCTAAAAGTGAGAGTAGTGCAATACTGTATGAAGTGATTGGCACTACTGTGTTCCAGAATAAATGCATGTTGTTACAATGAATCTCTGTCTTCGAACTTGTATTTTATCTAACTTTGTGACTTTTGTCTGGTATGCAGGGAAAGACCATTGCACTTAGTTTTGTTGAGAAGTTCTGCTTTCCTACTATAAGTGCTAGGAGTATCATTTATTTATTTTTAGTAAAAGTTAATCTCTCTGAGAATGTATCAAAACATGTTGCCTATTGGTATTTTGCAGGCATCTGAAACTTACTCATTTCATTTTAAAGTACAGAACAACTGTAAAATTTTTCCACTTTCATAAACAAATGAAAGAGTTAAGAGGCTGAATCCAGCACTGTCCAAGTCTGTAGCCTCTTCTAATTTATTTTAAACTTGTGTAGAAAAACCTCCACTAATATGGATGGTTTTCTTTCTTTTCTTGTAACCAATCTTCAAAGTTAGATTAGGCTGTATCGATGTTTTCCACAAGGTTTATTTTCTCAGGTTACAGATCATGGGTTTGTTCTTAGTAAATAATAAAATTTACAAGACAGCTGTCCCTGCAACAGCTCAAAGAGCAATTTTTTTGCTTTGAAGCTTGTCTTCTTCTAAACCCACTTTAGGAAAAAATAAAATAAGTGGAAGGGGTATGGGGGTATGGATGATAGAACATACTCTTTGTTTTGTAGGTAAGTAGTCAAACAGGGCTGCAGTGATCTCAGTTGTCCCTTCCACAAACCCCTCATTAACATTTGAAGTGGATATCTTTATGAATCCATATGAACTGATAACATACAGGGGGCTGGCAGGGCTCTGACAAGAAAATGTTAATTGTTTGGAGGTCCCTGTGTAAAAAAGGTTGTCTATACAAAGGTGCTGGGAGTGGGAGTCCAGGTAGTACAACTTCTGTACTGGGAGGCTGGTACCTCCACACACACCAAAATGATGGTACAGCTTGGCTGGGCAGCTGGTGGGGATGGTTGGACAGGGGTGCAATGATCGTGGATGAGCCCAATGGGGAGAGAAAAGGAGGTGGAGGAGATAGACTGCTCCTCCTCTTCATTTCTCTTCTTTTGGGCCTGTCCCAGCAAAGTGGGTGCTGAGGAAGGTTGACAAAGGAACACTCTGCAAAATGAAAGTGAAAATACCCCTTTTCAAAGTGTTAGTGTTGTATGATTTACTGACTGCTGACTTTGGAAATTTTGATGAGATTTTCCACCAACCATTACACTTTTTGCAGAACAGGAGAGAAAGGGGCAATCAGAAGGTGGAAGCGCTTTCTGTGTCTCACTTTTAAGAGCACAGTTTTCACACTAACAAGCTTCTGCCATGAACTACCTAGCAGATCAAAAAAGGTGTGGTGCAAAAATCTTTCACATCTATCAATTTAACTCAAATTAAATTTGCAAAGGAGGCTTTCAAATTCTGGAGGCCATGGCCTCACCTACAAAAATCTGTTTTACAAATTTCTTTTTAATTGCAAATACAGTACTGTGATCAAAACTACAGTCTTTCTGCACTGAAGAGTCACCAATCCCATTAATTAAATGGAAAGTGTAAGGGCAGTTCAGGCAAAAAGTAAGCAAATAAATATTTTAATAGGTTTTCTCTTGCTTGTCTTTTTATGAACAGAAACAATAAAATTATTAAGAAACTCAGAATTTGTCAGTTACTGTTAAACGCAGAAAGCAAAGAAATATTATATAAACGATGCATTGGAAAATTCACCATTGATACCATTTAGTGAACTGATGAAACTAAGGAGTATATTCTCAGTATATCAAAACCAATCCTTTCTTTTTTTTTTCTTTTTTTCTTCTTTTTTTTTTCTTTTTTTTTTTTTTTTTAATTCCCAATTAAAATAATTTCCACAAACTCTGAGGTTCATTAAAAAAAGTATAAAAATGCAGGGTAGGTTGTACTTTTCCTTAAGTACCTTTTTAAGCCAGATACAGAAAACAAATGACTAGTAACTACCTTCCCAATTCTGAACTAGTGCTTCTGCTTGTTCATCAGGGCCCTGCTCTGCACAGTCCTGTCTTGTTTCTGCAAGGAGACTGTTGCTGGCCAAGAATCAGCGTTCAGTGGGGTGAACCCTCCTTCCTCACCTGTTCGGAGATCATGAGACTGTCCTGCCACAGAGGAAAAACCTGTTATATCTGCCTGATAGAAAATGTAATGACTTTGTCAGGTTGCAATGAGAGATTGGGATTATTGTACCTTACTTAATGTTCAATATCAGTTTATTTCTATCTTAAAGTGTTTTCATTTCAAAGGACATGCATGAAATTAAGGATACACTGATGAGCCTACATGATTCATATGGAATGATACAATTCAGGACTTTTGGTTTGCCTTTAATTTTATTAAATTCTTAAAAAGAAACTAACCAACCAACAAAAAATACCTAATAATAAGTGGAAGTAGAAGTGGAAACACTTGCACGGAGCATCTTGTTACTTGGTAGTTGCAGGGAGAAGGAAGAAAGGACAGAAGAGCAACAGGAAAGGTGCAGGAAAACATTCCTGTTCTCAACATCAGATCTCTTTTTGGTGTATCAAGGTGGATACCCAGAAACTAATAATAAAAAAATACACTCATTTTCTGAAAATCAAAGCTACAAAATCTCAGTCCACACACACAAGTGTACCTTTTAACAACACAGAAAAGTCCTGCCTTCTCTGAAGTCTATGCCATTTGTCCATCTTCCACCTCTGAAACTAGGATTGTGCTCATGACTCTATTAACATTTTATCCGTAGGACCCATTTTCATTATATGCCCTAACTGCTTATTTTCACCGAATGTTTCGTGGCAGTGAAGAGTAATTTACCTTTATTTTGTTTATGTGCCTGAATGTCACTCTTACCAATGTTTGTGTGTGTGTGCATATGATATAGTGGATTGCACTGCTGTTTTGGGGAAAAGAGTGACTTTGGTTCAGGGAAAAGTGTGGGCTACTGGGTGGGACCGGTAGGGAAAAGGACTTAGCCTGTTTTGAGGGTTAGAAAGTGAGGTAAAAAGAGGAACATGATTCATTACTTTACCACATACTGTAATGATAGAGGACCCAGGTGTCATGTTTTGCCTTGAAGAGTTCAGTGGAGAATATCTCAGACAATTGCAGGTACTCCTAAAAGTACATGGGCCACTTGTTTTATGTGGAAAGACTGAGCTGTTCTGCAACAGATAGGTAATGGTGGGTCTGGGTAACTTACATGCAATGTATGTGATTTGGCAAAAGCCTTGTGACAGACACAGTCATCATGAATGCCGTTTTAACCCTTGTGGCCCTTCTGGCTCAAGGGAGGTCCTTTACCTTTTCTTGCTCACATCAGTTAATCTAACCTCATTACATTTTCTTTATCCGTCTTCCTTGGTAAAATATAGTAGTTTGTATCTGACATTGAACTTTTGGTCTGTAACTTCTTCCCTGAAGGAATCAGTAAAGGCTCTATGTTGTTCTTCACACAGCTAAGATTTTGCATGTGTACAACATTTGTGACTACATTATGGGAATGAATATGACAAAAATTAAATTCTAATCTGACCCCAGACTGTACTAATATAATAACTGTTTGGTTTTGATTTTTGGTTTGGTTTTCTTTTGGTTGGTTGGTTTTGTTTTTTGGGTTTTGTTTGTTTTTCCCCTAATTTGGATAATATGTAAAAGGCTTTACATAAAAGCTTGTAAACACTCCATAACATCCAGGGCTCCACTTCTCTAGCTCCACAAACTCAGCTCCCTGTCTTTGAGAAAACTGATGCACCGATAAGTCAGCTTTGCTCTTTTTATGTGTCTCTGATCACACACAAGCAGTCTGACCTGGTCAGGATGATCAGTCATATGGTATAATAAAAAAATCTAACACAGTATTTGCCACAGCCCCTGAACAACCCCGAAGGTAAGAGTAGTTTACAAGCCTCTGTGTCACTTAATTCAGCAGAATTAACTAAAACTCGGAGTTTGGGAGAAGGAGATTAAATGGAATAATGAAATTATCTAAATACCTTCACCTTCACTCATGAAATCAATAAGTAAATTAATCAGCTAAAGGTAAAAAAATCCATCTTTGGGAGTTCATATTAATGATTAAATTAATCCATGAGATACCTACTAATGCATAGTTTATTCCTCAATGATTTGGCTAATGTGGGGGCAATCTGTAAACGTAGTTACATTAAAAAAACAGAATAAAACTAAACCAAACACAAACTCAACAATTTTTCTGTCTAGTTTCTGGTTTTACTGCAGTTGCTCTAGCCAAAGGTATTTTCCATTCTCATGATAGTTCCTTTAGCAGGATGACTTTTGAAAAAGTAATAATACTCTACTTATCTTTAAAACTGTTAAGCAATATGTCTCCTAGCAAGCAATATCTGGCTGCTGTCCTGAAACCTAACAGTGAAAAATAAATCTGCCTGGGGCACAAGTCCCAAGCAGGGTCCAGTTTTGTAAGTTTGTGAAGTCCTTGGATTCAGGCAGTGCTCCCCTAGGGCAGGTTGTTTTCTTGTGTTAAAACAACACCACAGCTGAGCTCATTTGCTCTTGAACAGCTTTCCTGTCTTTTAGCTGGATTCTGCAGCTGCCTGAACATAACGGTGAGGTCTTATGGGCAGCTGGGAGCATGGAGTTCATGTTTGTTCAGGATGTTTTGACAAAACATTGTTTCTACATAAAAAAGCTCACTTGTATGAGGACAACAGCCTTGTAGCTAACCTTGGTACTGGGTCCACTTGTCTGACTGGAAAAACCCACCTAAGGACTATCAGTCAAGGTTTTGTACAAAACACTACCCACTAAAGATTTGATCAAAGGTTTTCCTACTGATTGAAACTGGTATCTGATATGAAGGGGAAATGTATGAGAATGGGAACTAGAGAGTGATCCAGATTCTTGCAATCAGTGTCTTCAGGATTTCAGTACTAGAGGATGCATTCAAGCCCATGCTCTTGATATTCAGCAATGGATATTCTCCATTTTGGGCCCTGCATGATTCTGTGGGAATGAGGTTTCTGCAGTTTAATTCGGCACTTTGGGGAGTGTGTGCATTAGGGAAGTATTTTGATTTGCTTAAAAGCTGTGGCCTGATGATCTCAGTTCTTGTTCTGTGAGAAATATTTCATAATCATTTGTTTTTCACCTTCTCCATTCACAGAGATATGCATACAGGTATTATAGCCTCCTCCTCAATATACAGTCCTCTCTCTTTAAAATGGAAGAGGGTATTTTTAGTGGATTTTTTTTTCCTGTCATCATGTCTGACTGCTTTAGGGCAATCTTTCACTGTAGTAAATCCACAGAGTGACATCTTGCCCAGGAAAGGAGCGTTATCCACTCCTTGTGAAACGGGAACACCACTTCAACTATACCTGGTTATAGCTAGGAGGATATAAATTACACATGCCTTTGAAGATATGGGTACCACTGGAGGCACACAGGGACATACTTTCTAGCTTTTCCCCTAAATTGCTTTTTCCTGGCTGCTCTATTTTGAATATAACCCCTGCTGACTATCAAACTCATGTTTTCATAGAGTTGACCGCAGTGATTCCCCTGTCTCCCTCTGGAGTTCTAATTGCTCATTTAGAGTTCATAATTATGCAAGTGAAGTTATTTTTCTCAGGTACATCACATCACATTTATCAACATGGAATTTTACTAACCATTTTATTGCTCATCAGTGAAGTCTTGCTTTAAGCTTGCTTCACAACCAGCTTTAGTTTTTATTATCCTGACTAATTTTATAACATTGTCAAACATTTGTCAGTTCACTAGCTGCCTATGCTTTCAGATCTCTCAGGATGACATTGCAAAGCACTGATCTTGCTGCATATCACTGTAGCATCCCGTCTGTGACCTTGACCACTGTAATGTTGGCCACTAGTCCTACCTTTCATTCTCTACCTTCTAATCAGTTATTGATCAATGTCAAATAATCTTCTCAACAACATTTGATGAGGAACCTTGCCAAAAGCTCTTGAAAAATACAAGGATGTATCTTGATAAGATTATAGCTCTCACAGTTACTGATTCCTGTAAAGAGATTTGACAGGTTTGTGCTGCATAACTTCCCTTCATAAAACCATATGGGCTATTCTGTCATAGAGAACAATTTTTCCATTCTTTCTCTAATTCTCTTCTTTATTTCAGAGTCTACTGATTTTCCCAGGACAGCAGTCAGATATCACAGAATCACAGAATGTTAGGGATTGGAAGGGACCTCAAAAGATCATCTAGTCCAATCCCCCTGCTGGAGCAGGAACACTTAGATGAGGTTACACAGGAAGGCGTCCAGGTGGGTTTTGAATGTCTCCAGAGAAGGAGACTCCACAACCTCCCTGGGCAGCCTGTTCCAGTGTTCTGTCACCCTCACTGTGAAGGAGTTTCTTCTCATATTTAAATGGAACGTCTTGTGTTCCAGTTTGTGCTCACTGCTCCTTGTCCTGTCATTGGTTGTCAACGAGAAGAGCCTGGCTCCACCCTCGTGACTCTCACCCTTATTTATAAACATTAATGAGGTCACCTCTCAGTCTCCTCCAAGCTAAAGAGCCCCAGCTCCCTCAGCCTTTCCTCATAAGGGAGATGTTCCACTCCCTTAATCATCTTTGTTGCCCTGTGCTGGACTCTCTCCAGCAGTTCCCTGTCCTTCTTGAACTGAGGGGCCCAGAACTGGACACAATATTCCAGATGTAGTCTCACCAGGGCAGAGTAGAGGGGAAGGAGAACCTCTCTCAACCTACTAACCACCCCCTTCTAATCCACCCCAGGGTGACATTGGCCTTCCTGGCCACGAGGGCACAGTGCTGGCTCATGGTCATCCCACTGTCCACCAGGACCCCCAGGTCCCTTTCCCCTGTGCTGCTCTCTAACAGGTCATTCCCCAATTTTTACTGGAACCTCGGGTTGTTCTTGCCCAGTACAAGACTCCACACTTTCTCTTGTTATATTTCATTAAATTTTTCCCTGCCCAATTCTCCAGCCTGTCCAGGTCTCGCTGGATGGCAGCACAGCCTTCTGGCATGTCAGCCACTCCTCCCGGCTTGGTGTCACCAGCAAACTTGCTGACAGTGCTGTACAAGTAGTAAGAACATGTATAGTAGCAGTATTATTTTTCAGCTATGGATTTTAAAGCATTTCTCAAGTCAGTCAGCACTCCCTACAGATGAGGAAAGTGGAGGGCAAAAAAGTTAGAAGAATCACAAGGTTGTGCAGAAAGAAACTGGCAGAGGTGAACACGGAAGCAAGACTTCCTTGTTCCCTGCCCTGATCCTGTGTTTCAATGCACTGTGGTTGAAGAGGGAACTGCCCAGCCCTTCAGAGCTAGTACTGTGGGTTTTGGTAGCACGCCTAGTGAAAATGCAGAAGTGCTCTGCTCTGGTACCTTCTCTGGGATCAGTCTCTACCGCTCTTTTGCTTTTCTTTTAGATATTCACAGATTCACGGAACAAATGAGGTGAGAAGGGACCTCTGGAGGTCCAATCACCTATGCTCAAGCAGGGCCTTGTAGAGTTGGTTGCCCAGGACTGTACCCAAGCAGCTTTTTAATATCTCTGAGGATGGAGACTCCGCAGCTATCTCTTCTCACTTCACATATTTTAAATTGAAATGATCAAGTCACCTTTTTATTTTCCACTTTCTTCAGTTTCTTCACAGTTTTTAATCTGTACTATTGGCACAAGTAAAGAGGAACAGCTTTCATCATATTCTGTTTATGTAGATTTTTAGAACAATATAAATAAAAGCAAATAGCCTGGACTTTTGAAGACAAAGAGGCAAGGCAAGGTGAGGTGAGGGGAGGAAAGGAGAGGGGAGGAAAGGAGAGGGGAGGAAAGAGAAAGAGAAAGAGAAAGAGAAAGAGAAAGAGAAAGAGAAAGAGAAAGAGAAAGAGAAAGAGAAGAGAAAGAGAAAGAGAAGGAGAAAGAGAAGGAGAAAGAAAGAGAAAGAGAAAGAGAAGAGGCGGGGCGGGGCGGGGCGGGGCGAGGCGAGGAGAGGAGAGGAGGGGAGGGGAGGCGAGGCGAGGGGAGGCGAGGGGAGGAGAAAAAGGGAAGGGAAGGGAAGGGAAGGGAAGGGAAGGGAAGGGAAGGGAAGGGAAGGGAAGGGAAGGGAAGGGAAGGGAAGGGAAGGGAAGGGAAGGGAAGGGAAGGGAAGGGAAGGGAAGGAAAAAGAAAAGAAAAGAAAAGAAAAGAAAAGAAAAGAAAAGAAAAGAAAAGAAAAGAAAAGAAAAGAAAAGAAAAGAAAAGAAAAGAAAAGAAAAGAAAAGAAAAGAAAAGAAAAGAAAAGAAAAGAAAAGAAAAGAAAAGAAAAGAAAAGAAAAGAAAAGAAAAGAAAAGAGAGAAAGAAAATAAAATGATAGCTGTCTACATAAATATATGCCTGTATACACAAGTGCACTAGACTAATTGTAAGTAAAAACTAAACCAAGTAAATTTTGTTTTATTTTCGCCTCAGGTATGGAGTTGGAAAGTTTCAGGTCAGCTCTTTGCAGGGGTGGCTGCTCAGGAGTACTCAGGGGGTTCAGCAGGCCCCCCAGCAAGGGCTGATGCCCCCTAGTCAAGATGGCCTGAGCAGGCAGGATAGAGCTGAGATGGAAGCACAGAGGACCAAGGGACTCATCCAAGAAGGGAAGACTCTTAAGTGCAAACCTGTGAGATCAGGTTCTTACCCACCGGGGCTCAGCCTACCCTGGAAAACTGCTTATAACAGAGTCTTGACAGAGGAGTCCTCCTGTGAGATATCTAAGAAGTTTCTGGTATGTATTTTTGGTTTGACTACTAAACCTCGTGGATCACGTGTATAATTTCAGTAATTTAGCATTAATCTGTTTACTTCACTAGTTCTATATGTCCTCACTTCTGCAGCAACTTTTACCCATTGCTGGTCAAAGGCACTGTCATATGTATGTTTCTGCTTCAGAAACTAAAGTGTGTTGATTTTTGGGATGAACTTGAGAGGTTTGGGTTTTTAACACAGGAGCTCTTTCACATCACAAAACAAGAAAAAAAAGAAAAAGAACTGGATGTACTCATGACCTGGGGGTACGCAAATCCCAGCTTTCATAAGGGGATTTTACTAAGGAAAAGATTCAGATGCCATGGAAGGAAATGGAAAGACTCCTACAGACTTCTGTGGGGTTTTGGTTAGGTTTTAAACCCTTAAACTCTTGGTATCCTGTTATCTTCCCTGTCACATAAAAATGTACAGAAAAATCTATCAGAGTGGAAATACTTCAAAAGTAGTATGTACAGAACCCCATAGAAAAAAAGGTGTTATAAATGTGAATGCTCAATGTGATTTACTCCTCTCTTTGATATTAGAAATACACTGTAGCTGAAAGCAGCTGTTAGCATACTCAAATATGGAAAAAACACCATTAGTGGTCTCCTTGTCCTTGGGCTGACAGTATACATCGCATCATGGATTTCTGGTAGTAATATAGGTAGAGATTTACTATTCTCTTTGTGCATAAGAGAGAGAATAAAAATCCATTACGTTGGTTTGCTTTTCTTTCTTCTAAAGAAAGGAGGCTCAACTTGACAGTCAAGCATGTCCTAGATTGGAAGGAAAAGCTGTAACATAGAGATAAATTTCAGAGGTCAGCTTGCTCTACCTTAGGCACCTTATCAAACCACTTAAATATGGAAGATCTCCTAGTTCATTCTCATTGTTTGAACACCTTCTAATGGTTTTTAATATGGGCCATGGTGTTTCTCACTGGCTGTGCACAGGAAGGTGTAAGGCACGCAGCAGGTTAAAAATGAAACAGACTGTGTGGACAAAGAAAATATGATGGTAGAGATTCCTACCATCATAAAAACAAACAGAAAAACTTAGCAGAAAGTCAGTAAAACAATGTGCTATATTGCATAGGCATCCAAGTTTCATGTTTTTACAAGTAAATATTAAAGAAATGGGAGAATCTTGTATGCAAACTGTATGTTCTCTACCACACCTCTTCTGAACTCTCAAATCCATGTTGTGGTGGAAGTTGAAGACTGCTGCATGTAAACATTGATGAGTTAAATTATTTTTTTACAGACTTCAATGTTTTACATTTTATTTGCTCAGAGATAAACAGTATTGCAAAATCAAATAGGCATTGGAAGTCTGCGTTTGGAGATAATACATCTAGTATGAAAGCTCATGTTTATCTATAGAGAGCTTTTATATGTGGTGCTAAATAACCATTTTAAAATAAATAATTAAATCTACAAGTATTCCCTAGAGATAACTATACCCTCCAGTAATTCAAAATTGTCAAATAACTTTTAGGTGCTGCTACAATATAAAGTAGCATTAATGATTCATTGCGATAACTCCTGATTTCCTTAAAAAACATAATATATGAGTCTTATTAAACTTCTTGACTGTTTCGGAGGGAAAAGAATGAATTCCATCAGTAAGAAAGATATTCCATTTCAAAGTTTCATGGCTTGCCAAAAATCTTTCTTCACTTCTCTAAATAAAAAGAATTATTTAAATTTCCTGGCAGAGTTATGTAACACAAAACATGTTAGGAATAGCTGACATCGTTGGGAGGAGCGATCTTTGGTGAACACTACTATCAGTTGATCAAAGCCTCTGCAACATTTCTAAGATGCCAGAGGTCCTCTTGAAGAGCAGCTGGTTTATGTGCAAAATGCGAGTAAATCATTGAGGCTTTGAATGAAAATCTTTGAGAAATGCCATACAGAAGAGGGGAAAAGTAGTGATAAAGCAAATGTAAACAAAATAGGGTCTTTCAACTGAGGAGATCCTTGGTATTGTGCATAGTCAAACGCTATTGTGATACGAAGAACGAAGAACAATTAAAATAAACGTGAAATAAAAACACCTGAGCAACTTCAAACATGTGAAAATGGGAAAGGAGATTAAGGCTGGCTGAACAGCAGCCTGCCTTCAACTCCACATGTCTCAGAAGGCTCAGCAAGACCAAAATTTTCAGACAAGTGAGTGAAGACAAGATTCTGGGAACTTTGTAACTAGATCTGTGACTCTATGCCTTGCTGTACCACAGGCTTCCTGTACATGGAAGGCCCAGAGGAATGCTTGCTTTCTGAAACTGATCTGGGCAGGGGGCAGCACACAGATACACAGACACATGCATATATATGTGCATATATACATATATATTCAAATGCATGTATAACATATATGCATACACATAGCCTGCCATAGCCTGGGCAACCTGGCTCTACAGTGAGAGGAATCAAAGGCTTGTTTTCAGAATTGCTTGCTCCTTGGAAATAGGAATGTGCGAAATTGATCAGTTATTTTTAGTAAGTTTTCTGAACCATCCTGGAAAACCTGCACTAAATAGTTTTGAGTAACGGCTTACGAATAGTCACTGCAAAAAAAAGCATGTCTTGTGAACCTGTGCCGATGTCTGGTAACACCCCAAATTGCTCATCTCCACAGAGTGCTCCCGTCATTGTAAATATCATGTGGAGAAGGTGAATGCCTCATTCTGTTACAAAATCTTCTTTTCCTCCTTTCCATGGAGGATATATGAGGCCTTTTGTTTTTCTGTCAACAGCTCATTGGTGCCACAAGAGACTAATAATCTCTGTCAAGCAGTTTGAAGTGGAGAAGAATTTTCCTCCCTTTGCACCTTTGTACCTTGTACCCTTAATTTTCAAGGCTGCTGGTTTGACTTTTTTTTTTTTTTTCCAAAATAGACAAACTAGTTAGAAATATATATATATATATATATATATATATATATATTTTTTTTTTTTTTTCCTGGTCAAACTGGAAGCAAGCAAGAACTTCAAAAAGTGTTTTAAGAAAGTTTTTTTTCTAGTATACCCTGCTCAGTTGTTAAGATTTAGAAAGCTTGGCTGGACCCAGCAAGAGTCTTCACTCATCCTCAGATCTACCAATCAGATGGAGTGTTTGCGTATGAGACATGCTCCAACCACCCCCTCTAATGGGCACAGAGGTGTAAAATGACTTCTGCACTCTTTGTCTTCAATATATTTGTACTTCAGAGAAGTCAAGAAAGGGCTCCATGTAAATAATTTGGGGGAGGGTAATTAAAACTGCAGTTCTTCCCTTCTATGGAAATACTGATAGATATCAATTTTTAAACAAATTTATGTGTACATAGGTGTAGCACTGAATTAAGTGGTGGGTACACATTGTAAACCAAGTGGAATGGGGATGGTTCTGCAAACCTAGCCCTGAAATCCCTTTCAGGCTTCCTGAATAAGAAGTAGAGCATTCAATGAGGAGTACAGTCATTTTAAAAGTAGGATTTAATGCAAAACTTTCAAGCAATGGCTTTTTTGAAACTGTATCTTGAATATTCAAAGGCATTTTTCTCTGCAGAGAAGCTTTTAAAAGGATTGGTATGCCAGACACATTTCATGCTGTCCTTATCTTTATTTAAACAAATTCCCAGATTTGGTGCTCTGAAGTATCAAATCTTCTGAGCTGAGCAATGCCACAAAAAGAGCTGTTTGTATGTACAAATAGTATCAGTTGTAGCAGACACAGCAGAATACACAGCCTGTTAGTAAATGTATTCAACTATGATGAACAATTTTTTGGCTAAGGGGATCTACATCTTGGAATGTCTTGTCCAGAAGAGTTGAGTTTAATGAACACTAACTAAAGAAATAAATCCTGTAAAGAAAATAAGTTTGATAGTGTAGTCATACTTCGTTAAAAATAAATAAATAAATAAATAAATAATTGACTATAATTAGATTCTTCTCAGCAATGTGGTCACTAATTAAGAAGCTGTACATTAGCACAATGAAAAGCCATAAAACCACTCCTGGAGCACTTGGCAACATGTTTAAACTCCAAGGAGCCAAATGGGGAATTATTTAGGTGCTCAGCTCTAGTCTTCTTTGGTTAAAAGCAAAGCTTAAGGAAAAAAATATTGAATGTATGCTGATCAACATCTTAAGTAGGAGATTGGAGAGCTTAAACTCAGATCTTAGCCAAAAAAATCCTCTACCGTTTCAATGTAAACTTACAATAATTAATTTTCAAATTACATTTTATGTTTTAAAGAGAATGAAAATCAGATTCCTTTCCAAGACTTCTTTTAACCACTGTACCGTTGATAGGAGATGTTAGCAAAACTAGCAGCAACTGGCACAGTATAGCTTGAATTCTAGATTTTGTGTTCCACAGTGACAAAAAGATACAGACTTTGATCCACAGCCTGATATTCATGGAGAAACTCCCTTTGGTTTCAGTGGATTTTGGAACTACCTCATAGTAACTTCTCTACTTCTTTCTGTAAAAACTGAATCAGAGTGATGCTTGTGATTGCCTGTCAGTGACACTGGTTGGATCACATATTCTTGTATGTGGAGGAACACTGGGTCACACTGTTGTGAAGTTCAGACTCATGGCTGCCTTCTAGAGGGAAGGGAAAAGAGAAGAATAAAAGGCAAAGCAAGGAAAGGCAAGGCAAGTCAACTAAATATATAATTAAACACTTGCTTTAAGCCAGTGGTTTGCAGATCAGTGATGTACTGTCACCGTAATAACCATAGTGGACTATAAACATATTTAGTTCTCTGTATCTTGTAGTCTGCAAGACGGCTTGAGTATTAAAAGTCATTTTTTGGTCCTGAAGCTTCAGAGGCAGTGGACAGAAAACATTCAGTATTTGAAGCTTACCAACTTGGACTTAACAACAGGTACTTCACTTACTTTTCCAGATATAACTGCAAGATAGATCTGGAAAGTTAACTTTAGATCACCCAGCATGTGAACTCATCAGGGACCAAGCTTGTCAGGTAGTTTTGGGCATTTGAAGAAAGAAAAATGTATAGTGAGGTTTAAGCTACCCAGGGCTACCCAAGTGTTATTACAAATGGTACTATGAATTATGAAACCATAATGCATATGAAAATCTTTGATGGTGGCAATAAATCCACCAGAAAAAGCCATTACATTGTTTCAGACTTGCGGTGTCCTTTAGCGTTCTGCCCCAGAGTCCTATTGCGTCTTATTTCTCCAATTGTCAGGATGAGATAAAAAATTATTCTTCCCTTTGTAGAATTACAGAATTGTTTGGGTTGGAAAAGACCTTTAAGATTATCAGGTCCAATGTTTAACCTAGCACAACCAAGTCCACCACTAAACCATGTCCCTAGACACCGCATCTACACGTATTTAAACACCTCCATTGATGGTGACTCCATCACTTCACTGCGCAGCCTGTTCCAATGCCTGACAACCCTTTCCATGAATAAATTTTTCCTAATATCTGATATAAACCTTCTGTCGTGCAACTTGAGGTCATTTCCTCTTGTCCTATCGCTTGTTACTTGGGAGAAGAGACCAACCCTCTCTATGCTACAACCTCCTTTCAGGTAGTCGTAGACAGCGATAAGGTCTCCCCTCAGCCTCCTTTTCTCCAGGCTGAACAGCCCCAGTTCCCTCAGCTGTTCCTCATCAGACTTGTGCTCCAAACCTTTCCCCATCTTTGTTGCCCTTCTCTGAACTCTCTCCAGCACCTCAATGTCTTTTCTGTAGTGAGGGGCCCAAAACTGAACACAGGATACAAGATGCAGCCTCATCAGTCCCAAGTACAGTGGCACAATCACTTCTCTAGTCCTGCTGGCCACACTATTCCTGATACAAGCCAAGATGCTGTTGGCTTTGTTGGCCACCTGGACACACTGCTGGCTCATGTTCAGCTGACTGTTGATCAGCAACCCCAGGTCTTTTCCCACCAGGCAGCTTTCCAGCCACTCTTCCCTGAGCCTGTAGTGCTGCCTAGGGTTGTTGTGACCCAAGTGCAGGACCCGGCTCTTCGCCGTATTGAACGTCATACAGTTGACCTTGGCCCATTGATCCAGCTTGTCCAGATCCCTCTGTATGGCCTTCCTACCCTTGGACAGATTAACACTCCCACCCAACCTGGTGTCATCTGCAGACTTACTGAGGGTAATTTATGTACCCTGGAAAAAAATATTCTTCCTTATCTGACACACACAATACTCATACTTGTTGTATAAGGATCAAATTATTACCATATTCAAGCAGATGTCAGCAGCTACTATGCTGTGAAGATCCTCCTGGAAATGTTGGATGAGCTGTTTATAGCTTTCTAGGAAGAAGACAATTATTCAAGACACATGACAATGAAATAACGAAAACCATCTTTGTTTCAGATTCAAATGTTAATCCTCAATTGTTTACTAAATTCCAACCAAAATAGGCACCTCCCTGTGCTATGTATTGAACAAATAACTGGAAAGTAACAGCCTTTGACTGAAGGAGTTCAATAGGATGAAAAAGGATTTTTAACTGGCTGCTCATGGCTTGGACAGGCGTACTCTTCACTGGGTAAAGAATTGACTGGATGGCTGTACCCAAAGACTTGTGGTGAATGGAGTGAAATCCAGTTGGCAGCCAGTCACAAGTGGTGTTCCCCAGGGCTCAGTGCTGTGGCCAGTTCTGTTTAATATCTTTACAAACAATGGGATCAAGTGTCTGGACACAGACATCTTCTTTTTCATGATAATAAATTTGGCAAAACCTAATATTTTTACATCAATAAATTAAAAGAAAAAATATTTACAAAATTCAACAGCAAATTCAAAATCAAGAAGCATATTCAAAATCCATTATTTGGACTGTTTCAGGCATACTCATTTGTCTACATTTTGGGTATTTAAGTGACTATGTTAAAATAGAAGGCTGAGGGAAAAAAGGCAGTTTATTTTTCATACAAACCAATAAAATCTTCAGAATGGCTTGATTCGTGCATAGTCTTGGGAACACCTTAATGTGGTTAGCATGCTAGAAATAGAAGATGCAGTTTTGTTTCGACAGAGGCCAGTGGGTGGTTTTCCCACTGGCTTCAAAGGCAGCAGCACTGAACAGCAGATTATTGCAGAAAATAAAATAAAGCAAGATGCTGCTTTACTAAAAAAAATGTTTCTTTTGTGTCAATGCCAAAGCCAATGCCAATGGTGCCGCTGTATTGATCTAAACTTCATTATATCCCTTACAACCTGATTCAAATTTAGTTTAAAAATTAAGTAGCATATAAGCAAGTTCTTCCAACACAGCAGTCAATAGATTAATCACAGGTGATCTTGCTTCTCTGAATATCCACTACTTGAAACTGCATTTGTAGTCTCCGCTAAGGTGATGGTCCCCCCAGCAAAAAATACTGAAACAACAATAAGAAAGCCCAAGAGTCCACCTTGCTTTATATCATATTCTTCCTGATGACTGATTTTCCCTGGGACTCCGTTGTTCTGTACTGCCCAGCATGCAGCATGAGTCAAAAACCTTCAACATTGGAGATGACTGTAGATCAGTGGATTTATGGAAAGAAAACCTGCAGCAACCTATCAAAAAATTTCTTTTTCTGAGGTCCTAGCCATTAAAGCCATGACATATTAGTGCACTGCTCTGAGTCAGTTAGCTGTCATGCTACAAACAAGAAAAACTGATGACTCATCAGAGAAAGTCTATGATATATATGTATGCTCCTGTTTGTAGACCAGATAAGAGCTGCAAAATGAGGCAGACATTGTCCCATGCAGTTTATATTCTCAACTAAACTTCACACAAAGTACTGTTTTACTGCTGGGTAGACAAAGCACACATGCAGTAGGACTTCTCTACTACTACATTGCTGTTGCAGTCAATGATGCTTGATATAAGTTGCCATGTCCAACCCCAAGTTTGTTGTTGTCCCCATGCACTGCTGTTTTAAGTTGGCAAGCCCAGTCTTCCCATTACTGAATAAATAGCACACCTCCAAATAACACAAACCTTCATCTGTACACAAGGATGCTGTATCTTAGAACTTTTCTTATCAATTCAGAAAAATACCACCTAACCTGTTTCCCATTCCTGTGTCCTTTTTAAGATTCTTCCCCCTATTACTAACTGAAGTTGGATCTCTGCAGGCAGGACAGCAGCCTTTTTGAAACTCCCTTAGCCCAAGGAGGATCTCTCCGCTGTACAGGCAGAGCATGTAGAAGACAGAATTTCCAGAAAAAGCTTTATGAGCATCTTTTTCTCTCTGACAAATTACACTTAGTTTGTGACTTGACTTGGGAAACCCTGGTTGCTTCCAGATCTCCAGGTCACAGCACATATTGCAGCTCTGCACAGGCAATGGAGAGGACAGAGACTCAGGAACATGTTGATCCTCTTTCTGGACCTCTACACCCCAACTCTGCCTCTTTGCACCTTGATTTCTACAGAAATCAAACCTGGAGAGGCCCAGGAGCTGTGGAGCACTCCAGTTTTATATATGTTGTTGGTGATCAGGGGAGGTGAACCCCACAGTGTGACTCAGCATATTACCATAGAAATTACATCAGTATATTCTGGTACAAAATATGTTTTGTTGGTTTTTAGGGCTTCTGTCTCCTTTAATTGTTGCCTTGCACATGCACCTGGGTATGTCTTCCATATGCAATTAGGCATCTAGGTCTTGAAAAACAGTCTTTCCAGGAAGTTTGTTAAAGTCAGTTTCACTTGGTTTTTACATTACCGTGAAGTTTACCCAAAGAGGTTTCCATAGTATTCTCTTAAATCGTTTCAAATTTCCTCAAAACTAACGCTGCATTTGCTGCCAAGAAAAGCAGACTCATCTTTGCCAAATGCTAATGCTCTGGATTAAGAGAAGATCCCACTGTTTTCTCTACCTCTTTTGAAATACCTGCACTCTCTGAATCCATTTGACCAAACCTCCTCCATATAATGTATTTTATTTCTTTATTAGAAAGTGGTAAAACATAATATTAGAGAATGGTTAGAGAAGTAAAATCTGTGTTTGAAATCTCTTTTGAAGATATCATATGCAGCAGGAGAGCACTTCTGTATGTTACAATGGGGCATGGCTCAACACCAGGACATTCTGTTTTCTGCACAGCTGAAAGTGTTTTCTAACACACTTTCTGACATACCCAATGCATATCATCAGAGAGAATTGAGGGAGTTGTTATGTAACAGCTTTAACTCAAGGTCACTAACTCAGTAACCTACCTCAGTAACTCAGTCATCTGTCTCATTTACGGTAACTCATTTTCAGTTATTTGTTAAGTGAAGTTAGCTTTCACTTCCTCGTTACACTCATTTTCAGCATGATTTCACTGACTTCATTTCTAATGCATGTGTCCTGATTGTGTAGGCAGCTCGAGGTGGTGGTTCAGAAAGTGCCTGTGTTTGTCTTAAGAACATTCTTTGTCCATAAATTCAATATTGTAATTCATTTAGTGAATACCTGGATACTTTTAAATCCCACCCCCTCCCCCTTGATCAATGTGCTGGCCTTTTTATAGACTACTTAGTTCACTTCCCCCGCCCCCCCACCCCCCCAAACAGGGATGTAAAGCAATATCTGACTCTTCTCTCTGTTTTGTTTAGTCTTAGTGACAGTGCAGGTAGGGTCTATGTCAAGCAAAGAAATACTTTCCAGGTACCCTAAACAGTCCTCAAAGAAATGTTCTGTTAAAAATGCAATTTGCAAACTCCATTCCATCTCTTGTTAGATTTATGCCTACATTAAATGAAAATACAAGCTATTTTAAAATCTAGAAACAATCATTTTTCCAAAATCTGCATATAAACAGTAAATATGTAGAAGAACTAAATGTTTTAGGTTTGGGATATATTTAGGGAATCTCAATCTACAGCCAGACACTATAATCCCACCAGATTTTAAGCAAACATGAGGGAAGTTGTACTATGTACAAAAACCCCAAAGATATTGCTAGAGGGGAGTGAATTACTCTCAGTGAATCTGTAACATACTCCATGACAAAGTCCAAGATGCCTGATGAGACTTTTGCCTCATATGTTCAACTGTCAGCCAGATCTTTGCATTGAGCAGCTTTTATTTGAGGAGATTGGAAAGAGTTAATGAGATGTGCACAATACTTTACATTGTCTTCCACCAGTCCTTTCATGCAGTGTGCTCATCAAGCATTAGCTGCCTCTAGTCATTGCCAGCCTCCCCACAAGCCTGGTGTTATTGGCAGAAAACTCTTAAACAAGACAGGAAATTTTATGTGAGTTAAAGGAAGGCTCACAGCATGGTTTCCTCTTGTTTCTGTAACCACGCTGCATCACACTACCATTTTTTCAGCACTAATTCTTTTTGGTTGATTGCTATGGGGGGAAGATACATTTGCAGATGACATTAGCTTGAGGATAGCTATTTTTCTTGGGAATCCAGAACATGTTGATGACACAGTCGTCTTTGTAAATTTTCTTAAAAAATAAGTAAGGCATTTTGCTCTGGTTTCTGAATAAGAAAATATTAGGCAGCTAAACTGCCTAATACACAGATGATAACTTCAGATTATAATTTCCTCAGTGTTAATTTACACAAATATGATATAGTTGACAAGTGTGAAATATCAAATCCCGAGGAAGGTTTGTGATGGTGCTGTTTAAATGATGTGTATACTTCTACAGGAGCAGTTATTACTAAACATTAAGACTTGGTTAGCTCTTTTTTGGCAAGTTACAGGAACACAAGGTCTATTTTCTCCTTACTTTGTTTACAAATTAGACCTTGCTTACCAGACAGTGATTTTTGCCCATTGAACTCATACTTCTTATGTTTATGTTCCTTACAATGCTTGGGCTGCATCAGTTGTTCTTTATTCTTTGATAAATTTACTCTCTCCATCTTTAACTTTGCACAATGAACAAAAAAATTTAAGTAACTTTAGCTGACTTATGTTACTTTGTAAGGCTTCAAACACAAGACTTCAGATCACAGAATAACAGAATCACAGAATGTTAGGGATTGGAAGTGACCTCGAAAAATCATCTAGTCCAATCCCCCACGACAGAGCAGGAACACCTAGATGAGGTTACACAGGAATGTGTCCATGCAGGTTTTGAATGTCTCCAGAGAAAGAGACTCCACAACCCCCCTGGGCAGCCTGTTCTTGTGATACTCATCCTTTACATATTTATAAACATTAATGAGGTCGCTCCTCTCCAAGCTAAAGAGACCCAGCTCCCTTAGCCTTTCCTCATAAGGGAGTTGTTCCACTCCCTTAATCATCTTTGTTGCTCTGCGCTGGACTCTCTCCAGCAGTTCCCTGTCCTTCTTGAACTGAGGCCCAGAACTGGACACAATATTCCAGATGCAATCTCACCAGGGCAGAGTAGAGGGGAAGGAGAACCTCTCTAGACCTGCTAACCACTCCCCTTCTAATACACTCCAGGATGCCATTGGCCTTCCTGGCCACAAGGGCACAGTGCTGGCTCATGGTCATCCTGTTGTCCACCAGGACCCCCAGGTCCCTTTCCCCTACACTGCTCTCTAATATGTCATTCCCCAATTTATACTGGAACCTGAGGTTGTTCTTGCCCAGATGCAAGGCTCTACACTTGCCCTTGTTTTATTTCATTAAATTTTTCCCTGGCCAGCCTGTCCAGGTCTCGCTGGAGAGTAGCACAGCCTTCTGGCGTGTCAGCCACTCCTCCCAGCTTGGTGTCATCAGCAAACTTGCTGACAGGGCACTCTATTCCCTCATCCACGTCGTTGATGAATATATTGAATAGTACTGGTGCCAGTACCAACCCTTGAGGCATTCCACTAGATACAGGCCTCCAATTAGACTCTGCCCCATTGACCATGACTCTCTGGCTTCTTTCCTTCAGCCAGTTCACAGTCCACCTCACTACTCGATTGTCCAGACCACACTCCCTCAGTTTAGCTGCAAGGATGCTATGGGAGACTGTGTCAAATGCTTTACTGAAATCAAGATAGACCACATCCACCGCTCTGCCATCATCTGTCCACCTGGTTATATCCTCATAAAAGGCTATGAGGTTGGTTAAGCACGATTTCTCCTTGGTGAAGCCATGTTGACTACCCCTAATGACCCTCTTATCCTTAATATGCCTTGAGATGGCACCAAGGAGAAGTTGTTCCATCACCTTCCAGGGATGGAGGTGAGGCTGATCGGCAGTTTTTTAATACTGCTGAATAAGAAATGAGATTTTATTGTTCCCACTGGGATGGATAAGATCACTCAGCCCTTACTTGTTGCCACAGTAATCTAAGGCCCTTCTTAAAGAAGACAGAAAAGAAGCTTGGTTCAGACTATTGTGAAGTGGTTGAGATAATCACCCAATTTTACTAATGCACAGAAGAGATAACCTCCCTGTTACTTCTTTTCCTAGTTAAGGTTAGATCTCAAGTGATATCCATTCTTCTAAAATGTTCCAGGTCTATCCATTTATTCCCAAAGATATCCAAGGATACATTTGATACCTGCTTTTTTCTTCTGTTAGGAAGTAAGGATCAGGATCTTTGCAAGCTGGCAGTTTATTTATATAAACGATACCCATAGAATTTCAGTTTTCCTAGATTTACAGTTTCTGATAAGCCTGTTTTTGTCACTTTTACTTATTGTAGCATTTAGGTCTTGGTAGGATGTCAGGTATACGACAGGATTGAATATGCTGAAATATATTTCAGTCATAACAGAAATAACATGTCAAGAGGGAATAGGAAAATTATAAGCCTTGGCCAAGAAATGGCCCCTTCTGGAGTTAGCTTTGGGTCCCTAGTCTGTCTACTTGGCACTAGTCCCATTTGGCACTGGTTGGTGTTTGGTTTGTTTTGGTTGGTTGGTTGGTTGCTTGGTTTTGTTTTGTTTGTTTGATTTGGTTTGTTATTTTGTTTTTTTTTAAAAGCTAGACCCATTTCTCATCTTCACCAGTAGTTCTTCATCACAGTCATTTATGGCATCCTAATTCTCCACTTCTCACAAGAGTCAGATCTGACATGCAAATGCACCCTTTACAGAAAGTTCAGCTGCCTGCTTGCCTTTTTTTTTTTTTTTTTTAATCAGTAATGATAATGAGGAGAATACAGAGATTGCTTTTCAGAGACTTTTGGTGCCCACCTGGTTCTGAGTGAAACCAGAGGTGTTGATTTAGCAAGTGTAGTCCTGCATGGTTGGGGTTCAGGCTTCTTTCTCTGTAAACCACACCAAAAGAAATGAAATTGGCTGAGGTATTTTTGCTAATAATCCCTGCATTGTATGGCCAGAGAGACTGGAGGCCAGAAGGCTCAGGGGAGGCCACCCTCCGCTGGAATTTGATCCCTTCATTGTTCTGTCCAAGCTAGAGTCTTTTGACCTTCAGGGCACATTATAAATCTCTGCTATTCATTCAGGCTCTTACTCAGGAGCATTCACTGTGGAGAAAGCAGTGGACTCTATGTAGTTTCGATGAAGTTATTCAACCTTCTTTAATTTTTCATGCACATGCATAAAGCGCATCACATGAAAGCATTATATACCCTGGTAATACTATACAAATAAATTCTGAGGATGTAAAAGGTAAAAATGGGTTTGATTTTATTCCCATTAGCACAATTCATAGCCTTTTATGAGAATGTAACAAGGTGGATGGATGATGGCAGAGCGGTAGATGTGGTCTACCTTGACTTCAGTAAAGCCTTTGACACAGTCTCCCACAGCATCCTCACAGCTAAGTTGAGGAGGTGTGGTATAGACAACAGAGTAGTGAGGTGGGTTGCAAACTGGCTTAGGGAGAGAAGCCAGAGAGTGGTAGTCAATGGTGCGGAGTCTAGTTGGAGGCCAGTATCTAGTGGAGTGCCTCAGGGGTCAGTGCTGGGGCCAATATTATTCAATATATTCAATAACGATTTGGACGAGGGAATAGAGTGTACTATCAGCAAGTTTGCTGATGACACTAAGCTGGGAGGAGTGGCTGACACGCCAGAAGGCTGTGCTGCCATCCAGCGGGACCTGGACAGGCTGGAGAGTTGGGCGGGGAATAACCTAATGAAATAAAACAAGGGCAAGTGTAGAGTCCTGCATCTGGGCAGGAACAACCCCAGGTTCCAGTATAAGTTGGGAGATTACATATTAGAGAGCAGTGTAGGGGAAAGGGACCTGGGGGTCCTGGTGGACAACAGGATGACCATGAGCCAGCACTGTGCCCTTGTGGCCAGGAAGGCCAATGGCATCCTGGAGTGTATTAGAAGGGGGGTGGTTAGTAGATCGAGAGAGGTCCTCCTCTACTCCGCCCTGGTGAGACCACATCTGGAATATTGTGTCCAGTTCTGGGCCCCTCAGTTCAAGAAGGACAGGGAACTGCTGGAAAGGGTCTAGTGTAAGGCAACGAAGATGATTAAGGGAGTGGAGCATCTCCCTTATGAAGAAAGGCTGAGAGAGCTGGGTCTCTTTAGCTTGGAGAAGAGGAGACTGAGGGGGGACCTTATTAATGTTTATAAATATATAAAGGGTGAGTGCCATGAGGATGGAGCCAGGCTCTTCTCGGTGGCAAACAATGATAGGACAAGGGGTAATGGGATCAAGCTGGAACACAAGAGGTTCCACTTAAATTTGAGAAGAAACTTCTTCTCAGTAAGGGTGACAGAGCACTGGAACAGGCTGCCCAGGGGGGTTGTGGAGTCTCCTTCTCTGGAGACATTCAAAACCCGCCTGGACATGTTCCTGTGCGACCTCACCTAGGCGTTCCTGCTCCAGCAGGGGGATTGGACTAGATGATCTTTTGAGATCCCTTCCAATCCCAAACATACTGTGATACGGTGATACTGTGATACTGTGAATTCAGAGCAACACAGTTAGGTACACAATTTACAAGCACTTAATTAGCATACAGGGTAGCATTGCTAATTTTTGCTGCAAGGGATGCTTCCTTACTTTTCTGTCTGTGTTAAGAGAGGTGTTCTCACGGTGCTATCCAGGGAAAGCATAGTTCCACATGTGCTGTGCAAAAGACCTCTCTGAAAACTTTCTGCTCCTTTTGTTTGTGATGTCTTAAACAACAACGACAACAATCACCACAAAAGAAAAACAGCAAACAAACAAACAAATAAAAAACACTCCCAACCCCACCCCCCAAAAAACCCCAAAACCAAAACAACCCAGGCTATTTGTGCAGCTTTTCATACTTGGGTGACAGATCAAGGAGCATCGTGCAGCTCCTCATACAGTGAGTACAGAGGGCAGATTTCAGCCCATGAAAGATGGAGCTACCAGAGCAGCATGTCTGTAAACACTACCAGTTGTTTTATGTCACTGAGGTCAGGGTGAGAATGGAAGTTATGATATGGTGCCAGGTCAACAGTCTGAAGTGAGACGCTGTCAGAATATCTTGTAACCATAACAGAAGTAGTTAAATACAAGAGGACATTGGGATTTTTTCATGTAATCATATCTGCAACATCCAATTCCCTAGGTATTTGACCAAGTCAGAATGTAGATTTGTATTTCTAACAAGCTTAAGTCTGGATGAAACTTAAGTTTTCAGTCTGCATTTTTGAGTCTTGCATTTCTTTCTTCCTCTTCCTTCTTGTCTCTCACAAGCACACACCCCCATGCATGTTAGAAGCCCTGTGAACTTAAGTTTGTTTGGTTTTGATTTTGTATTTCAGATTCTTCCATATGTCGTTATTACAGTAGAAAAGCATCTCTGTTAATATTGGTGCTGCTTTGCTCCATTCTTGTGTTTGTATAAAGGGGTTAATGGAAATTAAACTGAACACTGAAAGGAATAATGCATTCTGTTGTATTATAGCAAGTAGTTAAAGGCCACCTGCAGGCTTATAACAGCTGGAGTGAGCATAAAACAATATTAAAATTAGTACTTTATATAATTTGTGAAAGCTACCTCTGTGACATTTGATAGATTTACCTCGTTATGGGCCAGCTAGCCACGTTTCTTGTTGCTGACCTTAGTCCATAGTGTCCCACTGAATACCATAGACACAATTCTTAGATGAAGATACTGCTTAAGCAGGCAAAAGCAAGTCTGTCCCTGTACTAACAAATTAAAATTTTTAGGTATGCATTATGCTGAGGCTGTTCATGCTTTTTTTGTAGTTTCATAGAATAATCTAAATTTAACAAATGGAGCAGTTAATCAATAGCTACTGCAGTGACTTTGCAAGCAGTGCATCACTTCAGCAAACACATTTTGTAAGAGTAGGAGTTCATAGAAGACATTATCAGGGAAACCAACCAGCAAGGAGTTTGAATAGTCTAATCTTGAATTAACAAAAGCATGAATAAACATTTCAGGCTCTGGATCAGATACAACTGGCTGCAGAATGGTGATATTCTTTAAGCGCACCCAACAGGATTTGGACTGAACCCAAGAAACAAACCAAAACCCTAGGCAAATTACTATTAAAATATAGACAACATCAAAGGCAATACCAAGGAAATAAAAAGACTGAAATAAATGTTTTGGTGTAGGTATCATTTATTTTCATGTTATTAACCTTTGAGCAGAAGAAGATTTTTTTGGTTTCCAGGAGTGCACATTTGACAGCCATGATTATGTTAATATCAAAATGGTAATCCACATTTTTCTTTTCCATTGATCCTAATTTCCTTCTGTTAGTTGAACAATTAGATGTTTCTTCATTACTGAGCCCAGGTTTTCTTCTTTTTTTACTTTTTTCCTTCTTTTTCTTCCTCCTCAAAATTCCATTTTGACATTAGGAGAAGGGAAAGAGAGATATTCTCCCTCCCATCCCACATAATTTAGAAATCAGCCAGAAAAGTGGAAAGGCAAAATTTATTTTGGCTGTTAACAAGACAGAAAAGATATGTGGCTTCATTAAAAATTTTTGTCTGGAGAGATATACAGATCATTAAAAGTAGACTTGCCTGTTTGTATAACAGTTCTCTCAAAGGACACTTGATGCAGTGGCCCTTAATATGAATCACACCATATGTTCTTAACTACAAGCAAATACAATCAAAACAGATCAGCCCAAAATTTGAAGGCCCAGGTCTTCCACATATGTCTGGAAAAATTCCTCTGACACAGAGCCACATGATGGTAGCTAGAGTTGAGATTTTTGAGATTCACTCAAAGATTATCAGAAATCACACTATGCTGAGACCAGGGTTGGCAAACAGGAGAATAAATTTTCACCAAACAAATGGCCAAAGTAGCTACAAAAATAAAGTCGGAAACAGGAAAATAGGCTCATAAATAGATGAAAAATATCAAATGAAGAAGGATGAGTCACACTCAGATACCAGAGTGCCTAATCACTGTTAGACCTACTGTTGTGATCTAATGAAATCTCAGGCTGTGACCAGATGGATTTTTCATATTCACTACTTATTCACTGCAACTTTTAAAGAAAACTGACCAAAAGATGTTAGTGTAGGTGACTAGTGACTGCATGTCTGTTGAAAGGTATTACAGGTTTTAATAATTGCTTCAAAGCAGTTTTGATTACAACAAACACAGGATCACTCAGCTCTTTTTACTGGCCATGTAATTGTGCTTTTCATGTAGAAACAACTTTCTTGTGTAGCTAAAGCAGCAGAACATCCTTCTTTCACTTTGCAAAACCTGAAAAGATGAAATCTGAGGTCCATGGTAATCAGTGGTAAAATTCCTACTGTTTTAAAAAAGAACCAAACCTCACTCCATTTTGTTGAGTTTGAATTGATTACTGTGGTAATTATGAACGAACTTAAAGCTATAAAAGCCATGTAGAGTTTTGCCAGCTCCCTGATTTATTATGAAGTGTGCACGCGTGTTTGTAAGAACAGATTTAGGTTCAATGACCATGCAGCTGTGGCTGCCTTTGGGTACCATCCCAGGGGTTTCTGCAGTCTTCTCATCAGCTGGCAGGTAGCACCATTAGGGCATTTGGGGGGAAAGGTTTAATCTTGGGACACAAAGATCCAGACGAAGAGCCAGGGACAGTGCGGTGTACCTCTGGCTCTACTGCTGAGCAGATCTTAATGGAGATGGAAACATGTCATGTTGCTGGGATCCTGCTCCTCCCTCTTTCCACACTGTCTGTGCCCTCTCTTCTGAAGTGTAGTGTGACAGCTCTTCAAGATGTGAACCACCCTCCTTTAAGCCTAGTCCAGTTCCTGGCATGAGTGAAACTCATATATTCCTTTAATTGCCACTGTGAAACAACTTTCAGTTTAAGCATTCCAATAAACTGTAACACTCTCTTTCCTGAAGAAGGGAAGTTCGGTAACCCATTAAAACATTCTCATGTGTCAGGCTCCAGCTTTATTACACATCCACACAGAAGAACCTAATTAAGGGCTTTATACAAAAGAGATGAATAATTTCTCATTAAGTTAGGTCAAGTGTATTATCAGTTATAAGTGGAGAAACCTGCATGAAAATATCTCCAGTTGTTACCTCTCGTCAAAGATGCCAACATCAAAGTTTTTATTACAGAAACACATATTATATATTTTCACTTAAATATACACTGGGAGTTTTGCTAAATGCTGACTGTCAGAACAAAGGGTCAAAGCTTAGTGTACAAGCATAAGTATGCTACCCTAATACCTTTTATTTATTTTGGTATGCAGCTACCTTCTTCTGTCTGTCTCACATATGCTGCTCAACAAAACAAAAAAAGTGACAAATCTTAACAGGGAATCCCCTTTTTCCACACTGTTGCCAGTATGCCCTGATCTAACTTCTAGTGAGGAAATAGGAAGACCCTTTCATTGATTTTCTAGATGGAATTTTTAGAGCACAGCAAACAGGCTGAATTCATTAGCATGTATTTACTGACACCAGAGTTAAGCTCTGGGAACTGTCATCCACATCATCCCTTAAGTCCATTTCCTAAGCAAATTTTAGCTTTGAATGTCTCCGAAAAAAGGAGAGATAAAGCCCCTTCCATTTTTTTTTTCTGTGGTAGGCAATAGGCAGGATGCAAGGGGAGACAAACTCCTTATCCTGTTAAGAGTCTAAGCCCCCCAAAAGTAGAACTAGGTCCTGGAACCCACTGTCTAACAAGAAGCCCCATTGCTTGCAAATCCAGCAAGCACTTCATGCTAAAACAGGTCAGATAAATCTCCATAGTGAACTACTCTATGTAACTTTCTGTGACACACCAACAAAAGACATTTCTGTGAGTAAAAACTGATTTGACAGAAAGTTAGACAAATTCACTCCAAAATCTATCTTTGGTCTTCCAAACAAAAAGGAGAATTCAGAGAAAAATTGAAAAACTCCTACAATTCTACAGAGCTCTGACCAGATGCAAATCATTACCATGACTGATCTGGTGCAATAGAGTTTTTGTAATTTATGGAAGTGAAGCCCAGCAAAAAGGATGGAGTTCAGAGGGACAGTGCCTTGAACACCAAACTCAGTGAGTTCCCATTGTGCAAACCTATCTTTGTTTTGGACAGCTATCCCTTACATTTGGCTGGGCAGTATTTCCAAAACACTCTGTTCCTTCAAAGTTAAAGTACAAATAGTTTTTTCCAAAGTAATTGTTCCTTGGCCTCGCTTTGACAATTCAAAGGAAATAGGCATATCATGGCAGATTTTCTTCTTAGCAGTTACTTGGATATCTCCTAATCAGGCTCATATCTACCTATGCTCCCAGGTTGTGCCCACAGAATATGCTTTCCTGCCTGGTATAAAGGTATTAGCCAAATTCTAGATGTTCCCATGGTGTTAGTTCAGGTGGGTCCACGTGACATGCCATTCTGCAATTTAATATGGCACTAATGTCCTATGCTTAGCTACTACAGAGCACTGCCAGGCAGCAAAGGCTGGGCCAAGGGCAAGCTGAGACAGTTCACAAGAAAAATATACTCCTGGTACCCATCCTTCCCCAACCCCATCTGTGCCACTGACCTGAAATTCCAAATCATGAATGTGAAGTATATGAAAAAGAAAATATATCTTGCTGTTTATAAAACTACTTATTAAATTATTTTCTTCTCTTAATTAGAAAATAAATGAAGATTTGAACAAAGAGGTGCAAACATGTATGCTCAAACTTGTTCACTTCGGCTAATCAGTTCCACACAGAAAACAAATTCATGCAAATCCAAGTCTTCACATGAACACATCTTTTCAGAGACATGCTCATGAGGTCATTTGTTTCAGATTAATAAATCAGGCAGTTACAGCAGCAGCATACTTGCCAACATTAACCTCTTTAATCAACAGTTCATTTGCTTCGTGGAGGAAAGCTATCCTCTACATGATTGCTATTTTCTGATTAAGAATGTGCTGAAGATGTTGAATACATGGTACAGAAGGGTTTCAAGAAGGGCTGCTGTTTATTCTGCCCAGTGGAGCGTGATGGAAGGCTTCCCTTATATCCTGAAATATTGTAGTTTTGTCTAGTAAGTCCGTGCCAATAAAGCACAGGCAATGTAATTTCTAGCACATGAATGCTCAGAAAATAGGTGATCAAGGACCTGCAAGGAAACCTCAGAATGCGGGCACGTGCTCCTTTGCATTGGGAAGTCATGAAGACAAAATTAATACATCTTCATTGACATATGAGAGAAACTGAACTTTCTTAACTTATTTGTTGATGACATCCACTGATCTAGTAGACTGAACCATACAGACATTTTATGTTCACCACATCCTTGAAATTTTGGAGATTTCATGGGTGGAGACATTCAAAATAACAGCACCAAGAGAGGATGGAAGGCAGAAGCCCGACTTTTCCCACTGAAGTCAGTGGTGAAGCTGCTCAGTTTCAATACAGCAGTTTCAGACTTTGGCTGGTGCTCAGAAAGCATAAATAACCTGTAAGATGCTGCTTTTCAGCTAAATCAATCATATGACAGAGAGTTTCACTGTTATGGGTAAGATCTCATCAAATGATAAAAATGCTTACAGCCTCTTTTTAAAATTTTGGGCTTCATTGTGTGTGCTGATAGGATCCTGAACACATCCCAGGCTGAAAGGTATTTGCTCCACCCCAGACTGGGCCTCATACACCGGTGTCTCCGTGGAGTGAGGTGGCACAGGAGGGACGATCTGTTGAGCAGGGCACCAGGCACTGAAGCCTAGCAATTTAAACACAACCTACCCCTGTTTCCTTCAGCTGGGAGAGGAAACCTGTTTGCAAGCCTGAGGGCTGCTTTCTTTAAACAGTTCCCATGTGGGGGAGTCTATCCCCAATGCAAGGTATGTATTTTGGTGTTGTTTAATTGTGTTGGCTCTTTAAATTTAAGCACTGAGAGGTTTATCATGAGTTGAACACATAGTTTTTGGAGTTACTGCAGAAAGAGTAGCCCTTGGAGAGAGTTTATAATTGTACTGCATAGTTTTGAGCTCAGCTTTTGATTCAATATGCAAACAAACCTGATTAAAGAGGATGTCCAAAGAGGAAAGAGCACAACTTTCTTTTAAGTTTCATTGTCTTGACATTCACAGCTCAAACACTTTCTACAGTGTGTCATGAAAAATTATACCTGTCTACAGTCTTCAAAGCAAATACTTGCTTTAGTTTTGCCCTAATCCCAGTCACCTGTTCTGTATCACCAGGTAAATGCTTGAGTTTTTAGTGCACATTCAGTCAAAAGGCAAATTCTGAAAGTTCCTGTGATGCAGGGGACTTATAACTTGAGAAATCCAATGGATTTATAATGGATTTATGTGTATGAAAATGGTAAAAATGAGAAGACTCCAATATAAACCTTGTAACCCTATGGTTTATTAAAATTACTTTAAAAAAACAAAAAACAAAAAACAAAAAACACACAAAAAAACCCCAAAAACAAACAAGCCCCATAACTAGACAAAAAAAAGAAACGATAATATTCTCTCTAATTGTCAAAATCTGATTTACAGGTGAAAGAGGGTGATAGCAATTGTTGTTAAAAGAGATGCAAGTATTCTTAATAATTATATTACTGTAATATCTGGAAGCTGCAGTAAGAGTTTAGTCTTCCATTGCTCTAAACACTCCACTAAAAAACAAGCAAGCAAAACATAGTCTGTGCTCCAGAGATTGTGTGTGTGCACACTTTAAGGCTGGAAACATAGATGGAAAAGATGATAGGATAGAATGGAAAAAGGGATAATGAAAAGAGAAAAGTGGGGGTTAAATACATATAAATGAGCATATGGCTAAAATCAATTACATCAATAGTTTCAGCTCACCTCATGCTGAATTCTTTAGTCTTTCATTTCCTGGTTTATGAAGAAAAAGGAAATAATGAGAATGCAATGAATAATGCATATTCATATGTCAGCCTGAGAGTACAGACTAGCACTTTTGCTAATTTGTAATTTAACAATATTCTGTGGAGTGAACAATGAAATTCTCTTAGTCAGGCGTCTGGCTATGAGTCATTATGAGAGATGCAAGCTCACAAGTCAACTTTCTCTTGAATTTTTAGGAAAGTCCTTCTGTTCCCAGACCTTAGATGCTCTAGTACTCAGCAATTAAGAACACTGCTGAGCTTTCACAGAAGTCACTTCCTGATAAGTTCTTGGCTTTTGTTGGCAGATTTGTTTGTGCAGAAGAGTTCTTAATTGGAGGCAACCACAAACTGTCCATTTAAGAGAGATTATAATGAGCAAATTGAAAATGTGCAGGTAAAGAGCATCATTAATAAGAGACAAGCCTGTTACGCAAATAAATTTTAACTTAAAAGTTTCCATTTCTTTCTAAATTGATTAAAACTTCAGAACCATTTTTAATACTTGATTTTCTACTTTTTGTCTCAGTGAAATAACTGGACTGTGAGTGGATATTTTTCCTTTTAATCTACTGTCATTCACTCTTTCTCCGGTGTGAGAGACAAAGGAAGAAAAATTTAGTGTGGGAGAATTTTGTCGCTATTTAGAATGAAAACATGAAATATTTTTTTTCAAATTTGAATGCTGGAGATCTTCAGCATTAAAAAACAAAAACAAAACAAAACACACACACAAACAAAACCCACCACACAAGAAAAGAACAAGACCAAAACCAATCCACATCCTTCCAGCTAAATATGTTGTCAAAACCTAGTTTTTCACCGAATTCTTCATTTTGGCAAAATCAGTGAGCTGTAATCAATGTCCACAATGTGGAATATAAAGTAGCAGGCTCTCCTGATAAAACAGTTGGGTTGAGAAGACTTACACAAGTGGCAACAGTCTATGTAAATACATATATTCATAGAAGAATCAGGCAAGGATTCATGATTGCTAAATCTCAAAGAATGCTTGAAGCTTGTGTAAGCTCAAGTGAAGCTCCAGCGATATCAGCCACCAACATCTGTGACCAGGCCTGCAGCGTGCTCAGGCAATGCCTGCCACCAACTGCCATAAAATGCCCAGGTTACAACTTGTGAATGTGGCCTTCCACCACCAGGACCAAAACCTGTCACCTGAGACCAGCGGACCTGAGACCCGAGTGCTGCCAGCACTACCGGGACCTGGATTCTGATACTGGCACCTGGACTCTGACACGGGCAGAACCCGAGACCTGCAAATTGCCAGTGTTACTGGGCCCTGAAACCTGAGAGTTGCCTGAACCAAGGTGGTGTTTGGATCCCTGGTGGTGACTATCTCTTGCTTATCCTCTCACATGCTTGCTTATCTTTCCTCCTAATTTCCCCATTCCTGCTACCAGCCACTCCCCCTCCTGCCCCCCCCCCCCTCCCCCGGCCTTACTCTGTCACTCTAGCTTTAGGTGTAAAAATAAAATAGATTGTTTAGTGGCATGTGACCTCGTTTGTGTCTTAATCTCACTCTTGGGATCATTTTGAATGTTCCCAAGTCTGAAACTGGACTGGGACCCCACAAAAGCACATCCTAAAGTGCTTTGTGATCCCTTTAATCCCATACCCAACACAGACCAGCTAGACTCAAGTTCTGGCACCTCGATTTTCAGAGAAGAACATCCAGGATAATATCTTCAGCTAGCGGAAGTCATCCCGGCTCCACTGATTTGTTTTGATTCATGCCTGCAAAGGATCTGCTTTTAAGTCTTAGGAAAGGTAGTCTAAGAATGTAATACCAATAATTTGTATTGACAAGGTTTTAAATTACAATACTCAAAGTAAGAGCACATGTGGTTACCACAAAAAGTAATTTTCAATGTCTTGGTGCTAACAGAGGGAATGATGTTATTGCAAATGCATAGGCCTTTTGTAACACATCACACAGTTCACAGGGGGAACACCGTTTCTGAGCTCAATGTGATACAATTTGCTCAGTCCACAGAAGATTGTCCTCTGGATCCCATTTCTAGATGGATGCTTTCTCTTTCATCTGTGAAAATACTGGCTTTGAATTGTAAGCTGCTGTTCAGTTTCCAGAAAATCCATACTGTAATACATGTGCAGAGTTTCACGGTGGCAGTGATGTTATTCTGATGACTTCGGCCTACAAGAGGGATCTCGTATCTCTTGTGAGACACACTGATACATCGCAAGAGCCGTTCCAAGCTTTCCTGCCTCTTGGACTCATGAAGGGATCCTTGACCCCAAAGCTTCCTTCTATTTTTCCACCAGTATTAGCTATATTTTACATAGCTTCCTACAATCCCCACCACATCGCATATATTTTCAGGCCCAAGGCATGCCCTGGATGGAAAAATTGTGCTTTCTCTTCCTTCAAAGCTCCCTTTCTCTTCCCTTATTGAAGGCTTCTGACTGAGCTGCATGAAATTGTACCAAAGCAGCCACTCAAATACAGAGACTAGGACAGCTGGTCACCATCCTACTTTACTGAGTGACGTCCCTGGGCTCTCAGATTTCAGCCCTTTGTTCCCTCCATGCTGAAAATGCTTCCCTGGAAAGAAGAGGGCATTGAGGGTTAATGTTTAAAGAATGCAGGGCTGGCATTAATGTTTGTGGCAATGAGTTACTCAGGGGAGCTGCCTGTGCACATCAGTTTTCCTGAGGCTTGACACAACTCATATTTAGGCATACGGGAAATTATACTTACCTGAAAATTCTACTTTTACGTGAATAGGTCTCCAAACTTCAATAAAGTTCGTCACATATAGAAGGACTTGAAGCTTTTAACCCTAAAGCAGTAAAATCAACTGCATTTACAAAACCTGACTTTGAAAGATAACCCTGAAATGTAAAAGAAAGAAACCAAGTAGAGAACAACCTCACTTCAAGTTTGAGAGGAGTCGAAATCCCAAATCCTTCACTACCAATCTAATTGCCATGCAATGGTGGGTCCCTCATGATGCGCGTAATCTGCTAAAAATGATGATCTTGCAACATGTACAAAGAGCATTTCTGACATGCTAACACATATAGAACTTATCCCTTTTATGCCTCCTTCATGCAAAAGTAAACTGTATTTAAAGGCATTATACATTCTTGCTATGTAATTACATTAATCAGAGCGAGCTGCTTCTCTGCGTTCCCCTGCTGTTGCCATGGCAGCATCCCCATGTTTGCAAAGTGCAGGGCACCCGTTCTTAATTATACTTACAAAGCAGCTACATTTCAAAGGAACACAATAAATACAAAGTTAAAGTGGGGATGCTGCACAGAAGTGATACAAACAAAGACATTTTTATCACATTTCCATCTCGTGCACACTTCACACCCGTTATTAGAGTGTTCTGCCTGATTCCCAGATTCCTTTTGTGCATTTATGGAAAACTCCAGACTTTTGTCTGTCGAAAAATGCAGTCTCTGTTGTAGACCCCAGAGTTACTTCTTTTTCTAACCTGGGAGCTGATCTTTATGAAACCAAAGCAGCTTAGAGAGATCTTCTAGTCTGCACTGATCAAATTATGGCAACTGGGAATGTCTCTTTATTCTCCACTAACCAATGGAAATGTCATCACTACTCTCCATTCCCACTGGTGATCAAGTCACCCTCCCGGCAGACGCCCAGTGAGGTGCCTTCCTGCTGTAGTCACCCATCTCAGTGCCCCATGTCAGTTTTGGTAACAGTGAAGGCCTCACCACTATCGGTCTGAGATGCCAACGTTATGTTGATCAAGAAGAACGTATTTCCTATAGCACACATGAACCATTGACTCGGTGCAGCACACACCACAAACACAGTCCTTGCTTCCTTATGGATGAATAACATGGAAATCGCAGTCAATTTGGAAATTTACATTTTTACCCCTACAAAGAAACAAGGGATTCCCTCAATCTGAAATTAATGTTCTCTCTGAAGTTGAACAGAGCTGATACATATGCTGGATTGCAGATATGAATTATGTATTTTCTGAGGGTGGAATGTCATGCAATTTTTGTGTTATTCAAGCCACAAAGATCCATCAGGGGAGAAGTAATTAGAATATTTCAGAGCCCCAGATTTACATTACTTAAGCTCATGAGTGAAATGAAATTGGCTGCCTCCAATTTACATGTCTGCAATCACACCATGAAAAACCTGTCAGATCTCAGCTTTTGGATCTGAAACCTATAGGGGAAAACCAGGTGTTCCAGCAAATGATAGTGTTGTTTTGGTGTCACTTGTGCACAGCTAATTTTGAAATAAATATGCGCTGAGGTGTAGGGGGCACTGTGTTACTGCATGCATATAAAGAGCGGTTGTAAAAGCCATTGGATCTGACTTACAAGGCAGAAGCCCTATTTTCCAGCTTATTTATTTCTATTCTTAGTTTCTTTTCTCATGTGTATTTATTTTTCACCTTGTTCATGGGAAAATGTGGTTTATTCACCTGAGTATATGCACTCAGCTGTAGAAAAAGGAAGCAATTCTGCCTTCTTAATGAACCATGCTCTGACTTAATTATCTGGTTAAGCAACATGGCCTGGACATGGCTGGCTTATAAGGACACGTGGGCAGTGATGTTTCTTTTAGTTTAAAAGGTAAAAGTCATTCTACAATTTAGCCTGTGAGCCATAGCCAGATACTGTATGCCTTATGGCTCTCTTTATTTGTCCTGTCCAAATTGCTGCTTCCTTAAAATTGCAGTGACTTCTAGATACACTTCCAGTTTCATCGGACTCTAGCCTGCCAAGGTGGGTTGCAGAAGTCTTTGGGTTGCTCTGGCTGGAGGTGTGGAGTGGGCAGGAGGCCACAGGGTCATTGCAAGGCAGGAGTTAGTTGTTTCTTGCACCACATGCTGATTCTCAGCACTGTGCTCTGCAGGTGCATTTGCTTTGCTTACTCTGTCAGCAGAATGGTTTGGACTACTAACATGAGGGATTTTCTTTTGCTCTACCTTGTGAAGGCTCACACTGCCAGAGATTTTGGTCTGCAATAGTCTCCCCACAGATCTGAGAAATGTACTGCTGGAAGCAGAAACTACACGATTAAGACTGATTTATCTCTATGAACATTAAGAACACACACACATACATATGTGTCTATGTATAGAGGTATATGGATAGATGTGTAAGCACACATGTATGTGAAGCCTGTTCCACTACCACCACTATGTAGAGCACAGGTGTTACATAATGCTTCCAGCTGGGAACAGAGAAGCAGAGATATGACTAAGCAACAGAGTGTGACTTATGAATAACAAATTGTGCATATTCCCAAAGATATTTCTCTAGCAGATCTCCAAGGAAAGAAATCTCCAAAACGAATACATTTGAGAAATCTCCCATCTCCTAGAGGACTACAGGGAGATACTTAGAGGACAATGAGCAAACAGAAAAGTAGACAGAATTTATTCCATATATTTACATTGCTCCCTGTAGATTACTCACTGGCCTCTGACAATGACTTCATGTGTTGATTCAGATGATTAATATAACAGAATCACAGAATGTTAGGGATTGGAAGGGACCTCAAAAGATCATCTAGTTCAATCCCCCTGCTAGAGCAGGAACACCTAGATGAGGTTACAAAGGAATGTGTCCAGGCAGGTTTTGAATGTCTCCAGAGTAGGAGACTCCACAACATCCCTGTGCTCTGTCACCCTCACTGTGAAGAAGTTTCTTCTCATATTTAAGTGGAACCTCCTGTGTTCCAGTTTGCACCCATTGCCCCTTGTCTTACCATTGGTTGTCACCGAGAAGAGTCTGGCTCCATCCTCGTGACACTCACCCTTTATATCTTTTTAAACATTAATGAGGTCACCTCTCAGTCTTCTCTTCTCCAAACTAAAGAGACCCAGATCCTTCAGCCTTTCCTCATAAGGGAGGTGCTCCACTCCCTTAAACGTCTTTGTTGCCCTGCGCTGGACTCTCTCCAGCAGTTCCCTGTCCTTCTTGAACTGAGGGGCCCAGAACTGGACACAATATTCCAGGTGCAGTTTCACCAGGGCGGAGTAGAGGGGAAGGTGGACCTCTCTCGATCTACTAACCACTCCCCTTCTAATACACCCCAGGATGCCATTTGCCTTCCTGGCCACAAGGGCACAGTGCTGGCTCATGGTCATCCTGCTGTCCACCAGGACCCCCAGGTCCCTTTCCCCTACACTGCTCTCTAGTAGGTCATTCCCCAACTTATACTGGAACCTGGGGTTGTTCCTGCCCAGATGCAAGACTCAATATGTGGGTCAAGAGTTTTCACCCACTGCATAGCAATGAGTGGTGGTGCTGTTGAACTCCAGCCTGAAGGCAGAAAGCAAACCCCTCACAGGCACCAGAGAGCAGCTTGAGGCATATTACAACTCAGCAGGGTGAGGTCTAGGGAATTTGCTCTCCTCCTTCTACTTGACCAGAAACCTGCATACAGACACCTACAGCTTTGTCACCTTGTGGTGTTAAATCTCTCTCGCCTTGCCTCTTTTGGGTTGTCAGTACCTCCTGTATGAACTAGCATCTGAAGAGGCCTCTGAAGATACCAATTCACACAACAAGGCTCTGTAAAGTGGCAGCATCAGCAAGGCAGGCACTTCTAAAATCTCTGAGCCAGATGCTTGTCTGGAAGAAATCAGCAGAGCTCCAGTGCCACCAATAAAGCTGTGCAGACTGACTCCTGCTGGGGCTCTTGGCCTTAGATTTCTCAGAGAAAATAAAACCTAACTGATAATAAAATAAGAGAAGAGGAGAGAAAGCTTTTAAATGCCTGAAAGATGATTTTCGAGACAGAAAAGGAAGGGCCAGGGGCAAAGAAACAAGGGCACATTTGAAATGACTCAATAAGCAAATGGAGAAAAAGATGAAAGAAATATCACAGATAATGAGAGATAGGTGATTATTTTCAATCTTCTCTCTGAATCCACATTTTGTCAAAGCAATCATGGCTTTCCCATGGAGACAATATGACTGCCTGATCCAGGGAGCTGTGATTTAGACAAGACATCTGCTTGCAATAGTATCCTCTCAGCCCTGGGACCTTTGCTTGGCTCAGAACTGATTGGGTGATTACACAACTCCGTTATCTGCTGAATTTCTAAAATGCTCCCCCTGGAGCGGGTGTGCCTACAGGGTGTGCCTATACAAGCACCACAGGACAAAAGGGAGTGCTGAGCTCCAGCTCTCCCTGGCTGGTCAAACAAAGCTCAGCCTATTGTACAAAGTGCTCTGCAGTTTATTGCCGGCCTCACTCAGCAAGGGAAGCACCCAGAGAAGGATTCCATGAAAGGCTGGCTCCAGAGCACAGCATCTCTTTGGACCTAGCTCTTAAAGTCGTGTTCTTCTCAAGGGGTCAATGAGGCCAAGCCTTTCTGATGACCTTTTCAGACACTCACCAATAGTGCTGCTCTTTATTTCCACTCAGATCAGACCTCACATCTGTACTTGCTTGCTCTGCCATTCCCCTTGCTTGTTCCCCAGGATGACACCGCGTGATCTCATTTGAGCTTGCCAACAGGGTCTCATTCTTCATCCTTCCCCATTCCCTTTTGCTCTCTTCTTCCCTTTTGTTTTAATCTCAAGGTTTGTTTCAGTCTGCCCATTTCATAGTTTGTCATTATCTTATTTCCTCACACGCAGGGGAGTGACCCTTGATGTGGATGGGGTCTTTCTTCCTGGGTGTAGCTATTTGGATCCCTTAGTGACAGAAAGCTCTGCACAGTTCAGGGCTCCAGCCAGTCCAATATGATGCTGATCTGGACAATGAGGGAAGGGGAACCGCTTCTACTGATTCTGTGGCTTTGGTGATCTTAAGGGTCTCTTCCAACCAAAATGATTCTACAATTCTATGATTATATGATTCTGCGACAGGTTTAGACCAAACCGATTGGCTGTCTGTAACAGATGCTAATATTTTTTTATGATGTAGATACAACTTTGATCTTCATATTAAGCCTGAAAGTAAAAGAAGCTAATAAACTTCCCCCTGTAGTTTGCCCAGGAACAATTAAAACATCTACCAAGGCTAAAGTATTTGAGGTCCACCAACCAGGGGGAGGGGATGCATGTTTGGGCAGGCTACTGATATCTTTAGTTCCAAAAGAGCTACTACCTAATTTGAAAGGACTTCAAATATCTGGAAGATGAGCTCTGTATGTATTTAGCCTCCAATTATCCAAAGAACTAAAATGAATGCACACTATAAATCCTTCCTTGAATGATATTTGTGTCAGAACTGATAATAAGGCGGAAGCATAGAGATGACAATTTGGACAACTCTCCTTTTTAATGCCTCATTTCATACCTTAGACCAATTCTCCAAGCTTCCCTACAGCTGTCAACTGTTGAGATTTATTTGCTGGCAATAAAGATTCCAGGCATTCCCAGGAACTTGCCTAAACATTTACACCAACATGTTCCCCTCTTCCTATTAACCCTCATCTATGCCCATGTCCTCTCTTTCCAGCTCCATTGCTCTGCAGTTTCTCCCTTTCTTAGGTGGGGCAGTGACTCCTGTTTCCTCCCATCAAACATTCATGAAGGTGGCCACTCTGAGAGTCAGTAGTAGTGAAAATGTGCCATAGCAGAGAAAGTAGTTTTTTTCCTTTGGGATTGATCTATTTCTCTCAAGGTGTAGTTGTACTGTGCAGCAGATAATGCAGATAACACAACTAAGACCAAGCATAGCTAATAACAGATCAACAAGCTCCAGAAGTAGCACAGCAGTGTTAGCCTATTTCTGCTCACAAGAAATAAACCTTAAACACTAAGCTGGTTCCTCTGTGCTGCTCTGTATCATATTGATAACTTCAGGGGCTCTGAACATACTTCTCCTGCATGACATAGGGAAGTGCTGCCCACCTGGGGAGGGATTTCAATGAGTTTATCATATTCTGAACTGAGAAATGGGATGGAATTTCTATGCAGCCATATATGGGAGCTCTACTAAAGAAACACAGGATGAAATACTCCAGTTTATTTCCTATATGGAATTTGTTTCTGCTTGCTTCCTTCTAATATCTAAGTGTGCGTGAAGAGAGCCTCTCACACTTTGGTGGCTATTTGGTCACTGTTAATTAAAAAAAAATCAAGAGGTCATAATCAAACACTCAAATTAGCTGTTCATATGGCAAATAATCCCATTTATTGCCTTTTGTGTCAATGAGTTTTAGGAAGGACAGTTGGCCTTTTGGCAACTAACAAGAGTTGTAGCTTTTCTTCTATTGAATTTTTCCTTTTTTGGTGAAAAAAAGAACATTTTCTAGATATTGTACATTCTGTTGAATGCACTAATACTTTATGACCTCTCCATGCACAATCATTCTTGTTTAGCCTATGTCTTATACTCTGAAGAATCATTTTAATGAAGAAGTGCACGTGTGAATATTTTTCTTTAGTTTCATTAGACCAAACACACTATAATACATTGCTAATTTAAAGACAGGTTGTACAACTTAAGATGTTTGCTTTCTTAGAGTAAACAGGCACTTCTGGTTCTGCTGTTTAGTTTGGTCCCGAAGAATTACTAGCCATCCCCAGTGTGATATTTACACAGAAGGAATGCAAACTCTCATCCAGCTCAAGTTATTTTTATGGTCTGGTGAGTAACAAGGTGTTAGTCACCAGAAGGTCTTTTGACCTCACTTGTTTTTACTTTCTTTTCTGCTAATAAATATATTCTTCTGGTTATGAACTGCCTACTTTCTATGCAGGAAAAGTCACCTTCCTGGAAAAATCTGTCAAATACAAATCTCTTTCAGATTGTTACCTTGGACTTTGAGACAATTAATGGTGTATTCACTCAGACACGAGGAATTCAAAACAACAAGCAACAACCACCCAAAAGCCATTCTTCTGACCTTTCAGCAGGTACAGGAATATGGAAGCAAGGGCTTTGTGTAATACACACTGGCCACAGGAAACACTTGAACTCCTGTTTCCTTAATTAATGGATTTGAGATCTCCAGGCTGTTTACAGGAATCACCTCAGATCTTTTCCAGCTGAGCAACAAAGAGGGCCATCTGGCCCAGACAACCCTGGCTGCTGGAGGAACAGCACAATGGTTTTGTAATATGAACACAGCATAAAGAGAGACAGGTTGCAAGGTCCTCTGAGCTGGCAGAGGGGAAGAACTTTTCACTTGTGAAACAGTGTTAAACAGGCTACTTGCACAACGCAAACTTCTACCAACACCTCTGCTGGAGCAAGGAGAGCAGCACCCTGTCATGTTAGCAGATAGGCACAAGGAAAGCAGCCAAAAGACCTGAGAAAAAAGGATGTGCATGTGGCAGTCACAGAAAAGGAGTTCATCACACCTGAAGGATGCAGACAGCTGTTGACAAGCTCGTGAACTGCAGTGGAGAGACATGATTATAACATGGCTGCACACAAACAGGGAACTAGGATTAAGAGCTTGGCAATGGAAAAGCAAGTATTTTTAGTGCAAATTACCAACAGACATCTACTGTTGTTTGTGAAAGCAGGTTCATTACCCTCTGTGGACAGCACTGTGTACTGTCACAAGAAGAGGCAGGGATGAGATACCTTACTACCTGAGTTCACACATTATCCTTGCTGAGACCATATGCAGCCCTGTGCTGCTACTCAGCATGTGCGTAGCCATCAAAATCTTCCTCAAAACCAGCAGAAAAATGCCTGAAACTTCTCAGCTCCAGAAGCTCAGCCCTGTGTCCTCTGTAGTACAACAGAGTATTGTTGAGGGTTTCTAACTATGTGCTGTAAGAAAAATGGTAGAATTAGCCTGTTTACCAATGGGTAGTTGCTGATCTGCCACTGTCAGTTGCTATCTATGGATAATATATGCTGCTCTCCTGCTGCAATAATAGTTCATTCTAATAAAATTGCAAGCTTCACCACTGAAACACACCTTTGTGTATTTTTTAGTGTTTATTAGGAACTGTGAGATTTAATTAGACGCAAACATTTTATCTTGTCAGTTTTGCTGACAGACATCTGAGATACGTAACTTCACTGGGCACAGATGCTCTTCCTAGAGAATCTCTGTTCTGTCCTAGCTGTTAATACTGCCACTTCTGTTTTTTGACATGCATGTGTCTAGTTGCATATGGAGGTTTTGCAACAGCAACTATTAGGATAGTTTTTAGCATAGGTCATATTTGCACCCAATACATTCCAAAGCCTTCTTGTGTATGTACAGCAAGACAGACCCTGCCAAAAGCAGCTAATGAAGGAGACAAGAACTTTTATTTGAGTGGAGGTTTAATAGTGTTTCAGGAACCAATGCAGACAGGTTACATGGAATTGCTATCTACAGCATTCTTCAAGAAGGGGATACAAAAGTTTTTGGAATTGTCTGGAGATCAAAGATGTCCCATTTCTATGTCTGGAAAGAGCCCCCTTTCTTAAGGGTTGTTAATTTTCAACTTCTGAATATCCAGCCTTACCGAGATGTTCAAATTGGGTCCCAATGAGCAGAAGAATCCAAGCACTAATGTCTCTTTTGTCAGTTTGAGCTATATATGTTTTCGTGCTATCACATCTTACCGATTCTTTGAGTTTTTTCTGGCTCCCACTGTTAAACAGATTGCAGCAAGTATTTCCTACTCTGCTTTTATTTAATAGAAATCACCATTTTCAAAACAAAAGAGATTTAATCTAACACAATGCTTAAGCTTACGCGTACCTGTGAACATATAAGTAATTCTGTTGAAGTTAAGGGGGAATTGCACATACTTAAAGTCAGTACAGAGTGAAACTTTTCGCTAGATCAGGCTCTAAAGGACTGCTGATGAGATAGGCAAGGAGATGACTAGTATTGCTCAGACACATCCTACTGCCTGTGCAGTAGGAAGGTGCAGCTGGACCTGCTGTTGTTGGGGCAGTTCTCTCTAAACCAAGATTAAGCATATAAAGTTAAGGCAACAAAGGGTTTGTGTCAATGTGCAGTTTGACTTGGAGGATGAAAAAATTTTAAAGATATTTAGCTTTAATATATGGAGATTCATGCTTATTTACACCTTAGGCTAGCTCCACAGGAGGGATTAGACACATCAGGACTCATGCCGCAATATTGCCTTTAGCCTGAAAGCAGGAATCCCTCTGTGGCACCATTGTTTCCTCCATGGTGCAGGGCAGGGTGTGACCAGAGGGCTTGCTGCTAAGGCACTGTGGGGTCTGGGCACCTAAAATAGGGTTCAGAAGACACTGGAGACACCAGAGTTTCCAAAATTACATGTTTCAGTACCTACATCCTTTATGGATGGATCCCTAATGTAACTAGCTGTTGGCTTTTTGTTACAAATCCACACGTGTGTTTCAATCCTCACCTGGGATGACCGCTGCCAAAAGAAGGCAATAATTCAACCTCTGTGTCAAGTCTGTCACTGCTGAGCTCACCAAGAGAAGGTGGCAGCTGTGATTTTTGTAGTTTGTGCAGTGCTAGAAATTGAGCTGCACTTGCCAGCCGACAGGTTAAAACCGCTTTTGCTTGTGATGAACCTGAATTAGTTTAAACAGATGACTAACCCACAAAAGTTTCTACTTTCCACTACCCCATCCTCTTAGAAACTCAGTCACCTCATAACTATGTAGTTACTTACTTTTCGTTTCCCAAAACTCCTCAGATACACACCTTTAAGCAGTGGTATCACTTATTAAATTATGCAACCCCCCTACCTTTAAAGGGTGATAGCCTAGAAAACAAACAACTTTGCTGTTAACAGTTCACTGAGACCTTTCTGTAGTTTTTGTTGTTTAAGCTGCTGCTTGGGGAGTGGTGTACCTCACTGAAGACCCAAAGGACCATAAGCGTCCTTGCCAGGGCTGGGACTGCAGAGGAGTCGTGGGAACATGCTCCTGATGCATGGGTGTAGCCGTCCCCAGACTGGTGATGAAGTGTTATGATTTTATTTACTGGCAAAGGGGAGGGAAAACAAGAAGAAATTCAAAGAGAAACATCAACCACTATAAGTAACCTGAATTATGCAGGAGTCGTAGAGGGAAGACAAAGAGACATGGATAGGAAAATTAAAGGAAAATGTATAGCAAAATCTGTCTTTTGTTTGTATCAAACTTGAGGCAGAGCTGAAAAACCTGTTTTGATGACATGTCAGGTGAAACAAAACCGTTTGCTATCCCTAAAAGAAAATAAATACAGAAAAACGCCACTCACCCTTTCTCCTGTTCTGCTGCAGTAACCCTTTCGGACTTGCCTATACATTTTTGCAGGTCTTACACACTCAGAGGAGGCAGCACCAATCCCACCAGCAGTGCTGACTCAGCTGGACCAGTAGCTGAGACAGCCAGCAGGTAGTTGCAAAGGAGCAGGCAGTCTGGTGCCAAAAAGGGGAAGACACTGTCCTGTCACTGTGAAATATTTCCAGCCCAGGTTGAGCATCAAAGCCCTGTGCTGAAACAGTGGCCAATGAGCATGGGAATGGATAAAATATATTGTGCCAGAGTGCCAGAAACTTCATGGCCAAAGGGATGCTGTCATCCCAGCTCCAAGGTAGGCAGAGCTCAGTTAAAAAATGTCCCTGTTTGGTCCAGTCGCTGCAGCTCCAAGCACAGAAATTGCTCTGGGCAAGGGGAGAGGTGGTGTTTTTTCTGCCTCTACCATGTTTTCCTGTAAAATGCATGGATGAAAGGCTGTAACAGTGCCTCCTCCTCAGCCTGGAGGAGACTAAGGGGAGACCCCATGGCGGCTACAGCTTCCTCACAAGAGGAGGAGGAGGGGCAGGTGCTGATCTCTTCTCTCTGGCAACCAATGACAGGACCCAAGGGAATGGCAGGAAGATGTGCCAGGGGAGGTTTAGGTTGGACATGAGGAGAAGGTTCTTCCCCCAGAGAGGGTGGTGGAGCACTGGAACAGGCTCCCCAGGGAGGTGTCACGGCCCCAAGCCTGGCAGTGTTCAAGAAGAGACTGGACAACGCCCTCAGACACATGGTGTGAACTGTGGGGTTGTCACATACAGGGACAGGAGTTGGACTCGATGATCCTTGTGGGTCCCTCCCAACTCAGGACATTCTATGATTCTATGAACTGGTTCTGCTTTTCTACTTAGCAACAAACTACCCGTAAGCTGAAGTGTGAGGTTTAGCCCCCTGAATGGAGCTATGTCAGGCCCACAAAAGACATATGTGGGGCACACAGATGTCTCTGCATTGTGCTCAGTGCCATCTGTAAAGATGGCAGGAAGGGAAACGCTGTCCAGATTACATTGTTGGAGACAGAGATACAGAGCAAAACATATAAGCTAACAGTCTAGTTGTCCAGCACAGTATAATTACCATCAACTAATTATGATTTTTAAAAAATACTTTATAAAGGGCTGAACTGAACATCATTTGAGCATTTTGACAAAAATGTGAGAAGATTTGGTGTACTTTCTTATTTTTTAACCTTTTGACTTTTTAAAAAAAATAAATTTTATAAATCTCATTCCTTTTTTTCTGCCTGAAGTACATGTTTCTATGGAAACATTGTAGTCATTTATGTGCATGGTGTTTTCTGACATACGTATGTGGAGTAGAAAGTCAAGTTATGTCACTGTTGTGAAGTGTAGGCATTTATGGGATGCTTATCATGGCTCTACGTGCAAGAGAGAGGATATCTTTACTGCTAAATAATAGATGCAAAATTCTTGATAGAGAGAGGCAGCGATGAGCTGAGCTGTGGAATTTACCACACTCAATACGTTGATAGCCACACTGAAGAAAAATGTGAGATTCACTTAATATTTTGATTTTGCGTATTTGGTGCGACTATGCCTGTCTTCACCGTGTATGGCAACAATGAAAGCTCAGTGAATTAATTATCACAGAGATCCTAATGATGTAGCTCATCCTTCCTGTGACAACATCCAGTACTGCTGAAGGAAGTATAAAGAAAACAATCATGCTGTTTCTTCCTTCGTGAAAAAGAGAAAATTATATTGTGACACGATGTGTAAATAACAGAACCAAAGCCATTGGCTCTCTAAGTATCTCATTCAGTAACATAAAACAAGCTTCCAGCAAGTGATGCTTGTGTCTTATGATTTAATCAAGCTTTTATGAATCTACTTTTTTTATCTTCTGAAGGGTTAGTGAAATCCTCCCTATTTGAAGCAAATTTTTAAAAGCAGTGCTGTAGCAGTCTGAGATGATACTTAGAGAATAAAATTATTACTGCACCTTGGGCATGCTATAGAGCTAGAGTGCACCCACACAAATCCTTTGGCTGCTATGTATGAAAACTGCAGTTTAGGAGGTAGCACTCTGCTCATTGAAATTAACACAATGTTGCTTCTTATACATCTTTTACTTTTGATTCTTCACAGTCAGAACTGTAATTTGACAATTTTTTACCATTTCTACCATTAATTTTCTCTATCAAGACATGGAAATCAGTTTCTTCAAATTTACCTCTGCAATGCAAATTAAACTGCAATGAGAATTTTAACCTCTGGTGTACAAATCAGGTGGTGTTACATGTATTAACATGTTACATGTATTAACACAATACTAACAAACAACAAAAAGCTGTATTGACATGACAGGTAGGTTGAATTAAACCTAGCAAGCAACCAACAACAGGCAGAGTTATTTGCTAAGATACAACATTACCAGTAATATTATCACTTATTATGGACAACACAAAATATACTTTCTCAGTCTTCTCCAGCTGATGCATGGGATCCTGCACACTCTTTCTTTTTGAAAAATAGGTAGATTTCATACGTATTTCATGAATTCTGCCCACCAGAAGAAGTCAAATTTTCTCTAAGAAACCGTTAGTAACATAAGTTTCTCTGTTGTCCACATTTCCCTCTCAGGCCACCTTCAAGTGTCCTTCTAGTGGATTTAGTCAGGGCTGCCAACTCTGGCAGGAGCTTGAGATGAGGAGAAACACTTGTCTTGATGGTGCATTGCAGGACAGCTCAGCTGCTCCTGGAGCATTCGCCTTCTCCTCGGCAGAGTAGATCTGAGCAGAGCCAAGGTCTTCTTTAGTCACATTAGAGGATATGGGCAGGGTTGGGCTCCCGGATGGTTTGACATGATCAGAACAGCTTGAATTGAAAGGACATTTTGCCATATAGTAACACCAGCAGCTCCAGCTTACTTTTTGCCTTGTCTGAATTAGGTGTGCTTTAATTCCCAAATTCTCAGCATAAGACCAAGGAAGCTCACTGTACAGGCAGGGTCTTGTCATTTCAGCTCAAAGCTAATGGAAAATAAAAATATATTGGCTTGGTGGCAAATTAATCCAAATGGTTAAAAAGGTGAGACCGTGGCACTAACAGGAACAAGAATGTTGTTAGATTTTTCCCAGCTATTGATCAGGAAACCAATGACCCCCAAGATAAGTTAGGCCATGCTGGTCCTGGTAGGTGGGTATTGAGCTGAAGGAGAACTTTTACCTGGTGTGATCTGGTATCACCAGATAGCTTTGGTTCTTATGCACATGAGAGCACCAGCACCTGAGCTGTGGCCACCTTGCTGGCAGCCTAGAGGGCCCTCTTCCCTACCTGTTCAGAGTCTGAGAATAGCCCAATGTGGCTCATGATGGAGGCAAACACATGAGCCACTGGGAAGAACAGTCCTGTAAATCCCTGCAAAAGTGTTGGTGAGTTTATGTTGCCCTCATTTTGCCCTGAATCTGTCCATTAGGCCAGTCCTTGGTGGCATGTCAGACTTGATATTGCTCTTCTATAAGTTGTTTCTGGTTCCCCGGGATTTACAGTCAAGTGAAAGTTTTGGAGATCTGACTTGCCACGGCTGCAGGGAACAATACAGTGTAGAAGCCCCTGTATCTATATTGCCTGCCAATGCATCTACAGTGAGGTGATCCCACTCTAGATTAATCTTACGTGGATAAGCTATTTTTGAAGGGAAATGCTAAAATTTGTCTTGATGCAGGGAAATACAGCCTTTTTTTTTACTTTCTCTAGTCCTTCCAATACAAGCTGTCATTGGCAGGAATAGAGAGCTACATGGTGCTGTGTCAGTAATGGAGACAGCAGACCCATCGACCATCACTCTGAGCTGCTCCTCACAGGACTGCCTTCCATTTCCAGCCCAGCAAACTGATAGCTTAGAAATTTCCTAGGAAATGCTGTGGGTTTCTAAAGATATTTTCTGAATGAATTTTGTAAAATGCCACAGGTAACATTATCAGGTGTTCCCTGATATCCCCATGGGAGGAGGGTGGAATGGATCTGTGTGTAACATACTGGGTTATCCCTCAAGATGCTGCTGTTAATGCTTATGGCTATTGAAAATGAACTATGTGTCTCTCAGACCTGAGGAAAGTTGATCTGATTTAGCTTACATTTATTCGACTATCTGTAAATCAGTCTTTTTCACTTTATTATCCTTTAAAGGTAACTATGAATTTCTCCCTTTTAAAGCTTTCTTCTGTCACTTACTGCCATATCATATGAAAGTGTTTCATGCAAAATCAATAGCAACAGCAAATTCCCTGGTGAACTTCAGGAAGTCTCCTGTGCGTTATAAAGCCAGACCTTTGCCTGAGACAGCCACTTTGACTGGTGATTTTGCTCTCTTTCATCCTGTGAGAAGTGAAAGGAGATGAGGACTAAAGGGAGCATTTTATTTGTTAGCACCACAACTGGAGCAGAGGCTTTCCCTTGGAGGACAGCTTCCTAATGTCAGGCTCAGGTCCCAGCACAGAGATAGTGCTCCAGGGACAAGTGCTCTACCACAAGACTGAGACTTTTCCCACATGACCCTTCTGGCCCTCTTGTCCCCACCATCCCCCAGGGTCAGAGCTGTCATCATGAATTTTGGCAAACCTGGGGATTGATACATTAATTAACTGATTTGAAAACTGAAGCAAAGGCATCTTCCTGGTGCTGGATGCTGACTGAAATGAAGCCAGGTTGGGGAGCTCACAGCAGCCATGACACAAGGATGGTGGCTGGCCAGGCTCCCAGCTGAAGGCAGCCTGGGGTTGACTTTGGCTTCAGCAACTTACCATGTGCCACCATAGAAGAGGCAAATGCCATGGCCAAGCCCTTGTTGAGATTACTAGCAAAGAGGAGATTTAAGAAGGCATTTTTGCAAACTTGTTCAACCTCATCACTCACTTTCTGAAGGGAACCAGATGGAAACCCAGGGCCTTGCACCAGCTGGCCAAGTGAGGGTGCAATGCTCTTGGCAGAAACTGGGAACAAAGCTTTAGTCTTTAAAGACATCTCTATCTGACCAGCATCACATGAATCTTGTCTGGGCTCAGTTTCAGCCAATTGCTCTTTTGCTCTTTTAATAGGTTTAGTGGTATCAGGCAATAACTCTACATCTCTGTATTTCTGTATCTCTATATCTCTATGTCTATACATCTGTATATCTATATAATCACCAGATTAAAAAAAAAAAATATATATATATATATATACACATATATACCACTATTACCCCTAAGCACTGCAGCATGTTGTCATTTCCTAAGGGGTTACTATGGCCTTTCATGAGAAGGCACAAAACTATGAATATTTTTAGGACTTTAACTCTGAGTATAGCTGTTTTTCATGGGCTTTCTTGCCCCAAAGGATCTTTTCCAGAGGGTATGTTTTCCTCAGAGTTTTGCAGGTGTGCTAGAAGCAATCTCAGACAAAGCCAGCATGGCACAGGATAAAACTGAGGCATCCTTTTTTACTATGTTAATATTTGACAATAATTTATCAACAAGCTTGCACAGACTGACATTTTCTTGGAAATGTGATTGTTTTACAATATCCTTTCAGAGTAGGGAATGATCATCATCAGTCAACAGCTGGGGAGTAATAATACCTCAGAGAAGGCAAGTGTCATCATCCCTATCACACAGGAAGACACCGTAGACAGCAGCAGTGGAAGGTTGTGCCCCAATCATCACAAACTGCTTTTCCTCAAAATGTGTGAGGTTTGCAAGCACCTGCTTTGACAGATGCCCAAGCTGCTGTGCAAGCAGATGGGCACGTATGGGACATTCCCTGTCCTACATGTGCCTCTCGCAACAGGGCCTCTCCAAGAAGAGTCTTTACCAGCCTGTGCTGCAAAAGGGGGAAAGAAGGTAAGAGCAATCCAGCACCCAGAAGCCTCCAGCTGCAAATGACATTTTGTAATGATTAAGCCAAATAACATTGACAGGATTTCAACTATGGGATGATCTACCTCACTAAAACGTACGGTAGAATTTGTTGATAGAATTATGATTTATGAAAGCAGCTATTTAGTGCTTTTGAAAGGCAGAAATCCATTATTTTTCTGTTGGACAACTCCAATTTAGTTTAAAAAAATGCAAAATATTATGAAAGCATTGATTTCTAGTGCTTTGTGGTATATAGAAATTATCACCAACTTGCCAACATGAACCTGAGCCTTTTTCTCAAGAAAGCTGAAAAATTAAAGAGGCTGGATTTAATACCACATGTTATGGGAATATGACAACTGGTTTCTAGCAAGTGTATGCCTTCAGCTGACTGTATTTTCAACTATATTTATTTTGCATCTTGTGTTAAGGCCAAAATCTATGAGAATGAAAATTTCAGTCTATGTGACTAGAATTTTTTCTAGTCATAATAGATGTAAAAACCCAACATCTCAAATAGAGAGTCAAAAAGTAATACTCCAAGATGCTAAACACCCCCCCACACACCTAAAGGGAAAATAGCATCGAAATCCATATTTTCACCAAAATAGCCTTGACTTTTCTCCAGTTATATTCGACTACACTTCAAACCAAAAACTCTAGCTCTTAAGATTACTCTGTATGCCACAGTTTCTGTGTAGGAGTTGGATCCTTTTGCAGTCTACAGCATGAGCCTCTTTCAAGCAAGAGGTCAATGTTTGCACTGTGTTTTGCACATTCCATCCACTTACTCTTTCACATATCAGTGCCTATTGTGATACTGAATTATCCAAAAGCCCGCTTATAGTTTGGCTTGCTACAAATCAATTCACTACAGGGAACACATATATCCACATAGTTTTGCCTGTGCTTGTTATCCTCCTGAAGTCCCTCAGTAGGTACAACTTTGTCCTTCCCCGCTTCAAGGAAACAAGTCAGGGCATGAGGGCTACGCACACTGGGGTTTCATCAGCTCATGGCAGCCTGTAGCTGCTGGTATCTTACTCCCTGTCCCACTTTCTGCAAGGCAGATCTTTTGGCTCACTGCTGCCTTCTGATCTCCAGCTTGGAAAAACAGCTCACCATGGAGCTGAGCACAATGGATTCTGCATAGCTCTAACCTAAGCTAGGTCTGAGCATTTTTAGGGAATACTGTGCTCCTTGCTTGTGAGGTGACTTTGTGTCCATCCCACTCTAAATCTGAGTAACACCAAAATAAACATCCACACACCCACACTGTACTCATGAATATACTGTAGATTTATTTCAGGTTATAAGTTATGTATGCTGTGCCAGGAGATAAATACCAAATATGGAGCACATACACAGTCCCTTGCCCTATAAACTGATTTTGACCATGGTCTAGGAAGCATCTTAATAAGACAACAGAGAAGCATGAAAAAAGAAGGCCAATGCCATGAAAAGGATACATTTATGCAGGAAAACAAAGGCTGTGCATCAAACTGTGTATGAAATACTGATGAAATACTAGAATAACTTCATTTAATATAGTGCTGTTCAGACAAGCACAGTGGTCCAGGAACTCAAAGTATTTAAAATACAAAAATGTTCTCAAGACCCTGTTCTAGTGCCTGTACATATCAGACCTGAGAAAGACAGTCTGGGTAGGCACCTGAGATCCAGGACTGAGGGGGATACAGGACATTGTGGTAGTGTATGAACATATAGCTAAAACTGAACATCCCAAGGGATGCCATCCACAAGGACCCTGACAGGCTTGAGAGGTGAGCCTGTGCAAATCTTATGAGGTTCAACAAGGTCAAGTGCAAGGTCCTGCACCTGGGTCAGGGCAACCCCAAGCACAAATACAGGCTGTGTGGAAAATGGGTTGAGAACAGCCCTGTGAAGAAGGACTTGGAGCTGTTAGTTGATGAGAAGCTCAGCATGACCCAGCAATGTGCACTTACAGCTGAGAAAGCCAAATGTATCCTGGGCTGCATCAAAAGCAGGTCAATAGAGGTGATTCTGCCCCCTACTCTGCTCAGATGAGACCCCACCAGGAGTACTGCATCCACCCCTGGGGCCACCAGTGTAAGGACATGGATCTGTTGGACAGAGGAGGCCACAAAAATGATCAGAGGCCCGGAGCACCTCTCCTGTGAGGACAGGCTGAGAGAGTTGGGGTTGTTCAGCCTGGAGAAGGCTCAGGGGAGAGCTTATAACAGCCTTCCAGTACCTAAAGGGGGCCTACAAGAAAGCCGGAGAGGGACTTCTTACAAGGACGTGTAGTGATAGGGCAAGGGGTAATGGCTGTAATCTGAAAGAGGGTAGATTTAGATTAGATATAAGGATGAAATTCTTCACCATGAGGGTGGCAAGGCACTGGGACAGGTTGCCCAGAGAAGCTGAGGATGCCTCATCTCTGGGAGTATTCAAGGCCAGGCAGGATGGAGCTTTGAGCAACCTGGTCTAGTGGAAGGTGTTCCTGCCCATGGTAGAGGGGTTGGAACTAGATGATATTTAAGGTCCCTTCCAACTCAAACCATAGCTAGATCATGCAGAAAAAAAATCAGGGAAACAAAAGTGCAATTTGAAGTTAATTTGGCCAATTCTGTCAGGGATAATAAAAAGTCCTTCTTCAAATATGTTAATAACAAAAGGAGGGGCAAGGAAAACCTCCATTCTCTGTTGGACTTTGAGGGAAATATAGTTAACAAAGATGAGGAGAAAGCTGAGGTACTTAATACCTACTTTGCCTCAGTTTTTACCAGTAAGACAGGTGGCCCTCAGGACAACTCATCTCTGGAGGTGATCAACAGAGATAGGAAGCCAAATAGGCCCCTTGTATTCCAGGAGGAAATAGTTGGTGATTTACTGAGCCATCTGGATCCTCACTAGTCTATGGGACCAGATGGGATCCATCCTAGGGTGATGAGGGAGCTAGCAGAAGAACTTGCCAAGCCGCTCTCCATCATCTTCCAACAGTCCCGGCTCACTGGGGAGGTCCCATATGATTGGAAATTGGCCAATGTTACCCCAGTCCACAAAAAGGGCTGCAAAGCTGACCCTGGCAACTACAGGCCTGTCAACCTGACCTCGGTGCCTGGCAGGGTTATGGAGCAGATCATCCTGAATGGAATCACACAGCACCTTCAGGATGGACAAGGGATCAGACCCAGCCAGCATGGGTTTAGGAGGGGCAGGTCCTGTCTGACCAACCTGATCTCCTTTTATGATCAGGTGACTCACCTGGTGGATGAGGGGAAAGCCGTGGATGTGGTCTATCTGGACTTCAGCAAGGCCTTCGACACTGTCTCCCATAATATACTCCTGCAAAAGCTGGTAGCCCATGGCTTGGACAAGTGTACTCTACGTTGGGTTAAGAACTGCCTGGAGGGCCGGGCCCAGAGAGTGCTGGTGAATGGGGCTGCATCCAGCTGGCGGCCAGTCTCTAGTGGTGTTCCCCAGGGGTCAGTGTTGGGTCCAGTCCTGTTTAACATCTTTATTGACGATTTAGATGAGGGGATTGAGACCATCATCAGCAAATTTGCTGATGACACCAAGTTGGGAGGGAGTGTCGACCTGCTGGAAGGCAGGAGGGCTCTGCAGAGGGATCTGGATAGACTGGAAAAATGGGCTGATTCCAATGGGTTGAAGTTCAATAAGGCCAAGTGCCGGGTGCTGCACTTTGGTCACAACAACCCCCTGCAGCGCTACAGGCTGGGCGCAGAGTGGCTGGAGAGCAGTCAGACAGAAAGGGACCTGGGGGTACTAATTGACAGGAAGCTCAACATGAGCCATCAGTGTGCCCAGGTGGCCAAGAAGGCCAACGGTATCCTGTCCTGTATCAAAAATAGCGTGGTCAGCAGGACAAGGGAAGTGATCCTTCCCCTGTACTCTGCATTGGTGAGGCCACACCTGGAGTATTGTGTTCAGTTCTGGGCCCCTCAGTTCAGGAAAGACATTCAAGTGCTGGAGCAGGTCCAGAGAAGAGCAACACGACTGGTGAAGGGACTTGAACACAAGACCTATGGGGAGAGGCTGAGGGAGCTGGGGTTGTTTAGTCTAGAGAAGAGGAGGCTTAGAGGTGACCTCATCACTCTCTATAACTACCTGAAGGGAAGTTATAGCCAGGTGGGGATTGGTCTCTTCTCCCAGGCAGTTAGCAATAGGACAAGGGGGCATGGGCTTAAACTCTGCCAGGGGAAATTTAGGCTGGATATTAGAAAGAAATTCTTTACAGAGAGAGTGGTCAGGCATTGGAATGGCCTGCCCAGGGAGGTGGTGGACTCGCCGTCCCTGGAGGTTTTTAAACTGAGATTGGACATGGCACTTAGTGCCATGATCTAGTAAACAGACTAGAGTTGGACCAAGGGTTGGACTCGATGATCTCTGAGGTCTTTTCCAACCCAGTTGATTCTGTGATTCGGTGATTCTATGATCTTACTCCATATAAATTTCCTCTAAAACCAATCTTGTTTTCCAGTGCAGCCAGTTTGACAGACAGTGGATAATTCCAACAAATGAGCAAAATATTATAAAAATGTGTTGCTGCAAAGACACGTTAGGTAAGGGAAAACTTCCCTTGACTACACCATACCTTTGCCTTCCATCCTTGCTCTGATCTCACCAAGGCCTCTGGGAACCTGGCTGGTGGATGCGGTGGAGGCATCCCTCCAAGATGATGTGGCTATGTCCCCTGCCTGCCTGCAGCCTGTGGCCCCATGGTGCACAGATGGGGCAACCTAGTGCAATCATCTGTCCACTGTAATAACATGAGGTAGGAAGCAGAAAGTACTGCAGCTTGCTAGCAAAAAATTTTTCGGTAGAAGTAATTAGTTACTCCGAAATTAGGCCAGGAAACAGCCTGATTGCACTTGCCATGAATTGCATCTGAAGTGTATGGTATTTCAAATACCTGACCATTTAAAATGTTTTGAGATTTGTGCTGACCCGAGCTAGCTAGAAACTCAATATTACATTTTTACTGATTGCTGCATATTGTTGTTGTTCTTAATTACTTGCAGTTAAAATGCACTTGAAGATCAGCATTTTAGTGTATAAACGTACATCACCTGTTGTTCCAAGGGCCTGTAGTCACCAAATACCCAGCGTCCCTTTGTCTCTGGTAGCAGAGGACAAGATATCAGGGGCAGTCGGTCACAAGGCCATGAGGAGGATGTACATGCTGATGCGTCAACACCTTCTGGCTGCAGAGCACCTTAAGTTTACCTGTGGGGTAGGATCTGCCTCCTCCAACATCGGCTGGCCCTGTCAGCTGGGCACCAAGCCCAAGTATGGCTCTCTGTGGTCAATGAGGAAAGAGGGACATCTGGAGAACAACTTAAGTCATCTGTCTTATATGCTATTTCCAGATGACAAGTGATTCTCCAACGGACCTTTTCACAGAATCACAGAATGGCTGGGTTTGGAAGGGACCCCTGGAGATCATCTAGTCCAACTCACCTGCTAAAGCAGGTCCACCCAGAGCAGGTTGCACAGGAATGTGTCCAGGCAGGTTTTGAATGTCTCCAGAGAAGGAGACTCCACAGCCTCTCTGGGCAGCCTCTTCCAGTGCTCTGGCACCTTCAAAGCAGAGAAGTTTCTTTCCCCACTGACCACAGGAGTCTAAGGGGCTACCCATCCACCCATCCTCTGTGACATTAGGACTAAAAAAACATGGAGGCCATCAGAGATAGGTCTGCTGGTAAATAAAATATCTAGATCTCTCATTTTGAATCAAGCTGAGATCTTACAAATTCAATTCACACGTGATGCCAGAGCCTATATTCAGCCAACAGCTTTCGGAGCCTTCATTAAAATATGGTAAGATTGAAGGAGAAGGGCTGAAAGGTAGCATTTTGTAATGTTAATGGGACATATTAGACACTGTAGAAATGTTGGTATAGTTTGATAATGTCATTTTCTATATGCTAAGTAATTACATAAATAGATATTTTTGTGACTTACACCTGCTGAGAGATATAAATGTATCTGTGTGGAATTGGGGTTGTCTGTAATTCTGTTCATGTCCTTTGTTTTCCTGGTAGCTTTCAGATATTACCTTGATAATATGCCCCATTAGACCCATATCATATTCTGTACTGAACAAAATCATACTCATTGTATTTGCATCGAATAATCAGGATATATTATTTCTGTTTGAATAAATAAATAACAAATGCATGCACAGTGCACAGTTTTGATGAATGGGACCCTAAAGAGCTATGTTACTGACTGTAACACTTCAATTGTAGTTTTCTTTGTTTTCCATATCTGGAACTGTACATGTTGTGTGTTTCAAAAAGGACACCCTAATAAGAAGATACACCTCCTCCAGAGATTCCCTGAGTAAGCTCTGACACAGACATTTGCACAGTACTGCACATACGCATCTGAGGAATCAGAGATACTCTCTGTGTCCAGACTAGCAAACAAATGCCTGAAAAATGTGTCCTAGTAATCTTTTGCAATTCACCACTAATCTTCTTCCCACTGTTTTTGAATACTCTCTCTTTCAGATTCCTCTGTACCTTGTTGTTACCTATTTGATCAAGCAAATGTAATTTTGTCTGGTCATCACAGCTGCCTCTTCATACTTCAAAGAAAAGCTTACATATACTTCAGGAAAATTATTTTCCACTATTTCATAGAGTGATTTATTTTTCTTTAATGAGTGGGTGAACAGAATGTTCTGTACCAGCATGTAAAAGCCATAGACTGCAAAGGTTTGCTTGCTGGTTTATGAAAGAAAAAAATATTTATTAAGGATTTTGTTTTTCATATTTTCCTGAGATAAGAATATAGATTGTCAAACTGTAGGTTAAAAGCTAGTCTTTAACTTTTTTTTCTTTGTAAGAGAGTATAGAAATAGTGCATGGGCACATCTAAATAATTATAGTACCTGAAACTTCCTTAAAAGTGCTAGTTCTTGTTCTTTAAAAAAAAATTCTGGTATTATTTTTCTTATGAGACAGCATACCTATGGATGTTTAAGAAATGGAAACTAGTCTGTGTGTGATGTTTGAAAGAATGCATTCCTTCTTTATAGCACTCAGTGACAGGGTAACAAATTGCAAACATGCCTGTAAGTTCTGACCTACGTCTTGGGTTATGCAAAAAAAAATACTGTGAGATGAAGTATCAGTGTCTTACATTATGCGTAAGTATCAGAACATGAAGCATACAGCCTTTTCTTAAAAATGGTGGCAGCAATCCCTCAGTACAGCTATGCATGGGCTCAAAGTTACATATGTGAATATTTCTTGTTATTTAAAACAAGTGTATGTTTAAGTGTTTTTCCAGACTGAAGCCAAACCTCTTCTCATTCGTACTGCAGGAGATTTGTTATCACTCCCTGTCCTGTGCTTCCACACAAGAGTTTGTGCCAGGTGTTGCACGTCTTTCAAGTTCTGAAGATGAGAGGTTATTCAAAATTAAATTGTGCAAATTGAGTCAGGTAGGAAGGAGAGAAAATTGGTATTTGAAGCTGACAGACAATGTGGCTGCACTTTGGGCAAGTTTAAATAGGAAGCAGCAAGGAGAGATAAGAGAGCACAGGTGTGTTGTATGTTATGTAACAATGAAAGTTCTCTGTGACATGAGAATAGAGAATTCATTTGGAAAGGGTGAATATATCTAACCAGGCAGGTACGTAACTTTTTATCACAAGTAATCCTGAAGTTCCTTGTACATTTAACTGTTGAAAACTAGACATCTCAGAATGGCCGCAGAATCTGGCTGTGACAGAATAGTTTACCACAAGTCTATGCAAAATAACATTACATCATTGGAAAGACAGAAGCTGGGGGTGAAATCCAGCTTGTATGGAAAATGAGTCTTTCAGTGTTGCCTTCCCTAAGGGCAGTACCCCTCCTTGGATTTAACATTACATTTGAAGGACTGTAGCCATAGCTGTACTGCAGCCCCTGAACCTGCAGGAGTGGGCTGAGGAGCTGGGTATGTGGAGCAGATCCACCCAGTTGGGACTGCACTGTCACCATGTGCTGCCACATCCTCAGTGCAGGAAAGCCAGACTACCCTAAACAAGCCTTTGTTGTTCCCTTAGTAGTGTTACAGTTAGCTGCACTTTGCTTCGCAAACTGTATCCAAGATTCTTACCTTATCTTAAAAAACTATGCAGGTTGTATATGAGTTTCATATTTTAGAGAACTAAAAGTTAGTACTTATCTTATCTCGCGAAGATAGGATGTGCTGAGAAGGTACATTTACTATCATCCAAGAATTTATATAATTTTGTGAAGAGTGCGCATGTGCTGTGATGAAAGGTGAAAAGTACACTAGTGATGAAGACTACTTACTTCATCCTGAAGACCCCCAAAACGACCACCAGAGGACACTGCGCATGCTTAGGGTAGTTCCAAGGTGTTGCAACTGATATTGTGAAATAATTGTGTAACCTTATGAATATGCAGTATACACGTTGTAACTCTAATGAATATGGATGTAACCAAACTGTATAAATGTAGTAAAGTTCAAATCAGTGGTCGAAGCCAGCTTTGGGTGCGAACCCCTGGTTTCCCAGCGCTGAAATAAAGCACCGCATATAACTACGCCCGTGGTTATGTGTCCTGACTGCTAACATTTCTGGCGACCCAGATGGGACTTCGTGGGCTGCGGAGGCGAATCGCGTCTCGATTCTGCTCCGGCTAGCACCGAGGTATTCTTGGGGAGTGCATCGGACGCGACCGACCCTCTGCTGCACACGACGGACCTCTGACTGGTGAGAAGGTGCTTTATTTGAATTATTGGGTACCCATCTGGTCTGGTTCTGGTCTGGTAGCCTGCTAGTCAGGCATCTGGTAGCCTGCCGGTCAGACGCGGCGAAAGCCACGCTCGGTTGGGCAGGGAGCTCCCGGGGCATTGCCTAGGCAGCCGTCCGTCAGACAGAGGGAAACCTCTGCAGGCTCGGCATCTGGTCTGGTTCTTTGCGCGCACTTGGTCTGGTTATTCGTGCTGCTCAGCACCCGGTCTGTAGTTCTGGTGATTTAATCTGTATTTACTGTTGAAACTGGTAATTTGATCCCGTTTATTGCCCTTTTATTGCTGGTTTATTGCTGTTCTGGTAAAGTTATCTGTGTTATCTTTCTGTGTCTGCTATCTGTATCCTTCTGTGTTGACATGTCTAATTCAAAGGTATCACCGTTGAGTTGTTTACTGAAACATTGGAAGGAGGCTGGGTTTGAACAGTCTATGCATAAAAAGAAGTTAATTGAGTATTGTACGCATAGGTGGCCTGAGTATAAGTTACCAAATGAAGTACAGTGGCCCCCAGAGGGCACTTTGGACTATGAAACTATTGCTGAATTAATGAGGTTTTGTCAGAGAGAGGGTAAATGGGATGAAGTTCCGTATGTTGATCTTTTCTTTTATCTGGAGCGAAAGCGTGAATGGAGAGAGAGCTGTGGGTTAATGTTAGTGCAGAATGACAGTGGTAATAAGTGCACGAGATGCACAGCGGAAAAGAAATGCATGACGTGTTTGGCTGTGGAAAATAGCAGTGGTAATGATTCAAAGACGGGTTTACTATGCCTTGATGTTGCGCCTTCTGAGGGAATGGTGCCAATTAGACCCTCCGTGCCGATCCCTCTCACTGATAGTGATGATGATTCAAGTGATGAAAAAGAGGTAATAGCCGGTGTGAAAGAAATAACCGTAACCCCAGTGTCTCACCGAACCAGAAACAAGGAAAAAGAAAAGGAAGTGCAAAAAGGGGGGGGATCGTCAAATGTAATAGCACCCCTGCGGCAGGCGGTAGGTGTTGGGGGGGAACCGGTTTATGTAAAGGTCCCGTTTTCGCCGGGGGATTTGGTGATTTGGAAGCAGTCTGCCGGTCCTTATCGGGAAAACCCAGATAAGGTTGCAAAAGTAATGAAAATGATAATTAAGACACAAAATCCCGATTGGGATGATTTACAAGTTATTTTGGACACCTTAATGGATTCCACAGAAAAAGATATGGTTATACGGGTTGCAAGGGATAAAGTGAGAGAAGATATTCGGAACGGGAGAGTAGAGGGTAATGTTGATGAAAACTTTCCAAAAGAGGATCCCCGATGGAATTATAATACAGGAGGCGGATTATGCCGTCTCCGGAGATATCAGGATTGGTTATTGATCGGTGTTCAAACTGCTATACCGAAGCAAATGAATTGGTCAAAATTGTATAACGTGAGGCAGGAAAAGAATGAGTCTCCCTCAGCCTTTTTGGAGCGATTAAAAGAAGCTGCCAAAAGATATACGGATTTAGATGTGGAAACGGAACAAGCAAAAACTCAGTTGGCTTTAATTTTCTTGGGGCAGTCTCAGGATGACATTCGGAAGAAACTGCAGAAATTAGAGGGGGCGCAATTAAGGGATTTGGACGTAATACTGGAAACGGCTTGGAAGGTTTACAATAATAGAGAAAAGGAGCAGTCGAGGCGTCATCAGCAAAATTTGTTAGCTTTGATCCAGGGCCAAGGCAGGGGAATAGGAATCCGGGGCAGGGGAGCTGGAAATAGTCGAGGAGGTCGGGGACGTGGTTTGTGGAATACCCAAGGAACTCCCCTGAGACCCCCTGTGAGGCTTGGCCCAAATCAATGTGCTTATTGTAAGCAAGACGGACACTGGAAGAATGAATGTCCGGCTAGGGACCCCGCGGGTCAGGTGTCCAACGCTGCGGGAAAAGTGGCACAAACAATGGTGTTGGGGGAATACAGTACTGACAGCTGACTATATGAAGGCACGGAAGTGAAAACCCAGAATAAGGAGCCCTTGGTGACGGTACAAGTGGGAGACCGGGATGTAAAATTTCTAATAGACACGGGGGCTACTTACTCTGTATTAAATTCTTTACAGGGGGCAGTAGGTCACAAAGCTACAACAATTGTTGGTGCCACAGGGAAGGAGGAAGTACGGCCATTCCTGCAACCCTTGGATTTGTGCTTTGGAGAAAAGGAATTAACCCACGAATTCTTGTATGTTCCAGATTGTCCAGTTTCTCTTTTAGGACGAGATTTGTTGACAAAACTAGACGCCACAATAACATTTGAGGATGGAGATTTGGTAATGAAAATTCCGGAGTCAAAGGTAGGACAAATTTTACTAGTAAAGGAAAAACCACTTGTAAAAATACCACAGGCAATAGAAGATGCAGTGATTCCCACGGTATGGGAAACAGACATACCTGGGAAGTCAAAAGCAGCTAAACCTGTGAGAGTGGAGCTGAAGGAAGGTGCAGAACCAGTACGGTTAAGACAGTACCCATTGAAATTGGAAGCCAGGTTAGGAATAGTATCTTTAATTGAGAAATTTTTGAAATATGGAATTCTAGAGGAATGTGAATCAGAATATAATACCCCAATTTTTCCAGTAAAGAAACCTGATGGTAGCTATCGACTAGTCCAGGATTTACGAGCAATAAATCAGATCACTAAGGACATACATCCGGTAGTTGCAAATCCGTATACCTTGTTAACATCTGTGAAAGAGAAATATAAATGGTTTACAGTACTTGATTTAAAGGATGCCTTCTTCTGCATACCCCTTGACCAGGAAAGCAAAAAGCTATTCGCTTTCGAATGGGAAAATCCACACAACGGAAGAAAGACCCAATTAACCTGGACGCGCCTTCCACAAGGATTTAAGAACAGCCCGACTATCTTTGGAAGTCAACTAGCTAAAGAACTTGAGGAGTGGACTACAAGAGGCCATATCGGAATTCCCCGACAATGGTATTTGTTGCTGCAATATGTGGATGATATTCTGATTGCTGCTGAGACCCAAGAACTCTGCATCCAGGTAACAATTGAAATACTGAACCAATTAGGAATGAATGGATATAAAGTGTCGAAAGACAAAGCTCAGATTGCATCTACAACTGTGATCTATCTAGGATGTGAGCTTTCTCAAGGACAGCGAAGATTAGGTATAAACCGTGTGCATGCTATCTGTGCTATCTCAGAACCCCGTAATTTACATGAATTAAGATCTTTTCTAGGAATGGCAGGATGGTGCAGGCTCTGGATTATGGACTATGGACTTATTGCCAAACCTCTATATGAGGCACAGAAGAATAAGACCTTAGTGTGGGAAAAGCCACAGCAAGAGGCTTTCCAAAAACTGAAACAAGCTTTAATGCAAGCGCCTGCTTTGGGCCTGCCTGACCTGAGTAAGGACTTTCAGTTATTTGTACATGAACGACAGAGACTTGCCCTAGGGGTATTAACCCAACGGCTGGGATCCTGGAAAAGGCCCGTAGGTTATTTTTCTAAACAACTTGACCCGGTAAGTGCTGGATGGCCGGCGTGCTTGCGGGCGGTGGCTGCTACTGTAATATTAATCCAGGAAGTCCGGAAACTGACCATGGGGAAAAGGATTGAAGTATTTGTATCCCACATGGTGACTACTGTATTGGAACAAAAGGGGGGCCATTGGCTTTCCCCAAGTAGAATGATGAAATACCAAGCAATTTTGACAGAACAGGATGATGTTACCTTAAAAACAACTAACCTAATGAATCCAGCTGTGTTTTTAAGTGCAGAGACTGAAGAAGAAGTTCTGGAACATGATTGTGTGGAGGTCATCGAGTACACCCACGCAAGTCGTCCTGACTTGAAGGACATCCCGTTAGAGGAGACGGACTGGGAACTTTTTACTGATGGCAGTAGCTTTGTGGAAAACGGAGTGCGGTACGCAGGATATGCGGTTACTACTGCCAAAACAGTGATTGAAGCCAAATCCCTACCACCAAACACATCAGCACAGAAAGCTGAGTTGATTGCCCTAACCAGGGCATTGGAGCTCAGCGAGGACAAAAAGGTCAATATTTGGACTGACTCAAAATATGTATTCGGAGTTGTTCACGTGCATGGAGCTCTTTGGAAAGAGCGTGGACTACTTTCCTCTCAAGGAACAAACATCAAGTATCAGAAGGAAATATTAAACTTGATTAATGCTGTTCAAAAGCCGTCGCAAGTTGCCATCATGCACTGTAAAGCTCATCAGAGTGGAACATCGAAAATTATTGAAGGAAATCGACTTGCTGATCAGATAGCTCGATCAGTGGCACGACAAGTCTGGACTATGGTGGGTCTTGTCTCCCAGAAGGTAAGAGCAATTAATTTCTTACCCACACCTTCAGAGGTACCTAGATATTCTACAGAAGATGAGAAATTGGCCAGACTAGTAAACGCCGTCAAGGATAATTCCGGATGGTATGTAACCTCCAATGGACAAATTGTGGTGCCAATAACAATCATGAGAGGAATACTTCAGGCGGAGCACCAGAAGTGTCATTGGGGTGCAGAAGCATTGGTAACATATCTGAGAAAATGGATTATCTCAGTCCAGATGTTAACAATGGCAAAATCTATCACAGCTAAGTGTGAAATTTGCTTGAGAAATAATCCTCTAGTAAAAAGAAAAGTAGACATGGGAAAAATTAGGACAGGTGTACAACCAGGAGATTATTGGCAGATAGATTACGTGGAACTCCCCAAAACTCGAGGATTCAGATATCTATTAGTTGGGGTATGCACCTTTTCAGGATGGCCAGAGGCCTTCCCTTGTCGCACCAACCAGGCACAGGAAACTGTAAAATGGCTACTGAAGGAAATAATTCCTAGATTTGGGGTACCATTGGGAATATCATCCGACAGGGGTCCACACTTTGTTGCTCAAGTGGTAAAGGAAGTCAGCAGATGTTTAGGAATCAAATGGGAATTACATACCCCATGGAGACCCCAGTCTAGTGGACAGGTGGAGAAAATGAATCAGACATTAAAACGACAGCTTAGCAAAATTTGCCAGGAAGCAAAAATTCAATGGCCTCAGGCCTTACCTATAGCGTTACTGCGAATTAGGATTAAACCTAGGAGCGGAATGTCAGTAAGTCCATACGAAATTCTGTATGGCAAACCATATGAAGCACCTGATCCGAATCCAAGTGTACATGTAAAAGGGAATCAGGATGTATACAATTATGTGTTGTCTCTTGGCAGGACATTGAATCGACTCAGATCCGTACTAGTGTGGAATCGCCCACTAGCACTTGAGAATCCGGTACATGATATAGAGCCTGGAGACACGGTGTATGTAAAGACTTGGAGAGAAGATCCTTTAAAGGAACGTTGGGACGGACCCTACCAAGTACTTTTAACTACATTTACTGCAGTTAAAGTTGCTGAAGTAGATTCCTGGATACACTACACCCGAGTGAAGAAAGTCCCAAAACGGTGGCAATCGCAATTAGTGGGTCCTACCACACTTAAAATCACGGCGCAGGATGTCTAGCTTTTTCTACCGTTATGTGTTTATAGTAGTAAATGTACCCAGACTGTTTGCTTTTGTGGGGACACCTCTTGGGGAGGGAACAGAGAATGCCACTCTGATCTGCAAGATCGTTGGAGAACAATTATGTAGGATACGAAGAGGTATAGGAGAAGGTGACAGCACTCAAATGCCACAAGTAGTGCAGAGTGTACAGAACCAAGCAGAGAATTTGATGATAGGATTAATTCGAGATTTTGCACTGACCCAGAATACCAGTAGCATCACTGCTTGCCTTCCCATCCCAAAATCGGCCGAAGACCCAATACAATGGGGAATAATATCTACGACCTTACCAGAAATAAATAGAACTGGTAAGATAGTATGCGAATCTCGTACCAGGTTGGAACAAGTGCCAACCAAACAATGGGCATTAAGTGGACTTGAGGAAACTATAGTGAAGTCCAAAGAAGACTGTACAAATCAGAAAGGAAAAGTGACACGTATCATATACAGCCTATCGGGAAAGCCAGTAGGGGTACTGTGCATACGTGAAAAGTGGACTACCAAGACGGTACATGAAAAGGTTAATCGGACCTATTGGGAATGCAAGGATCAGGATAATCAGAACATAACTGAATCATGGCATAATATGTGGACGATGAGTATAGTACAACAATATCAATATAGTGAAGCATTCCCATGGTGTGTACGATGGTCCAATGTAACAAAAGGAGTAACAGTACCGTGGTGGAATTGCTCACAAGTAATAACCTGCCAAACAGATGTGAGAGAGATACCTCTGTCTATCATTAAAGTCGCAATGATTGCAGGTTGCATCTGTCAGCAACAATTGGATCCAAAAGAAGCGATCAAAATAGGCATCGATGGAGACAAACTAGATTGTAGAGGGGCCATAGGTAGCGTAGGACATTTGGTTTGGGCCTTAAGTGATGGAACCTGGGCAACACATTTACCAATAGGAGGACCTGTAAGGGAAATTACTTTGGGGTTACCAACCCTATGTCCCATTTGGAAAAAGTCACCCTTGAAGAATAGGCAGGAACTCTTACAGATTAGGCACAAACGAGAGATAGATGAAGATGATGTGTGGCATGAACCATCAAGCAGTGTTAAATTCGGCTGGGCATTAGAATCTTTCTTTGCACCAATTGCAACTTACAGAAACAGAGAAATGATTGACAAATTAATTGGGCAGATGGATCGATTGGCAAGGATAACCAAAAAGGGTTTTCGAGATTTCAATATACAATTGCAAGCTACGACCAAAATGACCTTGCAGAACAGAATGGCACTTGACATAATGTTACTGAAAGAAAATGGTGTTTGCGGATATTTAAAAGACAGGGTTGATCATTGCTGCATTCATATCCCAAACGTAACCTCTGAAGTGGAGAGAGATATCTCCCAATTAACTCAAACGGAAAAGGAGCTACAGAAGGAAAAACAAGATGCAGAGCAGAGCTGGATTGGGGCCTTGCTAGGCACATTGAACCTGAATTTGGGGGGATGGGTACATTCATTACTGGAAAGCTTATTCTTGCTTGCAGTTACAGTTGCTCTCCTCTGTCTGCTGTATGCTTGTATTAAACGTCAAATAGGTCAATCAAATGCCAGGAACGATCGTATCTTTACTGTTCTTAGCAGAAATTATACTAACCCGCTTTTTTGACAACCCTCCAGCTTATAAAGATACCCAGCTATAATTAAAACAATAGAGTGAAAATGCATTGTCTAGGAATAGAAAAGCATTTTCAAAGGGGGGAAATGTTACAGTTAGCTGCACTTTGCTTCGCAAACTGTATCCAAGATTCTTACCTTATCTTAAAAAACTATGCAGGTTGTATATGAGTTTCATATTTTAGAGAACTAAAAGTTAGTACTTATCTTATCTCGCGAAGATAGGATGTGCTGAGAAGGTACATTTACTATCATCCAAGAATTTATATAATTTTGTGAAGAGTGCGCATGTGCTGTGATGAAAGGTGAAAAGTACACTAGTGATGAAGACTACTTACTTCATCCTGAAGACCCCCAAAACGACCACCAGAGGACACTGCGCATGCTTAGGGTAGTTCCAAGGTGTTGCAACTGATATTGTGAAATAATTGTGTAACCTTATGAATATGCAGTATACACGTTGTAACTCTAATGAATATGGATGTAACCAAACTGTATAAATGTAGTAAAGTTCAAATCAGTGGTCGAAGCCAGCTTTGGGTGCGAACCCCTGGTTTCCCAGCGCTGAAATAAAGCACCGCATATAACTACGCCCGTGGTTATGTGTCCTGACTGCTAACAGTAGGTGCATACTTGGTACCCCTCAGTGTGCTGTGCCTGTAGCAACAGTGTAGGGTTTTTTTGCAGGTTTCTGTTGCCTCTGGTAGTCTTCTCCCAGGAAACATATTAAAGTGAACTACATGTGGGACCACATCAGGCTAACAATATGGAAAATGCTGTGTTGCATTATCCCCATATTTATCAACAGTAAATTCCCTCTGGCTTCTTTGGGGCATCTGGGGAGGGACAAGACATTTACCTTGGAGATTTCATGACCATGAGTGGAATGTTTCATTAATCATACCATGGAGTCTTTTTTAGCAAATCTGAGACATGTAAAGTGGTACTGAAAAGGTCATGCTGTTTAATGTAGGATAAATAAGTGTGATCTTATTTTAGTAAGAGTCAACCATATTTCAGTGTCGTTAAGCCAAAGACTGTATCAAATGCCAGTATCTTTACTAAGCAGGTTTGTTTATTGTTTTATGTATCTCACTAAGAATAGAGAATTACTTTGCTTGAAAGAAAAGTACTGATAATATGTCAAAATAATATTCACAGCTTCCTCAGATTTACCAGGTTTTCTTTTTCCAAGTGACTGAGTTTATAAAAACCAAAGTGAATAAATCAATAAGAGGGAGCTTGATGTCACAAAGTCTAAGACAGGAGGAAAATACTCATAGTGCAGAAGCAGCGATACAGCTTAGCAATAATGTAAATACATATTTATTTACAGAGAGACATTAGGATGTATATTATGATATAATAAAGTGAGCTGAAATGTGCATAACACATAACCAAAAAGGAAGAATTTATTAATAAATTTCTGAATTCATTCCTTATTCTCTTTCAGAAATACAGCTGTATGACCGAGTATTAAAGGTGGAATATTCAAGATGCATGTGGTACAAACTTTTTAATAAGGTATTAAAATATTTTATTCAGAATGCCCAGCCTAATTATCAGACCGGTCAGCTCAATATACCAGCTGCAAATTGCTTTTGATATAATAGTAAGTTGCCAGACTAAACAACTCCAGAAAAACAGAACAGATGCTCGCTGGGATAAACAATCTGGGTCATTTTTGTAATTATGCATTTGCATGAGAACCAAATCACTCTGTACAATAAAATATTTTTCGGACTGTATTCTTTGTTAGTCATTAAGCCAAGTGACCCTAGTGGCTCTAATGATGGGCTTTTTGGCCTTCCTGTTCTACAATATTCACTTCAGTGAACTCCTTAGTTATTCAGCTAACCTGTAAAAGATTAAAAGGGCAAACAAAGCCTATGTGGTTAGCCTGTATGTAACATGAATAATGGAAATTATTTTTAAGAAGGCAGGAAGCTTAATGCTCACCTCAACAGGTCAAAAAACGCTCATCTAAAAATTTTATGGGAGCTTGTTTCTCCCAAAATCCACCCAAGGAGAGTAAAAAATGTATGTGAAAAATTAAATCATCCAACAAACAAAAGCACATTAAACACAGACTCTACTACTTTGACTGTTTTTTCTTCCACAAACACAAAAATAACACAGGTAACCACAAGTTTCCGAGATCTGCTATACTTGAATCAGTCTGTATTTTCATCCATATGGGTAAATCCCACCATAAGATAGCAGTATGTCTTCTATAATACCAACCAGCAGTAAACTAACTTTCCCATAAATTATCTCTGATATTCTGCTATCTAATGGGTAGGGACAGGAAGATGGTGGAGAGAGAACTAAAAAGAGAGAGGCAAAGTGAAAACATATAGCTGGGAGAGATATGACAAATATCTAAACCTAGTGAGACTTGATATTCACATTAATTTTTCCTTGCTGATTTCAGTCTAAGAAATGTTTTCCAAATGCTAAAATTTAGGGCCACTCCTACAGTAATGTATTATTTAATTGCTGAAAGGGTGCAATATTCTGCTGTTTTCTATCAAAAACATGTTAAGTGCCTCGCCCCTATGGGACATATTCTCAGACATTCATTCTCTTATTTAAACGTTTGCTTTCATGTTTAGTCAATGTGACATCAAAAATATATTCCAATGTGGCAGGTGTTTAGTTAGAGATAGTTTTCAAACAGGTTAGTATTCAGAAAGTGTCAACAATATGACCTGTTTCATTTGTTACTATCATTGGTAAATATGGATACTCTAAAATTTTGTCATTTCTAGAAAAATAAGTTTCCTGATGTGGACGCTTAAATACAGAAATGTTAAACAGTTTGTTTTGTAGAAGCTGTAACAATGAAAGAGTTTGAAGAAATAAAATATTTTAAATTCTATATATTAGATTTAAGCAAAATTTCAAAATTATCAGACATTCGCATTGCTTTATTCTACGAAATCTCTCATTTTTGTTCTTTATCTCACAATCCTTGCCCTCTCTGTCCCTGGAGTAAGTGAAGAAATCAAAATTAAAAGAGGAAGGGGAGGAGGGAGAAGACTTTTCCTTACTTTCCACTGGTAAAAAAATAACTTCCATTTTAAGTTTTTAGCATGTTATTCTTGTTAGTGATAGGAAAATAATGTATTTGAGGACTTATAATGTTTTTGGTGTTGTTTGTTTTTATGCAAAGAGTTCTACTTTTCATTCACATTTCCAGCTGGAGAGGGGATCTGGGAAGAATGAGGGAACATAAGTATTTGCCATTCTTTCAATGTAGAAATGTCAAACATTGGAAAAATACTTTCCTGATTTTTCAAGAAGTGATATTTCCCCACACAACGCTGATATCACAATCTTCTTGAGCTATCCTCATTTAAGATGCTAGACCTTTAAGCTAGCACTTTTAACAAGTTTAAAGGCATCAGCTTTTATGCATCATATTCACTAAATTACCACACTTCAGAATTACCTCTGCCAAAGACTTCAGGGCCTTGAAAAGAGATTATGATGCAAGTTAAACACTTAAGAACAGTAATGTCATCCTGATGCTCCTGAATGGCTGCTGCTCAGCCCAGGGGCACCCACTGCTGGACCTTTTCCCCGGCAGCCATTTGAAAAGGGGGTATTGCTGGGTCCCACCTGCCGAGCAGCTCTGACAGCAGGCGCTGAACTGTGGGGACCTCCTCAGCCCCAAACCACTACAGGTTGGTTTAGTTCATGGCTCCTGCCTTCAGGGAGGTCCACAACACCCTGTATTTCTGGTCAAAAAAACAATCTGAATTCAAATGTACCCTGGGGGCCTGGGTTTGAAGTGATTTATGGTGGGGATTTAAACTGGGCTTGCTCTGAAGGAGAAGCAGAGTCTTGCCCCCAGGGTGAGCACTGAAGCAGTCATGCGGGAAAGCTCTTCCCCTTCTCATGCCTGAGCTTCAGAAGCAGCAAAAAACCCCCACCCCAAACCATGTCAGCAACTAATACAGGGTGTTTCAAAAAGATGGACCGAATTTTAAAGCAGTATATTTCACAATGGCAACAAGTTACAATTGCACAAAAATTTACAAACGGTTTAATGAGTCATCTAGCAGTAATCATATGAAACTCTATGCCCTGCCCTTTCAAGTGGTAAGAGCTTCATTCATGGGCAGCTCCTGGTTGCAGAGATGTAGTGATTTCAAATTGGGTCCATCTTTTTGAAACACACTGTAGTGTCCACCCCCAGCTAACCTAATGACATCTGCATTCTCAAGGTGAGCATCCTCAGCAGTGGAAGAAAGGGTTTCTGTGCCCCCATGACCTGAAGTGCAGGCTGTTCCCATGGGAGCCCATGAGCTCTTGTTGGTCTTTCCACAGCTAATTCAGCATCTTGCATAGCAAGAAATTCCCGTGTGCTCCTCCATGCCTGCAGCACAGCCAGGCTGTGACCTCCGTCCAGAACAACACCTGGGGGTGTCCTGCAGATTGGCTCTTACAGCAGGACGGACCTGCTGCTAATTCAATCTCTTCTAATAAAGCAACTCTGGTCATCTTTCCTCTTTCTGTTTATTATACAAGTAATTTGTCAGACTCACTGGCAGAAGCCAGGCCTGTTAGGAAAGGAGTCTCTCTCAGATTGCTTCTGTTGGTTTAGTCCTAAAATTTGAAGAAGATTTTGGTTGATGTAAAAGGCATCTGTTAGACATACATTCAGAAGTATGAATAATTACCTCCACCACAAACACAAATAAGAGTGTGAAGTATTTAATAACCTCAGTGAGTTTTATGTTTGTGTGAAAATACAGCTTTATTTTTGGTGAACTGAGGAACATAAATAGCTGAACCAATTCTCCAGGGAGAAGTGTGAAGGTGAAAGCAAAAGAAACCTGAGAAAAGACACACAAATATGGAGTATGTCTTTCTAATATCATCTGTATCTACAGTAGCTAGAATACAGAAATAAATATAGCTGTGGTGCATCCAGCAAAAAGATATTTGAAGAAGCTTTCTGCATGAAAACACTGAAAGATTAGTGAACACATATTCAGTCTTAAATCCCAACCTTAAAAAATTAAATCCTTCCAACAACTATCCTCAAACCTTTCCATAAATTTGATATAAACATCCCACCTCCATCTAGCTTCAGGATGACACTGGAGAACTTCCTCCTTGCTTCTCTAGTGCTAAAAAAATTAATTCCCAAGATGTGCCAGAAATTAATTTCTTCCATAGATTTCCTTTTCACATGCTGCATTCAGTATACCAAGCTAGCAACCTGCTTCAACAGCAGGACTGAAGCTGCATGCCCACATAGCCCTGCAACACAGCATCACTGTTGCCAGTATCTGGCCATGGGCTTTGTGCTGGGTTTGCCAAGCCCAATGCTGAAGCTCATCTGTCTGGCTTGTGCTGTTTGACCTGCCCACAGCTTCACTTTAACTTGCTTTAGCTGTAACTGCAGGGTTTTTTTCTTCTGACCAGGTGCCTGTGGCTAGTTTGGTTTATTTTGCTTATGGCTGTATGGCAACACTATAGTTTTGTGGCTGCCCAGTAGTGATGCAGTAGGAGAAACACCACTCCGATGGGGCAGCAGAGGCTCAGGGATGTGCAGAGGTGAGGTGCTGTGAAGGGGAGTCTCTGCACCAGCTGACAGGAGATGGGGCACAGGTTTGGCACTGAAGACCCCACAGCTATAAACAACTCACTGGTGTTAGCTGAAGAAGTGCAGACCTGGAGCTGGACAAAACTGGTTTTAGGGGCAATAAGAAGAACAAAGAGACAGCATCTAGCATATGTGAAAGTCTCTATACTTAGCAAATTCAGATCTGATGTGAAGCTCAGACCAATTAAAAGTGAGCAAAGATGTAAAAGAATGTTAGTTAACACATACCAATAAACCCAAACAGATCCCAGAGCAAGGAAGAAGAAACTGTCAATGTGAACATCAAATACCACCCGGTAAAGGTCTACAGATGCCAACAACTCCACATAACTCTCCCAGCTCCAACATCTGAGCAAAAGCAGGAGATGGGGAATGGAGAGCATTACACCAGGAGGAGGAGTAGAAACAAAGGGGTGCACATGTCACATTTTTAGCTGCATTATTATTACCACTATGATTGAAATGTTTTCTGCAAAGACATATTCTTTCATTTTCTGTAATAATTACAGCCAGAGTAATAAAGACTCTTGGATTAGACTGCTAAGTAATGTTTCAATTATACTAACAATAAATTCCTGTCTTATATATAAGTTGTTTCCTCTTTGCTCATAAAACAAGATACTGAGTGTAACAATGAGCTTCACTAACTTTAAGTTAAGCCATAAAAATGTTACTCACTAGCAATACAGAGACAGTGTCTCTTCCTTGCTAGCTTAATATGGAAAACTAGACACTCCACAACTTTTCACCTAAATATGGTGTCAGCTGAAGTTTCACCTGCATTTCACAAGACTGAAAGGAAATCGGGAGATAAGATTTTCAGGTGGTGTAAGCTGGTTTTGCTTTTTGACTGTGTAGAAAACATGGAGCCCTGATTTCATGCTCTGGTTCTGGGACACATGGCTTTCTTGAAAACCTGCAGTCTGGAAGGGTAATAACACTTACCCTACAGGTAAAATCTTGCTCCCTCTGAATTCTGTGGGAATTTAACTGCTCACTTACCCAAGGAAATTTCACCCCAAACCAAACCATTCACCCAAAGAACACCTGGTAGAGATCAGAATGGGTCACAGCCATCTGGCCAAGCTTGAGCCTACTCTTGGGACTGAGCATCACTGTTGTCCCCTGTGGACTGCTGGGCATGAAAGCATGGACACAGTCCATGAGAGTGTTACAGCAACACACAGTAAGCTGAAGCTGTTATCTGTGGGATTTTCTAGCTGTGATATAGAGATGTGTATGGGTACATTAGATCAGCCACTGCCATAAGCACATTATAAATAGAAAAACAAACAAACAAACAAACAAACCCCAAACAAAAAACCTAAATCAACCAACAAAACAAAAAAATCTCCAACTGAGAGGAACATATCACATACAGCTGTAATTAAGGAAAATTATTTTTGATGCTTTCAAATAATATTAGAGTTATGACTGACTGGAATGCCTGGAAGAGAAGGTAGCTGTACCATAGCAGAAAAATATACACTAGGTATGTGTGTATACCTATACTTCTCTCATTGATTTCCTTTAGCTTGTGTGATATACAGGAGTAATTTTAATCAAGCTTCAAGTTAAAACACGTATATATGAATACACATGAGGACACTTTATAATCGTTGACCATAAACATAATATTTTAGTTCCCGTACAAAATAAATGAGGAAGGTTGCTGACCTATTTCAGTCACATTACATCACTGAAAGATGTAGGTCTATAAACCAAGACTGAAGGGAATACAGATGACCTCCTCAAACTAGGTACATTGCATACACCCAGGGAAAGTTCTCATGTTGTTCTGGGGATAACTGGTGATTTTGATGCCCAAAGTTACGTGGCTCCATGCAGTGCTCTCCTGACTTCTGCTCAAGCACACATGTGGCCAGCATTACTTTTGTTGCTTTGTTACAGTAGCCTCTGGGTTTCTGTGGTTATGTACATAGAGTATGGACTACATCTACTCAAGCTTAGATTTTCTGAGAAATTAAATGTCTGAGTCTGAATTATTCACTGTTGGATCATTTTACAGTCTGTTGAAATACAAAGTTATTTCCAGAGAGTAATTCCTCTTCCTCTAAGACAGATCTTTAAGACACATCATCCTCTACAAATGCCTGCTTCTCTCAACTGAGCTTTGAAGGTGACCAGCTCAGACTGAGACATCTAAAATTTTGCTTACTTAAGGCTAAGCAAGACGCATCCTTCTCAGAGTCTGTCATGGAGGCACGCAGTGTTTGTCAGGTCTTGCGCTTGTCTAATCAGGGGATTGTAAAACTATTATGTGCTGTGTATGACTGTAAAGATCGCTGTGAACTGGACTGTTTGGCTTTCTGTATCTATTGTAGTTTGAATTTTATAGGCTGATTGCTGAAGTCAGATAATAATTTGGGAAGTCAAACAATTTTTTTTCTTTTTTTTACAGAAGACATATTCTGAATGATTTTTCATTACAGACTTCCAATTTTCTGTGAAATTTTTCATTTTTTAAGAAAATTTATACTTAATATTAAATTTTAAACTAAGTATATGATATGTTAGAACCATTTCACACATAATATTAAGAAAATTCTCCAGCACCTCAGTCTTTCAATGGAAAACAGATCCCTACGATCAATTAGAATTTTAAACCATTATTTTAGTTTCCATTCAGTTTTTTTAAATTGCCTTTTAGTTTTTAAATGAATATGTGAATGATTTCATAATTAAAAAAATAATTAGCAGTACTATGATAAGCATACAAGAAACACAAGCTTTTGCAAATGGTCATTCTAATAACATTTTAGTAGCATATTTTTAACACTCATTCATTTTTGACATATTTACTATGAAATCTATTGCATATGCCACGAGATGATGCCCATCATTAAGCTAAATGCTATAAATCCATCTTTAAATACAACAGTAAGCTTAACATAGTGGGAAAACATCATAATCTCTGATTGGGAAGCTCATTTTATGGAGTAATTCAGGACAGGGCAGCAGAGCCCAGGAATAACCTCAGGACTGCTGCTTCCCTGCCAGATGGAAAACCTCCAGGGTGACACATTTGGTCCCAGGGGGAAGGATGCTGGCCACTTTGACAGCCCATCCACTCTACACTGACTGCATCAGCCTGGGAGGAGATTACAACTCCCACCCTCCTGCCAGAGGAAAGGTTGTTGCAGCAATAAATGGAGGAAGAAATCTCAGGGCTGTGTTTGTGCGCACAGGGAAGGCAACGAGCAACATGAGGAGCTGCTGCAGGCAGTAGCCTGACAGAGGCCAGGCTGCTACAGCTCCAGGCAGCCCCCAGGGTCCAGCCAGGAGGGGCGGGTTATCCCAGTGGGCACATGCACGGACATATACACAACACACATATAGGCAGAAACACAGACAGACACACACATCAGCATGGACTGAAATGCTCCGCACTCACGCAAACACAGAGAGCACCAATGGCCTTGTCCTATCGCCCTCTCTGGCTGAAAAGGATGAAAGTCCATCACGGGGGAAATTTATACACGTAGGGATGCCTCTAGTACTCAGACTCACACAAGCATACAGGTACATGAACACACACATGTATACTATGAATCCCTCCAGTATTGGGGCTTAGAAACTCAGTGCGCCCAGGAGCTGGTCCCTGGCTCCACCAATTGCCACATTGCCTCATGCTCAGACACACACACATGTAAACTGGCCTTTCTGGTAGCTGGTCCAGATTTAGCACCTTGCAGTAGTCCAATCCCAGACCCACCATCTCTCTGCTAACCAACTCCAGACCTCTGGCCCCTCAGCAGCCAACGCACAGGCCCTCTCCTCTCTCCAGTACCCAATTCAGACCAATGGCTGCTCCTATATTTGATTCCCAAGCCATTATCTGGCCCACTGGCTGTCAATCTTGATGTTTGCTGGCAAACACACAGTGAGACACACAGCCTCACGTGCTCTGCTTGTGGCAGCACAGATGCATGGTCCCTCTGATCCATGGTCCTGCTCCAGCTGCTGGGACTCAGACCCCCCATACACACACTTACACATGGAAGAGAGTGCCCCACAGCCAGTAAAATAGTCAGAGATTGAGTTTAATTAGGAGACAGGACAGACTGCACTGACCAGCCTCTGCTGACCTCCAGCTGGTCCCATTTATTCCTTTTATCTCTACTTTCAGTGTTTGTTTCCCCCTAGACCATGACCCTGTCCTTTCCCACCTTTGATTCCTTCCCAGCTATCCCATAATAAGTCACACACATCCTAAAATGCCCTTCCCCTGAATCTCACAAGTTCCATGCCACCACAGGCAGTGCCACCCTCAGTCTGTAAGAGCCTCTAGAAAGCCTCTCCCTTGTCCCACGGTGATGGATGTCCCCCAGACCATGGGGCTGCCATCTCCTGTGACAGCATGGGGAGTGGTGGAGACCAGGGGCCCTTTCTCTACTGAGGTTACTGCCCTCCCCCCCACCTGCTCATGTGTCTCAGTGCTCCTTCATATGTGGGGAGACAAGCCTTTAATCACATAAGCCAACAAACACATACCAAATTAATTCCAGATAAATTAAACCATTGGGAGCAACTCTACAAAGAAGCAGGAAGTACGGACACCATGGCACAGTACCTACTCCACTAAGTAAGGAGATGTTGTGTTACTAGAGACATATACACTAGAGTAAGGATGGTGGAGAGGTTGCTTCCCACCTTTTTTCTCTTTTATTTCTTCATAGTAGTTCTTCAATTTTAATCCCACTTTTGCATGTCCCAAACCTGCATTTTTTTCCTTGCTTGCTGTTATTGCCCTTCCAAACCAATGTAACCAAGCCTAGCTCCTGGATTTCAGTCCTTCCTGTTAGCAGGGGTCAATATGACCAAACACAGACACTGCAAGTCCAAGCGTCACATGCAACTTGGGGCCACAGAATTCTCTTGGTAACTAGTCATGTCTACAAAATGACTTGATCGTAGTGGGAAGCTAAAGATTTTTAAAGGTGCAATACCTGGTATCAAACCCAAAGTTTAAATCTGGAAGTGGACACAGGCATTCCTGGATTTCATTAGCTCAAAGCATCTCTGATCTAGACCCTGGGCGGCAAATTCACCTGCAGCTGGAGGGCATTAGTTGTGCCACTGGGACCTCTTTTCTGGCATGTTTCCTGTTTCCAGTAAGAGTCAAAAGTATGTTAAGTCAGGACAATCGAGAAACTCACTTCAACAGTGCACTCTTGCTACGGACAGGAACATGGTGGTAGATGTACCTTCAATCAGATCAAATGAAAATAGAAGAAGGTGTCTAATTTTAAATTAAAAAAACTTAGAGAGACAGAGCATGGCATTTGGCTCACAGGAGCACATTTACTGCATTCCTAAAGTTAGAGTTAGCTCAAAGAAAATCTAAAAGGTGCATAGTGTGTGGGACCTGTTCCTGTCTCCAAAGGGCTCCCACTGTGGTGAGCACACCACCACGCTGTGCTACTTGCTGACAGCCTTACCCTTTGTAAGGCAGAGCCAGCTAAACTTGGTCCAATCTCACCCACACTGACTTCCCTGGAGCCAAGCATGCTCAGAAATAGGCACACATTTTGTTTTGGTGAGATCTACCAGGGTCATGCCAAATGAGTCTGAGACTGGACTAATATGGATGATTAATGAACATAACCTGGAAATTAACTGGGGACTTATTTGTCAGCATAAATGTACCTAATGGAGTTAGTACTGTCTGGCAAAAAAATTACTTCTTCACCTATATACAAAAATGCATTTCTGTTGGAGAGCTAGTCCTAGTATAGTATGTCTTTTTCTTTATATATATATATACTTTTTTTTTTTTTTACTTTGAAAATAAAAGTCTTTTATCTTGCGTATTTATTAAACAACTATTTTAGTGCAATTCCAGTTAGAAATGGATTCCATACTAGTTTGTAAACAAGGAATGGTATTTGTAAAAGTAGCATACTTTAGGCTCCCCAAAGTAACTGAAAAGTTGTAGACCTGCCTATTATGGAGGCATGCAGGAAAGTTAATTAAATAAAGGTGGAATGGAAGTATGCCTAAACTGCAGGTTGATAAACGCCATACGGGTGTTCTTATACAGGAATAAAATGTCTTTCATTTTCTGTAGCTTAATTCTGTTTAAATTGCTGCAAACTCCAGCGTCTTTATACTGAGTGAAAACATATGTCTGAGGAGTTTAACATGCTTGAACTTATGCCTGTTAACTTCACCACTTGATCACCCATAACTTTCCCAAGTCTCCTCACCCAAACTTGCCATTAAAACAAGTTATTGCTTCTACATATATGCAAAGTGTCTGAGCAAGCATAGCCACTCTTCTAATGGACACTTTTCCCAAGGTTTGCATCTGTCTTAAGATATTAAACTCCCAAAGACAGAAGGAAATGAAATTAAAGTGTTCAAAGAAATCTGGCCCCTTTCTATGCACCTTTTCTGAATTTCTCCCAAGGGCACCAGACCCACCTCTTTCTCAGACATGAGAAAGGTGCAAAAATGGCAATGTACATCAAAAAAACCTGTAGCAGACTAAAACTGATGTCAGGCTTTAGTAAGAGTGATGCTTTCTTGCCCTCACCTCTACCAGTTTCCTCAGGAAGACAACCTACAAGTTGTTCTTTTGCACCTTACCTACAAAATACCCTGCAGCACATTCAGAGAAATACTTCTTGATATACTGCTTCTGATTTAATTTTAATGTTAAGCATTGTATCATATATCTTAGCATTTAAAAATATGGGAAGTAATACAGAGTAAAGAGAAGGAAAAAAAAGTAATAGCAATAAACACAAACTGATTAATAGCTGAGGTACCAGCCTATTGCCCAAACTGTCTGGCATGTTTTTGACATACAGGATGATGAGGAAAACCTCATAGCAGCTTTTTCATTTGTGCATTCCTAAATAGGGCAAGAATATTCAGGGAATGTGTATCACCACTAAATAATTCACTCATTGCAGGTCTTGGTCTATGGAGCATGCAGGTAATACTGCCTTGATCTATTTTGGTGTGGGCTGACGTCAGCCATGGTTCCGCCCTTGTAGCAGGAGTGCCACTAGCATCACACAAACCACTTCCAAAGCCACTGGCATCACACAAACCACTTCCAAGGCTATAGCCAGGCAGCCTCCTTCTTCCTGTATGGATGTTAATTTGAAATACCCAGGAACCGCCTGCTCAAAGGCTATTACTAGTACCTGTTTATGCAGGTCTCCACCCAATGGCTCAGCTCAAGCCATTACTGCCTGCCTACCCTGATGGATCATGAGGAAGACATTTTTTACAATGAGGGTGGTGAATCACTGGAACAGGTTGCCCAGAATGGTGGTAGGTGCCTCACCCCTGGAGACATTCAAGGCCAGGCTGGACAGAGCTCTGAGCAACCTGATCTAGTTGAAGATGTCCCTGCTCATTGAAGGGAGGTTGGACTAGATGAACTTTGAAGGTCTTTTCCAACACAAACTATTCTATGATTCTATGATCCCACTGTTGACCCTATCTGCAGACACTTGGGCTTTGAGAGATCAAGGTGGTGGCAGTGTGGAATCTAGGGCTGATGCCCCAGTGTGAGAGTATGTGGTAGATGTAGACAGCAGGGGTAGAGCAGAGGCTCAATGTCACCACCAGTGATGATTGCCTAATCCGCATGTGAGTAGCCCTACCATATAGCAATGGTTTCAGGGTACCATTCAGTGACTGCTTAGAAAATAATTTAGGGGTGAATTATACAATCTATACCTCTTTATGACTCTGCTTGCTACACACTCCATATTTGCACTGTCTTTAAGTAAGTTTTACATTTGCTGTGTAACCTAGAGGGGAAAAAATACAAACTTATGTCCTTTGGCTGGAAAAGTCTAAGCTCCATGGATACTGTTGCTACAATACATCTTTATAACTGTAGCTGGACTCTAGGTTCCCTATGAAAACAGACCTTTGATGAGAAAATCTGACAGTTTTGGAAGCTCTAGAATTATATCAAGAAAATTACAGAATATTAGCATTGTATCAAGAAAAGCACAGAGTGGCTTCACTTAAATTAGACTAGGTTTCATTACTAAATCTTGCATCACATAGTACATTTAGATTATTTAATGTGAACACATAAAACATCTTAAACGGTGCCAAGGTGTTGTGGGTGACCTCAAATTCAACCTCTAAGTAAACAAAAATATGGAGAGAACTTATGCAAGAGAGAAAGCACTCACTTTCTGAACATTTTATAATCAAAAGGTTGGGAGAGGAGGAACAAACGTAAAAAAGATGGGGGAGCTGAGACAGAACATAGAGTTCTGTAGTTCATTTGTAGTGATACCAAATATTTGGAAAAAGTGAACTTGTGAGTGTTCAGAAGCATTATATATCTTCTTTATTTTTAGATTTCTTTACACTTCTGAGGATCTGGGAAACTCATAAAATGATGGACTATTAGAAAATATACTTACTAGCTACTTAATGTATACTTGCTGCATGGTCTACCTGATATGCTGGTCAAATGGATACACTTAATTTGTGAGAGAATCAAAATTTTAAGGGGGGCCCCAAGTGGCCACATCTGAATTTCACCCCAAGTAGAGGCAACCACATGCACCTTCCTCCCGACTCCTGGTTCCCATTGTACAACATAGCCATTGCTGGGGCAGCAGGCCTGCTAAAGTGTGGAGCGGTCAGGCTGCAGAGAGACCTCAATAGCTGTAGAGACCAGACAGTCAATGATCATAGAATCATAGAATCATTTTGGTTGGAAAGGACCCTTAAGATCATTGAGTCCAACTGTCAGTCTAACACTGTCACTAACCCATGTCCCTGAAAACCTAATCTACACATCTTTTAAACATGGGATACAGCAGGTTAACTCACAGCTGTGTTCTCCTGCTCAGCTACAGTGCAGGAGGGGTGGGTGGTAAAGACATCCTTCACAAGAGTGGTGGAGGCCCAGGTGCTCTTGAGGCGTGTCCCCACTGTCACAGAGGCACCCAAAAAATCAATTTAGCCAAGCAATAAGCTCCAAACCAACTTTATTCTAACGAGAACTCTTTATCAGAGAACCAACTAGAAATTTAGTTTATCCAAAATTTTCAGCACTCTGACAACGTTATAAAACACAGATTCAGATACCAGTTAGGATTTCAGTTACTACACAGCAAGTTCAGACTCAAGGGATCCCAAAACTCTAGACTGATAATTCAAAATGCACATCTTCCCACTCATAAAAAATGAGGACTCTCAAGGGTACCCAGAAGATCACTTACCAATACAGCAAGGTGTCTCAAGAAGGAGAGTCTATCACTGCAGACCTGCTGCTCCAAGGAAGAACAATTCAATGGGGTTCTCCAAAAAGATCCATAAGTTGAATCTGAGCTGTGGTGATTTGTGGTAGTGTTCTAGAAACTTCTCTCAGCCAAGGAGTTTCATTGGTCAAGGGCCATGCCTGTTGACCAAGGGGTATGTGCATAACTGTAGCGGTCTTTCAGTCTAGAAGTTCCTGGTATTTTCAGAGGGGGAGGAGGTGCACCTCCCAGAGCCGCTGATGCAAGCCAGCTGCCTGGATGCCACACAAGGCTCAGCTTCAAAGAGAGACGTGTCCAAGAGGGGGTGCCCAGCGGGCACTTGCTCCAGCATCCTGCAATGGGAGGGCTTTCTGCCCTGAGCATGCCGGGGCCAGCTGCCTCCCTGCATTGCTCATCTTCTCTGTCCTCCAGCAAGTCAGAGTATCCTCCTGGGGGTACCAGTGTTTTGTTGGGTTTCTCACTATAGCAAATCCCATGAGACATAAATCTCAGGAGTGTTGTGGGACAGTCTTTTGGGAGCATCTTTGCAAGTTATGGGCTTCCTTTCTGAAGCCAGGACTTTGGGCTGCCAGCTGTGTGTGCCCCACAGGATGCTTTGCCTTTGTGTGCTGTATTTTCCACCTTCACAAGGATTATAAATATTTCAGAAGAACATCATACATTTTATTGTATTAGTACTCATACTGCCTGAGACCCCTGAATGAGAGATGCTGTATAAAGACAGTGGCGGTTATGTCAAGCACCAGGACAAACAGAGTGGAAAAGCTTTTAAAGGCTAATCCAAAATATGCATACATGCGTGCACACAGGAAAAGAAAATTACAGCTTACTCAAGACATTGAGTTACCCATATGAATACCATGAAGCACCAAAGACTAGAAACAGTTAAATGAGTTTGTCTGCTATGTTCTGTGGCAGAAACATAAACTACATGCTCTCTGCATTCAAATGTCACGTTAAAAGATTTGGTGCATAAATTTGGATATGTAGTTACAGAAAAATACTTCTGGAGTACAGGAATGTTAATTCATCAGTCAATCCTTGCCTAACATAGCATTTAAAAAAATTAACCTTCCCCCAATACCAACCTCCTATTGCGTATGTGTTTGACAAATGCTGATTTTATTATTTTTTCAACTCTTGTAAACTACTATGAGTGTCTTGAATTGGGTGCAAATGTACACAATCCTTTTTTACAGTCTGACATAATTTTCTCTGATGCTTTGAGCTCCTCCAAGTAGCCACTTGACTACAAATTATAACACTTGACTTTTCATATATAAAGGGTAAATAGCGTGAGATATTTTGAAGCTTTATTCAAAGTGTGAGCAGTGCACACACTGAATTAATATCAGTGCAGAAACTAACCTTTGAAAAACTCCAGTGTTTTCTCACCATAAATGTTCGCTTTCCTCTTCTTATTCTCTGAAAACAAAGTAAGAGAATAATATGCAACCCTATGGTTATACCACTGTATTTGCATGGTGGTTTGATACATATTTTTCTGCTGCAGTTGTTACTTTAGAAAGAGTTGATGTGACTGACAGAGAATTCTGACGTGTTATGATGAAACAAACTGATTGACTTTTAGGAGAAAAAGAGAAGAACAATTTATCCTAGTACTATATGTCTTTTTCTGGGCAGAAAGGTCATGATGACAAAGTAACAAAATTGAAAAATGATACAACTTTAAAAAACATTAAAAAAACCCATTGCTCTTCTCTTTGACAAACTTGTGACAAAGATGAGACTAAAACAAACCTCGAGATATTTGTTATTAATAGACATTGATGAATGATTAGGATCCTGCTCCCTCCTCACGTACAAGGGTGTTCTGGGTAAAGCAACACTACCAAAGTCGATACATGAAATTCCATCTTCCATAACTTAATGCTCACCTGTTCGGTGCTTTGAAGTTAATAGAGTTATTCTGGAGTTAATTTGGTTTAACTCAGAGGAAAATTGGACCCACTAGAACGAGCGCTGTGTTGTTGGTCAGACAAACAGCGCCAATGAAAAAGACTTCTTGGGAAGAAGGAAGGGCAGAAGGGTGATGCAGAGAAAACTTGCCCACTGTTTTGAATTGGCAGCTGCATCACATACTATCGTGGGGAGGCACTAGCACAATTCTCCACCAGTTCTGGCTGAGTATCTCCTCAGTTCCTCATCGCAAAAATGACATATATGAGGTAGGATGCACAAAAGAGAACCATCTAAGTGGTTAGGTCTGAAGAGATGTGGGATGATGGCTATGCAGATCAAAATTAGTCATATCTGATGCCTCAAATTTATACATGCAACTGTGCTAAAAAAGTAGATCTAGATAATACATTTGATTACATGTTGTTTAAAAATCTCTCTCAAAGTTAAAAGATGACATCAATTCTAGCTTGTCACAGCAACATTGGATCAGTTGGTCAGAATAATTTTTATTATTTCAAACCAAGAAGGATGCCACCAGCTACACCCTAAATTCCTTCCACAGTTACTGTGTGTTTAACATTTGTATTTACACTACAGTATGCGAGTCTATATAAAGTGCCCCAAATAAAAGTCATCCCTACGTCTTTTATATCCTTCAAATACATGCATATTAACCAGCAAAGTTTTATCTTTCACATACCAACTCATTTCCTACTTCAATAAATGATCAGTGTGTAACCCACTGAGTTTCTCCATGATTATTGGCAGTTGCAAGAAAGATTTCTTGCACTAACAGTAAGACAGATGCCATGGAAATTGGGCTACCTTCATGTCACTTTACACATTTGTGAAGAATTTAGGTTGTAATTAAGGAAGGTGGTGATGGTCATTTTCTGTAGAATGATGAAGAACATGCCAGATGTAAAATCTCCTCAACATTTTTCCCTCTTGAGCTGTTACTTTTTCTTTCCTGGAATGAAAGGAAAAAAATGGGTGATTGGTTATTTCTCAAATACATCACTTTGAGTTCATTTCAGACTCATTGCTACAGCTGCCAGCAGGGAGTACATTTCTTCTTGATACAAACTATGGACAAAGGCAATACTTTTGGTTGTCTAAGGCATATTGCATGTTCTTGCTTAGCAAATGCTGCTGCTGGCTGTCAAAGCTCTTCCATAAAAACAGAGACACGTCATGATTATTCAGGCCATGACGACCATTCAAGTCATCCTGGTGAAGCACTTGCACCTCCTCTATAGACTTTGACTGGGAAATTACACAGGCAGCTTTCCTTTTCCGTTTGACACCTGAGTATAACTGTTATCGTGCTACAGCTACAGACTGGGTCTAAGTACCTGCAGTGCGAAGGTGACACATAGTGAGTGGATAGAAAACAAGTGGGTTTGATTTGGCAAGCAAGGACTACAAAAGCTTTTGTCCCTCCCAGCATCACTGTCTGGCACAGTGTGTCACTCATGTCAGATCTGGTCAGATGGCTGTGGAGCTTCTGTAGGTAGACTGCACATGGTCCTGAAATGTTACCTTCAGATAAGGTTCTCAGCGAGGGGTTTTAGCATTTTTCATTGATACTGGGTTGCCAGTAGTCAAGACTGGTAGAAAAATATCTTTTATCTGGGGATGGTAGAAGACCAAGTCCATGGCTGCCATATGCTGACTTCATTCTGAGCATTGTTGACTTCCAGAGCGGACAGATGCAATCCAGTCAACTTAGAAATAAACTCAGGAGAAGAAAATGTAAAATTCAATGTGAAATGGTTCAAGAGACAGTAGCTGACCTGTGAAGAAAGGGAAAGTGCACCAATAAATCATTGTGGTGCCTCCAGATTCTGACCTGAGCCTCGGCAGTCCCAATAGACTCATTTCAGATTATATGCAAGATGACTTACTTCTAAAAATCCATATGACCACATTTGCACAATAGTAATTCACATCAGTGTAATGCATTTTGTAAGCTCTGATACAAATCTGTGCACAGATGCAAGGCAGATCTTAAAATTTCACACAGTTCCATTTTGGGTATGCAACCATGTATGTTGCAGCAGTGCAAACATTAATATGCACCTGTGCTACATATCTGCAGCTGAAAAGCTCTTTGGAAAAATCTGGATATGCTAGTGCAAAGTTCTCCAGAGTTGTTCAACGTCGTGAGAGGAAAGCTCTCTCTGGGACTCCTCCTTAGAGAGACTGGAAGAGACACAGATATTGATGCCCTCTAGCTAAAATGCAGGACTCCTCTCTATCGGTGCTTTCCCACTGTAATAACATTAATAATAATAATTAAACTAGTTGAATTATGTGCCTTCTGTTCCTGCCTGTCTTGAGCAAGAATAGAACCAAAGATCAATATTAATTTGATTATGTAGTAGACTCATTTAATACTCTAAAATGCTCAGAATACTACAGAGAAAGGCACAATGGAAATGCCTTGGAAGATTAGATTAGGTAAGTGGGATACCCATCTGTCATTGGAATGAATAGTGGTTTTAAAATTGGGGTGGTTAGAGGAATCTGAAATGAGTCCATGGCTTGCATTTTTGCTGAGCAATAATTCAGACAGCGCTTGAGAGTTTTGCAAAAGTTTCCAATCTGTGACTCCTATTTCCTGACTTTCCAGTGCTTGTCTTTGCCAACTATAGATAAAAGCTTCAGGAGATGGCATGATTTACAGTAGACTGTTTGGATAGCAGGATGGTTAACTCTCAGGTCGAAACATGAAGATATGAAGCTAGAAGAAGCTGATGACTGAGTGAAAATGGTTTTATGTGTAGTGTGGTATCAACTACTGCTTATCAGGTTGTCTCCAGGGCACCCTAGGGATTCTCCTTTGGGATTTATGACACCTCCAGAACACATCCTTGGTTGCTGGTTGCCAAAGTATAGGGATTGGGAGACCAGCTGGCAACTGTCTGGGCCCCTGTCCAGCCCTGGTTTCACCGCTGCCAGGAATGGATGCTACCTGCCCTAGTCTGACATTGACACTCAAGTCCGAGTACAGCAGAGCATGAACCTGTAAAGCAATGCCTGAGTCTGTGCCATGAGTACAGGCTCCATCATTAAGTCTACAGTAGAAAATCTATCAAGGTCATGGAGTATTTTCAGACATGAGAATGCTTGTTCTACCAAACTGCTCAAATCCGCCCTGGCACAGCTTTGGGCTATGCCAGCTAACACATCCCAAATAAGTCCCAAGAACAGTTTGGGTGTTAGCATGGTCAGGAACCATTCAAAACACACAAGCTGCATGCAGCCACTTGGTTTTGGAGGCAAAGGCTATTTAATGCTATGGGCATGAGACATTCTGTAGTAGCTGAAACCAATGCTACCAAATGAACCAGATACGTTTAGTTCAGCACAGTTGAATTCATTAGCCCTAGTCCACCAAGGAACATTACAAATAACTACAAAACCCCTTTTGTTTAGCACCTTTTCTGGGTATGTTTTCTGAGAAGCTTTCTTCTTGCTTCTCTGATTAACAAAGTAATTTTGACTCCTTCTCCATGGCTTAATTCCTGCTGAGTCACTTTGGGTATTTCAAATCTACCCTGTCCAACCTATCTGTCTTCTTGAAATCCTTTTCCTGTAAAACCTGTCCATGTTTTGGATCTCTTGGCTTTGATGATAATATATTTACATTTTCTCCTTTATTTCCTCCCAATATCAATACTCTTCCATATCTTCCCACTTCACTGGCTTCTCACTCTTTTTTAATGCTCCCCTCCCTTAATTCTGTATCTACAGCTGTATCTACAGATTGATCCATATGTACATTTGCTTTCATTTCTTCTTATGCTGATTGCTTTTCCCAATCTCTTGTAATATTTTCTTCTGATTATTGTATTACTTCCTGTAACGTATTCCCTGTCATTCTGCTTCATTCCTTTTATGCCACCTTTTTACCTTGATCCATAATTTCTTTTTATACTGATACTTCTCCTTCATTATTACAATTCTTTGACACAAGAAAAGTTCCTTTCCTTGCAAAAATATTCCTTATCTTTCCCTTTCATATAACAATATTCCTTGGCCTTATCCTTGTTTTTATGCTTTACCCAGGTCCAGTTGTAAACAGCAGCACTGAAAGAACATTAATGATACGATGACATAGAAAAGTCCAAAATATGGCACCACTGTGGTATTGAACACTTTATGTATTTAAGTAAGTCTGACACATACTGTGGTTAACACTGATCTGCAGGAGTCCTTTTGATTTGACCATCAGGTCTCCATAAATTCCCTTTGATTTCAGTGTGATGCCATATGGACAGACCTTTAGGTGTATGCACAGTCCCAAGATAGCTCCGGGGAGAATATGGGGACCAGAAGCGACAGCTCACAGGAATTAGACCTTAGGTCACAAATTTCTCAAGCTGTAAACATGAAGCTTCATGTAGATGCGTGAAATCTCAGCTTCTAAGCACAGTAATATCAGGGCACACCAGGGCATATTTAATTGTAGCACAGATACACTGCTCTATACCAGGAATATTTGAAAATATGTGTCTTTTTTCCATTTCCAATTAAATATGTTTGAAAGTAGTAAACACTTCTTAAGGCTGGGAAATTTGGGACTATTTCCATAACAATAGCTTTTAGAGAAAGTTGTCATGTCTAAGAAATAAAGCAAACCTGTCAAGTTTCCCTGGCCATTAGAAGCCAAATTGCTCCTGCCCACTTCATCCACAAAAGCTGTCTGATATGAAGTCTCATGGCACTGGAAAATTTATACTCTCTTTAATTTATTTGGAATAAATCCTGTCCAGGCGGGATAGAGCCCGTACAGCACGAACAAAGAACATGCTACATTTAAGAGGCCATGTCTGACTTGGAAGACATATGGCAATGCTTCCTGAAGTCAGAAATAAAATGTAATGCTTGTAATATGGCATGTAATACTTTCTGTACTCCACCAAATTACCAGGGAGACAGATTGTGCTTTTCTGAGTATACTGACAAATGTCCCTTCTCATTATGGTTTTGCCCTTTTTATATTACCATATCATTATTCTTTTTCTTTTGTACTCCAGTGTGCAATTTACATGACTACATTCTTCAGTAATTCTAGAATGTTGTTTTATTTTCAGGAATTGCTTGGAAAATTATCAGATATTTATTATTTTTTTGCTAATACAAATTCATCAGCAAAAATATATACCTCAAGGGGAGCCACCCATTGCATTTAGTGAAGCCACCCAACCCTTCCAAAGGTAATAAAATAGTGTTTATAATCAGGAATAAACTGTGACATTTCTTTCTAATGAGATTTCTGATCTGACTCTTGTTGGCAGCCATTTTACAATTGTGATGCTAATAATGACTGGGAACCTGATGTCAATAATTAGTAGCTGTTTCCTAATCTTTATCTAATAATTTTAGCGCAGAAGTACACTTCCCTCTGGTTTCTCATTGTTTCAAGCAGGGCATTTGTTTTGTGGTAGCATAAATGCAGCCTTAGCCTAGCACAGTAGCTGAACAAACAAACAGCCTCCTCAAACTAGTGCCTAAAAAAAGAAAATAAGAAGGCCCACACAATACCACCTGTGTGTATTTATTTTCATGACAGAACAGAAAACTGTTCTTTTGAGATGACAACTCCCCCCCCACCTCAAACAGAGTGGCTAATACTCCCAAAAAAGCCCTCTGCATCTGCAGGGACACATACACCACCCCTCTGCTGCTGGCTCGCACCTTCCCCATGGCAGCATCGCTCTTTCCCCATGGCAGCATCTCATTGCCATGAAGCTACACCGAGAATCTCAGCTGGGAGCAACCGTGGGATGCAGAAAAACAAGAGCCTGCCACATTACCAGGGATTCCTGTTCTTTTCAGTGACAAAATGAACCTGCCACTTGACTCCATATGGGAGGAAATGCAAAATGGATACAATTTGGTGCAATGAAGAGATATGATGAGAGGAAAAATAATTCTCCTCCCTGCGGGAAAGGCTGGGCAAAATTCTTTGGCAGACGTCAATGTAGGAGGACGCGTCAGATGGTTGGTGTGGCTACTCCTGTTCTTCAAAATCTATTAAGCCTTTGCACATTTCCGCAAACCTAGGGAACAGGGAGGTCTCAGCAGGCAATTACTTGAGTCCACTGTTCAAGAGAGGCAGTGGGACTCAAATTGTGTACGGAGTGGTTTCTTTTTTATTTTAAATGAAGAAACCTAATTAAATTTATAGGAATTTCCTGGGGAAATTCTCAGCCTGTTCATTTTTAAGAGCCTTTGTATTACAAAAGGTGTTTGAAGTCCTTGATTTTTTACCCTTTAGCCACCTATAATCTAATTTCTAATCTCCTAATAGCCTTAATTGAGTTCTGAATAATTTAAATTATTAAATGTCTTCAGGGGATTATTATTTGTATTTCTGATTATACAAAACCAATATCAATTGCACCCCCCCCCCATTTATGTCAAATTAAACCATCAGGGATATGAGGCGTGTACTTTAAGGGCAAGATATTTGCCTTTGAAACACTATTTTAAAACAGATGTGCTGCCAGGCAGGTTGAAGGAGCTGAGTGATGAGAAATGAGGAAACAGCAAGGTCTCATTGTAGGCCCCAAATTAAGTGAGTGTCATTGTCTTTTTGGCCTCCTTGTCGTATGGGTAGAGGCTGCCCACGGACACAGAGCGAGTGAGAGCTCGCTGCCAGCAGGGCGGTGGGTCATACAACCCAGCACGGTGCAGGCAGGAGAGCTGCCTGCTCCTCCCAGCTGGGACAGATCTCCTTCTCATCCCAGGGCCTTCACACCTCCCCACTGCTCCAGGGCCAGGGACAACTGCTCAGCACAGTGTGTCCCTCTGAGCTGGCTTGGGTCTCCAACTCCATATAAGCCCCTTTGCTCCTCTAAACTCTCCTGATCTGCCCTGCCTCTACCTTTCTCAGAGGCTTATAACCTCACTGCACCTCTGCTTGGCCATGGACACTCCTCCTCCTTGCTTACTTGCTCACGGGCCCCTGGCACCAAGGATATTCATTATTTCCCTCCCACTCTCTGTCATTCCCACCTCTCCTTGGAAGATGCCTGCCCTGGCAGGGACAGCAATCTTTGCATTGATGAGGCATTGGCTCGGACACCACCAAAGGCAAAACGACTCTGGGGTACAGATGGTGGCCCTACCAGACAAGGAATGAACTCAATGTCTTCATTCAAGGAGAGTAGCAACTTGCATTACATGTCATCCCAAGCTGTGGAATAAAACACTCTCTAGTAACACGTATACAGCATCCAAAGTAGACAATTGCACCATGAGCTAATCCCGACGAAAGAGTTCAATTCCTACCAAATAAAGCCTCCCTTGTAAAAATCGGGGATTTATTTCTCACTAAAGCATAAACATGCTTTCTTAACTTGAAGAAAGTATTAACTTTTTTACTTTTTTTTTTTTTTTTTTTTTTTTTTTTAATCCAGCTAGGTTTATTACATCTCAGCTTTAGTTACTGTTAGCTTAGCTCCACTTGTTTCATTTTCCTTCCTCTCAAAGAATTTGCTTTAATATCCAGCACCAGAAACAACGTCTTTTGAGAGCTAAATTCCTTTCCTAACTTCAGGGCAAGATTTCAATTTCTCATTGCCGAGCATTTTCTGTGTATTCTAGAGACTGCAGCAGAAAGTGGATGAAGTTTTTGGGGAATGCACAGGTATGCTTGTATCCATCACTGCTATGCACTGCAGAGTCTGGCTTCATATACATAAAACACGCCCACTCAATGTATCAGTGTTAGAACTTGGATCTAATTCTGCCACCATTATTCAGGCTGAGCAGTGCTCTACTTCAGGAGTTGTCCTATTAATTAAATAGGCACAAAAAGCACATAATTAGGCATACTTGAACTATTTACTTGTATTATTTATAATTGGTACTGCTGTAGCAGCTATGAGTGCAAGTAAAACTCTAGGGAGTTTTGTTTTTTTACAGTGTACTGTAACAGAAAGGACATGTTTTCTCCTGTGAGCTTGCTGATCCAGGAGATGCGTGTGCCCAAACCTGTTCTCTGAGGCTCTCCATCCATGTCTATGGATGTTCAGAGAATGGATATTTAAGCTGGTACATAGTTTACAGAGCTGGGTTCAGGCTTGCACTTCAGTTGTAAACTCATTCCTGTTATTTTTATTTTTGTTTCAATACTGAATTTTACTGTGTACTTGCTTTTACATTTACTACCTAATAAATTGAGGCTTACCTAACAAGGACATGTATATTTAAGAAATCTATTTTTTTAAACACAGTATTTTTTAATGCACTTATACAGACCAGAGTAATTATAAAGATGAGTTAGGACATAATCCTGCAGTTCAGCATCTGTGCAGAAGCCTGTCCCATATGCTTCACATAAAAGGCCTGACTCATGCAGGTGTGACGGCAAGATGAGGGCCACTAAACTAAGAGATGAAAACAGAAAGACGTTGCTTAAGGTATTTTGGCTGAGATACTTTAGTTAAAGAAGGTTAGCATGAAAAGTCATTCAGCTCTCCTTCTGACTTCTTACCCTAGAAAGAGAGAACAATAATAAAATGAGACAGCAATAAATTTAGAGCAAATTGAAAAGAATACTTTTATGTAGCACATGTCCTGACTATAGAGTCCATTGCTGTAATAGGTCATCAAGTTAAATACCATGGCTGGATAATTTTATCATCACTCATAGTGAGCCAAATCCTCCCCACAATAGCCAAGCCAACACTCTTCAGTGAGACTGAAACAAGAACATTTGCCTGAGTAAAACAGTGGGATTTACCCAGTATTTATGAGGTGGCTATGCTCTATGAGAAGATCAATAAAGGTAATTAAATCACATACTCAACACATCATCTGTTTACTGGAGTGGGGCATTATGCTCCCTCTTTTACTGTTCCATAATTTGCTAGAACCACTACAAAGGGGCTTTAAAACTAATAGATACTGACCACTGGGACAGCACTGGGTCACAGATGCTAGCTACAAATTACGCTGGCAAGCTATAGGCATCCTGGTGCATTCTGTAATTATGAACTATAGGACTTCATACATATGCACTGAGAACTTACTTGTCCTTTCCTCACCCAATAAGAATTTTCCAGCACAATGAGAATTACACAATGGTGTTATAAATTATATGCCAGGTTTCAGCCTGATCTTGGGTATTTACTTCTAAACCTTTCAAACTACTGGTTTCTAATTAAAATTATGACACGCTCTTTTAACAACAATATCCCGGTATGTAGGGATCCTGCATACCTTTCAAACCTTTCATAAGGAAAATAGCCTTAATTTGCAAGTGAGGTTTATTGTTTCAGTGGCTTTAGGTAATGCACCCTCTTCAGAAGCAGTTTGTCTCATCAGTGTGCTTGCAGGAATGTGACACAGGAGACCTGTCTAGAGACAAATTCAAGGAAAGTTACCGTGTCAAAGCCTCAGTTTTCAGTAAAAAGAAGTTCTTCCTCACAGATAAGTACAATATTTGAACTGAGGGTCGAGCCTAACTAGTGCTGCTAGGAAGACTCTTCCTGGGACTCCAGGGAGAAGTGTTACCCACCCTGGGAATGTCTCACTGTCCCTCATCAGCAGTGCTTCAATCCCAAGTACCAAAATGAGAGAGCTTCTGTTGCTGCCCATGCCATGCAAAGGGATGCCTTTGCTGCTGCCACTTCAGGGCTGAGGGAATTCTCTTTTTTCTCACATACAGACATTAAATGTCAGCGTCAGCAGCTGGTGTTCAGCAGCCAACACCATCAGAGAGAACATCTCGATGGCCGTCACTTCAGCCTTGGCAGGAGAAGCAGGGCAAATGCAAATGCAGGCAAAGCTGTGCACCGGCCAACACACTAGCAGGGAAACACCCTTTAGCGGTATTTATCCTTCCACGCGAGCTCCAGGGGGGCCACCACCTCCTCAGAGCAGAGAGTCCTATGAAGGGTGCCTGAAAAGCACCCATGGCTATCCCAGGAAAAACTGCTTTGCACTTGGGAGGGACTCCTACAAACAGACACAGTGGCAAAAGGTCTGTGGGAATTGACCCCTTGGGGAAGCCTTCAGGACGATGCAGCCGGCGCGGGGGGGGGGAGCAGACACAACAAGGAGAAGATGAACAGCTCCAACATTGATCATTGGCTGTGGGGATGGTGGATTTTTGCACCTGCAGCCACACCTTGGTGATGCAACTGAGGACAGCATGGGCAGAGGAGCCCCCCCTGCAGTGCCCTCTCCCCAACTAATTTCCTACCCCGACTCTGCTGGTGAACCTCCCTTCAGTTTGCCCCATCACTGCACCCTCGGGGTGAGGTAGGCAGAATACTGAGGTACAGCTCCTCTCCCTCTTCTCTCCGGGCCCACAGCAGACCTGGCCAACGGCCGCCAGCACACCTGCGCGGCCCGCCAGCACGGCTCCCCCCAGGCGTTCGGCAACACCGTCCATCACAGCCACTTAACAGTCGAGCTTTTCTCAAAAAAAAAAAAAAAAATCAAAACCAAAACCCCAAAAACCAAACAACAAAAAACCCACAAACCTTTCCCCCCCATACAGCGGTGCTTTTTTCAAGGAAAAAAATCCAAAACCAAACCGCAAACGCCAGCTCGGCGCTGCTGGCTGCGCTCCCCCGCAGGTACCCCCCGTTGTCCCCGTCTCGGCGAGAGCAGGTGCTCGGCGCTGCCACCGCCCCAGGCCCGTCCCCCCGCCCCCGGCGGCGGCACCTTGCGAGTCATCCCGGCCCCCCGCCCCGCTCCCCCGCCCCGGGCGGCCGTCGGGTGTCGCTTCCCATTTCACTTGGAGATATTTTCGGGTGGCGGGAGCCGCCTCGTCATTTCCGCCAGGAGAAAAAGACACCGGCGCAGGAGCCGCGGCCGCGAAGAGCCGCGGGACTTGGCGAGCAGAGCCGGGCACAGCCGAGCCAGCCGCCCGCTCCGCCACCGCTCGGGAACTGACCCCTCGGCGGAGTGGGGAACCGCCACCGCTGCTGCTGCCCGTGGGTCCGCGGGGGCGGGAGGCGTCGGAGCGTGCCACCGCCTCCTCCCCCTTCCTCCTCCTCCTCCCCCTCCTCGCCGAGCCGGCAACATGAACTGAAATCCCCTGGGAGGCACAGAGGCGGCGAGCGAGCGAGCGGAGCGCAGGGAAGCAAGGATTTAGAGGCTCTCTCCTCCTGCAGCCGCCGTTCGGGCTACGGGCAGCGCGGTCCCGCCACACCGCACAGCCTCAGCCCTCGCCCGGAGAGCGGCGGCCGCCTGAGCCCCGCACCCCCGATCCCCTCATGGCCCTCATCATGGAGCCCGTCAGTAAGTGGTCGCCGAGCCAAGTCGTCGACTGGATGAAAGGTGAGGAGCGGCGCCGGCGCTGCGCGGTGCCACTCTCCCATCACCCCCCCATCCTCACAGGTGCGGAGAGCTGCGCGGCTTCCCCCGTGCCGGGGTCCCGCCTCCCAGCACCGCCGGCTACCCCCACGTTTCGACTAGGAGGTGGAAAGGAGGGGGGAGGCCGTCGGGGCCACGCGGCCGGGGCGAAGGAGTAGCGCGGGCGCTGGCGGTCCCGGGCTACCCTGGGGCGAGGGGCTGCGCTTTCCCCTCCGCCCCCAGGTGCAGAGTGGGGGCGGCTGGCGACCCTCGGTGGCCCATAAAGCAAGGTGGAGGAGGGGGGCGGGAGGAATGCTGTGCCCGGGGTAGACCGGGATGCTGCCGGGCGGCGGCCGCGGTGTGGCGATGGGGCTTCCCCCCCTCCCCCAGCAGCGAGGGGAGGCGAGGAGCGTGGTCGGCTGCTCCCGATGCGGTGTGAAGTGACTCGCGAAATAAAAGTTTAACCCAACCTGGGGCGTTCGCCCGTGCCGGGGGCATGGCTGCAACCGCGCCCCGCGCGGGGGCCGGGGGGCCGAGGGGGACTCCGCGGGCGGCGGGGCCGGTGGGTCGGTCCGCGCCTTCGGGAGTGCTGGGGATGCCGTGACGCCCTTTCCCGCCCCCTCCGCCCACGCTGCCGTGAAACCGCCTCGCCGGGCGAAGTGCTCTCAGACTGGGCCGAGGACACTCACGCGTGGGGGGTGGTGATCCCCGTCCGCAGGGGCGGCATTTAAAGATCGGTGATTTACATTACCCTGGAAGAGTCTGCTGGGCTGACGTGTGTTTGTAGATGCCGCCTTGCCCCTCCCGCTCCCTCACCTGTCCTCCCCCAAAATAAAGCCTAATGAGAATAAAATTTGGACTTTCTGGAAGTGCTTTTCTGTTATTCTGCGTGTACCAACTTCAATATCCTAATGTAAAAAGGTGTGGGAGTTTTTTTTGTTTGTTTGCTTTTTCTGTTTTTTCTGTTTTTTTTTTTTTTTTTTTTTTTAATTACCTTTAACTTAGGCTGCAGCTGCGTTTTGAATAAATCACCATCTAGTATTATATATCTTTTAATAAAGATAGAATGACCGGATGGGTACAACTTTTGAACAACTGTTACATTGTGGGAGTTCTTTATAACTTGCTGCGTGCTACTAATGTGACAGTTTCATCATCCTTAAAATTTCAGGCATATAGCATATGTTTTCAGTTATTCAATCCTGGCATTTATAGCTGTCGAGTTGCAATTATATTCAGTAACATAGATAGTTTTCCTTTTTTTTAGGTGTTTTCAATCCATAGAATAATAATAATAAAAAAGAATAATGCGATCCTTCATCTGCTAAAAAATTTGTAAGTATTAATAACAAAAATTGAAGTAGCGACAGATGATCAGTATTAAAAGCAAACCCTTTTCAACCTCATAGTGTTTTATTACAGCTATTTACCTTCCAACATTTTTACTTCTGAAAAAAAAATTGTGTAGGAGTTTTTTTGAGATCAATGTCTGAGATGCCTCCCCCATATTTTGGGAATGCAGAAGAAATAATGATTTTGCAGATGGTGCATTTTAAAAACACTTCAAAAATGTAATACATTAAGTACTTTTATTAAATGATAGTTGAAGTACATTGCATACTTTGCTTTTGTACTACATCAATATAAAATCAGTTATTTAAAAACAGTAAGCTAAATGATTAAAATTGTGAGGCTGGGTCTGTTGTTAGAAACCTGTGACTAACACACAGAACTGTATATCAGTTTATAAAATAATTCTGTGAAGTTTACAAAAAAAAAAAGCATTTATTGCCATCACACCTACTTTTTGGATTATGAAGCTTGCTTTTTAGCATTTAACCTGCTTATTTTGGTGGGAATGCTCGGTTGTTTCTCTGGAGAACTTTCATTTTTACTGAGCAAACCCATATATGTTGCTTCAAGCTTTCATTTTGAATTCTGAATTGCAGATTAGCCTTCATTTAGAGTGAGGTGCAAATAAATCAAGCACCTGCCTTTGATTAGCCCTGTCTGAGGAAAACCACCTTGACAGCCACCCTAGTTTCAGAAGTTGAGCCTGGAGATGAGCATGACCAGCAGCTGTGGGCAGGTCTGGTCCTGTCTGATAGATCACACCTTGCAGAGTTTGGAGAAAGGATAAGGGCAAGTGGTCTTGGCTACAGCAACTTTGTTTTCCACACTTACCATTTGTAGCATTGCAAACATTGTTATTGAAATCAGTGTGAAAAAATGTTCTGCTGCTGCTTTAAAGACATTGTCTCCAACAAATTAGTTTTCTGAAAGGCTTAAAAATAGCTTGTTTGTGTTTTAAGAGGTATCCAAGACAGTTCTATGAAGAAAACATGAATGTGTCTCTGACATGAGAACTTTGGGGTGAATGCATTAGTGGTCTTCGCATTAGCAGCAGTCAAGTCTGGCTTGCATAAATTACATTAAACTTCAAGATTTGAGAATATTTTGCTGATTTATTGAGACTATTTACAGATTTATAAATGTTGAACTCGGTTTTAACCTCTTCCTTGAAGTAAGTGCCCTGCTATGTAATATACCTGCTCAGAGCAGCTCTGTAAAGAGCATTCTTCAAAATAGATTTCAATGTTCAAAGCAAAATCTTTCCTGAAAGAAAGAAAATCCTACTGTTTAACATTGTTTACAGTTATCTGAAAGTAAGGGGAAATGAAACACTTTAGATTTTATTGCTCTCAGTGTTTTTGTGATGGTCTTGCTGGTATGACCTGAACGTTTGCAATAAAAGGCCCTGTCTGGAATTCTTTATTTAGGCAAAAGAGCTGTTACTTCAGTGGCATTTTGTTCAGGGCAGTGATAAGGCATCGAGCCTAATATTAAAAGATGTGAGAAATGAAGACAGAAACTAACTTCCTGCTCGGAAGTTAGACAAAAGTGCCAAGCTCTGGGATGGGTGGCTGGATAGGAGCATGCTTCAGACCATGGGTATTCATGGAATACATACAGTCTCTCCAATATCTTCTCATTTTTTAATTCCCTGGTAAACATGGTTGGCCTATGTATCCTTTAATATCCTATATTGCCGCTGAGATATAGAGTTGTACCTGGAACTGGCTATGCCAGTAGGAGACTATCTACATTTTGGCCTTTGAAAATGTGTATGATAAGAAGCTGTGGACCGAAGTACCAGCTAAAACTTTGCAAATGAAAATGACAAAACAAGTGGAGCCTGTGTCGGCACATGAGTTTTGGTATGGTTTAAAATAAACCCACAGACAGAAGATTAATTGTCATAGAGCTGGAAAAAGAGCAGATGGATTAGCTCATCTCTCCCACAGGATGGCATATTATATGTGGAGGATAAAATGAATATTTAAATTGATTCAAACTGTGTATTATTTTGCTTTTCATATATTTAGGACTAATTTTAAAGGCCCTGCATGGATAAGTGAGCTGAAACTATGTCAATCACCTCCTCTGCCTCCCCTTTGGAGGACATGTGTGAATCCCACTGCTGCGTTGCAAGATGATGACACGTTGCATAGGCGAGTGTCATCAAATGTCATGGGTTTCACTGACTCGGGAAAAGAACATGTCAGATGTGTTTTAGATTTCTGAGGTGCTGAGGAAACTCAAAGATACGCACTTACTTTCCAAACATCAGGATGTTTTTAGCTGAGTCTTGTAATTTAACTTATTTTGTCTGAGGTTATTTATAATGGTCGTAGTTTGATAAGGACTTGCTGCTTTTAACAATATTCTAGTTTTAATTCAGTACCAATCTCTGGATGGCAGAATCTGTTCAAGATGCAATCCACCTGGAAAAATTTACATTACTTTATCTAACAAAGTTTAAATATTTATTTTTTGTTTGCTGAATGACAGCTCATAGAGCTTATACTAAGCTCATACAGCTTATACTGTTGTAATGGTAGTCATACTGAAGAAGCTGACATCTGAGGCATGGAGTTGCTCTAAAGGCTTCTAATGCTATGGAATAGGAGCTTTTTACTTTTATAAAGTCTACTTTACCAGCGTTTAGAAGCGTGTAGATATTTAGGAGGACTGCGGGAAGAGAAGGAGAGACACTAATTTGCTAGCAAAAAAAAACTAGCATGCAAAAGCCCCCTTATTTGGATGACTGAATATTACATGGATTTAAGAACTGAGTTTCTGTCTGCTCTTTACATACAGAAGTTCATGTCCATTTTCAGTAGCATGTGTGTTTGCATGGATTCATCATGGGCTGCTGACAACTATGTTCCACTTGGTGGGATGAGAATTACATATTATCCATCAAGAAAACGCAAGAATTTGCGGGAATGGTCTGAAATGAAAGACTCTAATGCTCAATGATTACTTTAAAAAATATATTGCCGTGGGGATTCTTTAACTCATGTTCCTGCATGTGCAGAGCCCTAGAACTTCTGTGGCAGCACCCAGGTCCTGCTGCTGTTCCTGAACCATCAGGTAGCAGCAGAGAAGATTGTGAAGGCACAAACCTTCTCGCAGCACTTGGATCAAGCGAATGGATTTGGGTCTTAAAAACAGTAAAGATGACTGTTGTATTCAGAGTCTCCATCAGACCTACCTGATTTTTTGTCTTGGCTTTTTCTGAAGAAGCCTGTTGTGGACAGAATCCAGGAGAGAGATTTTTCTGGAGTGTAGACTGGACTACAGTGCTAAAAAGGCCTGTGAGCATCTACTTTATGGTAGAGAGGAGATGCTCTTTCACATATGTATGTGCCTCATTTGGGGCTTTCAATTTTGTCCTTTTTGTTTTTTCAGTGGTTTATTGAGTTAAAGGTACTTGGTTATGCTAATTCCCTTCGTATTGCTTTTGGTAGGGCCATTAACAAATGCGACTATTAGAAACAATACGGAAAAGGCTGAGTTGTCTCATGGAAACAAAAGCTGGATATTTAAGAGTATGAAAAATACTTGGATTCTGAAACTTTAGTTCCTTATGAAGCTTTTGTAGATAACTGATGAGCTGCAGAGTAGTCATCAACTTGAATAGTCATTGCTCAGTGCCATATGTGGAATAGATCAGGTGTTTTACAATTTGTCAGCATTAAGACTTCTCTTTTCTCCCAAGAAAAGCAAAGTGAAATTTTGCAGTATCAGAAGGTACATGTACTACTCCATTAGCTTTGAAGCGATGCTGTTAAATGGAGTTAAGACTTTTACTGTAATGTCTAGCAAGAAAAGCTGTAGAAAAATATTATATAGTTGGACCACAATTATGATGAACTCCTGAACTTTTAAATGTATAAATAGTTATTCTATTTGTAAGAAAGTAATTAGAATTTTAGTAAGACAAGTTGAGGGTCTGTTTGGAGAGGAGAGTGTATACAAAGACTGATGGTCAAGGGTCAAACTGCGCTATTCCAAACCTTAGTTTTAAGGACTCGAGCTTTAAACCTTTAAACCTGTTGTGCCAGCAGCACTGGAAGATCTCTCTCTTTAGCTTGTTTATTTTTCCTGCAGATCTCTCACTTTTTGCTTGCCCTTCTGACATTAGGAGTTTTAGCAGTATCAGCGGCCACCACATCAGTCACAGTGATATGTTTTGGAGCATCTTGGTTTGTGATTAGAAAACCTCTCCTGCCATTTTTTTATCAGCAGAAAATGAAACTGCAATTGCAACTGGGATGTGTCAAAGCCTAACAGCCCTGGTGTTGCCATAGCAAAGGCAACGTTACATAAGCAGCCACTCTGCAAATAATTCGTGCAGCCAAATTTCAAGCATAGCATGAGAATTCATTTCTAAATTAATGATCTTTTTGGGAGGGAGCTTTCCTAGATGAGATGATCTCACTTGCTAACAAAATTAATGTGTTAGTTGTGAAAATCTTTTTACACTGCCCATTTACACCTTTATTTTGTTTGAACATATTGTTCTGTTTCTGAAACATCTGTTAGTTTAAATATGGCCTCACAATATGTTTTCTCAAGTGGTTTTGAGCAACAGTTCAGCAAAGCTCTATATTCTGATCTTATTCAGATTTATTTGCACACTGCAGTATTAAACCAAGCAATTTACAAATGCCTTTTCTGGTTAATGGGTGTCAAGAATTTTGCAAGGCAGTGATATAAACCAGATCACTTTTCAGATGAGAGTTTTGAAGTATATACAAATGTATTTTTAGAATCTTTGCAAGTAGTTGTCTATTAGTGGTCTGACAATAGTAAAACTGGCAGTTTTATCTTGTAAAACCTAAATTGGCAAATGGTCTAGCCTTTCTGTCTTATCCTCAGACGTGCAGATAACCATTTTATCTCAGTAGAGTTACTGTAGCATTTGATTGTACTGTGTTTCTCAGAGTCAATTATTAATATTTGTTACTGACTTCCAGAGAAATAGGGAAAAGCTGTTTCCTGAGAAAATTCTTCATGCAAGTCTTGCTATCAAAGGTATGCAACCAGGAGAAAGAAAAAGCTTGTTCCTCAGGCTCCCTTGCTATGTAGATGTGTTTTCTTTTTTATTGTTTTCTTTTTTTTCCCATGCAGTTACAGTTTCCTTATCAAATCCTAACATAGTTAAATAAATGATCACCTGTAGCAAGCATTTGCCTTTAGCAAGATAACTTAACTTTAGATTTCCAGATCCAAATAAAACAAAACTGCTACTATCACACTGCTTCAATAATTTACTTAATGAAACCTTTAAACCTTCAGTTTAGAAGCTGAATACTTATCGAAATAAATGCTGTAGGATAAGGGTTCCCAAATACCTTACTCAAAAGAGTGTAGTTGTGGAAGGGCTGTGTCGTGAAACTGTGAAATCTTATATTCTCTTCACTCATCTCTTCTAGCTTTTCAAATGCATCCATTTTTTCTAAAATGGTGAAGTAATGAGGTGGAGATGGGTTGTATTTTGCAAGAAGAAAAAAAATGAGGGCCCTGTATTGGGCCCATGTTATAGTCAAAATACAGAGGAAAGCAACTGCCATGTGAACCTATTTGCAGCACAGTGCAGGGAATTTACTTTCTTCTTGTGGGACAGCTGGACTTAGCAGGACATTTGCTCTTGAATTTAAAATAGCTGACTGTCCAAGAGCAATCATCTGCTGCTCTTGATAATGCTCCTTTCCTGCAATTGAAGGGTGAAGGGCTGGAAGACACAGGCCCATTGCTCTGGTGCATCCAAGATCTGGAATGCTACCTGAGCATCTGTTCATACATACATTTTGCCCTCACCGTATATGAGGGTTAGCAGATGTCTGGTAGATGAAACAAATTTTTCCCTTGAGGTTTTCAGTGTAGGCATTTCTCTTACTCAAAGGTAATTTAGTGCTGTGTGTATCAAGACATCTGAAAGCACTGGAGGCTTGAAAACCTAGCCCTTTTTCTTCTTCTTATCTGCCAAATAATGTTATCTTTGAGAAAATAGCCGTGAGTGTGATCTTGCAGGGTTCTCAGCATTTCAAGTTTATCCTTTAAGTAGAAATTTGGGGCACTTGGTACCTCAGATGAGGTGCCTAGAACAGTAATTTCCAAGTGTTTGGCCTTACATGATTAACATCTGCTACAGTACCATATGGTGGGGATTTTCAAGTAAACTGTTAATTAATATATGAGTGTGCCAGAGTAAGCTGTAATTAAACTATATTCAGCTGAAGTGTTTTATTTTAATACAGTGGGATGCGAAGTGCTGTACTTTTGTATTATACCTTTTCTGTTGTGTGAAAAAGAGGGTAAAAATCTGATAAGAATTAGTTGAGCCTTTACGTTAAAGGTTCAAGTAGCTTTTTTTTTTTTTTTTAATAAATAGTTTAAGACTCACATCAGCATCAAACATCTATTGATTTAAGTGGCACAGGTTCTTGGTAATGCTGAATTTTGCCTTGTGAACGCTGTGGAGACTCCTCTGCTAGGATTTTGCTGATGTCTACTGTGGGTGGTCAGTGGATGTCCAGCTGAGCTGCGCAAGTTTATAAGTCATTTATAACTTCATATATTGCTGATAGGGCCATGTTTGCGCTGCTTGGTTTGGTATCACCAGTGGAACAAAATCTTCATGTGCAAGCTGGCCAAAGTGGTCTGGAGGAATGTTGAGGTGGGAGCTAAGGGTGTGCATGAGCCATGGTAATGCTGGGACCTGCTCCTTGGCACTCTTACATTTGTCAGGATGGACATACCCATGGATACTGCCGAGCAGCTGGCTGGGTCACCTCTAAATGGCACTTGCCTCCCACAGAGGATTGTAGAAGTTTATAATATTACTGTTTTTGTTAAAGTGTAGAATTTATTTTTAGTTTAGCCAGATCTGCCAGTCACCAATAGCTACAGCTATAAATGACCTATTTTAAAATAGAATCTTCCTCTCTGGCCTTCCTTCCTTCTCTCTCTCTCTCCCTTCTCTCCTGATAATATTTACATCAATAAGAAGGTGAAGAAAACCTTCCTCTGCATAATGAGGCAAGGGTAAATATAGGTGGGACATTCTGGTGTTGTCTGAGTAGTTCACTAGATGACATTCTTCCTTCTGAGTCAACAGTGAAGTCCTTCATGGGAGTGACAAGAGCCCTTAGTGTTTTTAGAAAGATGTCAACCTGAACTTGTGACCGGGTGTGGTTGCTGAAGGCTTGCTTCATTCTTCATAATAATTGGAGAGTTAGCTCTAGCTCCCCGATTAAATTCCAGATTAATAATTAAAATCTTTGTAATTGAATTCCCCTCATTGATATCCATGACTGGCATGGCTTCCTTTAACTGGTTTGTAGTTTTATTGGTTGCCTTCACATGGTGAATATTTTAATTTGCAAGGTGCAGTGCCGGTTTTGTCCTTATTTTGTTTCAGATTTTTAAGAAATAGTGGTGGAGGGACCTTTTGTATGCAAAAGAAAAGTTGCTCTCTGAAATAATAACATGTTGTGTACAGTCAACTATTGTGAATCGACACTTGTCCTGCTTTCTGTGCACCTTTTAAACACCAAGCAAACAACAATTTTCTTCTTTATTATTCCAGTTGAAGTGTGACTGAAATATGGGGTGGCATATCCAAAAAGTACCTTCTTGAGTGTTCAGTGTTGGTTGACTTCTGGCTGGCTTGTTTATTGTTGCTTTATTGCCATGGAGAGAACCGTGTGCCCTTCATCTCCATTTCTCTTAAGAGGTCAAGCATGGCTCTTTTTGGCAGACTTTATTTTATTAGAGCTAATATGAAAAAAATAATCTGTTAGTGTGGTTTTATTTTTATAGTCTGCTTCTACTTATTTCCAAAACTTTCTGTAAGTGCATGGTGATGAAGTAGTCATTACTGCTTTTCATAGAGGTGTTTATTGCCCTTTTCAAATACTGCAATCTTCAAACATTTTCAAATAAAACTAAATATACATTAGTTTTACCTGAAGTGTGGATGCTTATTGTTTCTAAATTTTTTGTTGTATCTTTTTTAGTATAGTCTTGGGTGTTATGCCCCACAAGTCCTCTTGAAGATACCTGTGATTGGTAATTTTGCTGTTGGGTACGGGACTTCAAAATCAAATGTAGCATTCATTACTTTAGCTGTTATTTCATTATATATTTTAAACCATATGGATCTTAGCTGTTTAATGCAGTCTGTTTTCAAAAACCTATTTCTGGAGCCCTGATAACTGATTCTAAGAGCACAGTGTAGTGTGAATAATTTGCCATGCTCTACGTATGGATTTGAGAGAAAGAGGTTCAGCCTGGAAGCATAGTCATTGTACATAAGGAATTTCTATGTATGTGTCAATCTGAACATTTGAAGGAAGGAGGACAGTTTATCATTAGAAAAATAAGAAAGTTTGTTATATGACAGGACTGGACTCCCTGAGAGCAAATAAACTAATTTTTTAAAAGGACTGGATACTTCATAGCCTTCAAAGGATTGTTTTAAATGTCTGCTTTAGCAAATTGCATTACTGGCATAGCATTTAAATGATTGAATGGGTTATGATGAAGCTACCACTAGCAACTACAGAAAGTAAAATGGTACATATGCAATCATGAAAGTGAAACTTCTGTATTCCTAAGATTAGCATGTTTCCTTTTCGTCTAGTTTTAAATGAAGGATTTGGTGTTCCTACTAGCTACCTTGCCTTGAATAAGGCAGCTGAAGAGTCATGGCAAAGCTAATGAAGGAGTGCTAGCCATTTCTCTGATGGAAATGTCAGCATTTGCCAGCGTACAAACCCAAGGTCTTGGGAAAAAACAGAACACTTTTCTATGCAAATATATCCTGTGGTACTATGTAGTATTCACTAGATGAATAAAAGATGAATTTTCTTGCAGAAGGCTAAAGGTAATTTCTTCTTTTCAGTTTTCAGTTACTAGAAGCTTACTAAGGTAGTTTACAAGGAGCTCACTGGTTCTGTCTTGGTCAATAAAACCCTTTTCTGTTACTTATTTGGCCATCATCTAGTTTCTGTCTTCCATCCGAACTGTTGTCCCTCAGCTCGCTGCAAGCCACACTGAACTATTCAATTATGAACTGGAGGTAACTAACACTAATGAGTTATGAATGAGTAAACCTGAACAGACTGGACAATTAGTGACTGCTTCTGGTGGTGTTATCAGATCATAGGGTTTTGCACGTCCTCCTGAGACAATGCTTTCCAAAGTGGGTTATAATGGGGTGCTGTAGGTGGCTGTCTGGGCATCCGAATACCAGGGACTGTGAAACAGGGGGCTTGAATTTGCAGGATACCCTGTTCTGCATGTTTTTCACCTCTGCAGATCTGCCCAAACTCCTGTTTAGGGGAATGAGTGCTGTCTGTGTAATAGAATAACTTACAAGGTAACTTTAATATGTGATGCCTTCCTTCAAAAAAACCCCAAAATTAAGCAAAAATTTGTTTTGTAGCTGAAAAGAAGGTAAAGCTGAATAAAAACTTTGCTGTCTTATTTTAGAATATGTTTGTTCTTCAGTGGATAATATATTGTAGGCTGTGGTGAAAATTGTGACATTTTAGATCCAAAGGAAAAACGAACATGCTCATAACTTTTCAGTTACATATGTATGAAATTGATTCAACTAACAGGCAGAATTAAATAACATCTAGAAATTATAATGTTGTCTTGTCATTTCATTAGGTTTCCTCAGTTTGTATATGTTCAGTAATGTGGTCCACCCTTTACAAGGTAATTGACTTGTATTTACCCTAAGAATTAAAACTTAAAATTTTAAGCCTATACTGTCTCCTTTAGTGCTTTCAAATACTGTAAGGAGTTTCCTGCAGAAAACTGTTTTGGTAAATCTTACTAAATCAAAATTCACCTCAAGAAAGAATTAAAATGAGACCTCTGAAGGAAAAGATTGATGTATGTTGGGATTTAGTTTCAATCAATGATAAAATTGTTTCTAAAATTACAGATCTATCTAATTTACTTTTCTTTTGATAGGATCTTTGAAAGTGTTATGGCAGTTCAAAAAGCTGTAGCTCGAAGTTTTTGAGTTCGAAGCATCTCAGTAATGTCAAATGTTTCGACTGTACTCCCTAGGAAAAAATGGCTTCCAGATTATAGTAATTTAAAAATGAGCAAATAGATAGCAATAGCTTTTTAGTGACATGATCAGGTATTTAAATCTCAAGAGGTCATTTGTTTTTGTTTACTGCTTAGTATTTTAGGATTTTTGTGCCACTGTGAAACAGCACTAAATAGTAGATTTTAAATGGTTTAATGGTAAACATCAGCCATCAGTGTTGAGAAAAATAGATCCATGTAGCTCCTCTAGAAGAATGCACCCTTCTTGCATGTAATCAAGCACCATAAGAACAATTGACCTGAATGAACTTTGGATCAGTTCTTAAATGTGCTCCCTTTAAAGTTATTATCATTTGACAGATGGGGCATAAACTAGCTAGGAGTTCAGAAAGGTCAAGTAAGGCCAGCTATAAAGAGATGTCTGCCTGTGGTTTTTGTGTGTGTGTGTTTCATTTTTGTTTTTCTGGGCTTTTTTTTCTCCCTTTTTTTCCCCCCTTCCCTTAATGACTTTTTGCTGTGGCATATGTAACTTTATTTAAGTTTGCTCCGTGCATTCTAATCCAATTGCAGTGTTTAGTCCAATGAATGTATTTGGTTGTTTCGAATTTTAGCCCCTTCTTTTTTTTTAGCATTAAACGTGCATATTTAATTAGGATATGTTATTAAAGATTAGATTCTTACAGTAGGATGTGTGTCAGCTCTTGAAATGAAGTCATGCTTGTCAGGAGACAGTAAATAATAAGCTTAGTAAGGTTTAAAAGATGTGTCTTGCAAAACATTAGCCCCTGTAATGAGTGCAAAGTGGCAACAGCATATATATATATCAATTGTTTTTCTCCAGTGGATCTGTTTGAATACAAGTTTTCTTAATTTGAATTAAATTTTCTTTTGCAAGTTTAATGAAACAAGCAAGAAGGGATGTTTGTCTTTTGAGAAACCACAGTTTCCCATCCCAGAACAATGACTTGTTTTGAACTGAAGGGGAACAATCTGACATTCATACAATATCTTGTAATCTCTGTTCCCAAAACCACGTTAAAAATAAGAAACTGCTGTCCAGTGAAAATCCCCATTTAGCTACAAGGGGGAATCTTGGATTCCCAGCTTTGCTTTCAGAAATATCTATATTTTGTTCTTCATTTTATCCAGAATCTTTTCTTACTCCTGGGAACAAAGGCTTGGAGCATAAGGTCTCCTGTATGCTTAAATACCGTGAGCATCCTGGCTGGTGTGTGTGTGTGTGCGTGTGGCTGGTGTGCCCAGGGTGGCATTGGCAAGAACAAGACTTGGAGACAAGGATGCATCTGTCTCCATCCTAATTTGATCAGACAAAACTGTCTGCAACCATGCCCTGAAAGATTAAGAGCAGATTTTGATGACTGTGGTCTTAAATTCAGGCATCTAATTTCTGTCTTTAAGTGCATGAGTCTCTCTGTGGGCCTGGGCAGAATAACTCCTCTGCTAATAATCTTTGCAGTGGGTTTTCCATTGATGTTTCTGATGCATCCCCTGGCCCCTGTGGCACAAGGAGCAGCTGATTTAGCTCTTCTTCAGGGTGTACCTCTATCCTGAAGCAAAGGGGGAAGTGAGAACAGTATGTTGTGATACAAATGTATGATGTGGAAAGCAGACTAATTTAAGTGGAGAGCAGAAAAAAAGGCATGCTATGCATATACACATATTCTCAGCCACTTTTGTTTTATGTTATCTTTTTTCATTTTTTTAAGTGATATTCATAACATTTTTGAAATTGTATGTATGAAATAAGTGCTTGACTCAGGCCCCATGTGCTATGGGATATAACCCTGGGAAAGAGAAATTGCCTTTGCAAATGAGCAAATATTTCACATAGACTAATAAAAGGAAAACAAAACCAAAGAAGTAACGAAGAAAATTCTGCTTCTTCACTAATACAGGGATGCCAGTAACCAAACATAGTATCTAACGCTGAAACTAAGTAGCCATTAGGCGGAGTAACAGCATATGGCTGTGGGTACCATGCTGCTAGAGGCACAGTTTTTTGCTAAAACACTAAACTTCCGTACTTAGTAGTGGAAGACCTAAGGAATGCTACATTTAATTTTGTAAGAACCTATTATCCCACATGTATGAAAAATATTACAGAAAATGGTTCTTTATACTGCTGATTTTTATTTTCCCATGTGTTGCTGGACCCTCCATATTGCTCACATTACTGGGGAGTTACCAGTATTTCAGCAGCAGGTGAAGAGGCTGCTCATCACCAGTTCTATCCCAAGTCCTCTGGCTCCTCCTCACTACAGAGGAGGAACAAGGTTTAAATGCCTTGTCTCATCTTTACTGTAAGTGCACTGAAGCATTTCTAGCAGACTGGCTGCTCTTTTTTAATGAAAGAAATTTGTCTTGTAACAGCTTTATATGCCCAGCTAATTAAAACCACTCCATTATATTACTCTCCATATATCCTGTTTGGTAGGCAGAAATTGTTTGCTCTTTGACAGATTCATTTCTCGCTGATGTTGGTTTTGTAGGACACTGCTGTCTGGGGCTTGTATAACCTAGAAATAATAAGACATTAAGGCATTTTATATATTCAAAAATACAAAAATTTGTTAATCATTAACACAGAAAACACTTTCAGTCTTGTTTAGCATCATAAGGTACAGTTTGTTGTGTGTATGTAAATGCCTCAGCTTTATGACAAGACTAAGTTGAGGGGCATTTGGTTTGATACATGCAAAATGGGAATGTGTTTTCAACAAAGAAACCATTACAAGACACTGTATGCCTTTGCTAGCAACCTTTTTAGAAGCTGTTAGGCATGAAAAATGCCCTTAGTGAAGAGGCAGGTTTGTCTGTACTTTTGTAGGCACTCAGTGTTGGTTGATGCCCTTCAGTTTAATGGAAGCCGTGTGTGTTTTCCCAGTAGCCTCCTCATTGCAGTGCTTTGATTTCTTCCACACACATCTGAGTGTGCACAGGTGGGACTTGAAGCCTGCTATGCCCTGTCACTCCTGATTTGAGACCTGGAGGTCTGAGGACCTTCACTCAGCTGGGAAGCTAAATTGACTGTTGAGATGGATTCACCTTCTAAGCAAATCATGCACACCCTGTGTTTCCTCCTACCTTTTTCCCGTGCCAAAAGCTGTGAGGTGGGCTGAGGATTAACAACCCCATTAACTTTTGTCCCAGCTGCCAAGCAGTCCCTTGACAAATTCTTTGGTGATCATGTTTGTGTTGATTCTGTAGCAAATTGAAATGGGAAAAATTTGTTATTAGAGGCTTAACATTTCACAAATGAGGTTTCTGTTCAATATATTGTTGATGAACCTGTTGACCAAAAAAAGTCGTGTTCTTTTTGCAAACACAAGAGTCTCAAAAATGAAGATCAACCAACCCCACCTCCCCAAAAGGAAGGGACGGAGAGGGACTTGAGTAGGCACCTTTTGTCCCTAAGTAGAGAGGCATGCACCAAGGACATTGTTGCCTGAATGGCACAACAGAAAAGGTCAGTTATTGTGTAGGTTATTTGGAGGAAGAGATCTGATAACCAAATGATAATTGTGCACACTTCAGTAGGAGCCATCACTATTTGCCATCTGGTTCACCATTATTCTGACTGAATGCATGAGAGGAGAGAGCATTAGTAACTTGTAACCCTGTATTTGGGGAAGGGCTTGGTGACAGAAACCAACCAGATGGGTGCCTCTTGTCTTAGACTCTGTAAATGCAGGCCCTGTATAACCTAGTTTGTTATACATGAAAAGAGAGAGGCAATGTATGAATAGAAGGAGAAAGAAGAGTACTGCAAGCTTTTTGTTTCATATAGGTTATCCGATTAAATTATTTTGAGTAATAGGAAACCTGTTGGTGTAAAATTCCTGCCTGCTATGAACTGTAGGGCTGCTTTGATCTTGCTCAATGCTTGTCACTGTTACAATGATAAGTGAGACAGTACAAAACAAACTTTGTGTGTGCTGATGAAAAACAAACAAATACACCATCAAAATCTATTTCAGAAGCTCCTTGAAGCTGTATGAGAAATATTAGAACTTTGACAAAGTATTGATATGTGGTATTGCTGGGGATATTGGCTGGATCTGCATCCCATTTGTTATGAGGGCAGGAAGGGCTTCAGTACACATTGCTCAGTAAGTTGCCAATTATGACTGAGATCATAACAGGACTTAAAAGATTTTTTTAAAGTGCTCTACAGATAAGATTAAGAGATATCTGATGAGTCTGTATAGTATGCTTGTGTGTTAGAACAAGTTCAAAATATCAGTTTGGGTTCTGAATGAGAACTCTTATTAATGATGTCACAGTAAATGTTTACATTGTTGTAAGCTCTAGCTTTTATTTGTGCCAGTATTTGTTATGGCTTTTAAAGGAATCTTTTTGATGGTATTTATGGACTTTCTCAAGGAAAATTTGAAATGACATAATCTTACAGTTTGAGACTAAGCCTTTTCTGGTGTTGAGTTTGCATAAAAGAATTGGTGATATTAAAATGTCAAGACTAATAGGAAAAGAAGCCAACCCATTGTAATACAAAAAAAATATAGAAAAATGAAGCAATTAATGCAAGGTGTCTTGAATGAACTATACACCATTTTTGTATTGTTAATTCATAGTGGTAACATATGAAAGATGCATTTACCATACCTGAAGGCAGATCACAAGGAAGAGCAGGTGGAGACACTTTTATACTTTTGGTAGAGGGGTGAAAAGAGAGTCTTCCCTGGCTCTCGTCTTGGTCCACATTTGTGCACTTATTGGTGTGGGTGCTGAGCTCCTGATTTGTCAGCACAGTCAGCCTGTGTGCAGGGGGTCACTGCCAGCTGGTGCAGAGCTGCTGGCTGACTGGGAGGGGGGCATCTCTTGTCATAGCCCCGTGCTGGCGGGAGAGACATCTCTTACCAGTGTCCTGTGCTGGCAGGGGGGACATCTCTTACCATAGCCCCGTACCTCCCTACAGCATTCATGGATTATTAATGTGCTCACCGTGGGTGAAATTACCTGGCATGTGAGACAGGCCTGCATCCAAAGAATGTGCCCAGTAAACTCTTGTGGTTAATAAAGAAGCTTCTTTCACGTTGGTTAATCTGTAGGAGGCAAGGGGGTTTAATATTGAGTTTTTAATTAGAGTTAGGTTTCTGAAATTGGTGGCTGCCCTTGTACTAAAGTGTGTAGAGTGTGCAGAAGAGGGAAATCAGAAAGCCTCCTTAGACAGTAGGCGTGAGCTGAGACACCTGGGAAGTCCTCTAAGAAAGTCCTATAAAGAATAACTCTGTTTAACCAGCACTTAAGCTACCAGGTCTGCAACATTCTGATTCTGACTCAAGCAAAACAAAAAAGTCAAGTTTATTCATCACTCTACAGTGTGGTGAGAACCTTTGTAACAATTGATATTTTTGTCATGTTTTGAACACTAATTAGCACTTCAGATTAGCTATTAAAGGACATGAAACATTTAATCACCATGTCTTTTCTTGTTAGCAGTAGTCACTAGTGCAATGCTCTTTTTAAAAAAAATGTAGTTAAGTGAAAAACTTTTAACAATTTTATTTGGGATGCAGCAGTTTCGAAAGTTGAGATTACTGTCCTAAACAAACTACATAACTAGATTTTATTCTCCCTGAAATAGTGTTTTTAAACTCCTGAAATATTAAAATACTAATCAAATAATTCTGAATGGCTTGCAGAAGCCTAGAAGATCCTCTTTTACTGCCCCTAAATGTGTGGGCATTTTTAGTATTTGATGCGAAGGTGAATGCTTCTAGTCATGACTGAAACTAATGATTTCTCATCTTCTAAAGGTGTGCTATTTAATGAAATATTATAAGCATGTTGCAACATTGATTCTGTAACAGTGACACATTCATTGAACTGTTTTTTTCTTATCTAGTACTAGCTAGCTCTTTAAAAAGCTGTTTGGAATAGACTTCTGACTAACTTTAAAAAGGAGCACTGTCAATTATAAATTAAAGGAAAATTTATAAGCCTCAGAAATCTTGAAAATGCTGAAGCACAGCCTTTTATTATATTTTCAGCTTGATATTCAAAAGGTTCTGAATAACAGTGAAATAAACCAGCTAATTCTTCAGGGGTCCATAATTTAGGACCTTTTTCTTAAATTGAGATCTGTTCGTCTGCTCAAAATCGGCATTTAATCAAAGTAATTTTTGTGTAGCTGTTTGTATTCTAAAAATACAGAATGTGTGAAAGATTAAAAGCTATCATTCATTTTTAATAATATATTCTGGGGAACTCAGAAGGGAATGCCATGGAAAATATCAGTGAAAGTTTGCTAATCATCCCCTGTCCTTCCCTTTGCTCTTCTAAATGGCCAAGACCTGCCTCAAGCCACGGTGGGGGAAGTCTTCACAATGAATTTGTGCTGTGTGGATTTCTGCCAGCTTTGTTAATCACGAACATGGAGGTGGCTCCGTACATGCGGTGATGCCCTGGCAGTGGGTGGGGAGGCAGCACATGGCACCCACCCTGTGGGGCGGGGGAGGCAGCCTGAAACGTCGAGCAGAAGTGAGAAGATGGGGGCTGTGGCTTTTTGCAGCTTCTCCCCCAGCCTTGTGGGGAGTGGGTGTTTGGCTGGCTGACTGCCTGCATGGGGAAGCTCTGAGCAGAGGTCAGACAGGTTTTAGGTAGAGATAAGGCGTGGTCACACCGAAGTCTTCCCCAGCTGTAATGGACATGGTGGGGGACCCAAAGTACCTCTGCTGCAAGGCAGGGGTAGGGTAGGAATAGCAGTGAGTTTGTGTGTGGGAATTAGGGATGAGAGAAAGGTGACTGTTGTGGCTATTGTTCCTGCTTGTGCTGATGAATTGGGACTGGGCTGAGACACACTTTCTTCATTCCTCATGCACTGCTGGAGAAAGACAGTGGAGAGCAGGTGATGACTGCTGCAGTCAAAGGAAAAACTGAGGTGCAGGAAAAGAGATTTTTTTTGTTTGTTTGTTAGTTTCCTGTAAATGCTGAATGGTAAAGTTTTCTTTCAGATATAGCTGTGAAAATTAGGCGCAAGAAAACAATACCTTGTTAGGTTTTTCCTGCATGCCAGTGGGGTAAATTTTCCTATTGTCATTTAGAGGTTAATTAGTGATGAGGGATGGGTTTGCAGAAGAAAATCTTCTCCTTCTTTCTGGAGCTTAGCTTCTTTCCTACAGCAAGGTAAAAAAAAAAAACCACAAACCACTTCTCTGAAGGCCTGGTTGAAGTGTAGCCTTATAGAATTGTAGAATGGCTTGGGTTGGACAGGATCTTAAAGATGACCTAGTTCCAACCACCCCTGCCGTGGATGAGGACACTTTCAACTAGACTAGGTTGCTCAAAGCCTTGAACACTTCCAAGGATAGGTCATCCACAACTTCTCTGGACATCCTGTTCTGGTGCCTTGTCATGCTCATGGTGAAGAATGTCTCCCTTATATCTAATCTCAATGAACCTCCTTTCAGTTTAAAGCAATTAATCCTTGCCCTGTCACTACACCCCCTTGTAAACAGTCCCTCTCAAGCTTTCTTGTACGTCCCCTTTAGGTACTGGGAGGCTGCTATAACCTTGGTAGTAAGCAGTGGGAAAGGTGAAATTGAAGACTAAGATGCAAATTAAAAAGGTCAGTTATTACTAGAACTAAATACAATTTTATGGGCTTGACAATACAGAAAATTTTTCTTTAAAAAAGGGAAGAAGGATTCTACATACTTTACAGCTGGTAGAATCCTGAAAGTATGTTTATCCTTGACAAAGTATCTTAAGGTCTCAGAAACCATAAGATGTTACAAGCACCTCCCAAAGAGTCATCCAGGACCCTGCTTCTTGAGATTTCAGTTCAATGTTTGAGCTGGAGATCTTCTTCATGTGGGCCGTGTGTTAGGTTTGAGATTCTACACAGAGATTAACTGCTTCAAATTTAATTAACAGCTATTGCATGTTCAAAACACTGATTTATTGTGTTGTGGTTTGTTTTTTTTTTTCCTAATACATAACATGAAAAAATCTTGAAGACCAAATTCAGAACAAATGGGAATCAAGTTATTTTAACAGTATTAAAGCATTTCTGGGTAAAAACCAAAAAGGAAGAAGTCAGTTTGCCTTATGGTTCTATAAAACTGTATTAAAATTCATTTTGGAACATATTACATATATTAACACTGGCTAATAATGTGTGTTTAATGGGAAAGCTTTTTTTTAATATCTCCAAATGCTGATGCTTTTGATATTTTCATAATAGTCTAAGGTAATGACATTAATTTCTGAGACACTGTAAAGGGCATACTTAGGTCTGATGTTTATACCTTCCATAATTTCAATTAAATTATTTAGTCTCCACCTGCTAACAGCTGAAAAGACACGAGTAACTCTGCAACTTTCTGCAAGGACTAAAGTTTCGTCACCTAACAGGATGCACTAGCTCATACTTACATAAAGCACTAGTGTGATCTGCTCTAGTTTTGGTGTGAGTATTCACAGGCTTGAAGCTAAATCTTGGATGGTCTCAGGAATGAGGCCCATATTTGAGAACTACAGTGTAGCTGAGGTGCATATACCTTGGAGACCTTACTCTGGGGATTTTCTGATGTTGACCCTTTTTATTTCTGCAGCATTAATGTTGCATTCGTGCTAGCATCTAGCATTCTATTTGCATGTAGTTAGTCCTTAGTTCCTTTACTGAGGGTGGTATGGGTTTGGGTTGCCAATAGCTGTGAAAATAATGTAATAATGAATAATCCTGCAAAAGCACTTGTGTACTGACAGTCTTCTTTTTTTTCTGTGATGAAAGGTTTATTTTTCTGGGCATCTAAAAAGACAGAGTTGTTGTTTTTTATGTCTGTGTCCTCAAAAACTTTTTCTAGTTCTCCTCCAAGGTATTTTTTTGAAACATCACTTTCTCTTTGCTTTTGTTTAATTGCTTTTAATTGTTTTAAACATTGGGACATTCACGGGGCATTTTTTTCCTCCAGATGGGAACAGGCCCTCTTGAGGTGATTTAGAAAGTACTGTTGCTACCAACTGTCTTAGCTATAAATTTAAACTTGCTAATTTACTTAGTAAAATTCTTTCAAAACTCAAAAATGTTAGCATCTACGGATTTAAATTGGGCTGTGAAGGCATCTAATCCTCTGTGTCCAAATTAGCCTTCTTCATCCTATGTGCAGAAAGGAGGAGAGAGACATTTTGGGATGGAGTTCAATAGCATCAGGCCAAACATTGAAAGATTGTTTGCACAGCTGTGTCTAAGCAGTGACCAAACTGTTAAACAACCTTGTGGGGGGAAAATGAATAGAAACTCCTGTTGGCCAGGGGACTGAGTTTCCTGGACAGTGCTCAGGATGTTATGAAGTCATTGTACATGCTGGGTCAAGGCTTTTACCCATATTTTCCTCTTGCATTTGGGAGTAATTCATGCTTCGCTTTTTCATAACAATATAATTGGCTTAAAGCATCTGAACAAAAATCTGTATTGACGAATGATGCACTGTAGTGTACTTACCTATAACTTCAATTAAGGAACCTTTTCCTGCCAGTGAACTGATTCACTGATGTGAGAGGAGACAGTGCCTGTATATCTGTCTTGCTTCCTTGCAGATTGTAGACTATGAAACTGGACTACTGAGCAATAATTTAATCAGTGGCATCAGAAGAGCATTAAGCGCCATTAAATGTTGGGTCACCGTCAATGTCAGATGAGTATTAAATTATGGCCTGCAACTTAGCAGTACACATCCAAAAGGCAGTGTTTAGGTTCTTGGCAAGCATGTAACAGTTCATTATGGAACAGATGCTTTAGCGCTTAACATATGACTGAAGTGTCAAGTTGTGTCACAGAAGATGGGCCCAACACTAAATGTGATGCACAGACTTTGAGAGACCCACGTTAGTGAATTGCTCCCTACCTGAACTGTGTGGGTTAAAAGTGTTTCATTAATAAGAACTCTTGTTGAATGCTTGGAAGTCAAAGCACTGCTCTGTCTGCCAACAACTGGCTTACAATGTAGAATAAGTTATAATAAAATTCTCTCTGCAAATGATGAAGATGCAGTTTTCCTGATAGGAGGGAGGATCCCTACAAGATGCTCAGTTTGAGTTTTTATGTAGAAGAAACATAATTTTCCTTTGGGTTCTGGTGCATCGTGATGTTGCCAGCCTGATATTTGGAGCATGACTTAGATACCTTTATTGCTAGTCACAGATTTTTCAAAGTGACAGCAGTAAGGTGGAACTATTACAGTAATGCTCTTTCTGGGTGGCTTTGCTGATGTTAGCAGCAGCTCTCATGCAGCAGCTAAGTCATTTAGGCTCTTGTCAGTCTGCTGTACAGCTTCTGCCACTTAGCAAAGCTGCCTGCTGCAGGAGATGCTGACCACGGAGCCCTGCAGGGACAGAGAGGAGGATGAAAAATGGTGCAAAGAAAATGAGGAGATGAAGAGGGGGAGTGGGTTGGGCTGGTAAAGTAACAGAGGGAAATTTTTGCTGGTGGTGGTGCTGGGAAAGGAATAAATAAGAGTGATATTGATATAAGTAAAGCTTACCTGGTCTTTAAGCAGCCTCTAGCTTGGTGGTAAGATGGGTTCTCCAAGTGGGAATCCTAACAAGATTTTGCAGCCCATCTGCTGGAGACAGTTGTCAGGGTTCTCGCTGAAATCTTGCCTGTCATTAAGATTTTCTTATCTGACTGTAACCACAAGTTGACCACATAGTCTTATGGGCACAATATCATGGTAGGATATTTTAAGTCTTGTTACAGGTTTTTATTTATTAAGGATTGCATCACTGGTGCTCAGGTGTTGCGATTAAATTCTTGCCGCTGTGCGGAAACGGGTAGTACTTCTGTTTTGTGGCAGTGGGCTGCAGATGGGAATGCTGCAGTTTCAGCTGAAGGAGCCTAAGGCAGCTTGGCAGAACAGTGGTCTTCAAGGAGGAGTCATGTTATCTGGCTGCAGGATGGACTGCCAGAGGTGGTGGAGCAGAGTGCTGCAAAACCACTCTGGTCAAAAGTCTCCAGAATCTCCTCGTGATCGTAATTTTCACTCTAAGATTTAGTGTTCATTTCTTGTTAAAAAGTACTGTCCCAGAAATCAACACGTCCTATATTGTTATATTGTTATTTTAATTTTCAAAAATATACCAACATCTTGTTGAAATTTTAATACTAAACTATGAATATTAAAACTTCAGAAATTTATTCCATTTTGCACTTTTCTCTCTGCTACAGTTGTGAAACTGGCCATTATGCAGAGGACCAGCTCTGAAGGGGACTTTAGCAGAGCAGAACCTGTCATGAGGAGGGGAATTTCACCTTGTATTTATAGATGTTAGAATTGCCATTCCCTACCTACCAGTGCTTGACTTCATGCATGCTTTATTTTTAAAAGCCCTGTCATTTCTAAAATAGTTCAAGTTAACGAAGACATTCTAAAAGAACTGAAGAGCATTAAGGTATTACTGTTTCTTAACAGGAAGCTGAAATAATACATACGCATTAAGATGCATGTGATGCAGTAGAAGATCAGAACACAGCTGATAAGTATGTGTTTAACAGACTGGTTGGCATTTGGAAATGATGGTGGAAAGGATGCGTTTGATACCTTAGAGCAGGCACTGGGAAATAAAGATGTCATCTGTCTTTCCAAAAACCCACTCTTTAAGTCTCATTCAAGTTCAGAAAGTTTATTTTTAATGAGAGCAAAGGAGTCTGTGGCAGGTTAGGGACAGGACAGTCTTTTCCTTCAGTCTTTAGTGACAAGGAGGAAGGCATGCAAAGTCAGTGAGAATTACTATGATCAAAATAATAATTATCATTAATTCATTCAGGTTTTACAACTACTTGAAATGCTATGTAATGTTATGTTTCAGGTGCAATTTTAAGAATAAATACGGAATAAGGAATCTCTTGTACAGTAAGAAAATTAGTACATATAACAAGTCTGCAGTTAAACTCTGCAGAGTGAAAATTCAGATATGTTCTTGTACATTTTGGTTTTGGTCTTTTATTCCGGCTTTTGATTAGGTCTGGATGAGATGCTAACGAAATAGTATTTTTATACTGATACACCTTCTCCAAAACTTTTCAATATAAAGTAAACAATACTTAAGTGGTCAAGAGATAATGGAGCGAGACCAAGAACTATACTACAGTTGGCTGTATACAGCTAGCTCATAAAGTGTTTAACAGCTTTTACCTCCTGGTGATAGCTTGTGGAAATGGACAGGAATAATTGGGATACTTATCCCACACCGAATGATACAAGTATTTAGTTGTACCAGCCAGGGATATTGCAGAATTAAAGGGTGAAGACCAGACAAAGGAATCCCAAACTCAAAATTAATTTAGTGGTAAAACTCAATATTTTTTTTCCTTTCATCTGATAAGCTATGTTTGCTAGAGTCTGTTGAACTGCAGCCTTGGTTAAATCTTAGCTCTGGTTTAGTTTGCCATGCCTTCCATGTGGCTTGAGGGAAGGCTGTTTGTAAGTATGGCTGAGCAAAATGCAGGAGAGCATCACTTCCCCTTGTGCTGCCTTCTGGAGGGCTCCACACAGGTAGAGCTCTCACTGACCCTGTGTTTTCTGTGATGTTTTTGGCCTCTTGGGAGGACGAATGCAGTGCGCATCTTCCACCTCCCTCTAGGTGGTTCTCAGTGTTGCCTGCAACAGTGGCAAAGTGTGGGGATTTCAGCTTTTTCTGTGGGTTTGCGAGCATGAGGCCTCTGAATTGATTAAGTGAATGCATGTATATGTGTGCATTATAAAATACTAGTAGCACCAAACTGCAGCATTTTGCACAAATGTATATAGTGTGTAACACCAGTATTTAATGAAGTACCTCATCCTCTCCTTGGGAAAGAGCTTCAGGAACAGGTTTAATACCATCAGTTTAGTGCTATGCAGTTAACAGTTAAAAAACAACTTGTTATTAATTTTGTTTGATGCATGCACACATTACTTTCCATGTGAACATACATTTCTCTTTCCTGGGGATATAACATTGACGAGACTTGAAAGCGACTAATATGTCGGTGTAGATTAATTCAGTCTTTGAAGGGTCTAATTCCTAGTTACTGCTCTTTGCTCATATGGATAAATTGTATGAGCAAGTGATTATACAAAATGAGAAACTAGCTAAACTGTAACTTAGATTGTCACTTCAGCATTTTTTAAAATTTTTATTTGTTTATGACTTATGCAGAGCTGATAACATTATTTTAAAAAGTATATTGCCAAAGAAAATAAAAACAACTCATGAATGTATTTTGCCATGATCCAGTTGTGTGGGTTACACTCACACTTTACAGCCTTACGGTTCATATTGTAGATTATGGAATGTGTTCTTCTCCTTTAATGAGCGAGAGGGAGAGTGGGGAAGAGCAGGCATGTAAAGTTGTACTTGCACATACTTTTATGTAAATCTTTCTACTTTGAATATAGTTTGAAGCAGATTGTCTTAGACAAGAAGCTTAAAACGGAAGTGTTTTCAACTTGCGATACATAGGATCTGTGTGTACAATAATGTAATAGAGCTGTACTTATAGGACTATAGGTAGTTATTTCAACATATTCTGTTCAGTTACAGGTGATATCCTCAGGATTCTGGCTTAATTCTGAAATCCTTCCTGAGAGAAGACAGATAGATCCAGTGAACACAGGATGATTTTGCTGGTATTAGAAGGCAAATTAAGTGTAGGGGAAGGAAGAAAAATTTGGGGCATGGGTGGAAGTCATTGTATAAGCACTCCCAGCCAAAGCTAGTGTCTTGTCTACTGCTGCTCCAGAGAGAGCTTCAGCGTAAGCGTGGCAAAAGTGAGGAACTGCTTGTGCTGTAAAATAGAATGCATTGTTTTTAACCACACTGCTGGGCTGCATGAAATCCACATACTCTGTGTGATGGCATTGCCAAATAAACCTTGAAGCCTCATTTGAACCATTAACAGATTTCTCCAGTAGTGAGGGACAGTGTAAAGTACTGAAGTAAAGGAAAGCTTCAACAACTGTTGTATTATTTTTCCAGGGATGTGATGTTCCAGCTTACTCCAAAAGGATGCCTTCTGACATAATAAATTCTTGGCAGCAAAGCTGGTTTTGGTGGTGAAGAACTATAATAAAGTCTGTGGCAGAGCTTATTTGACTATTTTGTGTAATAGCATGTATCAGCCCATTTGAGGGAGAGAGAAGAGGAGGTCCCTTCTTGTGACAACAACAGTGTGTTTAATGTGGCTTCTCTGGAGCATGCTGTAAAAATGCAAACATGGGAAGGCATTTGAAAGAACAACCAGTACTTATTTACTTACTTGGTTAATGTCAGGGGTGTGCTTGGCTTACATAAACATCTTCTGACTGTCTTACGTATTCTACTTGTTTTTTTCCCCTTTAATATGTGATTCATTTCTATATTGCAGAGGGGTGGAATGGTTACTGAGACACTGTATGTGAAGTGATGAATATTAGGAGTATGGCTTTCCCTTTTTTCTTCAAGACACTCCTACACATATCAAAGTATTTGCCCAGTGATTTTAAGTTACAGATGTTTCTTTGTCATGTGGAGGGGAATCTACAGCTTTTTCTGCCCACAACCCTAAAACCGTCCCAAATCTCACACTGTGCTGAATTGTGTGAGCTTCTGCTAAAGAGAGCTCCAAGCCTGGGAATTGCATGGGCATTGGGAGAAGGAAGAATGAGCGGGAGTTCACTCAGAGTTTGAAGAAACTTTCCCTCCTGCCTGCCTGCTGTAGGCTTGGACACTGATGGCTTTGCACTTCCTATAGTTATATGTGCTAGTGTGAAGCACAGCTGCAAATAATCATGGGAGATGGCAAAAAGTGATGGAAAATAAAGACTTCTATATCTTAAGTCCTGAGGGGGTGTTTCAGCCTTATAGGCCCTTCTGAACTGTTGAAGAACCCAATACCACACCTATTTAGGAAAAGCCTCCCATCCTTAGGGAATATGGTGGTTGCATTTCATTGCTGACAGTCATATTTGGGAATGTGGCAGTTGTCTCATTGCTGTGTGGTGCAAAATTGTTCGGTGGGCAGAGGCTCTGCGCCAGCGCAGTTGGGGTGGGAGATATGCAGCTGTGGCCCCAGGGTTGGGACAGATGGAGGTCTGCTTTACCTTGGGCACGCTGTGCCCTTGCCAGGCCTTTCCAGCTCTGGCACTGTCACATTGGTGGTGTACCTGAACCTGGTGGTACTCACTTCAGCCTATTTTAATGTCATTAGTGTTTGCTGCTTGCTTGATAGATGTGTTGGAGAAGTGATAGGAGCCATACGCTGTTGTTGGATGGACAGTTGCTCTCTCCATGTAAACCAGTGGTGTGGCCTTTTTGTTTGCAAGCACCACAATGTAATATATTGGGTGATAAGCTGAGTTTTAATCTTGTATGTTTCATGATAAAATGCCTTTTAATCTTGTAAAGTTGCTTCGCACTAGCATAAACCTCTAAAAACTCTGAAGTCAGAAGGACACTGCTGAGAAAAGCTTTTTGTTGTGTTAATAAATTGCTTTATTCCTAATTGGTTCCCCCTAAAACATAAAGTTACTCCTTCTAGTCTAATATATGGTAGCAAGTTCTTAGGAAACATCAAATCCCTACAGTGCTAGTGATGCAGACAGATGTTGTACAAGGAATCATTTTAAAGGAGAAAAATTTTAATGTTTGAAGTTTAAAAAAAAAAAAAAATCCAATGAAACAGAAATCAAATAGATGTTGGTTAATGGTATTTAGAACCCTAATTTTATAATGCTGATTAAAAAATGCCTATATGCCAACATAGTTGCAATGTATTCTAATTTACATGTTGTAATTGGAGCAGAAATGTGGTACCTTGAGGAAGAAGTTGACTATTGATTGGACACAAGACTTCCCTCTCTTCAGTTATTCTGCAGACTGGAGTACATGTGAAAAATGGGAGAGTGACTATGTGAGTGTGAAAATGGCAAAGCGAAATGGAGTAGAAATAAAAGTGGCTGTTATAGGGTCTGCCTTCATTAGCTAGCCAGCTTGAGTTTCATGGAGGAAGAGAGGGTCAGGACCATGTCTCCTTGTATATTACTCTGTACAGACTCCAGCATCCTGAGACCCTGAATAAGACTAGACTGTCTGGATCCTTGTGTATCATAACAATGCCACTTCTTCCTCTTGCTTTTTTGCAAAGCTTTGTGGTACATTCCTTGTCCTCAAAGCTGCATCAATAATAATGACAGCATAGATTTATGTAGGAAAAAAAGGAGACAATAATGGGATTTCCTCTTGGAGATTTTAGAGGAGTATTTATTTCAGTATTTATAGTCTATTAATCTTTATAATGCTTGGACAACTTATTGATGAACTTCTGGTTTCGGTAGAATATGATATTTAACCAACATCCTCATCCCATTACCCCATCAGTTCTTTGTTTGGAATACAAGTAGGATTCTCTTGGAGGGAAAAAGAAAACAACAACAACAACAACAAACCCAAAACAACTAACCAACCAAAAAAACCCAGCAAGCAAACAAAAAATCCCAAAATATTACAGGATGGATAGTTTTAGTGTATCTCTAGATGCCTCCCAAATTGTGCTGAACTTCTAACCCTGAGCTTAAAATCTGTCATTTTATAGATTGAATTATGAGAATGAATGCAGACTTTCTCATCCCATCCCCATTGTGACTGCCTTAGGTCCCTGCAGTTTGCAGTAGTAGTGTTTATCAAGAGTGAATGAATGCATTCCTTTGATTAGTTTCATTTGAGGGTTTGTTGATATTTAATGATGCTGTGGGTTGCTTGGCTCCTCTCCCTTCCACTAGCAAAGAGTTTTCTGCTGCCATTATCAGCCACACTAACTTTTCAGCACACTTCAGCATTTCTCGTGTGCAAAGGCCACAGCTGTAGTTGAACAATGTGGTCATTGTAATCCAATAATAAGAGTCCTAAATATAACAATAATTATAACCTCCTACATTGAGAACAATATTGATAATCAGTGGTACTGATCCTTGAATTTCATAGAAACAGTGCTCGGCACTCACTCTTTCAGTGTTATCTATGTTTTAAGATTTCAAATACTTTGCAAAACTTGTATGTGCTTGTATAAAGATTTGGCTTTGCTGTACAGATGGGCATAATAGAAACAAAAAGCACTGAGAAAAATATGAATGATTATGTTTATCAACAGCTAAACAGAACACTTTGAATATTGTTCTTGTAATTAACAAGTCTAACTTGCCATAATAAGCCCTGATTATAAGTAGTCTATCAGCAAGGACTGATTTTATTAAAAATATGTTCTATTAGACACTGCACCCAGTTCAGTCCTCTGTATCTTTAAATCATGCTTGTAGTTAGTCTATGTGTACACTTTCAGTCTGTCTTTTCTTTAAAATTTCATTATTTTTTTTTTCAAGAAAACCCTTTTAAAAGTTGGTCCATGTGAAATTCTTTATAAAGTAGAGCTGCTGATGAGCTATGTATGATCCACTCAGTCTTGATCTTTCTGTAATTTTCTGATGAACAAAATTGCCATTTATTGCCAACATGGTCATACAGTTCATATATCCAGGTCTCATGAGAGCTGATGATTGTGAAAAGAGAATGTATCTGTAGACACAGAAACAGCAGACACTTAGAAGTTAGATTCCTTGAACAAAATTTGATTTTTAATTACAGAATTTGTAGTGACTTGAGACAGTACTTCTTTCATCTCAAACTGCTGTTTCAACCCACTGCTGTTACAAATACACCCTTCGACTCCCACATTCTCACCCAGAATAATATTATAGCATCTCCTAATTCCCTGGTGGTTTTTTCTTTAACTGAGCACAGGCCCTTCTCCTGGCGAGGACCTTAAAAAGAACAGAGCAACACGCAATGTCTAAAATATACTTTTATTTCAGTTCTTCATTTTGCATATCTCTTCAGGAGCCCAGTGTGATACCTTCCTCATTTACCCCAGTGATGTACACAGTACCTCTGGTCTAGTAACCAGGGTCTCAGCATTTATAATACCTTCAGGAGGGGCTGAGTTCAGATTACGTTGCTGTTTCTCATGGTCTCATCATCTGTCCTTTAAGTTCTTCATTCTACAAACTTAACATGCTTTTTTGGAAGTAGTAGTATTATATATCTAGTGGATTTTTTAATGCATTGTGTTTCTCTTTCATTGCCTAAAAATGTAGGATTTTACAGGTTAATTAATCCTGTACCCATTCATAAATCTGGGTCCAGCAATTAAAATTTTTTTAACTTTAAAAAATATTGTAATTTTTACCCAATCTGTAATAGAAGCTGCTTCAGGTGTTTCTTTTGCTGTCCTACCTGCAGCGCTCCCCTGGGATGGGGCATTACTTTTTTGCGTCTGTACCATCCATGGTAGGCACTTGCTATCCACTTAAAACATTCTGGTTTTTGCTCTGTCTATTGGCACTGATAACTGTGACATCTGTTTGTCACATATGAAGCCCAGGAGGTGCGGAAGACCCTGAAGCAGCGAGCATCCTTTACGTGCGTATCCCTTATGTGGGCAAAGGAGAATTATCTTTGCCTCTCAGGTGGGGGAGCAGCTGGCTTGGCTTGCTCCCGGTTTCTGTGGTGACATCCATACCGAGGGACATGGAGAATTTCCAAATGCTCATCTCCCACAGTCAGATTGTGGACTTTCCTAGTCTCACCTCTTGTGCTCTAGTTCTCCTAATGTGAAAGCTGAGTGTGTACCCCAAACAGGAGCTGCTGTGGTGGGGAGAATTGCCAGCCCTGGGCTGCCTCTGCCTGGGAGCAGCCCTCTGGTTGAGGTCAAAGAGAGGGAGAAGTTTCCTGGCTGATTGTTTTGCTCTTTGATGTAAGGAAAGCTTGCATTTTTTATAACTGAAGCAAATAGGCTAGTAGCCTACCAGCTCCAGATAAATAAAGCCTGTGTGTGAATGCGTAATTCATAGCACAGTGTTCTAAGTTTTCAGGAACTCAGCTGAACATTCAAGTTTGAAATATAGTGTGTGGCATAAGTGGACCTACATGCACTTTCTAGGGTGATCATTTCTTAAGAATAGTTGGCTTAAATTTATCGCATATTTAATAGTGAGTAGTGAAAAAAGCAACCATGGTATTTTTCTGAATATCTCATGTTTTAGTGGTTCTTGCCATCATGTTAGTTTGGGTAAAAATATAGCAAATAATAATTTACAGCCTGAAAAGGCACTGAACAGTGCTACATAAATGTCTAGCTTTTATTAAACTCTAGTTTAAACTTTTTTTTAATGACTTGTTAAATTCTGTGCTACAGTCCATTGACCGAATTTGTGTTTGTTAAGGCATACAACTGATGGAGGTCAGATAGAGCATACAGATTGAAAGATTAATTTGTTTGCCTTATATTTAAAGAAAAAGAAAAGCCCCAAACCTGTAATTTTTTTTTAAAAGAAACCTGTGTGTCTTTTCCTCCTGTGCAATATGATTCCATTATTTTCTGTAAGTTATTACTTTTCAGTTTACAGAAGAATGGCTTGCCAAGGGAAGTTGTCAGGGTGCATCCTTGTCCTTATTTAATAGGGGAGCATAAAAAAGTTTCAGGTGTGATACTTAAACCTGTAGTGTTCATTATCTTTCCCTTAACCCAAACTGAAAAAAGGCTCATAAGGACATGAGATTTTCTAGTCTTAAGGAAAAATTCCTTTGCCATCAATTTGGGTAAGAATATTCTACCTAGTTGCCTCTATTTTTAGACCTGTATCTTCTCTTGTATATCGGAACAGCTGGTTACAAATTTGAGTTCAGATCTAGCTGTAGGAAAATATAGTCTATCTTAATACTTTCTGATCTCTTTGAGGAGGGAGGACAGACCAAACTGCTTGCAGGGAAGGAACAGACTGTGGGATCAGAACCAGAGAATGTATTTCATGGATAGTGTCATCTGAGTCTGAATTACCACAGATGTGCATAACCTTTTCTGACACTGAATTACAGGGTAGTTTGTTGGTTTGGTTGTTTCAAAAGAAAACCTGTTATGTACATGAAAATAAGATAATACCTCAGAGAGATCATGAAGTGTGCAATTGTGTTATTAGTTAGGAAGATTGCAAGTGTGGAAGATTTCCCTGGAGGGTAGCAGTGCATCTTGCAATCTTATTCGAGAAAACCGTGTGAGTGAAAAAACAAAATGAAACAGTTCTTGATCAGTTTCTACTGTGCCATTGTAATAAAAGGAATTCTTTGCACAGAAATCTGCCCCATTTCACATCAGTAAGCCATTAAAAATTGTTAATGATTTGATGAACTCCGACTTGGCTCACACAAGGCAGAACACAATGACAGAGCAGGGAAGGAAACCAGCTCTAATACGTTCTACTTGCAAGAGAAACTTTTCTAGAGAAATGTTTTAATATTGAAAGCGCTGAATCTCTTGAGCAGTTTCTTTTGGGGGAGCTTTCTTTACTTTTGCTCTTGTTTTGTGCTTGTTTAGTCCCACAGATGATGTAGAACTTGCTTTAAATATAATGAAAATAGTTGTTCCTTTTCTGTTAATGCACAGAACAGTCCATCTGTGTACATAAGACCTCAGGGGTATACTAGCTGACAAAGATGTGCAATGTATTAACTTAGCATCTCAAATGCTCTTCTAGGCCCCAGTCAAACTGCCCTGGTAATGAGTGTATGGTGAGATCTGGACAGCGTTGCCAGACTCCATGGTTGATAAGGTCAGAGGAAAACATGTGGGTTAGGGGACTGCTTCTTTAGTTGTAAGTGTCCTTGGAGGTCTGTGTTATTTCTGGAGCATAAGATGAGGAATCTTTCAAGAAAAAAAGAAAAAAATGTTACATTATATAGTGTTTCCTTTGAAGAGTAAGTCTAAAAGGAAGAGGAGCACCATCATATGGTTTGACTGTAAGCTCTCTTATTATTGGAACACCTTTACCTTTACATATACTCAAAAGATCCTGTGGTTATTTTGGGTGAGAAGCCGAGCTGTTGAATATGAGACTTACTTGTGTATTGATATCACAAAATCTGTTTGATATATTATAGAGCGGGGTGTCAAACTCAGTTTCACCGGGGACCACGTCAGCCTCGCGGTTGCCTTCAAAGGGCCGAATGTAATTTTAGAACTGTATAAATGTAGGAGTAGTTACATTTATATAGTCTTAAAATTACATTCGGCTCTTTGAAGGCAACCGCGAGGCTGACGTGGTCCCCGGTGAAACTGAGTTTGACGCTCCTGCTATAGAGCCTTATGTATCCAGAGCATAATAACAAATCTGATTTTCAGACACAAATGACTGTTCTTGAAATATCCAGAACTACTAGATGCTTGGCAAACTTAATCACACCCGTGGCCAGGAACAGAGATTAGTACATCAAACTGAGTTTTCTTCTGGGATTCCTTGGGTATGCGGATTGTATGACATCCTCTGATATGAGGGCATTGTGGAGCAGAAGAGGAGCAGACTGTGCCAGCTAGAAAAATGTTTTACTATGTTGAGGTTGAGTGGATGCTGGACTTGCATGAATATTGTAAAAGACAAAGTGCTCTTAAGAAATCTGTGCTTTCCCAGTTAGCTTCCAGGGTGTCTCTGTGGACCCCAGGCACCTGATGGATTTTGGTACATTTTGTCCTGTCCCAACTTAAATGGCATTATGAGGCATGAGTGCCTGTTTCCTGCAGTTCCTCTCCTGTTGATGTGAATGCAGCAGTGGCTGATGGGCTGCTGGCAAACATGCTGTTTGCCTGGCTCTGGGTTGAAAAGGTGTGGGCAAGGAATGCAGGCAGCCTTTTTGTATTTTTATTTTTATTTTTATTTTTATTTTTATTTTTATTTTTATTTTTATTTTTATTTTTATTTTTATTTTTATTTTTATTTTTATTTTTATTTTTATTTTTATTTTTATTTTTATTTTTATTTTTATTTTTATTTTTTTTATTATTTTCCTAGCTGTACACAGTTTTGTTTACAAAAAGAGTTGCTGCTCTTTTTTTTTAAGAAATAGAATGACAGAAATAAATGACTTCAAAAAGGATGTTCTATTTAGGGAATGACGGGAAGCAATTGTGGTAAGGTATTTTGAAAATGTCACGCAATTTATGATTAAATTATTTTGTTCTTTCATGGCTGTGGTTCTTACGAAATTGGTGAGTCAAGCAATTGTCAGTAATATTTTTGCTGTCTTAAATTTTTTTCATACCTTATATGAACTATATGCATCCATCTATATTACATCTGAATGACAAAAATACATAGATAGCAGGAAGAGGAAGAGTAACAGCTTTATTTAGAATTAACTGTCAGTAAGTGTTTATTAAGTGCATCTGTCATGTCTTATTCTGGATTTGTTTTGCTAGTCTCTTAGCTAGGAATTCATTTTTTTGATACCTGATGACGTTGAATATTTTAATGTTATTATTCTCATTCAGTAGTCTGTGTAAACAGAGTGGGACTTAAGTTCAGGAATATTACAAGTACTTACTGTCTTCTTTTTTAGTCATTTAGTGAAAAAACATCTATGGCCTATTTTTAATATGTTTTTAGATGAAGTGTTTCATGTATTGTCAAGAATATTCAATTTATTTCAAAAAATCAATGCCATTATGCATGGGACTGTGCTTGTAAAACAGCTCATGCAATTAATATACCAGATGGAAGTCTTGGGCTAAGAAGGGCTTTTGGAGAAAATAGATGCAAATATGGATAAATCAAGGAGGCTTACATCAGAAAATTCAAGATAATGGTATCGTGTGTCTCTGTGTGAACAAATAAAGTGGATTCAAGAAGACTCAAGGACAAGTTATTTCCTTTTGTAACTTAAATGTTAACATCTGAGTTCTAGATATTTGACTTGGTAAATAGCCTCTTTTCCAGGTATCGTGCAGAAAAGAAAACCTAATTTTTATTGCTGCTTTTCTGATTGCTAATAATGATGAGCATTGCCTAGCACTTCAGAGAGACACCACAGTGTTTGGGTGACTTGAAGGCTCCCATTGAAATGCTTTGGAAATATGCAGGGTTCATGCCCTTCGGCATGTTCTGAAGCAATGGTGTCTAAGAAAAGAGAAATTAAGATCTTCCCCTTGTACAGCACACTGCATAGGTGTGTATTGTGTTGTTCTACAGTGAAACATTACTTGTGATTAACAATCAGTTCTAAGGCCAAAGGCTGAGTATTTGTTATTTAAGTACAAAGGAAAAAAATATCAAAAATTCAGTGAGGCCCTCCACAAAGCATCAGGGTGTATTGTTTTGACTTTAGAGAGTGTTTATGTCTTCTTTTCCATGCACACGTGTGGCAACCAGGTCATTTTGTGGATCAGTCTTGGATGTTCTGATTATGCAGTTTCCCCTAAGGTAGAGGGATGAAACCTGGGAGAATAAAAACTTTAGTAGATCATTGTTCTTACTGAAAGTTTAACCATTTGTATTTTCCTTACTGGAGAATTAGAGAATAATTTTAGCTCCTCACAAGCCAGTCAAGCACATCGGGGAGCCATGTGGGAGGATGTGATACATGATCTGTCCTGAATCACGATTTTGTTCCCTGCTAATAAGCTGTAATAGAGTCTATGACCGATTGGAGTGATTTTTTGATTAGAAAAGGAAACAAATGAGTGGAAGACATGGCTCCAAATGCTTGATTAACCTAGGCCTTTAAGTGGCTTTGTTTCAGAGGCAGGAAATCAGGTGGCAGGTTCTAGAAGGTCATGGTCAGAGGCTGCTGGAACGGGGGGCCTGCTAAGGAGAGTTTCCTCTATTCTTGGGCCTAGAGTATTTGATTTACAGTGTGTTTGTATATGGTTTAGTTTTGGTGTGTGAATTCTAGAATGAAAGCCATGTGAGGATTGTACTGATGTGTGCAGGGCACGTTCAGTTGAATGTAGCAGGGACAGAATGTGAGTGACGCTTGCCCAAGGACTGAGCCAGGAATGGCAGGCTGGCCTGGCACTGGGGTATCCCTGAATGCAATACCAACATGTTCCTCATATGAGTCTCTTTGGAGCTGTGGATACACCCTAAAAGCGGTGAAAGAGAACCAAAAATACAACAAAACCAGTTACAGAGAAGCTTTATGTTACAAGCTGCGGCTTTTATGTGTCAGCTGGGGCTCACCAGTTAGACTTTACCAATACATCTTTTCAATGTATCTTCAGATTTCTCAGACGTTTTGATTAGCAAGTTAAAATGTTCTCGCTTCCTTGCAACCTAATGTGCAGATGTCTTTTCAGCATTAGAGAGAGATATGTGCTGGCTGGGGTTGTTTGAAGACAGCCATCAGAAAGGTGATATCTCTCAAGAAGCTGCTAGATTAATGCATTCAGGTTTTTGTCAAAACCTGCTACTTGGTATCAATCATGATGATCTATTGGAAGGTATTCAGACACAAGTTTTAGATGGACGACCAAGTTCCCAAGAGTTTTCCTTATCCCCTTAGCACAAGGATGCATATGCTGCAGAGCTTCCCTATACTGATCTGGCCCTCTTAGGCAAAGATTGATTGGGAAAGGATGGATGATGAATTATCTCATGTTCTGCGGTGCTCTTCGCTCCATGTTGATATGCTGTACCTGGAGAAGGGACCATGTCTTTCTCCCTTCCCTTTCTCCCTCTTCTCCTCTCCTCTCCCCTCCCCTCCCCTCTGAGATGTAATGGAGGTATTGCTAACATATCTGTTATTAGGGGCTGCCAGACAGGCATTCATGGTGCAGTATACTACAAAAATTCAGGGCTGTGTTCAGGGTTCAGGAGTGGCTGGTATCATCCACAGGTGGAAAAGCTGTGGCTGCCATAGCTCTCTCTCTGGGTAGCATTAAATTTTTTGTAATGTTGAAATGTTCCTCTTAAAGGTAGGGAAAGTATCATCCATTGGCTTGATTTTTGGTTCCAGCCCAGTTTTATTTTCTATGGCAGCATAAAAAGTTGCTAACTTGTCCTCCCTTCTTCTATTCTGTTTTTGCAGGTCTTGATGATTGCCTGCAGCAATATATTAAGAACTTTGAGAGAGAGAAGATTAGTGGCGACCAGCTACTACGCATTACTCATCAAGAGCTGGAAGACCTTGGAGTCACACGAATTGGCCATCAGGAGCTCATCTTGGAAGCAGTAGACTTGCTCTGCGCCCTGGTAAACTTCTTGGGGAAAACTGGGGGAGAGGACAGTGTTTGCATAGTCACAGTTTGCATGTTCAAATTTCTAGTCCTAAAGACGATCTAAGTAGTCCAAGAAACTCCTGACATGTAATGTATGAACAATTTAGCATTTTAAACCACAGGCAAGATAAAGAGCGGTAACTAGTGATAGGATGGTGCTTGTTAAATAAATCGGTATCAGAGATTTAAGGCTTGCTTATGTCTGAATATTTCAAAGCTTATCTGAAATCAAAAAAGGACTAAACTGGGTTTCGTTTGGAATGTAAAAGAGTTACATATGTGGATGCAGTAATTGGGTGCTGGTTACCCTTTACAAATAAAATGTCCTGATATTAACCATGTCATTTTTCACTGATCCTTTCATGCAAATTATGTTTTAGATGATTATTCCAGCTTGATGAAACATAGCTGCTTGTATTTCACAGTAGAAAGGATTAAATACTGAAATAATTATCTTATGTGTAAATAATACATACATTTTTGATTGAACATACAGAGGGAATTTCATAATGGTCTTTTTGGTCAGGTCACATCATGTGTAACTGGGATTGTCTCCTTAGTGAGTGGTGTGGTGCTGCCTTCACCCTTCTCACAAATTTTTTTGTGTGCCTGTAGAGATCAGTGGTAGATTGAGCACACTGTCCACATTCTCTGCTGTAGGAAGGATTGTGAACAGCTTTGTTAAGATGTACTTGACTACCTAAAGTGGTGTTTTGTGGATTTTTAATGCGTACTACTTTTCCAAGCCTCAGAAGCAGTTTGAGAAAGCCGAATCCCAGTAGAGGCAATCAAAGATGGTAGGCTGAAAGGCTCTTCAGAAGCCTTGTGGATTCTCAGTATGCAGCAGTTTCTCTGAATATCCTGTTGTTGCATCTTTGGGAGATAGATGTGAGGAGTAATGAAGACAAGGCTGGGCCAGGGGGAGGGGGAAGGGAACAAAAGAAAAAGTAAAAAAGAGGAGAAAATCTGTTCCATGCAGGAAGACATTTGTTTTTAAACACATCCCAGATTATTTTATTTAGAGTAGTCTCAGAGTGGCTCAGTGCAATGAGTTAATTTATCTATTTGTTTTTGAAATAATAGAAAGGATGTAATCCTTAAAAAAAAAAAAAAAAAAAATTGCTGCTGATATTGAAGGGAACATAGTGTTATTCACAAAGTACTTATCAGGCAGTGCAAAAGAAAACAAGAAAGAAAATACTTTAATTAACTGAGACAAAAATCTAAGTTAGGGTGAATGCTGGTGACCGTTCTTTCCCAGCACACAGGGAGACAGATTGCAGCTCTTTCAGAAATAACCTGCTTCCACAGAAAGAACCTTGTTCATTAGCTGATTTTTTTTCCCAGATATGTATTTATAGATGTTATCTTAGACAAACAAACACAACTTTTATTTGTACATCCCTTATCTTAGGCAAAAGTCTAAAGAACTAAGTTGAATATAAAATAAGGAACTTGTAGCAAAGGCTAACACTGCATCCTTAATTCACGCAGCAAGTCTCTAACCTCCTGGTGTTTGTTATGCATGTAGTTTTCTCTTCTTTTTTGAGTTCTTCTTATAGAAAACAGTACCACTGAAACACAATAGCAGGTATTCAGATCACAGCTTCTAATTGAAGTTGAGGTTTTTGCAGTCTCACAATTGGCTCCTGATGGCTCCTCAGGGATACAAAATGTGATTATTATATTGATTTTAGTGATCTTAATTTGAATTTATTGTTCACCAGTCAGATAAACCTCTTAGGAAATTTAATTCAGAGACAATCCTTTTGGCTATACAGGTCCTATAGTTACAGGCTTCCCCTTTTTTATTGCATCAGTAAGTATCTGTCCTGGTTAGTGCTTGTCCATTCTTCCAAGCAGCCTCTAATGTTGACTGTATTGTTTAGGAGAACTTTAAGACTATGACTCTCCAACATAGGATAACTGCTACTGCAGGGAGTTACTGTGCAAGGTATTTTAATGAAAATTATCTGATTATTTTTTCTGTTTCACTGAAGTTTGATAGGGGCTTCATGATAGAATTTGGCATGAGTTAGAAGGGTATGATCCAACTGAGTTAAGATCTGTGTGAGTGCTGGAGATGATGGGTATCATGATGTGGTAGGAATATGACTGTTAATTTTGCCTTGGAAATGTAGTCTCTGATTATAAACTAATAATTAAAAAACAAAAGGATTGTCACTTCTAACTCTTCTCCCCATTCTCTCTGAGTTAGTGAGTGACCACCTAAACAGTTTTTGGCATTGAGGACAACTGAGGGGGATAGATCCACCTCTCACTGTTCATTGCTGGTCCCACTCCTCAGGGGAGAGTTTCCAAGATAGAGTTTTCATCACTGAGGAAAGCTTCTGCAATGTTGATAGCTGATGTGTTTTAAGGGCTGCTTCCTTCCTGCCTCCCTTCACAGTATTTCTGAGGGTAAATTTCTGGTCCTAGTTTCTGCCCTGTCAGCTGTGGATATGACAAATGACAATCCAGCTGCTTGTGTTGCAAGCCTGCAGTTCAGGGGGCAACATTGTCTTCTTGGAGAGCCTGAACAAGTGCATTTGGCTGATACAGAGAGACCATGGGACCTCCTTAACCCAGGTGGAGGCTGTTGAACAGTGCTAAATAGACAAACTCCTTGCTGCAGTAATCGAAGGAAGCAGTTAAGATTGACAGTGCTATTTAAAGGATGTACTTTATTGATTTTTGACAGAAGGTGGGTGGGTGGCTATGGTCTCTCACAGTATTCCTGTCCTGTCATAAGCACTTGCAACAAATGGATCTTCCAGTGTTTGTTAGCTGATCAGAGAACAAATAGCGGCCTGTGCTATCTGCCTTAGTAGCGTCTCTCTTGGCTGCCAGCCTGCCATACTGTGCTCTTGACAAGAGAGCCAGCAGCCTGGGGGTGAGATTCGCAGGTTTTCTTCTCCTGTGGTCCTTCAAAGAAGGAGGAATAAAGATTTTGCTCAGCTGCTCTACTGCTGTTACAGGTCACTCTTGACTGATAAAGGTGGAGGCATACATATCACACACCATCACTGAAGCTGAATGTGCTCCAGGAGAGACCGGGCAATGTAACTAACATGGTTTATTTCTTCACTCTCTCCTTCAGTCTGTGAAGGTGGGAGCACATTCAATAGGTTGTCTTGACTCTGTGCAGCTTAATGTTTTATAAAATCTGTGTGTCAGAAAAGGCAAGATAAATGAAACGTTCTTCATGCTTTAAAGAAAGAAGTAGTGAGATATATGATGGTATTTCACTGTTGCATGGGTTTTGATCCGTCCTTGGGGAAACGTCATGATGGAGATAAGCCTGTAGAGATGTTCTGTTCCAGCAAGACTTTCATTTCAAACTGGGACATGAAACCAAGATCACACTGGTGCCACTAACAGGTAGTAGATCCATGTTTGATGTGTACATGTTTATTCGTAGTGACAAAATCTAAAAAAATAATTGGCATCTCAAAGCTGGTTGAAAAATGGTAAACTAAGAAACCGCATGTCCAGCTCTAGAGATACAACAGAAATTGTATTGAGTTAGCTACCATGGTATTTTTTTCTCTGGGCCACTCCAGGTAATACATAAAAGATACATTTGTTCATTACTTAGAAAATTATCACTCAGATGCAGCCTCAGCCTGAACTTTTTCAGTATGTATATGGCAGTGAAGCTAGTCTAAGACTGTTTAACATTTAATCAGTAAACAAACAGTGTAGCAGACCTTCATCCGCACATAAAATGTGATGACCCTTATTTTTCTGGTTGCTTTAAGAACTGGAGGTGAACAAACAATACCAAGAGAAAGTAAATTGAGGACAGGCAGAGGTGATGCTTATAAAAAGAGGAATGCACATTGAAGAACAGGTTACTTACATTATGCCATCAAATCACTGTATCAGTCTTCAGGTTTGGAGTGCATCTGGAAGTCTTGTAGCCCCTGTGCTGCAGAAAGGAAAGAAATGCCTGTAATACTTTTTCTATCTTCTGTTTGTCAGGAGATCATGTTTCATTTATCAGAACTAGGGATGACCATATTTTATTGAGTGTCATTGGACTCTAAATTTTATGTCTTCTTGATATCATATATTTTCTAGAAAATGCTGCCCTGTGTTGCTCTCTGAAGAATAAAAAGACTGAAGGCTACACAGCCAAAGATTTCTTCTTATCGCTACAATGCATGAGGATTTTTTTTTGCTTTACTTCTCCAAAGTATCTTGTACATTTAGTTTGAATGAAGATTAAATTAGTTTTGTTCAATTTTTAAAATGTGAAATATTTTTTAGAAGGAGACTTTAAAGTGAGAAATATTTTGTTCTGGGAAGATAATATTTAGGAAACTTCACAAGTAGCTTTAATTTTCTTTAAACAGATAACTTGTCAAGTCCCTGTGAATTTGCAAAATACTTCTTCAAGGAATGTGCCTTTGTATAGAATAGAGTTTGTTTAAAAAAAACACAGCAAAAAAGTTGCTTTGTACAGCATACTGGTTTCAGTACTAGTGTCATGCTAGTTACTTAAATTGGCAATGGCTGCACAGGAATTTTTTACATACTCTATATTTGAATCTGTAAAGCTAGAAGATTTCAACAGATGAAATAGCATTATTATTTGGCAGAGAAAACATTGGTGTGCACAAACAGCATGAAATTACTTATCATTTACCACTAACACAAAACATTTATATGCAAATGAATGTAAAAAATAGGCCTACTTAACCCATGAGTGATTCAATTCCTCTTAAGAATTATGCCTTTTATCTTAATTTCATCTTCTTGCTATTTCTCATGCAGAAATCCTTTCCTTTGCCCTTATCACCAGTCAGATCTTAAAACTGCTTTTGTCAGTAATAGTGAATATTAGAATTAATCATCATAGAGCTAAATGAGGAAGACTTCATTTCAGAATGGAGATTTGCATGTACTGAAGTTGGGATTTATTGTTAATATTCTGCATGCTCATAGCAGAAAAATTACTTACCCTTTTTACTATTGCCCTTTCAAAGTTAAAGTTCTGCTTATATATCATCTACCTTCCTGTCTTCAGCCTGAGACAGCTTATCTGCCAAGAAGGAAATCCTGAAGTCCATCACCAGATGAATAAAGCTAAGGATTTAAAGGTGTTCTGATAGCTCCTATAGATCACGTTGAAAATGTTTGTTGTTGTTGTTAGTAGATCTTTTATACAGAGTTGCAGTAAACCCAGGGATATGCCAAAGGCAGTAAATATGTCTGTATGCAAAGGGTGAACGTTCTTTCTCCCACTCTGCTAAAGAATCAGTTATGGATCCTAGATGCTTTTCTTAGTTGCTTTTTTCTTTGGGCTGTTTGGAGTTTTGAGCAAGTGTGAAATACATGCCCTGATTCATAGAGTCATAGCATGGTTTGGGCTGGAAGGGACCTTTAAAGATCCAACCCACCAATTTAAAGGCAGGCTGGATAAAAAGGGCTGTAAACATTTTAAAGAGGTAGTGTATTAATAACAATCTACTCCCTTTATTTATTTATTTATTTTTAAATTCAAAACTACTGATTAGCGGTTTAAGACTTTGTGAAATGCATGTAACTGGATATGTAACTGTAACTTTGAATTCTGGAGAAATAAGAGGACTTGGCCGGCTAGGGACAAAATTACATGCAAAAGAACATAAACAAGAAATAATGAGCACTTAGTCTTGCAGAATTTGCTGATTGAATAAGAAGAATAGTTACATAATTGCTCTATTAGTGCTACAAAGCATAACCAGGTCTTGGCTTTTTGATGTGTTGCTTGATTGTGCTGTGGAAAAACAAGGGCATTTTTCAGGAAAGGGGGTGATGATGATAATTATTAATCTTTCTTGGGTTCTGCAGGGCTGTAAGTGTCATGCACCTGATTTTTTTCTGACTACAAACATTTAGGACAAATATTTACAGTCTTTGGAACCATTTGCCTTTTAATCAGTATATACTTAATAATTGCAGTAAATGATAAGTGTCATTTGAGCTAACTGGCTTCTTCTCCTTATCTACTTATTCTGTGTTAATGAAACAGATGTGTAAGGATCACGTGTTGTTCACTTCTAAATTACCCCATATGCCAGTGCTATTTGAAGTAGAGAGAACCTAAATTTTGGCATTTCATGATGCTGGAAGAAGGGCCATTAGAAATATGTTGTAGGCAGATCTGATGAGGTATAAGTTACATAAGACACCTTCCAGATGACAAGCTGTGTTCTCAGTTGCACGCAACTTTGGACTGGTAAGCTCTCTGCCTCATACTGTGGGATGTGTTCAGCCAAGTGTTTTGGAGAAAGAGGTTCAGATGCATTTCGTTCATTTTTAAAAAAGAGTTTGGAGACAAAGGTTGCAATTTTCCTCAGTGAATTTTTGGCTGTCCCAAATTTTGAGGCATGGTTTTGAAATGGATGCTGTGTGCCATGGTAGCCATGTCATGCTGTTTTTATTATTAATTTAAAAACTTCCCCAGGCTTCCAGAGAAGTGAGGACTCTATGAAATTTACTGGATCTGGGTTGCTTGCTTAAAACCAATAAGTATTACATACAGAAATGATGCTCAAGAATTTAATATGGAACATGAAAGCACTGAAAATATAGTGAGGAGCAGAATTAAGCTTGCCTGAGGTTATCTTAAGTCCATTTCTTAGTAGTCATATAGTATTCTTACCTAAAAGTCCTGCACTCAGTCTATAAATACATGGTTGCATAAAAGTTGTGATCAAGACATCTCTTCTAAGGGATTTCTGGATTTGTTAATGGGACTATGGCTATGTCTGTGTTGCATTTTGTGATGTGTTTAGGCCTGGACTTCTTTTGGTTTCTGAACTTAGCTTTTTTTATTAGCTGAGATGTCGTTGCACTTGTAATGAGCAGCATAAAAATACTCTAAACTAAACGTCTCAGCAGCCTCTAGACACCCTATCTGAGCCAGCAGAGATAGTGCTGTATGAGTTAGGAACCCTTTACTTTTCAACCTGTGCTAGCAGTGTGAGGTGCACTTCCCTTCCAGCATGAATTAAGTGAATTTAACACAGGAAGGTGGAGAGGAAGGGAGGATGATCAGCTAATGAACACTGATCAAGATAATCCAAATAAGGTTCACTTTAATTCCAAAGTTTGGTTACCAGACTCTCTTCCTACCTTGTGGTGCTGCTGCAAGACACACAGGGAAAAAAAATGGCAAAACTCATCAGTGGTGATTAGAGCTGCTGCTTGTCAGCATGTGAAGAAAAGAACTATAATTCATCACTCACACTGTCATGTGAAGCCACAGAAAAGTAATTAGCAGGTAAAATGTCTATTAATAGCTTCCACCACCTTTAGTTTGAGCACCTGCTGACAAGCTATTACTCAGTGTAGCTTAGCTTCATCAAGTTCTTGTTTTGTGATTGCCAGAATAGACTCCATTAGAGCCATTTCTGTTGAGGTGGGGTGTCTCTGAAGAGACTCTTGCTCTGTGGCCTCTTGTTATGAAAGCAGATGCATAGACTTGCTTTGCTGCGCATAATCTCTACAAGCATGCAGAGATTTCTTTGTGGTTCTTTCAGTGACTGTGAATTTATTTTGGTTAATGAAAGTGTAACTTGTGTCAGTGCTGGCTAAATGCAGAGAAGGGGAAAACAAAGAGTTTTCTCCTTTGCCTGCAATTATCTCCTTACATTGCTTGAAAATAAACACAGTGCATTTCTAAGAAAACCATATTGTTAATAGTATATTATCACATATAAAGTGTGGGAATTATTATTTGAGTAAGCTTTTTTCCAATTTTGGAACATACAACTCTCTTCATTTTTAATGTGGGCCAGAAATATTAGCGATAAACAAAGAGGGGATTTTTGGTAGCTTGGCTGATGTTTTAGGATCCTTCTACTTGAAGGCTTCAATAAGGACAGCTGCCCAAAAATATATTCTACCTGAAATTTATCTCTGTATTTTCCATTTCTGGCTATATCTGTCTCATACTCCATGTGGAGGCTTTACCAAAATCATTGCCATTCCTCATGCAAGACCGAATTTTATATGTAGCTTAGGTATTAAATTTGTCCCTAAGGCTTTTTTTATGTTAAAGAAAACACAGGCATTTGATGAGTATGTGTGAAAATAGACTTTCTATCCATTAACTTTGTCTCTTCCTTTCCACATATCTTACAGTGAAAAAAGACATTTGAAAAAGAGTGTCCGTAGTGGTGATCACATGAAATGTTAACAAGAGCCCACTTTGCTTTTATAGGAGCCAATTTTCTAAAGAAGCATATACACAAATGCACCCTATTTTGCTGTCATAGAATAAATTTTTGAGAATTGCCTTGCTCAGTCTGAAGTGTTCAATATTGCAGGTTTTCTTTTTGCTGGTGCTTTGCTTGCAGCTGGGACGGGAGGCCTGCTCCATTTCCTGTCAGGGTTCTTGCTGTGGTGGCACAGCAGAGCAGTGCAGGATGGTACCCAGCTGCTGCCTATCTAAGCAGATGAGGGGGAGATGGAGAGAAAGGTGAAATTATTTGGGATTGTTGTGGAGGAGCATTGGGATCCAACTCAGGCCTCAGCATGGTCTCCCCCAGCCGTGTGCCCTGAGTGCAGGTGCCTGGATTGCTCCTTCCCCATGCTCACTCCCAGCTTAATAAAGGACAGCGAGTTTTGGGGCCAAGGGATGAGGTTTTTGCTGAGGCTCCATAGCAGCTCAGTGCTGGGGCTGAGAGGGTTTTGGAGGTGCAGTGTGGTGACCGCTGAGGAAACTCATATTTACCTCATGTGGTTTGAAGCTGAGCCAAATATTTGGATAATTGCATTCAGTTTCTTAGTAAAAGACCCCTCAATTAAGAAGTTCAGCATTTCGGTGTGTCAGAAAGAAGGGAACCCTGTGGCCAACCAGGTTTGTGGTCGATGCCCCTGTGTTGGGTGGAGGTGAGCACCATGTTGTGGGGGTGTTGTGGGGCTTGCTTATGGTGGGGTTTTGGTTTGACTCATCTATAAGACATTTTGTGTGACTTATATTTCATCCAGAATATCTTTCATTTGATTCTTCCCCCATTAATTTTGCCAAAATAAGCTAGATGCTCAAGAAGCAGGGTGAAATAAGAACAAACCTGATGTTTTTTTCCAACTCACTCCTACCCAGTCTGCAATCTCCATTGTGCTCTCTCAGCCACAGCAACCACAGAAAACTGCAGAAAAAACAAATTTATTTTTATCTGATGTTTAGCTCTTTTAATTTGGACTGATTTAATAAGTTATTAGTTATGAGCCGTTTAGCTGCAAAGTACATTTTACATTTCCATCCCCGTTTATTGTTTTCATCTTGTAATTTTTTATTTATAACCTACCTCTATCTGTTGTATGATTGCTATAGAATGTTTACATGGTGGAAAAGTCACTGCCCAAACATACAATTTGTCTAATTGAATGTGGTGGCAGAGGGTGGCGCCTGTGCAGAAACCATGCAGTTGAGAAATATGCCTGCAAAGCCTTCTTTGCCCAGAATATGAATGTCCACAGAAGCCGTGATTTTTAAAGTGCAGCCTTAGCATATGGTCACTTCCCTCCTTAAGTCAAGTCCCAAAGTGCATCCTTTGCTGCAGAAAGATGGTTGTTATTTTGGTGGTTCCCTTATCAAGTCTGTTGGGTTTACAAGCACAAGGAGGGGTTGGCCCGAGAGAGCAGACAAGCTGTGTGCTGAGGTTTCTCCTTTCTGTGGTGATCTGTCTCCCGTTTGCTTGGGAGTGGACATTGTGGGAGGGCTGCGGGCTCACTGGCACTAGCTTCATTCTGTGTAATCTTCCAGCAGTCCCTGTATAATTAAAGAAGAGATTAAGTTCATTTAATAGATGGTTTGGATTAGGAGCATGACAACTGCTCCTACAACACACCCCTCCCCCATTTCCTATAGAAAAAAAGACTAAGGTAAATAAGCTTCAGCAGTCTTAAATTAACATAGGCAAATATATTTCTTCTCCCATCTCTTCTCCTTGGGGGCAGATTAGCATGGGGACTAAAGCAGGAGCCTGGGACAAGAGCCAGTGAGGACAACAGTTGTTGTTAGGAAGTAGATTTTTATTGTGTGCAGCTGAGGGGCTTTCTGCATGTTACTACTTCATCATCGTTTGTGGTAGGAAACAGTCCACCTTTGATAGTAAGTAGCCCTTTCTATCATCCACTGAAAAAGTTGTGAGCACCCCATGTTATAACCCTGTGATGTTGTTAAAGTGAGGAGCACCTTCGGAAGTACCATCTTTCCCCTACAGGAATAATAAGCTCAGTTCTATGCAATTGCTTATTCCTTTACAAAGGGAAAAGAAGATCTCTTTTGAAATAACTCTATTATTCTTTCCATTTGTGAGAAAAACAAATCTATTATAGAAATAACAAATTACTGATGGTACTATATTGTATTGTAATTGAACATTAAATTAGGGCATTCTCTAGTGCTGTTTCAACATTTGTATATTTGAAGGATTCTCAAGTATTATTTGTTAATATTTCTGCATAATTATTACTGTCTCTGCACAGCTTAGGAACGTGATTTAAGTTTAAGGGATTGACTCTTAAATGGAAGCAAAGTCTATGGCTTAACTTTAAAATGGCAACGTAGACATTGAGCAGAGTGTGTTCTCTGGTCTGTGACAGTGGCAGATCTTTACGGACAATGAGAATAAAAATAAGGTAGCGAGCATGCTTCCTTCACTGAAAGCAACAAAAGCAGTTTCCTGTCACACTGTGTCCCTACTGCATACTTCTGCTAGTTGCAAGCTCTCTTGCCTAATGTGATTTTAGGAGTTGGTGTGAGCATGGACCCAAGGGATTGACTGATGGTGCCAGAGCGCTGGAACAGGCTGCCCAGGGAGGTTGTGGAGTCTTTCTCTGAAGACATTCAAAACCTGCCTGGACACCTTCCTGTTTAGCCTCATCTATGTGTTCCTGCTCCGAGGGGGGTTTGGACTAGATGATCTTTTGAGGTCCCTTCCAATCCCTAGCATTCTGTGATTCTGTGATCTCTAACCAGCAGATGTACTGAGAGAAGTATCTGATTTACTAAGAGTGAAGCACTGCTTTGAAGATCAGCCTTCCAGACTAGGTTTTTTTCTTCATTTTGAGATATTTTTCTCACTGCATTTAAAACTAGCTGAAAGATCACTCATAATTTTGCTCTTCTTTTGTTCTATTTTTATGCACTTTAGAAACAGAACATACCATACCTTTAAAAACTAATGAGTGGGTGTATTTCTACCTTAATTATTAGGAATGGTTAAGTTTTGAAGCAGAAGAGCAGTCTTGGTTTTCTTGGTACTTCATGTTCAGCTGCAAAACTAACTTTCTCTTCTCTGTCTTTTTTTCCAATGCAGAACTATGGTTTGGAAACAGAAAATCTAAAAACCCTTTCTCACAAACTGAATGCATCTGCCAAAAATCTGCAGAACTTCATCACTGGGAGGAGGAGGAGTGGCCACTATGATGGAAGGACCAGCCGCAAGTTGCCGAATGATTTTCTGACATCAGTAGTGGATCTGATTGGAGCAGCTAAAAGTCTGCTGGCTTGGTTGGACAGGTAAAATCTCCCAAATGTGTCACAGGTAACCAGATCTCACACACACACACACACACAAAGCCCAGCTTCTTTACAAAATGTAATGTAGACATTAAAATGGAAGCAGAATTCATTTACAAATTCTGAGAAGATGTTTGTAGCAATTTTTTCTTAAGTCAGCATGCAATTCAGATAGCTTTTCAGTACAATACTTCTAAATGCACTGCAACCTGACACATATCTGGAAATATTTTCAATATAGCAACAGGATGACATAATTAGATTATATATGTGTTTTGTTATTAATATAGAACAACACTTTGACCTGCATAACTTAAATTAATTGCTCTGATAGTATCAAATTCACAAAACTGTGATCAGACTTTTCATTATACAGATGTCAATATATACTTCCAGTCTCTGTGTGTGTATGTGTGTGTGTGCCTACATATCCATGTTGCATTTTAGGTTTTTAAAATGTCAGTGAAATACCTCTGCAACTGTAGATGCAATTGGAACTGGTTTATACTTTTACTTCTATTACCTATGAAGTATGTGGGACCAGGACATAAATGCTCTCCTTAACTGTATCTGTAGTGACATTTTTCTGATGATAACAAGAGTAATATGCAGGTATTTAAGATGATAATTGAAACTCCTGAAGTGGTTAAAATTAGTCTATCTGTATGTCTTTATAAAATGCATCACAATGCAGTTTTATCAGCAAAAAATAAAATACTTATCTTGATTTAGAGGTGTATTTTATTTTGTATCTAGCAGCTGGAGTTTTGTTCACAGTATGATCTTGTTGGATTTTAAGAATTACACAAAGATTTGTTTGGATTGACAGAATTGTTTGGATTTACTGCTGTGGGCTTCTGTCCTGTAAATTATTTCAATAAGAAAGGTTTAGGTGAGGCATGAATCTTTTCCGTTTCTTAAGCTGAACTGCAAGCTTTTTATTTTATTCATTAGACTGCTTCTTTTTGCCTCAGTTTTCCACAAGTTTCAAACCGGTGTACTTGAAGTTGGGCTCCAAAATTTCTGCTTAGACATTTAACATTAGATGTGCAGAGAAGCAATATGATCTCATGGAAAGAGTTTAGTAATGAGACTTGAAAAATTTGGAATACATTTTTAGCTCTCCCTCTAGCCTTTGTTGTTACTCGGAAGACCTGTAGGCTTCACTGTTTCTCCCTGCAAATCATTTTTGGTAGAGACCAGCATATCATTCTGCATTTTAAAATGGAAGGAACAGTAGAAAACCATGTTCTTTTGCATAGGCAGATTAGTGTCTGCCACTTCTTTCTATTTAGATACAACCTTGATTGTTTTCTCATTGGAATTGTGGCTAAAGGATAAAGACTGTGAGTTACAAAGTTGAGATTTTTTTTTTCCATAAAATAATCTGAAATGATGAATTAAACTTTCATATATTCATATACATTTAACACATGAAAAACAGTGTGGCTTTGGCATATTAATATGAATGTAGTAGTTGAACTTCAGTGAGAAAGTAGTTGTTGATGCTAGGAAACATCTGCATCGGACCACTAATGTGTCACTCTAGTATTGTGCACCACACCCAAATTATGTACTTTTAGTGTTAAATGACAAATCCAGTCTGTAAAATTTGTTTGTAGCTCAGGAGCATGTTGAGAATTAGCACTTCATAAATTTATGTTTATAAAGGCAGCTGTATTGGATTTGTCAGAGATAATTCTGCTAGTAGGTTTTAGTGCTGGTGTGGGAAGATCTCTAAATAATTTCTAAAAGCATGCATATCAATTCTACTCCCAGTAAAATACAAAATTACTTTTGTGTTTATCTGAAATGATAGCTGGTCAGACACAAGAGTTCCAAGAATTTGAAAATTAGGTCAGCCATGGTGGTAGCCTGATTTTAGCAATGTTCTCTTTAGTGCCCAAGTTAGGCTTCCTATAAGTGATATTTTAATTTTATTCAGATTTCTGCGAAAGTTCTTTAAAAGCTCCATGTAGCTTAAACACCTGGGTCTGACAAATGTTTTCTGTAACATTTTAAGACTTCTCTGATTTATGAGGGTGTGGGTATTTTGGTTAGATTTATTATTCCTTCTTGCGAAGTCCCCAAATTAGGATGAAGGTAGGCCAATGATGGCATTTTTCTCGGGAAGCAGAAACATCTGGAGGTCAATAAGATTCTGCTTATTGTATTCCTTCTAAGCAGCTATTGGGGCCACTAGGGGGAGATAGAAAGATTTTTTAAATAAATTATTTAAAGTCAGGAACAGGGATTTAATTTTATTCTGCACAGCTGTTAGTGTTTTGGTTGGTTTCTAATGCCACTTCAATGTCCGGTGTGACAGAGGGGACAGCAAACCATTAGGAGAATTAAAGTGGCTGTTAGAGTCATCCACCCCATTGTAAGAGCCATACTGGGTTGCCCCTATGCAGTGTTTTTCAGGTCACATCTGTAAAAAGCAGCTCCAGCTTGCATAGAAATGCAATTAAGTGGCTATTATGTGTAGGGAATCGTGATGAATCCATACAACTTTTGCTTCACTTGCTGCTCTGGTGAACTCTATGGTGTTTCTGTAAGACACGATCTATAAGGACCTTGTTAGGCACAGTAATCAAAAGGAGTGTGAGAGTTGTGATGTGCTGAATTACTTTCACTGTGGCTCTTGCAGTGCTACTGTGCAAGGCCAATCCAAGGACGCTCTTTGTTCCAGGTCTCTGCCTGGAGCAGTCCTGCTTCCAGATGTATGTCAGAGATTGAGTTTTACTGAAAAGTAGGGTAACTTTTATTGCCAGACTTTAAAATTCTTCTGGTTTAGGTTCATTTAGGAACCGGAAAACTTGGTAGAGAATTCTAGCCATTTTCAAAAGAGGTTTGCTGGTGATTTTGAGGAGATTGAAATAGCTCTCCAATAACATCCTGTAAAAGAAACTGTCATCACATTAATAGATTACGTCCTTAAACTTTTTAGACTAATTTTAACTTTGTGTTTTAACTTTCTCAGTTCATAAAATCAATCTTCTCTTCCAGAAGACTTAAAAAAATGTTTTAGCTTAATAATGTTTTATTTTATGCTCTTTCCTTAATCTTCACATTTTTCCAAACCAATCTGCTGATGAGATTGGCGCTTTTTTGAAAAACTATGAGAGACACTTGTTAAAGCCTGGTGCATTTCCAGTTGACAATTAACTTACCTCTTAGGTGATGGAAAACCACACTTCAGGCTATAGCAACAAACTACTTATCTGATATTCAAAGCAGCTTGGAATCTAAATGTCTCCAGTGACACTTCTCAAGAATTAGAGAATAATATATACAGTCATCCAGGCGTTCTAGACTTCCTGTTAGATCATTGGTGTTCTTTTCAATCTTTATTCTTGTAATTCACGAGAGGTACATTCTTTGGAATAGTAATATATGCTGTCTTTCTAAATCCTCCTCTGATGTGTCAGATTCCTGGAAATTCTCCTGCCTTTTATAGGGCTGAAACACTCCACCCTGGCGAGGAAGCCTCAGTGATTTCTGTGCAATATGTTTTCTTTGCTGAGATTATGTACGGCAGTTCTGATAAATGGATTTTTCAATGTTTCTTTTTAATTACAGTTAAAACACACACAATCTTGCATTTAAAGTTTCAGCAACTCATTTTATGCAAATTTATTGTTTGGTATCAAAGCAGGAGGGAGATAAATACTGTTAAGCAGCACTCTGGTCAAGCAAGGAAAACTCCCTGCTTTGTACTCCTGACCATGAAGAATGCTACAGCCTGGAAGCCTACTGGCAAATATAATGAATACAGATCTCCATATTTATATTTATGTTTGTATATTTTTTTTTTAATTCAGTGTTCAAAAATATGAAATAGGTAGTCAAAGATTTAGGAAAACTGGAAAGCTGACAATCAAAAAACCATAGTTGAAAGGAAAATAAACTGAATTGTTAAAGGAAACCATTAGAATAAATGAAGGAAAAAACATAATTGAAACATGTGTGCAGTTGATCTAAAAATAAAAATTGAGTAAGAAGTTTTATGCCTCTCAAGGTAAACATAAGGTATAACAGAGAATTTTTTTAAATGTATGATTAAATAAAGGATTACTGTTATGAGTTCACTACTGAGGATCCATAACAAGAATGCATTGCAGTTTTGTGGCACAAAGCTATCTCTAACCTCATAAAAGTATTTTTTTCTTTACAATAGTATGTCCAGTAGTATCTGTACACTTAATGAAAGTTGAAATTAGACATTTCTGTTAATGCCAGGTCATATTTTGTTCTTACCGCACACATTTACAGTCCACCTGAAAACCACTTTGTGAAAGTGCTGCTTTGTGTGAATGTGTCAGTGTTCACTGTCTCTCTGAGATTTCTGAATTAAATATACACCATCCATCCATGGCTTTCTTGCTCTAAAAGCACCATGATCTCACAGAGGATTTTGAGAATCAAACTACTTTTTTCATCCTTAACAAAATTACATTAAGATTTTGCCATGTTACTTGAATCTTCAGTGACACCAGTGATGCTTCCTACTTTTTGTCCAGAGGCAAATATGAACCGAAAAGCAATGATATTACAGGGATCCCAGAAAATTCTTCTTAGGTCCAAGTTTAGAGCATTGAACAATACTTATAACTAACTTTCTCTCTAAGAGACAGCCAGCTCTTATACTGTGCTTGCATCTCATTCCTTTCCTATTAATTTGCTATTACCTGTTGGTTGTACTACTTAAATTGTGATGAAGTCCTGGGTGAAGGGTGCTTAGATTCATCCACTACTTTTTCTCCTACACCTTAACAAACCATCTGACAGACAGACGAGGTTGTATTTTCATCAGAAGTTGGCACATTGAGTGTTGAATTTGTCTCCTAAGGAGTCAGTGGCAGCTGCAAAGTGAAGGCAGCCTTGGAAACAAAAGCATCTTTTAAGCACCCCATTTTCCCCCTGCAAGTCCCACTGTACATCATATGTTTTTCTTTCACGGGACAGCTAGTTTTAACAGGTACAGTTCATTACTATAGTCTTAACTGGAAAAAACTGTACTGCGCTGTGTGGAAGAGGAAGCATCCTGAGGGAAACTGACCTGGGGTGACACTTGGTGGCAGTTGCAGGGCCTCTGTCTCTTCCCATCTTACCTGTTTGCTCTACCAGCCCACAGCTTGGCTGCATCCCTTGCTTTTGCTGGTTGCCCCTGGTTTGATACATTGTCTTCATTCACCTGCATTTCTGTTGCCAACCGAACACCCTGGAAATCTGTATTTCCTGCTGACTGCACTAAGCAAGAAAAATTTCATAGTTGTGCTTCTGGGCTTCTTGCCTACACTATGGTTCTTGGGCCATGTTATCTGAAGCAGGGACTCCTCATACCATAAAACTTGTGCAGCATCAAGAAGTAACATCAAATAGTAACAAACTGCATAAACTATAAATGTGGACTTAAAGACTGGGAGTAAGGAAAGGATGGTTGTTCTTAGGGCTTTAATTGAGTCTTCATTAAAGACACAGCTAAGATAATGCAGTAGTTTATTATTCAATTAAGAATTCAAGAAAATATAGTCAACTTCCTTTGAGGTATCACAGTATGTTTGGGATTGGAAGGGACCTCAAAAGATCATCTAGTCCAATCGCCCTGCTGGAGCAGGAACGCCTAGGTGAGGTCGCACAGGAACATGTCCAGGCGGGTTTTGAATGTCTCCAGAGAAGGAGACTCCACCACTTCCCTGGGCAGCCTGTTCCAGTGCTCTGTCACCCTTACTGAGAAGAAGTTTCTTCTCAAATTCAAGTGGAACCTCTTGTGTTCCAGCTTGATCCCATTACCCCTTGTCCTATCATTGTTTGCCACCGAGAAGAGCCTGGCTCCATCCCCATGGCACTCACCCTACTACAACATTTTGCATCTGTTGCTGGGTCACAGATTTTAATGGTTGTGAATTAAGATTTGTCAGGGAACACTGGATTTTTTTAGTGTACTGTTTAACTCAGCCATCTGTGTGGGCAGTGATTCAATATGTCTTTCACAGTGACTCTCCTGTGTCCCTTGTTTTTCAACCTAGCAATATCCCCTTTCGGAAATACAAAACTGAAACTGCTGCTGCAGATTACACTGAAGTCTAAGTAGTACGAGCAAAGAGATCTTGTGGAGATAGATTTTTGTGTTCAAGACTTTCAGTGCTGCGGCCAGAGAAAAGCTAGCAGGCTGACAAATGTGCACCAGTCTGATTAATTTACCACTGCTGTCTGGATACATGATACATGAACCAAATGGAACAAGGAGATGAACAAATAGCCCAACTGTAAATAGAAATTGCTGGTCATATAAAAGATATGGGTTAAATTGCTGACAGTAGTAACAAAATGTAAAATTTCAGAGTAAAAGGCCTTTCTGGCAAGTCTAGGTCTGCTTTTAGCAGTGTTCACAGAGTGGTGGGTTTTAATCCTTTGACTTCTACCCCTAGGTGGACAAGACATTTTGGCAGGGACTTAAATGTGCTAATATTCAGCAAAGCACTTATATGTATACATAAATCGTATTAAGTTAGGCTCAAATCTGCGTCTGAAGCATTTGAATGCTTCAGTGGTTAAGTCTGGACAGCAGAACAGGAGCTCCGAGCCTCACTGTGGGCTGTGTAAACTTTTTAGTGATGCTCTGTTGTCTACAGAGAAGTGCAGCCTGCAATGATGTAAACACCCTTTGTTTATGTATGAACAATTCCAGGTGTTCAGCTTCAGTGCACCCTTTTAGCCAGCTTTGTATGAAAGCACTGTGGTAGCAGAACGCATTCCCCACTCAAAAATGGATCTCTTTTCACCATGGTGACATACACAATGCATACATTTTCTTCGACTGTAGGTAAAATGTGTTGAGCTGGATTTCTTTGTCTCATTGTTTTCTGTGAATGAGCCTTGGTGATCTTTATAGTGTGGCTATTTTGTAGTTTTAAGTAAAGAGGAGCATTCACTGGGAAAATTAGGCTTGAGTGTTTGCAAGCCCATAACTTCTTCCTCACAAAAAGTGTTACTGGTTTAGAGTCTCCTTTATAAGAGACTTCATACAGGCCTGTTAGCTGTGGTTGGTTATTGCTGCTTCTGGCAGAGTAGATCTGGTTTGCACACAAGATGGTGGAGGAAAACAAATGGAAACCCAAACAAAAAGAAACCAAAGAGTTTAGCAATTCTTTACTCACCACACAAATAATGCACTTTCTGTCAATTGATTTTCAGTCTTAAACCTGTGAATCTTACATTTCCTTTATGCATTTCCCTTTATGCTTGTTTGAATGGTAGCCAAACCTGTCAGTAAGTGCTGCCTAAGAATGCTACGGTACTTAACCGTATTGTGCTACTGGAACAGCTGTAAATGTTTAACAGAGCACTCATTTAAAGAATTCCTTTATGCAGTGTGAATTTTACTGCATTCCTCCCTCATTCTACACAAAGCATTTCCATTAGAAATACAAATAAAGTGTTTGTTTCATGAAAGCCTAAAGCTATGGGTATTAGATGGATTAGGAACAAATATATATGCAACAATACTGTACAGTCAAATTTTTATTTGAGCTTAATGTTTTGCCTTTAAATACTGAGTTATATCACCAATTTAGTTACCTCTCTCTTTAAAAGAATTTGGACTATTATGTTTAATCGAACTGGTCTGAGGATGTTTTAACTTCATAGGGTGCTAAAATAAGTATGGTTTTTGTTTTAAACCCCTCATAATGTCTGTTGTTACAAAACAGCTCAGTACTACAGCCAGTGGTGAAATAAGATTATTTTTTATTTGGAGGCAATGCTTTTACTAACAACAGTCTGTATTTGTCCAAATTGCAACTTTTTAAAGTGAAATAGTTATTTCTATATATGATTTTTCCCCTAACCAAATGTTATGTGAAGACGACAGATCAGGAGGCTAAAGCATATGAGACTGAAAATGTTGATAATGTAGAAATACCAATTGTATGCATCTCCTTCACAACATACATATTTTTTAATTGTTTGGGAAGGATTTTGCTTCATGTGCAAACACCAGTTGTGAGTATAAATAGCTGTTGAATTATATTATTTCTTAATTCTGTGAGGGAATTAGCTGTGCTATATTGATGTAGCTGGCTTTTCTACCAGTCCTTCAGGGTGGCTTATTTTTTTAATGTTAGATAATATGATTTGGTTTTCATTCTGAAAAATGCTGGTAGTGCTAAAGATTTTAGTTAGGTCTCAATTCATAAAAGTGTATATCTACATGCATGTGTGTTACAGCCTGCATTACATATTTATAACCAAATTCATGTTTCAGAGTCACTTTATTATTTAACTCAAACAACAGTTTAAAAAAACATGAAAAGAACAGTAGCTCTGTCATATCTGGTGTTAGGGAAACCTTATTTCCTATACATTAGGGTCTTGAAGTTGATTGACTTTAATGTTAAAAAAAAAAAAAAAAAAGGTGAGCACCAGTTGTAAGTTTTTTCCCTGTGAATAAGGTATTTAGAAGTCTTCATCTCAGTGGAATCTGTGATGTCTAATAAGGTGCAGGCTCACAATGTGGGTTCTCATAGTGGCTCATCAAGAGGCTCCCAATTTTATTAGCTGCATGCATGATCACAAAACATGTATGAACTTATTTATCCTTGAAACATATCACCCACACATTTGTGAAAGTCGTTTGAAAATGGCTAATGGCTTCAAATGTTGGAAGGGAGAAGGCATGAGAAAAGGTGAGAACAAGGGTAAACCCACCCTGCATGTGGATGCAGAAGCACTGATGTGATTGCACTAATCTCCTTTCCTTAAGATATCAGGCACAGAAGGGGTAGACAGTGGCAAGGAGAAACTAGCAGATGTCCAGAAGAGGAAATGAATGGAAAGGGTGTGTAGTCAGGCAAGTGCTCTGTGGAGCTACAAAGGTGTTTTATGTGGGTGTTGCAAAGTAAGAGAATCACAGAGAGGTTTTGAAGTAAGAATAAATGAACTATATGAAAAACTGGGTAAAAAAGGGTTCCACAAATACAGAAATGTATGTGGAAAAAGGTCTTGGAAATGACAGAGAGAGAAGTGAGACAATGGGAGAGAAATAAACTAGTTAAACTAGGAATTCCTTTTGCTTTGTGTGTTTCTGATGCCTTGAGAAGGAAAGCGTTTTAGCAGCCAGGTGAAAAGTTAGAGTGTATGTAGGCTTTATTTGCATTTATACATATTGTTTCACCTGTTGCAAGTCAATGCTATTGTGCTGTATTAAAACTCCTATCAGTGGATGTATTGTTATTGAAGAGGGTTTTTGTTAGTTTGGTGTTTCACACGGTGTCTTTTATGAAAGCCAGTCAGTGATGAAGTTTTTGTTGATATTTTGGTTGAAACTGCTGGCATGTTGTTTTACGAAGCCTTGCTGGACTAAGGCTTGGGATGTAATAGCAAAACACATTTCCCTTAGTAGTAAATACTTAAAGAGGCTTTTGTCCTTACCATTTCCCCAGCTGCTGATGCAGTAGTGGCTGTATAGTTGCGTGTTTGCAGGTTGCCTCCAGGGAAGTGGTCTGAACTGGGAAGGGCAAGTAAAGGGAATTTCAGTTTTGCTGGTCCAATTTGCACCAATACCTCAGGGAATCATAAGCAGAAACTGATGTGAGGGAGTCGATTTATAAGCTACAGAGACCTACAGAGGAGGTAGCTCGAGGACACCTTACTTCTTCTGCAGAAGCCAAGTCCATATAACATGGACCTGTCTCCTTATCCTTCCAAGTCATGAAGCACTTTTCAGAATATTACATATTAGTTATTGATTTTTAGTAGTCCTCTCCCTCCTGCTGGCACCCTTGCTGCTTGTTTCACATGCTGTTTTCAGTAAATCTTCATTGTTTAAACTTCAGTGTAGCAAAAATGACTAACGTCTCAGCCCCTTTGCCTATTCTTTAACATCAATGAAGTTTATTTGGGACATTTCTAATGATCTTCACTAAGAGTAATGACGGTAAAAATGTCATTATTTTCCTCATGAACCGTGAAACCAAACTAAATTGTAAAAGTATGTGGAAAGATGATGTGGTATTAGAAGCCAAAGCCCAGCATGAGATTTTGTTTAGAGAAATGCTGGAGGCTTTGAAATGTCAAATAGATTCCAGTTGTGTGATTTTAGGATCAAATTCTATTAATATCCATACTTAAAGTAAAATAATACTATTTGCTCTCTTGATTCCATTCATCTTCAATAAAGATGAGTTCAGGAATGAACACGACCTTTGAAAATCAAGGTTTCAGGTAGGTTCCAGAACCTCAACAGTTACAATTTTGAAAGGAAAAATATCAGTGTTTCTGTACATTATGGCTAATGTACTTTTAAAAACAGAAAAGCAGTTCAGTTACATTTTATCCTTTAATATGCTCACATGTCTCTCAAACTTCAGTAATACTCTGGGCGTGTGTCTGTGGGTAGGCCTGCTGTAGTGTGTACCCACTGTACCGTTGCCATACACAGCATGAAACCTGGGCTTTGAGTATAGCTTTTCTAAGGCACCTTTTGGAACTTACCCACATGCTGTATACTATGTCCTCGCTCTCTTATTACTTTTATGTTTCTTAAACTCTGTCTAGCTTCCCATTTCCATACTTTTGTTTAAAAAAGAATGTACTGCTTTTCTCCCTAGAAAATATGGGCAGAAAGTATATGTTAATATTAAATCTGCAAGACTTGAGTATGCACCTCAAAGTTCATTCTGTCTTATGAATTATCAGGCCTGCATTGGGAGCCCTGGAGAAGAAGAGGGTATGGACAGTTCCAAATCTGCCTGCACTGGAATTTCAGAAATTCTGCATATTGAAAAGAAATGTAGAAACCTGTTAATAAACAGTAGAACTATATTTGTAGTTAGAATTTGGGTATGCTTATAGTAGAGTCCTTTATACTGGAAACTTGTCTTTAGAGTTAGATGAGGAAGGTGTAGTACCATCCAGAATGGTAAAGCTTTTAAAGGTATATACAGATATTTATTCTCTAAGACATGATGAAAGAAAGCAGTTGGGGAAGGCCCTAGTCACACAGCTTAATTTAAAGGCAACCACACTTCAAGCATTGTTTAGAGATCTTGGCACATTGCATGATCTGTTTTTAGTTTATTCAGATATTACAATTCTTGTAGTTCTTTGCCACATTTTTTGTTTTAGATGTCTGAAGCAGGTAAATTAGGGAGAAATGCCACATTTGCAATGCTAATAATGCCCACAAAAACCTCATTTACAACAGTGATGAAGTGGAAATCTTGACTGCTCTTGGAGAAAATACCTGTCCTGCCTAGTGATTGGCTACTTCTTAAATATAGAAAATAGGCCAGGTTGAGTTGTAGTACAGAGTTGTAGTACAGAAATCAGAGAAATGCCAGCTTTACTAACCAAATATATTTTAGCAGTTCCTCTAGAAAACAAGCAAGCTTCTAGGTAGACGAGCATTCTAAACTTTCTAACATGAAGTTTTAACGTATAGGATACATATGGGTGACGTCTCTAAATGCTAGATTCAACGTTTCATTTCATTAAGTACTTCTCATTGTAGCACAGTGTTAGGTTGTGCCTCCAGTTTAACCTTTGCAGCCTCTGTGTGTTGATGCATCTCTGGCTCTAAATGCTGTTCTCCCCTTTGGATAAGATTTTACTTCTTCTGAGTCCCTCCATTACTTTTACCAGATATTAGATCAGGTCCCAGGAATCCCAGTGAATCAGCCAAATGCTTTTCTAATCTGATTCACATCTGGACACCGTTCATATCACAGGTGCAAGCGATGCCTCTGGTTGCCTTTATGAGAATATTCCTGAACAATTGCAGAAGGCAAGGTGGACTTTTTCTGGGGGAATAAAAGGCAGTCCAGAAGGAAACTGGAAGGCTGTGAGAAATAATGCTTTTATAAACAGAATTTCTTAAAGAGGATCTTAAAAACTGCAAAATCAAGGAGAGGTAAACATTTTCCATGTATCCTGTATTTTACAATTTTAGTAGTACATTTTGGGTATTTTGTGTGCTCTTAATATCTCTAGAAACAATATGTGTTAAGTGCATTGTACACACGTGAAGCAAGTGGATATAAACTAGTACTAGTAAACATTTATTTTTCTTCTTTTTTTTTTTTTTTTTTTTTAGATCACCTTTTGCTGCTGTCACAGATTACTCAGTAACAAGAAATAATGTCATACAGCTCTGTCTGGAACTAACAACAATAGTACAACAGGTAGGAGACCATCTACTTAGAATTGATTTTTTCCTAAATTTAAATAACCAGTGCCTTCTTCACACAACTTTATGTTATTCTGTCTATATCATTGTCTAACAAAAATAAGGGAATACTAGTACTTAGTTAATGCTTGGTAAAAATTCTGCTTCCTGGTTTTATAATACTAGCTTGGGTTGTGCTGTGTATATGCCTCTGCATATCTCAGTAGTAAGTTTCATCATGGGTTCTCCAGTCTAATATAAATCATGTACATAAACAAATAAATCTACAAACCTGCTCAATAATTTGCATATTTAGGTACTTACATGTCGTCATTAATTTTTAGTTAACTGTCTGGTTCAAAAGGTCTCTGTGTGTTGGACTTTAGTCATCTGCTCTTTCATACAATTCATATCATCTAGACACCTGTTAAGAAGATATGTTTTCCCATGAGGCTTGAATATTTTGTGTACATTTTTTTATCTCCTACTTTCAAGAAATCCAGAAGTAGGTACTGAGAAGTACTCACTTAATGGGCATCGTTTGGGAGTGCAATCTGGAGAGCCTTCCCCAGCCTTCTGTTGCTTCTCTTGTGTGTGGTTTACGTCTGTCCCTGTCTTTGCCTGTTGTTCTGCTGAAACTGAAAAGTCACTTGCTGCAAGTTCAAACTAATGTTGCTAGGAAGTTAAAGTAGTTCTATCATCATTTACCTGCATTTTTGATACCATTCTGCTATTGATGGTTGTGAAGGGCCTTGCCACCATCTTCTAGCATTGGTTGACCATGCAGTGCAGCAGTGCCCATCATGCAGAGCACGGTTTGGCAACAGCAGATGGAAGGGACCACTGTTGATGAGCAGTTCAAGAGAGTGTTAGCGACTTGGGAAGGTGGAATGGGAAAATGGAGAGAGTGGGCTAGGTAGGAGTGCTGAGGAGACTTTTTCTGGTTTTCAGAAGCATCACTCCAAATCAAGCAAAGCTAAACTTCTCCTGTGGCCACTTGGCATGACTTTGTATGATGATGATCTCCCTTTTATAAAAGAAATGCATTTTTCTCTGACCCTTTCATAAATGTATGCAACACTGATGAATAATTTTATCTCACTGCTTTCTCCATCTCATGTATCACTAGTCCCATGTGCTCAAGCTTGGGAATCAGAAGCTTCTCACTTTATTATTATTATTATTATCATCATCATCAATTATTCCCTTGATTATGTGTGGAGTTTTTGATGTGGAAATGGAGCATGGGATGTTCCCTCCCCACAGACCGCACGGTGAGGGTGCCTGTTTCCTTTCCAGGCCCAAGGGCTGACCCACCAGTCCCATCCGTCAGCCACCCCATGCTCCCCACTGGCCTTGTGACCATCAGCCTTCCTCAGACTGGGATGGAGATGCCAGTGTTGGTGGCTGAGTAAGAAGAGCCCAGGCCTTCATTTTTTAGGCTCCCTTTTTCACAATGCCTGTTTTTTTCATCTGTTGTCCTGTTGTCTTGTTGTGCCCTTGTTGGGCTGTGAGAAAGGGTCAGTACCATATGAGAAGGAGGCATGAAGGGCGTCCCTTCAGCTTGGCCAAACCGTAGAAGTAGCTGTGCGTCACAGTCTAGTTTTTTAATTCAGAGAAAGAGCCACCTGATCCATTTTCATGTGTCCACTATTAGTGGGAAAGTGGGTAAAATATCAACTGCTGCAATATTTCCCAGGAATTAGCTCAATATCAGTTCATTTTCTTACAAATTCATCCAAATTCAGCCATGATACTAATTTGCTATGCTGTAGGTAAATATTTCTCTATGTGTATTTTTCAGTGTGAATGAGAGCAAATGTTACAATTTCATACCTATGGAGAAAAGCAGTTTCATCTGTGCCAAAATGACATGTTACCCCAATCAGGGAGCAGTTCAGCACATGAATCCGTACTGTGAAGTCAAAAGGAACATTTATGTGCCTTAATTTAAGCATGCTCTGAAATTGAGTTGGGCTGTAGTTAGAAGAATGATAATGAAAAATTCCATTACTAGTCCCAAACACATGTGGTTTGATCTCTACTTAAAACAAATGCATTCCAATGTAACATTTCAGAAATGTCTTTGCTGAGCTTTTCTTTTATAAGATCGCTGAACAAACTGAAGATCCTCATTGTGCTTCCTTTAGGCTGTAGATTGAATGTTTCAGTATCACCTTACCAGGTGTTTTGCTGTCTCAGATACAATTTTCTTTTGTATGCAAAGTATAATAATTTATGGTACTTTACTATCTTCTAATAATTGATAATATTTTTTTTTTTGTGAAAGACCTACAGAAGGCAATGTTACAATTGTTCTTTTAACAGTAGCTAACAACAGATTTTTATAAAGCTTAATGGTTTATTAAAAAAAATACAGTCTGCACATTTTCTTATAGTTTTGACTTTTTTTTTTAGACATTCGTACAATTCAAAAATAGAACTCCAGTATTCACCTCAGTATCTAAGCACTGGCAGGATTTAAAATGGTGGAGTTTTTTTGCTGTTGTTTGTGTTTTTGTTGTTATTTTTTGTCGTTGGGTTGTTTTGGTTTTGTTTGCTTGTTTTTGTTTTGTGGTGTTTAAGTTACAGCCAACCTTCAGATTTATTAATCAAAAGTTATTCTTAAGCCAAGATGAATGAAAAAAGCCTAGAAGTTTGCTGGCTTGCTTGAATTCTTTTGCATGTTTTAAGGCTAATTGTAATGTCAATGTTTTTTCATGGAATTAAGTGTGGGTCGTGGGATGTGTTGTGTGTGTCCTCTTATCAGTGGTAAATGGATGATGAAGAAAAAAAATGACAGAATTACATCTCTCTTGCAAGTACGAAGTCTGAGAAAATCTATTCAGTATCTGTGCTTTAAATTTTAAATAATTAAAAAAGTTGGAGTTATGATACCTATTTAGAGACAGACTTCGAAGCAATATTCTGAACGGCACATACTTTGTTTGAACTGTTTCATTTTCTCTGTGTGTTGCACATTGCCCAGGACCCAACTAACAGGCTTGTGTGTGGTGGATTTGCTAGTGCGAGCAGGTCCCTCAGACCACTGCAAGTTATTATTACAACCTGCTTTGCATTTGCACTAATCGTCTGCTTCTATGCAGCTGTTTTATTTTGGCTTAAGGAATCTTTTTCTCCCCCTTAGGACTTTAGGATATTGTTTCATGGGCATTTCCTGCAAGTTTTCACTCTTAATACATCCTCCTTTCTGATGGCTTATTTAATTCAGGGTTGCATTCTTGGTTTATTTTTATAATCAACTCTTCCCTTGCAGCAAAACATTGTAGAAAAAAAAAAAAAAGGATTTAAATAAACAAATCCATGACACTATCATGACTTTTGTGACTGTTCCCTTGCATTCTCTGCCTTTCTCTCCTACACTTGTCTGCCTGCTTAGAGCATCCCCATAGAGTTGGAGGCGGAGCATTATCTGTACTCTCTGTTTACACTGCAGTAATTAAAAAAGGCCTGTTCTTTTTTGATGGTATAAGATAGGTGTTAAAGGGATAGGGGTGTACACATTGCGAAGGGGAGATTGTTTTGGGTTCTGCTTTTTTCCGTTTTGGTTCACTCATGAATTTAGATTTGTGTCAGCAGAATTGTTCTGGTCATATATGCATATAAGGAAGAACAGGAGTGACCCCTTATATTTATGGTGTTCATGAAAGTCTTGCTATTGACTTAGTCAGGGTATTCAGTTTCAGAGGGTGCCAGAATCTGGTCCTTGTAAGTGTGATTGTTTTGTTTTAGAATGGCAGCACAACAATAACTGTAAGGAATAGAAGATTTATTGCTTTCTTAGGCAATCTGTAGGTAGCTTTTATTACTATTCTTTCTCAGTGCTCTTGTTGCTCAGGAACCCATTAGGGTTTCACTAAAGAAGCTTTCTTGTTTAGAATTAAAACCCTGAAAATCTTGGGAATAGCTGAAAAGTCTATTTTTATATCAACTTGATAAGTTATCAGACATTTAAAGAAAACTTTGCTGCTGAACACCATAGTTCTTATTATTGCAGTTTAGTAGCGATCATTAATAGCACTCATCACACATTTTTTACTTTCCTTAATCACCTTTCACAATGATTTGCTGTGTTTATTTAGTTTTAAAAACACTGGTGCTCATCTCACAACTTTAATGTCTTGTGGGATTTACTTAGCAAGATGCTTCAGCAGAAACATAGCTGTAGGCCTGTAAATACTCTATTACAAAAGCTTCACTGCAATTACTCCTCTGCTTAAACACCTTCTTGAAGAGGGAATATGCAGTGGAGGCACTTCAATGTAATGGGTAGAGATGGAGAACAGTCACTTGGCTGACATGGACCTGATTGCACTGTTGTCACAGAACATACTTCTGACTTCATCTGCCTTGCAGGAATATTTGGGGGTAAATTCGGATTTTGGGTGACACGAGGTGAGAACCTGAGTGGTGCAATTTGGGAGGTGGCGGCTAGGAAAGACCAAGACAACCATCCACGAAACCTCTGTCTGGACATACAGGCACCTGGGACATTGAGCTAGAAGCCCTAATAGAGAACACATGCAGAAGTGCCCTGTGCGCTGCCTCAGCTGAGTGATTTGGAGCTTGTTCCCCGTTTAAAGGTGTTTGAGATTTGAAAAAGTGTCTGTATCCTCCATGCTCCAGTGGACTCTCTTCCCATGCTGGAGGAGTAATCTTTTTTGGACTTCTAGCCCTTGCTTTCTTTCATATAAAAGATATTGAAAAGGATGACAAATTATTTATTGAGTAATGCACTATTTTTCTATGACATTGGCTCTAATTTACATGGTTAATGCTTCAAATATTAAGTCTCACTGAGAAACTAAGTGCAGGTTTGTTTTCTAGTTTAAAGGATAAAAAGGGAATTTACTTTCATAGCCCTCTGCCCTGATTCAGAATCTAAAAGCAATAATATATAATGGTTCAATGCATTATGCTAGGACAGCATCAAATTCATGAACAGCGAAGAATACTTAATATCCTGAGTCATATTGTTACAATGTATCTCTCATATAACCTTTTCTATCACAATTCCTCCGTTTTGTTTACAAGTCCTAGTTATTAAGGGCTTGCAGGACTTGCTAAATATAGCTTTAAAATTTTGAATTTTATGTCGTACCAAGTAGCTAATTACTTCAAGAATCTTTAGCTAATAAACTGGCTTTAGTAGTTTAATGATGCGAATGTTTGATTGGTTCCTCATAAAAGCTGCTTTGCACTTCCAGATTGTTGGGATCTTTCAAAGCAACATGTGTCTAATGGAAGCAGTTCTGTATTAAATTTTAAAGGTTTTGATTTAAATCTTCAGCATTATTCCTTCTACCTCAACTGTGTTATCAAATGCTTGCAGAAAAATCTTTGTTAGCCTACCGTGGTAATAATCTGCTCCCTTACCCACCTTTTTTTAATAAAAATACTTCATGGTGAGGAGGCCTCATTCTTGGAATAAGAAATACTTATATTCATAGTACACTGCTTATACAAAATGTCTGATTTCTGATAAGTGTACAAGTGGGAGAGTAAGTGTACAAATGAGTAGCTCAATAGATGTGGTCAAAAGGTAAAAACAGAACAAAAAAGTCCCCCCTGAAAAGAATACGCAGGCATTATCTGCCTATAGTCCATGGAACCCAAATGGTGTTCATATGAGAGTGTTACAGCTCATTGCAAGTGACGCTGACAGAAATTTAGACTTGCCTTGTATTCTTAAGTGCTGCTCCTATTCAAGATTTTCTGTTGCATAAGGTTCAAAGCAGGGCTCAGAAGTAGTCGTGTTTCAGGAAATGTATTATCCTGTGCAGTTGTTTTCTTCACATTTAGAAGTCAATATATAATAAATAAGATAAAATAGAATGTAAAGGTTTGATGGAAATATGAAACTTTTTCTTGTTTACAAGAAGCTATATCAAAGTGGTTTCAATTTATATTCTTTAGTAACATATTTCTCTTTTTCATATTAGAGTATCTTATTTCACTATAGCACACTTCTATAGAAAATAACAGATGTAATTTAATGTACTATAAAATAATGCCAAAGGTGCTTAACATTGATGTCTTCTTCTGATTTTGATAGTTTATTTCTGATATTTTCTTATGCTTCTGCCCTTCTCCTCACTCCCTCTTCCCCCGCCCTGGCTTGACATGTCTTACTTGTAGATATGTTGTAGTCTTTTGAAGTTTTGAAGTCCTTTTGAAATGGGATTAGGCACAGAATAGCTCCAAGGTTAAAATATCAATAATAATCTGTAGGGATATGGACCATTACTAGAAATAATTTGATGCCTCATTGGTTGTCATTGAGATATATGCTGTAAAGAGTGTTTTTTTTTCCTGAATTTGAGTAATCTGTGATGTGACATTTTCAAAGTAGCATATGAAGCCACTGCATGCTTTAATAAAAACCCATCCGGTAAAGTCCTGTGTATTTATTAGCTCTATTTTCTTTTACATTCTTAGAGAAACTAGTTTCTTTTTCTCATGGATGGAAGAAGGAAAAACAAAATGAAAAAGAACAACCACCAGAAAAAACCCCAAAAAACAAAAACAAAAAACAAACTAACCAAATCACAGCAAAACAAAAAAAAACCCACACAAAAGCCCCAAAAGATTGCCGAGTACCAGAGAAACTTTGTGATCAGAAAGGAAAAAAGTGTTGATGTTGGCTTGTGTGGGGTTTTTGATTGTTTTTCTTCCAGATTAATGACTGTCATTCTCTGAACATGAGAGGAAGTGAGGCACAAAGCAGAACAATTTTTAGAAAAAAGACTAGTCTTTTTGATGGTGCATATGCTGGTAAACCAATGCAGATGTTGAATTTTTCCAAGAAAAGGAGCCTGAGTGGGTCAAGGTGATGGTGAAATAATCAGGAACTCTTGGGTTAATTCATGCACTCATGGAAACACTTGCAGAAAGTTGATGGAAACTGAGATAAAGTGTAGGCAGAAGGGAAAATTGTGTTTTAGTATCTCATATGTTTCCTCTAAATAAAACCTTTTTTCCTTCGACTGAGTTTTGTGGGCACAGTGTCAGTGCATGTGGAGTGGCACCACAGTATCTATTTGAATGGAGGCAGACAGAGGATATGCCATGCTTCCTGTGTGATCTGTGATAAGTGCTAAATTTAATCATTAATGACGATGAATTAAGATTATGTTGATCGTATCAGTAGAATTGAAGACTGAGACTCTGCATTTCTTTTCCTTTGTAAACTTATTTCCCTTGCCAGACACAGTCCAGTCTCTGTAACCAGCTGCAGCAAGGGAAAATTTCACTTCAGTATGGTGAATTACAGAAACTATGTGTTGCTAGGTAGCTAGTAGAAGCCTTGAGTGTGGAAAATTGTAGGGTTCATCTTTATTTCAGTAATATAATGTGAGGTATGTTTGTATTTGTTTTAGTAAATCCATTTAAAATACATCAAGAATTTCAGATGAACCAATACAAAACATTAATGTCATAGCTGAGCCTGAAATGCCATCTACCTAAATATATTTATTTTTTCTCATGTTTGATTAATTTTATTTCCTCTGTTGGCAGAATAACCACCTAGACACTAAACGAAACATGCAATATTTTGCTGCCATTGTATTTTATAAACCAGAATTCTTTTTTAATGGCCGTACTAGAGGAAAAGCAGAAATGAAAAATTAAGAAGTTATTTACCTCTAAATGGTCTTGGAAGTGACACTGAAAACTTAGGAATCTCACAACACATCGTGCTACAAACTCAATGTTGCATGTCAGTAAGAAAAGTTTTCTTTTTGAATGCATGATGCTTATTTTTTCTGAATTAGAGAGGCGGAAAAAAGGATGTTTTAACTTTGTTTTTTCTTTTTTGGATGGAACATTTTCGACTAATTTCCAGCCTCTCATCTGTTGATAATTTTATTTTTACCTGCTGAGAATATCACTGCATAGAGAAATCACCCTAATAGATGAAATTCAATTTAGACCGTGTAAGTACTTAGGCTCTAGCAGGATATATGAGCAAGTAGTGACGTGATTTTAGTCAGTGCTAAAACAATTGCTATGGTTGCTGACCTAATGCTGTGCCAGCTCATTTTAGTAAAGATGTATAGTTACTTTCTATATGCAAATCAAGAACTAATATGTGACCAGATCCCAAAGGAAAGCAACATGATGTCTTTTGCAGAAAGGAGTGTAGAAATAATTGGAAATGGAAAATGACTTCAGGAAAATAGAAGAAAAGAGCTTAGTGTATACATGGCATCGCTCTTAATCCAGTGAGCAATTTTTCCCAGTAGTTGCTTGATCTGTGGGTGATTTATGTAAGTTGTGTTAAATTTTTACATGAAGTATTTTGTTACTATGGTGATAGGTGCCACTCCACACAGATTGTTTAAATGAAATAAAGGCAATTCTTTGTACTCAGCAAGCTGGGTAATTGCTATCAGTTTGTACACCAGGGTTATGAACTTAGAGAATGCATGTTCATTAAGTATTCAGGGAAAGGCTCTAGACTTTTAGAAGTGCATTTGTGTAGGTTGCATAGGAAATGTCCTTTTACGTAGCATTTGTTTAATAGCTTGCATTGTATTTTTCATTTCGTTTTTCTTAGTATCTTAAGTGGCGTAAGTTCACCATTCTGTTTTCTACCATCCCCATGAGTTCTTACGCATGTTTTCAATGGGGGAGGACAGAGTGGGTTGCTGCGGATGCAGGTGAGCTCTGGCTTCAGTGTGGAGGGGCAGAGAATAATAATAGAGTGAGGATGTCATAGAGCCAATTTCAAGAAACTGCAGGGTTTGAATAATTGTAGAAAAAGTGGGAAAGAAAGCAAATATTTCTGAATGGCAGTGGGAAGAAAATCGACAGGAATTGTGTGGGAAGCAAAGAGGAGTTGAAAATGGCACCCAGGTTGTGAGCTTGTGGGACATAAGGTGGTGGAGTTGTTGACAGAGATAGGAAAAAAAGCAGGGAGCAGAGAGGGTTTGGGAAGAAACGTGATTTCAGCTTTTCAGCATACTGCGTTGGGGCTGGTGGCAAATATCCAGGAGGAGATTCTGAACTGTGAATGTGAACAGAAGGGCTGAGAGATCTGTGACTCATCCACACAGAGATGATAATTAAAGCAGCATGATTTTAGGGGGCTGCTGAGCAAAAGGGAAGAGGTTGCAGAAAGAGGGAGAGTGAGGGTAGAGCTCCCTGGGACTGTGGCAGTCTGAAGTAGGAGGAATAGCCATGACTGGAGACTTTTGGAGCACTCAGTGGGAAGAAAGTCAAGGAAAGCACATATTCTGGAAAGTCCACTTAGAAATGCAGTATAAAGTTTTAACAATGGCTGTGTAATTTTAAAAAATCGTTTTATTTGGCAGCAGCAAAGAATTACCAATGCAAGCGCTAGGTAGTTACGTAGCTTAAGAAGAGCTGGCTTTTGCATTTTAGGTACTGAGAAAGGAGAAAGGTATTTCCTCTTCCCCATCTCCATTTCAAACATTTGTAATTGTCAGTATCCCTAGGGCCTGCACCTTTTGCATCCAGTGTCCTGCTAGATCTCTTAAAAATCAAAGATATGGTAAAGCACTGCACTAGGAAACCTCTGCCTGTGTCATACCCTTAATTCTTTGCCCATTGCCAGAGGAGAATGTTACCTGCTTGACAGCCTCTGTAGCTTTGGGGGTGTTTAAGAGGTTTTTGCTTCTTGGTTTTGTGGATGAAGGGGTTGGAGGGGAGAGTTTGGGACAGATCTGTATATATGCTAATTTGTACTTTATTCCTCCAGTAATTACTCAGACATGCTTGTAAATCGCAGCCTGAGCAAGGTTCCCTAATAGCCTTCGGTTTTCTAATAGTCATGCTTTACAGAACACATGAACATTTTGCTGTAGCCTACATTATATCAATCAAGTTTATTGTTTCAAAGCTGTCCTTTCATCCCACCATCAGTTGTATTGGATATATTTTCCATCCATTTTCTATTTCAAGTAGTGAAAGACTAAATTGATTGAATCTATCTTGTCCTTGTACCTGTTTGGAAATAATGTACCATTGTCTTAGTCTGAGAAGAATGATGAAAGGTAATAATAAATGAATCCGTTATGAAAGTTATTAAACTTATGTCTTCTTTGTGTTTTGGCAAAGCTTTAGACTTTGGCATCATTGTTGTCAAGATCTTTTGTGAGAACCTTCAGTGATGACTACAGTAAACCTCAGTCTTGTGCCTTTCTTGCTACAGCTGAATTGGACAGAACTCAAGCCAAATGAGCATTTCTTGAGCCAATGGCATAAGTTCCCTAGAGCTGGTGACACTTGAACAGTCTCACAGTGGGCTCCTTGAAGCCAGAACAACTTCTTTTTGATGATGCAGTGCTGAGGCTCAAGGGACTGGGACTTACGATCTGAGCATTCTTGACTTAATTATTTTTTTATTCTTGCTAAGTAGCAAGACTGACAGACCATCCATTTGACACATACTGGTATTAAAGGATTCAGTTACAGTTTTAATCAATTTGAGAAGCAAAGGGATTTAAAGAATGGCTTGGCTTAATTGCAACCAATGGCTATATTGCTCAAGAGAGATTTTATACCAAAGGCTTGGCAATGCATGAAAGTCTGAACCCTCTTTTAGCAATCATGTAATTAATTATTTTTGTAACAAATAGAGAACTGGAGTTACATGGTTTAGAACATTTTGCGTGATTTCAAAATAATGGTGACAGCAATAATGGTGACTATCAAAAATCTGTTTTTAAGCAGTACATACAATCTAGCTGTTGCCCTCTTAAAACTAGAAATGGAATATGTGTGAGATTGCTCATGAAAGGTACATTTTCCAGGCAATTTCACTACCACTTTTAAAATTGGGTTCCTAACCTTGCCAATATTTTATCAGCAAAATACTGGTAAAACCAGTGTAATATACACAAACACACACATGTAAATTCTGTTGGATTTCAGAGGAAAACAAGTTAAAATAGCAGTGAAGAAGCTTCACCAGAAGCAGCGTGGAAGCTGCCTGAAGAACACATGCTCTCATGGCAAGCTCTTGTTCCTCACAAGTTGCTCTACCTCTGTAGCACCACACAGCTTTTGAGCAATGCTGCTATCCTATGACTTCACAAGGGACATTTTGGCGTTAACATGGTACCTGAGAATTGGGAGATCTGGTTTTTGTTCTAGACAATCATGTAACCTGTTTTTGTATCAGTTCTGCCTAGGAAATGTTCTGTGCCTTGGAGGAAAAAATAAATTAGGATGATTAAATATACATGAGCAACTAAAACATTCTGCTGGACAAGAAAACACAGTGAAAGAAGTCCATGCCCTCTCTTGAGCACTCTGATCTAAGGATAAACAGAAAGGCTGAAGTGTTGCCAAGTTTGTTGCTGAAAGAACTAATCAACATATTTCTGCTTTTTTTTTTTTTTTTTTTTATCCCTTACCTATTTGTATGTACATATTTAATTTTCCTGAGCTAGCATAACTTTATTCTGAAGTCATGGACCTGACAGGAACTTAAGAGTGCCAAGAAGAGTACAGTGCAGCAGCTGCCTGGAATATATGGCAAAATCACAAATAATAATAGTAGTAGTAATGATGACATATTTCAAGATTATAGCCTGCAAGTACCCTGAGAGGAGAAGTGTTTGACAGGTAATTGCAATAGGTAATTTGACAGGTTTCTGACTCAGACTTGGACACCAGATCATATATGTGCAAAAATACAAATATTATTGTTCTGAATATTATCCCATAGATATAGCACTGGAGAACTATACAAACACTTTTTTCCTGTGGGTTATATATATGATCAGTAGGATGAGTTGGGAGGTCTTCTAGATCTCAGTACTTCACATTTTGAGTTGAGATTTAAGCAGCTCGGGTGCAAAGCAAAGGACTAAAGAGTAAAGAAAGAGCTGGTGTAATTAGCTGGCCCCATTCCTCACTTCTGTGACAAATGTTGAAAAACAAGGCAATAATAGTGAAGGGAAAAGAAAATATAATGGAAAAATGAAGCATCATAAACATTGTTTTTGAAAAATAAAATCCACATATATTTGTATTTTATATGTTCTAGTAACGTCTGAGGCAGGGTGGGATGAGATGCAAATATTCTACAGCATTGTCACCAGTCAGTGCTGTCTCAGTCAGTACGTTTAATTTAAGTTTCTTTAGTAATTATTGCTTATGACAATATGATAGGATTTTTGCAGATAAGACTTGTCATTTTTGTAGAAGTAAAGCAGAATTGTGATCATGAAGGTCTGAAGTTCTGGAAGAAATAGAAGTGATGCCTCTCAGTTGTAGCGTAGCATAGATCTTGCTAGTCTTAAAATTTTACTGGGATTGAAAGTGCAGAAGAACCCTCTTCCTGATTGTTGTAGTTTGTCCTTGCTGCTCTTATCTTTCTCCCTTACTGCATTTTTTTCTGTTTCTTCCAGTTTTGGACCTCATGTTTCTTGTTTTTTTAGGATCTTAGCCTAGTTCCGGCTGCCTACAGAAAGGTCACTTTTACTGTTTTTGATGCGTGAGGCACAGCTGGAAAGAGTGACTATGAAAATCTGATATTAGTAATTAAGTTGTTCTATCATATTCCCTTTTTATTTTTCTTTCTTTGCAGATGAGGTTGTCCCATTTTCCTATCTGAAACTGGCTAATGGCCAATAGTTGACTACATCTTCAGGAAGTATAAATTAATGCAGAGCTGCTTTTGTTGCTTTATTAGCAATCTGTGTTATGAATCTTTTAGGAAATAATATGCATTTAGAAGATAACCTTATGTTTTTTGAGCTGAAGGTTTGTTTGTTTGGTTAGAAGAAGATCATATGGCCTATCTTTAGTTATAGTTTATCTGTGAATATATGTGTGAAGTTCAGAGAACAAACAAGTAAAAGTAAAATATCTCCCCCTTATTGTATCTGTATTTCAGTTCCGGGGTAATCACAGTATTGTTTCACTAAGTGAATGTCAAATTGTCAGTTTGTGTAGGAGTAAAGCGTGGTTGCAAATTTTTTTGTGTGTTCTTGCTTTTCTAAAGTAGAAAAAAAGTTGATGTTGAACTTGCTTGGGTTCTGTTTCTTACCTTAATTGCAATGTTTTGACACTGTGGCTAAACAGATATTTAAGAAGATCTTTCAGGAGTAAGATATGGGCTTGTAGTCTAGTTATGGAAAGAAGACAGGTTCTCCAGCTGTGGGTGGTATGCTATTAAGAATACAAATTTATTTCTAATTGCATAGTTAGTGACTCTTTTTAATAGTTCTTTTTAATAGTTCTCAAGTGCTTTAATCTCTTTTAGTTGAAATGAAATGGGTATGAAAAAGCAATAATTGAAAATGGTAAAGGCCCCCAGTAATAAGCATTCAGCTTTTCATTCTACCTAAGGGATATTTGAGTAGAGTGGGCACAGTTATCCTCAGTGCTTGCTTAAAGCTAGAGCACAAAGCAGTGAAATGACTTTAAAAATCTAAGGGGAAATAAACTGTTCACTATGAAAGAAAGTGACATGCAGATTTTGCTCTTGGGATCGTTTGGAAGCAGTCTCAGCCCTCATCCCTAGGGGAGGCTGCAGGGAGTTAAAATGAGCTTGCAATGATGCAGGGATCAGGTTATTGACCTTTTCTAGGTTTCTTTGAATCCTAGACTTCAGGGCTGTGCTGGCATTGATCTTTGCATTCCTGCCCATTTCCCTGAGCTCATGCTTGGATTGTGTTTATTTGGATGTCATTCATGTATGGAAAAAGTATATTTTGGAATTGTTTTTTTACCTAAGCATTGTGTTTGTTCTCCTCCAGTTTTTCTGTCTTTTGTGTTTTACTGAACTGTTAATTTTTCTCTTGCCTGAATATGAAGATGTAGCATCAACAATCACCTGTTTGCTATATGATTAACTCATTTAGCAATTAATCTTCCCAGACCCTGCATTTGTAGGGAATTATGTGTTGAAGAGAGAATGTAAGGGTGAGGCAACCTGCCCCTATACATAGACTGGATGCCTGAGAAGTTTTCCACTTGCTTTACTGTCTTTTCTAGATTCAGAAATATTTTAGATTCAGAAATATTTAATTTTTTCATATAGATGCTTGCTTTGTCAGAAATAAGCATATTTCTTTAGCTTTCTTCATGATTATGTGGAAGTTTCATGTGAAAGATGTAGGAGTGTTTCTCTGTTATTCACTGGTTTGTTCATTGTAATAAACCTCTACAGCATTTAAGAACCTCGAGTCCTTCTTCCCTTAGTAGTGAGACTTCTCGAATAGTATCCTCTTTAAGCTGAATGTTTAAACTTATAGTAAACTCTTCGTATTACCAATTAAATAATTATATCTGCTTGAAAGCACTTTTTTTTCTTCTCCAACTTAAATGTTACAATCCCTTCCTGCTATTTTTGCAAAATGATTCATGCAGAACATAGATGTATCCAGATTGAAAATGTTACATGCCCTCCCACATAGAACAATGAAATGTGTGTTTTGCTACTAAGATTGCAAATACTTCATTGATGTCTGCATATAATTAAACGTGTTAGATTTTCTTTCTGGCTGTACTTACTGGCAAATGTTTCTTGAATGCCAACAGCTGTTATTAGGAAAATATTCCCTGATCAACCTGCTGCTTCTGCATAGGTTGCTGTACATAAAGCTTAAGGACACATTGGCTTTTCTTGCCCGAGTAACAGTAGAAGCATTTCATGGATTAAAAGTTAATTAAAAAAAAAAAAAAAAAGAGGTTGCATATAACAGTAAATTTTTAAGAGGATAAACTGATTTAAAAATGAGACTTAAAACATGAAAACTTAGTCACATTTTTCATGTGGGTTATTAGGTAGGATATAAAGCATCTGTTCTAAACAGAGATTGCACTAATTACCACAAAGCTAGAGCATGTGATGAACTTAGCAAAGAGTAGTTCTTTCACCAATGTTGGTTTTATTTCATGTGCTCTCTGTCTTACTAAATCCATTTCTCTATGTTCACTGTGGTTTTGATCTGTCAGCAAAACTTTCATAACCCCCAGCCTCCCATCTGTTAGTCTTGCTTATAGAAACTACCTCACATGCTGCATAAGGTGCCAACAACGTGCATGCAGTCCCCGGCAGGCTGTTATGTCCTAAGATGGTCTGACTCGAGCTTCCTTTGTATCCTGTTTCCATCATTTGTCTTCCTTCCCATTGCATGGAGTGTTATAAACAATCAGGGGTTCCCTTTTCTTCCTTCCAGTGGTTCCCTTTTCTCTTCTCCTTCTTCCCAGAGTTTCCTTCTCTGGCAGGGTGTACAAACACAGCAGTGCAGTTCAGCTCAGCAGGAATTGTTCGGCTTAGTTTTCTTTCTTTGTTACTTAAGACTATTGCTGGTATGTCTATTTTTCAGTGTTACCACTAGAAGTGGGTCATTCTTGTCCATGGTCAGGGACTGCTGTTCGAAGGCACTTGTCTAGCAAATATGTAACTGGCTGGTATGTGCCAAAACAGTAGAGGAAGATCATTATCTGTCTCAGGGAGGGAAACAAGAACTAGTGAATAAATATAAACATTTACCAGTATTTCCTTTCTGTGGTGGCTTCACACTTCAGTTACATGAGTCTTTCCATTCTGTTTGAGACTTTGAAATCTTTTGCTTCATCCTAAAGTCTTTTCAGTTGAATTTAATTAAATTTTTTAAGGATAAATCCAGGAAAGGTAAATGACTGGATCAACTTAACCTGCCTTTTCTGCTTTACTTTTTCAGGATTGCACAGTATATGAAACAGAGAATAAAATTCTTCATGTGGTAAGTAGTATTTGGATTTCTATCGATAAATATATTTGTATAGACCAGATAGAATTATATATGTGTGTGTTTTGGACTCTTCCGATGCAGTGCCAATGTGATAATGAACTACTCTGAGTATGACTGAGTGAATGTTTTAAACAACTTGTGAATAAGTAATGATGTTATGGAAGCTGAACTTGGCATATGAGAAGCCAGGAGCTTTGGAAGGGCTTGTGTCTGTCTGGCTCAGGCCCATCTGTTAATTGTATCATGGTCAGAAGAATTATTTTGAATAATGCCTCTTTTTTTTCCCAAGAGAGCTGTTCACTAGGCTCCTGTGAAATCATATATATTTATGTTAGTGACGTAGCTTAATTTATACAGCTTTATTCCTCATAAGCATTGAGCTAGCCTAGTGATAGGAAAATTAATGCAATATTTCCCTTTTGAATTCTTAGCATAAATAAAATGGTCTATTACCAGAACCTGTAGTGCTATTGATAATAAATAAAGCAGGTGAAAATCACCATGGCATCAGAACACAGGATGAGTTTGAAAGGCTGGTATTTTGGTGGATGGAGAGTCAAAACCTTGACTAAAGTTTGTCTGAAAACTGCATCTAAGTTTTAGATATTAAATTGCATTTCTTGTTGTGACTGTAGTTTAGTGAGTATCAAGTTAACCTGCACCTTGTTTCTAAAAGCTAGAGACAAAGACATTCTTTCTAGGAGTGAGTAATGAATTGGTTTCATTTGTTCACTGTATTTCACATTTAGGTAGGTTTTGATATCTTACTTTCCTTATTATCAGAGCTTAAGCAAGAATATACTGTATTTCTTTATTTTAAAAGGTGAACTTTTTTTGTTTTTCTCCAGTGGTCCAGTATAAAATGTTTGACAAGCTGAATTCTGTAAGCTATTGATGCTTTGATTTCACAGTGATGGGGAATAAAATGTTTCCTTGTATTTTTAAGTTTCACTGATCTTTTTCCCCTGTGGGACACAAAGGACTAGCAATTTTAGTGGGCTGACATCATCATCTTCATTAGGCTGATCTCTGCAAGTGTTTAAGTAATGAAGTTTTTAATTGCATAATCTTCAAAAAAGTTGAAGCGCTGTAAGGTTGAAATCATTATATATAGCCTGTTTTTCAATACATGCTAGTTTTCTACTGTAAGAGCCAAGAGTTCTGACATCTGCTATATACGGTATATATTTTTTACGAATTAGCAAAAAAGGATTGTAAAGGGAGCCAGTAGTGTTTAGAGCTGATGAAACATCAGTTAATATAGTCTTCAACAGAAGGATTCATCTAAGATATGCAAGTTCACAAATTTGAAACAGGTTTAAAAAATGATCTCATATCATTCAGACTCATATAGGCTTATTTCTTTAATCCACAGTAACTTCATTGTGGTGACAGGTGTACATATGTATTATTGTGGAGAGCTTAATTGGCTTCTACAATTAGTGCTTAAGCTTCCAAGGAAATATGAATAGAGTGTTGAATGTTTTACTGAAGCCTAGGATTAAAAATGGCTGCATGTATTACACGTAACTTGGATTATTTCTGACCACGTTACATTTCAACTGATGGATGGGATTTCATGGGGCAAAAGCTGACCAAACACAATTGAGGAAAGAGATAAATATGTGATTGAATAATTAAAGGTTGGGACTTGAAATCACATTTTGAATTGGAAAGGGAGCATTTTACAAATTCAGCAGAAGAGGCTGATGATAGAATTTGAATTGAAGGAAGTCATGGTTCCCTCTAACCTCTTTCCTTGGAAGACAGAAAAAGGTGCTGTGACTTTAGCCCGTTGGACAATCTGGGAAAAGTAATCTAACAGATTAATAAAAGAGGGGGAAGAGCCTACTGATACTAAGGTCTTGGGAGAGTGCATGGTATTTTTATGCCAGTGTCAAAGAAGAGAGGATGCTAGATACCTTGCGAGATAACAATATGTGAATGCATGAGTACAAACTAGATCAAAGATGCTCTAGAGGGGAATTAAGAATTTAAATCTTCTGCTATAGACTGTGCATCCAGTAAATTTGGAGGTGAATGTTAAAAAGAAGATTATCTGATATAGAAAGACTAGTAGTACATTTTGGTAAAGCCATAGAAAGAATTTTCAATGAGGAATGCTGGAAGAACTAGGAAAGATTGGGAGAAGACTATATGTACACAGATATTCCAGAGAAAATAAATTAGAAGACCAAGCTATTACAAGTCCATTTTCTGAGCACATTTCCCATCTGCAAATCACGTGCAGTCCTGGAGGTAAGAGAAGTAATGTCTGGCCGGCATCATATCCAGCTGCCTTTGAATGCTCAGATACCAACATATAGCTATGGTTGTTGGGATGACTTAGAGAGGAATTTTAATTCAAAATGATGGTCTCATCCCACATGATTTCGCATACCATTCTCTTCATGACACATAAAAGAAGGTTCCCCACAAAAGCGAAAGGCAATGACTTACAACTGATTAGTAATTCATGCAATTAGCCTAAGGAAATCCTTGTTGCAAGGTATTGTTCCCACTAAGGACTGAAGGCAAATTTTAAGAGATCCTAAAAGAACTACAGCTAAAGAAATGAAAATAAAATAAGTGGCATTTATGTACCCTTGTCCTTTAGGACAACAATAAATTTACCACCTTAGGAGCAGATCACTGGATCAAAGTTGCTGGTTTTTGTCTGCGTTACCTTTTGGTGGTCCAGTGGTTTACTTCAGGTTGAACCTGTGTTCTGGGTTGGACACCTCCATTGTTCACCTGGCTCAAATTGTTATTTTGAACTCATGTGCCATGGTTCAGGGTCTGGAGCTCTGTATGCGCAAATCACCTGTGGGGATGCGGCTCCGTTTCCCCCTGGAGCGAGCCTACTTTGTGCCAAACTGGAGGGGGTCAACAGGGTATGTGGGAACAAGTGGGAGACCACTCTGCTGCTATTGAAGTGCATGCTTGGATACTTCCAAAGTTAGCCTGTCACTGCTTTCCTCTGAAGCCTGGTGGAGTAGTCAATATCCCTCACCAAAGGCAAGATCCTCAATTAAATGATGGATTGGTTTGCTTTAATTAGTTAAGGCCAAAAAATAGTTAATGTGCTCATATCCTAATGGCAGTAATTTCTTTTGAAAAGCAAATGAATACCATCTTTCTTTCAGAGATGGCAGTGGTGTTCATGTGGAAAGACTGCTGAATCACCTTGTCCATAAATAGTATGTTTTGATGTCACTGAACTTATTCTGATGTTAGCCTTTTAGATATCACTGATATGTTTAAGAAATAATATTCTGTGGAGACAGAGCTGTATAGCTTCAGTTTACATTCAAGAAATCAATATGCTTGTTTACTCCAAGCAATTCAAGTTTCAAATGCTTTATAAAAGCATTTTGATTGTCACTCACAATATTAGTTTAAGTAGTAAACTAATCTGTATTATTCAACTAAACACATAAAATGGATCTAAAGGAAAAAAGTCTTATGGAAAACCAATCAGATTTTAAGAAGAAATTACCTACTTCAACTTGCTGATTTCTTCAAAATGGAATTGCAGAGTCGGGGAAAGAAAAGACTCTTCTATAATTTTATGCCCTAGAATTGCAGGTGTGTTGAAACAATTATTTTAAAGACAACTGTATTTTTGAAGTGGTTTTTTTTTTGCTATGAATTTGTTTACAGAAACCCTTGCTTTCTGTGGAATAAGAAGCATAAAACCATACAGGAATAATATGCTGGTTTTTGCTCATGAAAATGTTGATGCTTTGGAAATATTCTTGAATATAGAGAAATTAATAATATTTCTGCCACTTCATTTTTCAGTATGTTTTCTCCAGGTTGCCTGTTGCTCAGTAAGCAATGCAATATTATTAAATAATAATAATTGTAATAATAAATTAATGCAAGCAGAAGTAAATATCACCAGATAATAATACCAACAGAAGGAGATGGCAATAGAAAATGATAACTTAAGAAGAACAGGCTTTAAAATACAGTGAGCCTAAATATGAAAGTATTAGCAGTAGGTGTGGTGTTTGCTTCAAATTTGGAAATTAGTATGCTCTCCCTAGTTTATATTTAGAATCTTTATATGTATTTAACTTCAGATGATAAAATGTATGGAAAGCTGCTCATCTTAAAAGGGTATCAGTTCTGCTTATTTGGAGAGTTGTAAGTTAATTATTGCTAAAGTCTGAATGGAGGTTTAAAATCTTTGAAGAATAATTCATTGATTCCATCGACCTGCTCAGGGCTGTATATGATGGAAATATCTAGTTCAGATTAATCCATGTGAAGTAGTAGAGTATTAAAGTGAGAACAATTCAAGAAGGACTAATTCTTGGAAAGTAGAATCTGAGCACCAATCAGATTAATAATAAGTTTTAACTGTCTTTTCTTCTTAGTTTAATTATATATATTAAAAAGAGTGTTTTCCTAAAATTATGCTGCTTTTCCTACCCAAAAAAATAGTTTTATTGAGTTGGAAAATCACAGAAAGTAGAACCACAGAGTGAAATTAATATTGAGAAGTTTTTGAAATACAAGCTATTTAAATGTAAAAAGTTACTAAATTGAAAAAGAAAAGAACAAGTAATGGATCAGAACATTCTCCTTTTGCTACAAGCCTTGCAGATACCACTGTGATGATAATCCACTCCTGCCCACTGTATTTGAATATTTGTTACAGATACATTGTTAAAGGTATCATTTTGATAGTCTTATTAAAGAAAAAAAAAGAAGTAACCACCTGCTTCCTTTCAACGGGCTATACCTTGCAAATTCGGCCCAGCAAACTTAACTCTAACAGAAGCCTCTCTTGCATCAAAATAATATTAGGTTCAGTGTTTAAACTTCATTTATATATAAATGCAAGTCCAGGCGAAGTTTGTTCTAAGATTACTGGAGTTATTGATGTATTTCCTACAGTACAACAAATGTTTTGACTAAAATCAATTGATTAATAATTATTTTGTTTGGCTTAAGCTAACTAGTTAGACTACATCCTGAATGCTCATGTAGCAAGTTGCTTCATCTTGGTCAGTTGTAACTAACCGAGCTCCTTTTTTTTCCTAACAGATTAAACAGAACATTAGCAAGACTTTTTTTTTTCCTTACTTTTAGCCCTGAATGTCCATGTGTCTTATTGGTATCCTGTCCATCATTCAAATTATATAGGTGAGAGAGCTGATGGGAGAGGCTGGTACTTTTCTTGTCCTCGGCCCTGGGAATGTGTTCAAGCCAGGATGCTTCAGTGTTGCAAATACTTGGCAAGATAGATTTAAGCTTGGTCGCCAGCCTGGGTAAAATTAAGGACAGGAACAAACACAAGTCTGTTTGCTTGACCAGGAATGTTTTGCGATCCTAGAACTGCCTGTATTGAGCAGAAAAGGGATGAACAGTTTGAGGGAAGGCCACGGAGGCCTCTGAAACCAGCTGTGTCCCTCTGAGCTTCCACGCTCCTGCATTTTGCCAGCACAAATTGAAGCAGCCACAGGGAATCAGAACAGACGCAAATCTTATTTAGTCACCTTTAGGTCCTTGTCCCCCTGGCTGAAAGAAAGAGCAATTGTGGAAAATCTATTAGAAATGGGTACACTACAGTCCAAAGATACCAGTAGAAAGTATTTGCTTTCATTCTTCACACTCTGGGCTGTAAAGTAGTTGCCTACTGAATGAAAGAAAATGTTTCCCCTTGAATTTCTACCAACCAACTAAATGCTGTGTAGTGATGTTTTTCATCCTCCTTTGAATCATTTAGTTTTGCACATAAAGACTGAGGTATAGCTTCAATCTGCAATTATAAGTTCGTCACTGAATAGAAAGCAGAATTTGTTACTGAAGTGATGAGTTTACTGCAAAAGAGAACTGCAGTAATCGCTGTAAGGCTTATAGTGACAAAAGGAGAAAATGTAATAATCTGTTGTATTTCTCTAAGACTTTGATAACTTTTGTTTTTGGCCTGGCCAAATCCTTTTCCTTTGTTCAGATGTCTTGCGTGCTGGAAGCTGAGTGCAGCTTGAGAAAGGTTGAGCATTTTTAATGCCTGCTGATTTTGCAGGAGCAATTGGATGCTCATCTTTCTGTGTGTCTTACTGTAGCTAGTACTGCATTGCAGTGGGGAATCAACAGTTATAGAAGATAAAGCATCCTGATCCCGTTAACAATGTTTTCATAAACAGGCATGTAGTTTTACAAAATAACAAAAGGTAACTACCATTTGAGAGAAAAGGTGAGTTGTACTGTCATCCAATTTTAGTGAAACTAAAATTCATGTCTGTGATACAGCTTGTACTGAATACTTATGCTAAAAAAGAATGCCTTCATCAATTGTTTGGAACAAAATGAGTAGCAAAAGTGCACTGTTTGTGTGCTTTTCTTCCACTCAAATTAATTGAATAGCCCATGTGCAAAACTTTATGTCAGTCTGTTACTTTCCCTTAAATATAATAATAATTTTAAAACTTTTTGTTAATAAATAATAATAAAACAATTATAATACCCCCACCTGTGTATTTTTTGCACCTGTATAACTTGTCAAATTGGCTTTGCATATGCAAAGGTGAAAGCTCCAGTGAAGCCCCGGGGAGCTTAGGAAAAATAAGTCAAGCTAAAAGTAAAGTAGCATCGAACATAACTTTAGATTTAGGCAGGGAGGTTTTTTGAATGAATAAGGGAGTAACCTGATGAGCCACAGTGTGACCTGTTTAGGAAGAGGAGCATAGAGAAGTTAAAAGTGTTTTATTTGGGAACTTTCTAAATACAGTAGCATGTTGCCTCTATTAAACTAGCCTCATTCCTGTGCCGTTTGGGGGCATCTTTGCCACGGGAGGTCCTGATCCGCTGAATAGGTCCAAGGTCTTTTTTCATATAGAGGCCTAATGGGGAGGAAGCATGTTCCTGGTGAAAAGGCTGTTTTGTCTTATGTGCTGCTTTATACTGGTTGATATATTAAAAAGCCTTGGCCGATGAAGTAAACAGCAGTAACCTGGGCAGGAACTGGACAGTAACTGCATTCAGAGCCACTGGTTAAACTGTCATAAACTGGAAAAGCTGTACCCTATGAAGGTGTTCTCAGAGCCTTCCAAGCTCCAATATGCTTCTGGGGCTGAAGTTCCCCAATACTTCTCCCATCCTCCACAGACACAGGCACACACAAGGAAACAACCCACAAACCGTGAATGGGATATTTTGAGAGTAAAGGCAAGGAAAAAGGCATTACTTTGGCTGTGTCAGGCTCTGTTTGCAGTGAGAACCCGTGTACCCTGTGTGTGCAGCAGGGAGAGGATACCTGTGTATGAGTGGGCCCCTTGCTGTCCTGGCTCTGGCCAAGCTCAGAGTTTGTGAAAATATGCCTTTCACACAAACCCAAAAGACACTTGATCCTACTTACAGTCCAGCTCTTTAATCAACAAGTATTTCACCAAAATAATTTAAATGTATAATAGTTAAGGGAACCTTCTAAAATTCTGTAAATATTCTAATATGAACAGGGTTCTTATACTTTCAGAAGAAAACTAAAGGAGTTGTTAAATATTATCTTGTAGCAGCTGAAAGTTTTGGATTGTTGGGCAGAACCCAAGCCTGTTGTCTAAAAAAATTGCTTTTTGTTCCCATACTCATAGTAGTTCATTATCACATTGGCACTGCTTTTGTTTTGTCTTGAAATTATGCTGGAAGAAAAAAAATGAAATGAAATGCATAGTATTTTGAAATTAGATGAGTAGTTTAATTAAAAACAAATTAGCTAGTCATTCCTTGGAAGTCCAGGCAACGTGAATATGCCAGTTTGCTATGCAATAGCAGTGAGGCTTAAATTCAAAATCATCCTACAGCAAACATGCTTTCCCCTCCAAAGGAAAGGACAATTCTTACAATGAGAGCAAAACACGTTTTAATGCAATGAGTTGACTGGACAGAACTATTCCATAATTGCTAAGCAGGCAATGTTGTGATCATCCAGAGTTACTGTTTCTGAGAAACATTCTTTATGGGTGCATTTAATTCATGACATGTTGGTCCACTAGTGCTCTGTTAGATAAAAAGAGCCAATTCTGTTGGTCAGAAACTGAGAAGTAATTCAAGAACTTCTCTTTTTACTTTTCTGCACCTTCTGTTTTCTTTTTCTGTAATAAACCTGATAACATTTAATGGAGCTTTAAAAGTTCTCAGTATTCAGTTTTTGTCTTTATCCTACTGAGGACTGAGTACTCATGAAGTGGAAAAGATTTTCTAATGATATAGGAGAGTTTTGCCCCTAGGTATCACTTTTCTAGAAAGACAGTTATATATGCATCCCCACATGCCGAATGAATGTTTACATTTTGGAAAGGTCAGAGAATTTGAATCCTTAATATGAAAGAGCATCCTCTCATCATAGGGTCTTCTCAAGGGACTTTGCTGTGGCTCATTTACTGTGCTTAGAATGGGCATGGTATCATGCTGTTGGACGGCAGTATGAATAACTAAGATGGAAAGAAAGCTGCAAGACCCAGAAGACAATAATATTTTAGAAATGCATAGAAGTATATGGTGGATTTTTTTAATTTTTTTTTTTTAATATCATAGGAACTCAGTGACTTTGGCATCTGATACTCCCAGAGCTCCTTTTCCAGAATATTCACACTACCTTGTTTTATGATTGCAACCCATGTAACTGTGTTGGAATGCTGATCACCATAGGCTTGCTGTGTAGACTGTCTATACCCCTCTCTTGGAGAAGCAGAGGGAAAGCAGCTGCTCCAGGGAGCCATTTATGCATCTCAGCTTAGGCTTCTGTTCCGTGCCATATCCTGGACTTGCCTCACTCCCCTCCTTTCCCCATCATCTGTCAGGGCAGCTGAGGACTTTTTTTTGAATGAGGAGCCACATCTGTGAACTTTAAATGGCATATCTTGTGGTAGGAACACTCCTGTGTGTTTTGGCATCCCTCTGCAATGCAACAGTTAGGAATAAGAGGGAAAAAATCATACATTAATTCATTGTGAATAGAAGCTTCTCTGAAACTGCTAAGGACCCCATAAACTTGGTAGTTTTAGAAGAGATTAGTAGGAGGAATAGGTGGGTGAACACATTTCTAAAGAGATATGAAAAACTCAGTTTTCATCACCAGAGAAGGATTTATAATGTAGGTCTATTCACTTTACCTGTGGAGACCTGAGTGTTCTGTAATTTTCTAAAAGTAATTTTTCAATAATTGTCAGTGCAGTTACAAAAGGAATGAAAATACAAATAACATGTGAAGATTATATTAAAGACGCTAAACAAACAGTGAATCTGCACTTTCATTTTTATTATGGAATTCAAAATCAATTTTACATTTAATAAATGTCAGCTCAAATTTTCATGTGTCCAAAAAGCTATAAAAAAACCCCAATTTTGCAATAAAGTTCACTTTTTCACTTCTTCCTGATTCAGGTAAAGCACTTAATCCCATATATATTTCTTAACCCCATAACAGGGTTAAGGGTTCCCATTACTTGACTTCCTTTTTTCAATAATAATTCTGCATCATTAAATACAGATAAAGCAGAAGGGGTAGGAGGGGTGTGTGTTTGTGTGAGTGTGTCTATGCTTGAAGGTAATATTCTCTCTGGTAGCAGGTCATGTTGATAAAATAAATCTTCTCATATATTCCATTTGGTTGATTTCTTTATTTAGTCTGAAACATTATTATTCAATAAAATAAGCCATATACAAGCTTAAACTTCCAACTGTTTGTAAATAACTTAAATAAGAGGAAATCCCAGCATAATGGTTGGTAACAGGATTAAGATTTCACTGTCACTGAATTTTTGTTTTGCTTTTATCACTTAAATTTTTCAACTTTCCTTTTTACATGATATATTTGTAGTTTGGCACTTGGAATTGTAATGGTGATTTGGTAAGGAGGTTACATCCAGTTTTATATTATTTTTTCTGTAGAATTGTTGTAGAGATTTTTTACCTTAAGAACTATACTTTGCAATCTTGGAAGAGTGGTGGATGCAGCAGTCCTGTGCAGTTGTGTCTCAGTCATTTGAGGAGACTGGTTTGCCTTCATCTTTTGAAACTGAGCACAGTTAAGCTGCTTCTTAATTGTTTTTGGAGGTACCCACAGTTTTGGGACAAGAAAAATGTCCTAATCCCTGAATTTGCTGACAAAACACACATTTGGAAACCTGAACCAAGAAATCAGTTTTAATTGCTGAAAGGGGACTTTACGGAAAACATTCAAGCTCTCAAATCCACTTGCTTACAGAAATATGACAGAATGATAGGAAAAAATCGCAGCTTCCCTTCTTCTGAGAAGAGGATGTTCAGGGAGTGAGAGATAAGGAGATACACAGTACCCATTTGACAGTCCCAGCCTTTTTAGAAACTTTTTTATTTCCATCTTGCTGTGAAGATGCTGCCAAGGATAACTGGTTTAAGAATTATCCAATCAAGAAGGGGTTATGTATTGTAGTCTTCATGTCTGCAATAATAAATCGTGCTTGGTAGCAGTAGAACATGAGAAACTCCATCCAAAGTCAATTAGCATGTTTTATGAGCATAGCATAAACTTCAGAGTTAATGGGATTTAACCGTCATCATTAGGAGCCCGATTTTCATCTATGCTGAACATCTGCACATTCAACAGAAATTATTGGGGCTTGGGGGCACTTACTGTCTTTGCAGAAGATGTGGGGAGAGAGTGGGGGCTGGAGCTCCCCACATGCCTGCTCCCTGCCTGCCCAAGCACAGCTCGGGTGGGAACTGAACCCTGGGAGTGCATGGGAGCAGCTCACGCTGGCCCTTCTCTCTCTGCTCAGATGCAAAAGCATTTGTCTCTTGTTCTTCCCTGGTCTGATGCTCTGTCACTTTGGGGTCATCACCAAAAACAGATTTTGTACTGTGCTGCTGACTGAGGCCTTTCCCACTCCTCCTTCATTCCTTTGTAGATTCAACAATGTGATTTAATATGTATTTTCAAAATGCAGTGCTTTAAATTGTAGGTTGATATGCAAATAGTTAGCAATAGTATGCTTATTGTGACATTTTCTTTTCTTATATTCTTCCTAGTGTAAAACTCTCTCTGGCGTCTGTGATCACATTATCTCGCTCTCTTCTGATCCGCTGGTTTCCCAGTCTGCTCACCTTGAAGTGATCCAGCTTACAAACATCAAGCCAAGTGAAGGGCTGGTAAGAAGTACGCAGTTAATCAAACCCATCATCCAGGATGAGAAAGTGATTTTTTGAAAATAAGTTGTGTATATGGAAAGGAATAGGACATCTTTGCCTTTTTTTCATTTTAAAGTCTCAAAATAGTTTGATTTCTCATGCTAGTTTGGTTTTCCACATAGCTGGAACAGCAAGGAAGTGTTTTGTAAGGCTGAGCGATGTATACAAAGAGTTTAGTGAACAGGAAGAAATGAGTAAGAAGTTCTTGCCATTTATACCAGCTTCTGAAAAATGGTTCAGATTGTTCTAGGATCTTGAAGTCTGAAGGGATTTAAATTACTAAGATCAACTCAACCAAGAAGTTTGCGTGGGCTTATGCACAAAACCTGTCAAATTCTGGAATATGCTTCATAGTATCTCTGGGATATAAAGCTATTTTATAAGTTATTCAAGGATTCTACAGCAGAAGTACAGAAGTAGATTATTGAATTTTATAGCAAGAACTCTGCATGCTTAATCAGGTGCTTTTAAAGGCTCAGTGCAGCCATCTCATGTTTGTTGTTCAAGACTTGACCATTGATCTTTTGTTTACTTAAGTATCCAACACCCACTGCATGGAAAATACCAACCTGGTGACAACTGGGCTCTATAGCTTTACATCACTAATAATGTCTCTTCCCACTATCCTTGGACGTAGTAGAAAGTGATCAGAATACAGTTAACCATTTTTTTTGCCAAATGAAATAGCTTTTGCAACTTCTGACCAAGTCTATGATCATATCATTTTATTGAATAAGAAAGGCTACTGCTGTGCTCTTTGCAGCAGGTTTTTGAAGTTGGATGGTGTAGTTTTGGAGAGTATTTTGGTTTGTGTGTTGGTTGTTGGGTTTGGGGTTTTGGTTTTGTTTAGTTTTTGACAAATTTGGTATGCAAAGGTATTTAGGGCAGTTATACTCTAAATTAATTTTCCGCTCTTTTGGCAAATCACAATTAAAATATGAGAAAAAAACAGACATTTGGATGAGTAAATACTGCCCCATCCTTTGTTTTAGTCTGCTGTTTGTTTTCCCTTCCTCTACTGGCTTTCTTTTTATCTCTGAATCCATTTCAAACTAGTCCTCCAAGATTTCAGCTTTTCGCAGATTCTCTCCTCCCTCTCTTTCTCCTGTAATTTTATCTCTTCCACCAGCTCACTGCAGTCAACTTTTCAAAATCCTATGTTCTGCTGTAATGGTAGAATATTTTTCCCCTTTCTCACAGCCACCTTTTTTTTGAAGTTCTGTCCATTTTTATCTGAGCTCTTCTTTATTTTCCTTTCTGTGTTGTGGCTGTGATTTTTTTTTTTTTTTTTTTTTTTTTTTTTTTTTTTTTTTTTTTTTTTTTTCTCCTCATTTGAGTCTTTCTGTAGGGTGGTGTCAACCCCCGGTGACTGAGAAATGTTGAGCAGTGTTTTTGTAAATAAGACTGTGTTTTATGGGTCTGTTCCTGCTGGCTAGCTGATCAGATAGAGAATCTCTTCCCGCTCTCTCCCTCTGTTTGATACCTTCCGTCTGTCTTGTCTGTTTAAACTGGAAGCTCTTAAGGCAGGGTTTTTTTTCTTTCAATATGTGTCTGTGTACCAGCTGAACAGGGTCTTCATGCTGATTGAGGACTACCATGTCATTGTCATGAAAATTATTATATGTATTTTTAAAAAGTGGAAAATTCCAACTGTGCAGTATACAAGCCTTAGAAGGATACAATGCTATTTTGATATGGTCATTTTTTCCCTTCAGCCTAGCCTGTATGCCGCTATTCTGTTGCCTCTCTATTGTGCTGTGCCCTCTAGATTGTGAGCTCTCCAGAGCAGGAACCAAGGGTGATATATTTGTACCAGAAGGGTAATCATACCTCTCAAATTGTTACAGTGCTAGTCTTACTAACAGATCGTCTTTGTACAGAGCTCTTGGTGCTCTGTATGAAAGCTTTGCTTTTGGGTTGTTCAGCTTTTTTTTTGTTTGTTTTTTAAACTAAATCTTTCAATTAAGATACAGCAAATGCATATCAATACCTTACTGTTGAGTGCAAAGTGTGTCCATTTAAGAATTGATGGTGGAGCTTGGAGTTGTGAGTATCTTCTGCACATCAGGAGCACTGGGATGAATGCGAAGCTCAATAACTTCTGGACCTTCTTCCAGGATTTGTGCAAAGATGGAGATAGAAAAATGGATTATTGTCACCTTTCTTCTACATTTTTGACCCACATGAGAGCTCTGTGCCAACTCTACTGATCACTAAATAAAATCTTCTTTAATGATGGAAAGACTTCAAGTAGAGGGAAAAGGATAAGGATGGCTGCTAACTGGGAAGGGTGTTTTTTTTTATCACCTAACATAAACAGAATATCAAACATGTCTCAAATTTAATATCTGAGAAGCTAAAGTAGATCGGGGGAGAAAAGGAAAAGGAGGAGAGAAGGAAATGAAAAGGTTGGAAAACAATGCTATTTCCCTAAACTCACGTGGTAAATACAAGACGGAATTCAGAAAACGATTGGAGGTTTTACAACTTAAAATGCGTTGGAGCCTTATCAGGATGTTTTCATCAGCACAAATATTTCCTCTACTGTGTTTGACCTTTTTTGTGAAAATGTAAGTATCAGTCAGAGGTAAATATAAATTGCCAGTCTAATACTTTAATGCAGAAGGAAAAGATAATTGTGTTACAGGGTTTACAATGTCTTTTAGATATTAAAACCGGTTAATACCTATGAAAAGAACAGATTTAATGACTTGGCAAGCAGAAAATGTTGTTGGGGTGAGATATGGGGAAACCCTTGTGTACTGTGTAAAGCAATGTTATGGGTGGGTGGGTTTTGGTATTGCTTTTTTCCCCCTTTTTTATTTTTCCTTTTTTTTTTTTTTTTTTTTTTTTCTTTGTTTTTTCTTTCCTCTATCCATGGTCTGTTGCCCAGGTCTGGTTACTGGACTGGCTACATACATGTGTTCTCCAGTGAGCGTTGCTGCAGGAAGAGATATGGCCTGCAGTAGTTGTGGAGTGAAAAGGGAGTTGTCAGAGTAGAAAATTCTTCTAAATAGCTCTAAAATGGTTTAATGTGGCTAGCTTTGCAATCACCAGCATGTTCCCATGAGTAGTCACTTCTTTTTTTTGAGGACTTGGAAGTTATCTGTATCATTAAGCAGAATTTAATTTTGTGTGTTTTTACACTATTGACATTCTAGAAAGAAACAAAATTGACTAGCTTAGATAGTACCTTTTATCAGGAAACAGATTTAAAAATATTGCTGCTTGGCTGAAAACAGTGATTGTATTTAGTAAAGAAACGTGATACTGTATTCATTTTGTTAGGAAAAAAAGGCAGGTAACCAAGCTATAGCTACCATTTTTCCTTGGGAATTTTTTCTTTAACAGTCCCTTTCTATTTTTTTTTATATAGAACAGAATATCAGAGAACTGTTGCAAGGGTTAATCCTGAATTTCATTTTTTTCCTGTTCATATAGTCATTTAACCCTAGTCAGTTCAGATACCCTGGTAAGATTTCAAGTAGCAGCTCTTCACCTGGCTTGCTAGATTTAGAACTGTAAAGGTGAACCCACCAGAACATGAGAGTGACTGTTCTGGGTTATTTCTTGCCTGCTGAAGCAAACACAAAATGAGCCTGTCATGTGGAAAAATACTCATGAAATACAGTCATAGATGCAGCAGAGTGTGGCAGCTGGTTAAAGGTGCACTGCTGGCTGCCTAGCTAGAAAGCATTTCCCAGGAATCCAGTGTGCTACTGTTCCTACTATTTCTCATGAGTTATTTGATGTGAAATAATGGAGGAGCTAGGAAACAATTATGAACAGGGTTCTGAGAACTGTTTGGGGTTAAAGAGGCATGTGTGACTTTGGGGGACTCCATTAAGATGATGTCACAGTGAAAAAGTAAAAGTTCAGTTACATGTGTGATAAAATGGAGCTAGTATCTTCTCTTTTCCATCCACGGCATTACCTTTGGGTATCTAAGATGTGTATCTGCCAGATTGTTTCAGTACAAGTGAAGAGCACAGACACTAATCTCACCTGTATTCTTCATCACCAAAAGTACTGTTGACATTGTGCAGCCACAAGGAGGCAGAGAGTGGAAACGTTGTAAATGTCTACAGTGTTCTTATTTCAATTGGAGATCAAACAATAGGCCAGAAACAATCTCTTCTCTGTACTATTTCCCATATATCGGTCACTTAAAACAAGGCCTGGAGGAAAGTGAGTGAAACAGTACTCATCTTTCTGTTGCAAAATCTTACCTCTCCCCATTTAAAAACTCTTTTGTAAACAGAATTATGATGGCTCTTGCAAAATCAATGTGTCATAGCACTAGTATAACATTTATTAATTTTGCACACATGGAATAAAAATATTTTTCTTTTCTTTTACAGCTTCCCTCTCTTTCCTAATGTGTGCAAAATATTGATCTTAGCCTTTAAAGAAAATTCTGCAAAAATTCTTTCTCCTCTTTTGTTTCTTTGAAGTCTTTTACATTTCTGGAAATACTAGATCGATGTGAATTGCACTCCACCATGATAGCATACTTGGATGACCTTACTATCCTTCAGAATAATGCTTTGCACAAAACTAAACATTGTGTGACCATTAAGTGTGAAGCTTTATCCTCTGCTTTCATCCAGACTTTTTAAGTTGAAAGCAGTAACTCGCTGTCAATAAAAGGAAAGACGTGACTTTCTTCAGAAATTGCGCTGTGTGGGGACCTGATTCAGTTCCTGCCACTGTGAAATCACCACGGTTTCAGTTCTTTCCATGTCACAGCATGTATGGTTAGGCCACTTAGATCCAGATCCTGAGAGGGTATTAGGCCCTGGTTTTTATTGTTTTGGGGTAGCTACAAGTACCAAATAACCAGTGTGTCTCAGCTTCTTATGTGGCTCATTATCCTGTCTGTAAAAAGTGTGTGTATTAGTGTTTCCCTACCTCACAGGGGTGTTGTGAGGATAAATGTGTAAGAAATTGCTATTCTATATTTGCGATAACTGAAGTAAGGAGGAAATTACATGCATAAAGCCAATGAATGGAGAAATTACTGAAGGTGCATGTAGGACTTGGAAGTAGAAGAATAATGCTAGAGGCCTCCTATCTGTGTAGTAACAAGCAGGTTCTTGCTTTGTTCTCTTCTAGCTGTGACAGCTCAACGCAACAAATGGATTTGATGTCATTACTGCTACATATTGTGCAGAGCAAAATAAGAGTTTAGTTTTGAGCCCCCTCTCCGGAGAAACCTGTAAAGTCCTTTTTTTTTTTTCCAGTGTGGATATCTTCTACTTTGTTAAGTGGGGGTTACTACTTTGTTCCCATGACCAAAATGTCTGTGAGTTCTAATCCCAGATTGGGTTGGTCCAACCTGATACGTCTTCTTTGCCTCTTTAGCATACTTAATCACTAGTGAGTACACCCTATTCCTCAGCTAGGAACAGACTTCTTTGTGGCACTCTGATTTAAAAAAAGTAGGTTATGGAAATAATGTTAATGTGAAACATTTGGGGGAAAGCAGACTCCTCAGAAGTTTGTTGAATGATCAGTGTATGCCAATTATCTCATTTTTCTTCTCTCACTGTCTTAGTGGATACTGTTAAAATGTTTGAATCGTCAATAGATGAAAAGTCTGACACTGTCTCAGACTACTCATGCAGGAACTTCTGTCTATTCACAGGGCATCCCTCATTTCCCACATATTTTTGAAGGAAGCGGGATAGCTAACGAAGTTGATGTTTACGTTTCCATGATTGAGTTTTATAGCTGACTTTTTCACTGAGATGAGTAAGTCTGTCAGAAAGTCTTAGAGCCATTTTGCAGGCACACTTCAGAGCATTGGTTATCAGTTTGAAAGTTTTGTTTGCAGCATCGCCTACCAGAGATTCCAGATCTTTTAAAGTCTTCTGTGGCTTCCAAAGCAAAGTGGAAGTATCGATCATCCTAAGGCAGTTTGTAATTCTGTTTCTTTTTGTTATCAGGTGTTGTTATATTTGTACTCGAAGGAGTATATTAAAAAAACTGGGGAGTTTTTATGGAGATGACTGCAGTAAAAGTTTTAGTTTGCTGTTTTTAACTAGGGCCAGAATCAATTGGGCTGTTGTTTTCTAAGTGTATCAGAAAGCACTTTCCTATGCAGAGATGAATTCCTCGTGGCATGTATTAAAAGTCAAAAAAATCTTGAAAAAAGAAAGAAAGAAAAAAAACCTTTTCGTTTTGAGATATGCAAGTTATATTTGGATGGTGATGGTTTGTGAAACACTTTAAAAATTCTTTCCCATAATGTCTTTTTCTTAGGGTATGTACATTAAATCAACATATGATGGTCTCCATGTAATTACTGGAACAACAGAAAATGTAAGTATTGTTAATACTGTATGTTCAGGCCTGGAAGCCTTTTTGACCTTACCTGTGGTTTATGCTTTCCCTTTGCTATAGACTACATTTTGCTTGCAAAAGTGTGCTAGTTGGCTGTTGAAGAACAATAGCATGTTGGGCAGCAGAAACGCTTGTGATTGTTTACCCCAGAACTGAAGGAGTTGTTCCCAGTTGAGGACCAGGGGAATCAGTTTTGATTTGTTCTTCATCCAGATAGGAAGTAGCTGTCTTGGAGTTACCTTGCTCTGTGAATAAAAGATAAATGTCTTTATTATGTATCGGCTGATATGCTGGAGTTTGCTGCAGTATTAGACAAACAGCTTTTATATTTTCCATCTATCAAGCTTTATTTGGTAATAAATAAATGCATGGAAATGAGGACATCTCTTCATGATGACAAATAACTATGTATTTCTGCATGAACTTCTGAATAATGCCTATAGAAAGGAACACTTATTACCAGTGTACTAATTCTCAAGGAAGGTATTAAACAGCAAGCAAAACATAATAGATTGTTTTTCAACTGCCTTTGAAATACAACCTCTTTTCCTTGTACACCATGGTTAGACAACTGGCTGTCTGTGAGGAAATGAGCAAAATTATCATTTTGGGGGAAAAGACTTCTATCCATAATCTTCAATGAGCATGGAACAAGACGCTGTACAACACTGAACTGTTCCATAATAGTTAAGGCAATTCCTTTCAAAGATTTTGATGGCATTTTCTTAAAACGAATCTGTCAGAAATGTTTGTTTTATCCTGCTACTGTGTCATACTGTGGGAAGTGCAACCTACCTACATGGTATTTATAGCTACTGCCTCTGATCTGCAGTGAGGTTCTGTTAACATCTCAATAAAATAGGAATGTTCATCCCTTCATAGGAACTACAATCTGATAGCCTCTCTTCTTTCTTTTTTCTTCTGCTGTGGGCAGAATATCCCTGGGTTATACCTGGCAGATAATCTCTGTTGTAGAGCTTCTGTGATTGCCACCTGTCTCAAAATAGGGAAAACGCAAGGAATTTCAACCTTGAAATCAAAATTCTAGGGAGTCAGACCTACAGCTACAGATATCACCAGCAAAATTAGCAAAACTGAACAAAAGCAACAGAGCCATAGCTGAGCTTAATCTACAAAACATGAAAGAGAATGGCTTTTACAGTTGAATTTCTCTCAGATTAAAAAGAACCATTTCTCTCCATGACTTACTAATATTGGATTTAATTTCCCAGGGGCAAAGATAAAAATAAAATCTTAATGCGTTCCCTCAAAACTCTTATCTTTTGTGATTCATGAGTATAATTGAAAGCCACATCAAGAAGCTTCCGTCGTGATGATTTTTCTGCTTTCGTTACTGACTATTTCACTCACTGTAACATCCAGGAGGTATTCACAGCAGGCCAAGAAACCGCAGTCTGCTATCTAGGGAAAAACCTGTTAAAGCATTTATGAAAACAAGTAATGCCTTAAAAAAAAAAAGTGTCTCCTGCTTTTAAACACACAGTTGCTAGCTGCTTCCTTTAACAAAAAACAAACAAACAAAAAAAATTCTAATAGATAGGAGGAGAGACATGATGTTGACATGTTTACTATCACAATGCAATTTAACTTCAAGGAAACAGTAAGGAATCAAATTCTCCTCCTTTTGAACAAAATTTTGTGGCCTTTTTCTTTCCAATTCTGCTCCTCCAAGTGAGACATTGGCAGACTTTTTGTATGACACTTTCCTCAAAGATCATAAAGAAGCACTTGTGTTTTTAATAAATACAGTAGCACGGCAGTGTTAGCCACATTAACATGACAAAGTAGTTTTTGTAACCACAGTTCTGCTTTTTCTGTTTGCCATTTGAGGTATTTGATGTCCAGCTACAAAGCCCATTAGAGTTTGGCACTTGCTATACAGCATGAGTCGTCATCTCTCCCAGCACATCAGCCCTGCAGTTCAAAGCAGCTGAACTCTGAAACCTGAACTGTGGGAGAGCAGCGTTCCTCGCAGGTCACTGCCCCATAAGAGCTTCTCTCTGGTGGTCCTGTAGCATTAGAGCAAGATGAGCTTTCTGGTTCACATCTTCTCCTTTTTGTTTGGAAGTAACAATTCTAAAGGGTGCATTGGTCCAGCAAGAGATGACATCTTTCTTGTTGAGTAGCCCTTTCAGACTGTGTTGGAGAGATTATTTTAATTCACAAACCAAACATATTCTTCAAGTAAGTCCATTTTATAATTTGGTTTTCCAACATAAAAGAGCATTTTCTAAAGTAATAGTATGCAGTACATCTCCAGCATGAGTGTAACTTCGAAGGGGATGCTCCCAGTGTCTCCACTTACTGTGCACTGGTTGTGTTTGCAGGATGCCCTTAGATCTCAGGGAAGGGAGGCATTTCAGAAGAAATAACACCAAAATCTCCACTCTGGACATGCAACCAATGTGCTCCAGGGGATATAAGCTGGTCTTTCAGACAGCATGGTATAGTGGAAGAATGGGACAAAGACAACATTTAGCCTGAAGTACAAAATTAAATCTGTTTGGAAGAATAAATTCTAAGCAGATTTTGAATAGCTTGTATGGTATCGATGTGTGAACCTCAGTGACAGGTACTTCTATCTGTTGTTCAAGGCTCTGTTGAGCCAAATTACCAGCTACTGAAGATATAGTTGTCACGTGACACATTTTGTTCCTCCTAGAAGGACTTAATGAATGGGTCTTTTACTTAATGATCAGCATATGCATCTAAAAAAAAAGAAGTAGCTTGTCAATTTTCCTCTGTTTTCCTTAAATAGTGATCATAAAGGATGCCACTTCTTTACAGCAAGGTCTGTACACTTTTCTTGGGAGGAAAAAGTGATAAGGAACTAGAGTTGCAACTAGAGTTGTAAACTTTTTTTTTTTTAATCTCACCTTGCAGTGTATTTGAGGCATAATTGCAATGATTTTTTATTTATTTTTTTTTTTTAAAGTAGACTTTTCCAATTTGAAGATTCTCAGATCATATTTTACTGGCTTGGCAAACTGCTACACAAAATACCTGTTTTGTCAAGATTCAAGCTGCTAGTGCTGAAGTCAATACAAGAGAAAGTTTGTATTGTAATAAAGTCCTGTAGAGTTCAAGGGTAACGACGTATTTACATTTTGAAAGTCTTAGGTGTAACTACATCTGAACTAAAATAGCAGTATTACATATGAGGATTATAAAGGTTGTTCGAGGTATGAATAAGTGTGAATAGTGAAATTTCAGGCACAAGATAGATAATTAGGACATAATCACCCGTGTTAAAAGTTTTCCCCAAGTCACTCAACTTACACCTTTGATGCTGAAGTAGTGCCAAAAAGTCAAGGCTGCCGTTCTTTATGTATGTAAAATTACACTTCTACCAGCCCAAGTTGATTTAGGATATTCTAAGCAATGTCTTCTAGGACTGAGTGATGAGCCACCCTTACTTCAGCCGCATGTTTCTCTCGGATATCTTCCATTTAAACACTGTCCTTAATGTAGGCCATGAATTACATGCAGTTGTACTAGGAAGTCATGGCATAGCTATGGGACATATATTTTGGAGGGGGGTGTGGTACATAGGTTATTACGAACAGTCCACATTTCAGACCTGGAGAGTATTCTCTAGACAACCTGTTATATCAGCTGAAAAGGAATTTAATTTTGTTCCTTTCTGTAAAATTCATAGCAGCTTTTTGGAAACCTATCCCTGAGCAACTCGATTTTTTTCAAACTGTCAGTCTCACCTTCTACATTTAAGTTGATTAAGAGCCTTCATAGGCTGGCAACCACAGTACTGAGAGAAAAATCAAAGCATTGACACTTATTTTCCTCTAAAAATGGGCGTGTTTCCCTCAGAAAACACTTGGTCTGCTGTAAATATAGAAGACAGAAAAAGGGAAATTTTGGGGAGGATGTCACTTTATGGGGGAGGGTTGAGATTTTTTGTTTGGAGTTTTTGTTGTTGAGGGGTTTATTTGTGAGTTGTTTGTTTTGGGGGGTTTTTTTTGAGGCAAAAGCAACAAGCAAAACTTTTTTTGAAAGTGTGGTCTTCATAGGATTTTGATGCTGTTTGCATTTCTTTCGGCTAATACTGACCCAGAAACTAAGTTACCATGTAGCTTATATGACCTCCCTAGCTGGTACCTAACCTAATTTTCTTTCTTTGTGTACCCTTTGAAGAACAGAAGTTTACTGAGGCTGTCTGCAACATTGTAGAATAAAAAACGCAATGTTGTGAAATTTGTTTATGAGCATTGCCAGTTAGTCTTGGTAGGTTCAAAATGCAGCCAGAGGTTGACTTTCAAGGCTTAAGGGATGTCAGGCAGATTAAAGCAATCTTGGCAGAATGAAATGAAAAAGGAATCCTTAGGACTTGGTTACCCTTTAATAAAAAAAGTATTCATACCTTTCTTAACATTTGATTGTATTGTGTATAATAGTACAGATTATTTTTCTCCAACAACAATGAACTGATTTATTAAATATTCCTTTAATTCTTAATTTCATGGTAGAATGTCATTATCAAACCTGATTTACATAGCTTAGCAATCATACTGCTGAAACAGAGATGATGACCAGTAAGAGCTGTATTCTTTATCATCTCTTTTATTTTAAATTCAGTCACCTGCAGATCGGTGCAAGAAAATCCATGCTGGGGATGAAGTCATTCAAGTTAACCACCAAACTGTGGTATGTATAATTATATTCTGTGTCAATTGGAGATAGAGGTGTCATGGCACATCAGCGTGTGTAGAGATGTGTAGAAGAATGTATTCTTATAAGTCATTATTTATTCTAACATCTAAAATTTCCTTTTCTCTTCTGAAACCACATAGTTCTTAAGTCCTGATTCTCTGAGTATCATGGAAGTATCAAGTTAGGCTAAATAGCTGTTGCTTGGGCAGTATGTTAGGGTGTTTTCTGCTTATCCGTGCTCTAAAAATAAACAGTTTGTTTTAGTGTAATAGAAGGTTTGGGTTGAAGGGATGCAGGGAGTTGGAAATGTTGTGCCCTTGTTGGTTTAAGAGCAAGACTACTTCCTGGAAGCTGGAAAACTTACAACTTTCCCAACCTACTGGAATGTGTAGAACATGATTTTCAAGAACAAAAGCATGTGAAGTTCCCATAGTGTGTCTAGTGAACACATAGTGTCTAGTTCCCTTAGTGTGTCTAGTGTTTAACTTAAATGCAGTTTTTTAAACTTGGAAAGGTAAGATGAAACAAATCTTTCAGATAGGCAAGAAAATGAATACCATACAAACTGCTCTTTGTGTGAACAGATGCATGTTAGTTCCTGGTGATTTTATTTAGGAAAGGTGAACTGTTAAAATTACTTTTTCTAAGGTAAGGCTTGGTAACAGAAAAGAGCAGACTGTCAGTATAGAAAGCAACTATTCTTTTTCCAAAGTACAAGGTTTCTTGAAAGTAGTGAAAGTCAATACATGGTATTAATTACATATGTCCTTGCAAGGAACTGACCAAGAAATATCCTAGATTGCTATTATTAATAGAGAAGTCATTTGTTTAAACTGCATTTTGTCATTCCCCATGGGATTCCACTTCTAGCTTTAGGCCATTGTACATCTTGTCAGCTCCTCTGCACAAATTAGTGTAATATTTCAGTGTACTCCTAGCTAAGTTTGGTATCAAATATACTGTACGTGTGTGGAACTTGGTGATAAGAAGCTACCTTTTGAGCTATGCCATGTAATTTGATAAATCGAAGCAGATCAGGGTGAATTTTATTTGGGCATATAGTTTCTTCATGAGTATTGTTTCACATTGTTACTTACAGGTACGGTTGATGAGCAGCTTCTTTATTTTCTGCACTAAGAAAGCTTATGACATCAATTTAATGTGACAAACATTTAAAAACATTATTATTTTGGCTATCAGAATGTATACACATCTGAAGAAGCACATCAGCAAGCATTAAATCCTTTTGCTAGCTAGTCTTTCCAACAAATTCTGATCTTACTATATAGCAAAGTTGCCATATCAACTTGAAGATTTCCAATCAACTGGATATTTATTCTAGTTTTCTTGGCACATCTACACTGCATTTATTTGGTGGAAAGATCGTATTCTTACTCTTAACACTAATAATAAGAACGTTCGGACAAGCATTAAAATTAGCCTTCTTAACTGGTTGGATGGAATTTTGAATGTAGGATTTGGGTGTTTTGATTTTTGCATCAGTGAAGCTAGGTGTTTTGAGATGTAGAGAATGAAGAGTTGATTGTCGTTCTAGGAAAAAGGATGATAGGGAGCTAAGACAAGCTTAATTTAATTTTTCAGCAGTAACATTTGGTGTAGAGGATACGTACAGTAATAGACTAAATCACACATTTACATATGCTTTTGCATTGTTGTATCAACAAGTAAAATAACTGGCATAATTTATTTTGTATACAAGTAACTTCCCTGTGTTTTGACATAATTTTTCCACAGTGAGAGTCAGCTAGCATTCACTTAGAAATGTGATAACACCTCCCATGTTACCTTTACAAAGGTTCACTTCATTCACTTTCTACTTTATAGAGCTCAAATAGTCAATCTTTTCTATAGATACTGCTGCATTTTAAGAATCTTTTTATTTCTTTTGGCAAGAGTCTTAAGTCAATAATTTTGTATTCTGGCCCCTGTCATAATGAATTTACTATCCAGTTCTAGGAATCTATTTTTCTGGGGAGAAGATGTATCCTTCTTTCCAGTTATTCTTACTTTGGAGATAAATAATTCTGAAGATACTATATATTGTCTTCTCTGTTTATTGATTTTTTTCACACTTCATATACTGCTCACTAGCTTAAAAGAAGGTTTTTCAGCTTGGTCCTTGTAACTTGTCATACATTGTCACTCATATTGAAGATAGAAATACCTATGACTAAATTTTTCAAAGATCTGATTCTAAAGCCGTGAGGAAGTATTGTTCGCATGTAACTGTTTTTTTAGGTCATGTCCTGTGACTGGAGAATCAAAATTAAAAAAAAAAAAAAATCTAACTTTAAATTTATTTTAGATTTAAAAACAATCTCTATTTTCTTCAGTTACTTTACTGTATTCTGTTTTTCAAAGTGAATTTAAAGCCTGGCTTTTAGTACTTTATTTTTCAAAGAATTAATATAAATATGGGGAAGATAAATTACACACGATTCTTTTAAAATCCAACTTGTTAGCTAAGACTTTTTACAAGAATCACATGTTAATAAGCATGAAAAGGCTGTTCTTTCAGAAAGCCCACCGGCTTTCAAATTAGCAGCATGACGAAGTATGACAATAATGAAGTGACTTATATTGATTTTTATTATACATGTCCTAATACTGGGTGTCAAATAGTTTTAAATTCTCTATTGACATCCTCTGTATGCTTGTAGAGATGCTTAATCTTCACAGTATTTATTTGGCAGTGAAATCAAAGGATTTCAAGTGATTACCCTGATCTTTCGCTATGTTGATAGAAAACATGCATAACAGGATGTATTCCACTTGTTGCTGGCAGGATGTCTGGAATGTGAATACCTTCTGAATTTTTAAAATAAAATAAGACTAAGCCTAAAGTCAGTGAAAAGTTAATGTTCAGAAAACTGTCCTTAAATTGTGTTTTATTGAGTTTAGATAGCTATGTTAATCTTCTGTATCAGTTTTGTCTTAGAGAATAGAATTTTTTTTAGTTAGCTCTGTAACTAAGACATATGACTCCCGCATTTAAATTCAAAGGATTTAGACACTGTCTTCCCTTAAACTTCTCTGTAAATTCCATCCTTAATCTCCTCTAAAAGCCTGCCTGTCTAAAATATTTCCAATGTAAACAAAAAAAAAAAAATAGAAAAGTCATTCAGGCAATTCAGAATTTGCACTGTACCACTGTACTCATGTTTCTGCCCATATATAATTCAAGAGTGTATTTTGCCTCAAGATATTCCTCCTTTTAACCAACTGAAAGTGCAGGAAACAATATTATTGCTTACATGAACTATTACTGTTCACAGTATTTTCTCTGTTTGCATCAGTGATAAAGCAGTAGAGAAAATACTCCAAGTAGAAAGCAGGGAGGTATAGACTCAGGGTAGTGTAGGATTCTTGAATAACAGATTGTTCTAGTGTAATTTCCTGTGCATAGTTTCTTTATTTTAGAGGCATTCTTGACACATTTTGTATTCTTCTAATACAAGTATGATATGACTTATGGACTTAATACAAATATGATATGACATGTGATAGACATGGATTCCCAAAATCTGTGCTTGTTGGCTAAAACTCATCAGAACATATGTAGACATAGGTGATGGAAAAGTGTTCAATTTGGCAAAATAGGCTAATATGATTTGTTATCAGGCTATTTCATGTAAAGCTGGTACTTTTAATATCTTTAATACCTATAAGTTACCATTGAAATTGGTTTTTTTTCAAAATCATGTAATAGATAACACCTAGTTTTATATGCTATGTTCCTTACTGTGGAAAATACTATGGACTCTTCTGGGCCAAGCCATGTCCACGGAATTGAGTTGCTGGAATTCTTTTTGTGTTTACAGTATGAGAACTCTGAGGAGATTTTGCTAAAATTGCTCTGAAACATGATGGATACATTAACAAGATCATACCTTGCTTTTCTGCCAAGGTAAACACTCAAGAAGGGTATGATACCTTTCTAGGTCCTTACTGTAACTTAATATTTACTTAGAAAAAGTAAGGGACAGGTTTTAAGGTTCACTGTACAATTAGTGACAGGAGTTCAACTTCAATAGAACCTCTCAGGGTTTGTGGGGAGCTGGCAAATTCCAGCTGATAGGAAATGCTGAACTTAGGGTGCGTATGAATCTCTGGAGTTTATGCTTCCAAATTGGAGTTTGCTGTAGATGTCTTCTTATTTTGTGAAAACCAAAACAAACCACCTCTAAGTAAAAAAATTACATTGAAAATATTTCTGTCTATTTAGCTTTTCTGCACTGTTTAGCAGGATTTGCTTCAGATCCAAGCTAGTTTTGGGGGTTTTTTTGAACACAGATATTTCATTTAAGACCTTATTAACTTGGCTTTGAAGGAAATGGTATTTTTAAAGAGACTCACTGGGGAAGTGGGCTGGAAGAGTATAAGGGAGGGGAAGAGCAGTGTCAGTCCAAGATTTTGACATCAGATGTTTGACCATTTATACAACTTTGACTAACATCATCTTCCAAATGTCTTTCATTTAAAATAATTTTTTTTTTCTCTTATAATGTTTGACTTGAACAAGACAGTGCAGCAAGATCATAAAAGTTCAAAAGAAATATGTCTTGTGCTCAGCTTCCTTCTGTTGCTCTCACACATGTGCTTTTACAGAAGATGAGAGAAATAGCTCCCAAATAATGATCTTAATCTTTTCCAGATCCCTAGGCTTCTTTTGTTTATAATGGTTGGGTAAATGTTAACACGAATATTTGATTTTAAAGATAGGTGGGATTTACATCTAAAAGCTTTTTAGGTCTCTTCAGAAATGTTAGTGGAAGTCTTTATGGAAGTAACAGTTCTTTGCAGAACTCTGTCCTGAACTCTCTGTAGTTTGTCAGGAATATGAGGATCATACTTTAATTTTGGCAAATGTAGTCTGTCTTACAAATTCCCTCTCAGCATTTCAGTTTAATTCTTTATTCTTTATTTACATTTCCCATAAATATTGTGTAATGCAGATAAAGGAACTAAATGGTCATGATCCTCTCAAAAGGAAAAATTTTTGTGTCAATTTGCAATTCCCTTTACAAGGATTTTATGTTGAGATTATACGGTGTTTTATATGATATCTTTACCACATAGATGTGCAATAAACACAGAAATATTTTATATCCCATATGTCACGGAAGTGTTATATTGCAAAAATGAAATGTGTGAGGGAAGATGATCTTTTGTTTCCCCATGGTGAATGCAAATATTTTTACATGAGTATAAATGAAAAAGAGAAACAACTTGACAAATTTAACAGATGCAGATGAATTATGTTGTGCTTTCCAAGAAATATTCTCCAGGGAGAAAGTATTCTCAGGTACTCTGAAGAGGAAGTAGGAGTCTTTTAATGAGTTAGGAAAGAGCAGATGTCTGTGCATGTGAATAGATTTCATTTTAGTTTTCCAGAAATATTTTTGAATGAAGTAAATATTTGGGAGAATGAAACTAATGGGGATAATTGGCAGCAGCTCCATGGATAAAATGCCTCTGCTTAGAAAACTGCCCCACTTGGATTTGGATTTTGAATGGGCAAGGACTCTCCTGCCATTTCTGCAGCACAAATTCTGAATGCTCTTGTCCATGGAATCTGTTTTCCATTGATCTCTGGGGCTTGTTTGGAGTTGATCTGTGAAACACACACCACTTTGATGAGCACAGACTCATTTTTATGTAAATAGCATGCTGTGTCAGTGTGGGCATTGACAAATCACATAACAAACAAGTCATTGTCTCATCTGTATTAGCTAGAGCCCCATAAGCTTGGCCAGCCCACGCTGCTTCATGTTTCTGCCAACATTTAAATAATTTCCCTTTGTTCATTCCATGTGAAATTTGCACACTTAATTGCATACCTGTTTCACCAGTCAGTGGAATTTGTTTGCAGCGGAAAGCCACACTGTGCTGCCTCTCAGCTCTGCCTGTCTCTTAGATGGTGACAGAGCTTAACTATGTGAGTGCTTCTACCTTACTTTAAAGTCAATCTGCTTAGCTTAGCTGAAAGCTTTAAACCTGGTTGACTTTGCCCCAAAATGGAATGGGAACACTGGCAGGGTCACTCATATGTCACAAGTGGTTGTAGAAATTGCTCCTCACTTTCCTGGGCTTTGTGAATGGCAGGTTTGGTCCTGTGGCCTAGGCAACAACATCTCACTTTGAGTGAGCTCTTTAATGTGTGCTCCAGAGGACCTGATCACGACCCTGTGCTACAGTTAAGGTGCACTGCAGTGCTTGCAGAATATGTGCTGGACATGTTAAGCCTCATCTGTGGGACTGGTACACTATTGATGGAACTGTGGAACAGTCAAGCACCGAGAGATTCAGATTAATATAGGTGGCCTTTCTGGAAGTAATAGAAGAGACTGGTGCAAAAGAAGGTGCCCATCCTCTCACATGGTTGGAACATGGGTTCAATGGCCCTATACTGTATTTCTGGAAGTATTCCCTGACGTCTGATTGTAGTCACCTGTTGCCATTTGCTGTGTCCCACAGCTCATTTAAAAACATAGGGGTTTTTCCTGTTCTGGCTGTATCCCAGAGTGGACAACTCCATTATCACTGAAGCCTGGTAGTCTGCATGTGTGGTTAGATGAATCACAGAATGGTTGGGGTTGGAAGGGACCTCTGGAGATCATCTAGTCCAACCCACCTGCTAAAGCAGGTTCACCAGAGCAGATCACACAGGAATGTGTCCAGGCAGGTTTTGAATGTCTCCAGAGAAGGAGACTCCACAACCTCTCCGGGCAGCCCGCTCCAGTGCTCTGGCACCCTCAAAGTAAAGAGGTTTCTCCTCATATTCAGATGGAACCACCTGTGCTTCAGTCTGTGCCTGTTGTCCCTCATCCTGTCGCTGGGCACCACTGAAAAAAGTCTAGTGCCATCCTCTTGACACCCACCCTTGAGATATTTATAAGCATAAAAAAGATCCCCTCTCAGCCTTCTCCAGGCTGAGAGCATGTATGAATAACCATTCAGCAGACTATTTTCTTCCATTAATTTTCTATGGGAAAAACAGTTCTTTTGTAATTGACAACATAGACTGTTCTGTATGGCACTGGCTACAGCTTGGGAATACACACGTGGGCTGACTTTGAAGCCACCAATGTCTCTTTTGGAAACAGTGTAATTGTAGTAAGAATTCTGCTGCAGTAATAGTTGACTTTTTCTGTGGATGTCATCAGTGGATCTTCATAGTTTCACCACTGGTGATAGCCAAGTTACTGAGTTCATAGCCAAATCAAGTATTTTTATACAAGCTATACTTATGACCATAGTCCTGAGGATGTATCTGCTAAAAACTGCTGCAGTATTCTGCAGAGTATTCTTGTGATCTAATTGTTAAATTGACCTTTGTGTACAGAACATACTGGGGTATGATGCATTTTGATGTATTTTAATGTATTTATTTTGTACAGATTTGTGTTTTGTTTTTATTTCACATATGGTAGTGTTTCTATAGAAAAAAGTCCTCTAAAAGGTGCTGTAAATGGTATTAACTTGTCCAGCAGAAATACTGAAAGACAATGTGCTGCCAAAAACTTTTTGCATATTTCCCTCCCCGACACCAAAAAAAAAAATCATACATTCATAGTAGTTCCTAGTGGCTACCAATCTTGGCACAATTTGTATTTGCAGACAATTTAAATTATGATGTAAACAGTGTAATCTCCATAATGAGAATACTGTAAATGCTGCAGTTAAAATAATTCTTTCAAAATTTCTTAGTCTCTGATGTGTGAAATATATGATTAGAGCGTATGTTTTATACCCAGTTAGCAGATAATAAGTAGAATTGGAATTTTTTTATTGTCAACTGCACTGATGCCTATAGAACAGAATACAGATCATATTACTCATTTTGTCTTGTAAGAACAGCTTAAAAGGCTTATTTTAAGTTTAAATATGTGTATTTACAAAGGAAGGCAGGTATTATTCTGCTGCTAATAATCTTCCTTTTAACTGAGATTGCTGAAAATCGAAGTACGCTATAGAGAAGATAAAAGGTAAGGATAGTTGTCTTCAAATTTGTGCAAATTAATTGGCTAATACTATGATTGTGTGCAGCCTGGACCACGAATGAGTTAGGATTCAGTAGTGTTGAGTACCTCTGTGCTTTGTGCAGGTAGCAGCTGTGTAAATTACACAGCCGATCTTCAGGTTCCAGACTGATCTTGTGTTGCATAGTTCATTATCTTATTCTGATGAAGTGAGGAGGTAGTTGTGAGGAAGTGTAAGGTGTTCGTAGTTGTTGTAGAAGTAGATCAAAATAGTAAGAAAAGCAAGTGAATGTTATGTCATGAGGGAGGAAAAATTAAAGCAGGGAATTTCTATGCCTGATTTGAATAGATATATTCCGAATATGTAAATTTTTATTTAAAAAACCCTCAGTACTGGCCTAGAACTCCTCAGTGGCTTGAACGCTGTACATAGTTTATGGCTAATTATTTTAACAGCAATAAAATGGAACAAAAAATGAAACAACTCTCATGGTTAAATAATTACTACTTTATTATAACAAGTTCTTTTAACTCCCTATCCTCGTCCCTCCTTTATCTAAGTAATGCAACATAAGTTTTCAGCTCAATTAAGGATGTTTTGGTTTTTGTTTGATGTTTTTGTTTGCTTGGGTTGGTGGGGGGTTTTTTGTTTGTTGTTTTTGGTTTGTGGGTTTTTTTTTTCCACTTTCCTACATTATTATTGACCTTTAAGGATTTTTTTTTTACAATTTCTTTGTACACTTTTTTATTTACTTTCTCTATATGAATTCAGTCTCAGGAAACATCTGTTTGAAGGGTAGCAACACTGTTTAGCTTCAGGGCATCTGGGGATCTCAGGGACTTTATTTATACATTGAAAGGGAGGGTGTCAAAGACTGTTGGAATTACTGACTCACTGGAATAGTTCTAAAATATTAGGCTGTGATAATGCAAATTTAAACCAAAACAAAAGTATTTATATATGTGTGCATGCATGTGTGTTTATGTATATTTATTATTTTAATTCCAGGGCAACTTTTTGGGGGAATTTAAATATGAGAATATACAATGCACACACACACGTGCCTCAAATTCTTGTTGTGAGATGTGAGAACCCAGCAGCACATGAGTTACTGTAAGGCAAAAGTGGCTGTGGCGCGTTAATACTGAAAGGTCACTCCTGAGGAGCACATTCCTTATGCTGCATGAAATATGGAGAACTTGGCTGTTCCCTTCCCTCTAGGAAGGATGAGGCCACTCACATCCATGCTTAATCTGTGCTTAAAGCTTAATCTGTGAGAAACTGGTGTGTGATCCAGTCTGCCTAAATCCTGCCTGAACCTTCAGCTGGTACCACCAGCTCTCTGAGCCTGCTTAGACGTTTATCAACACTTCCCTCCTCAGCCTTCAAGTTTCTTTAGCACTCACCTGTGGCCACTTGGGGATACTAAACTGTCTGTTCTCAGGCAGTGGAGGTCTGTCCCTCACCAGGAGCCCTGCTGAAGTGGAGGTTGGCCCCTGGGCTCTCCATACGTTCCCTGGAAGCTCCTGAAAATGAAGTTAAGTGAGGAGACTGATGGCAGCATGATAATTTAATGTCTGCTGTTGCTGAAGAACAGGTAGGGCCTGCTCATCACAATGTGGCTCTCAAAGCCCATTTCCTGCAAGATATGTGTAGTTGTTGTGGTTGTTTTGCATTTATATTAAACAAAAAAAAAAGTGGTCACTGGGAATTGCAACCAGAACCCTCGTTTCCCTGCTCACAGTGCAGGCACATGATGGTTTCTTGCCTATTGTGTGACTGGGCTTCCTACTCATATATTCCCATCACCACAGTGTTTTGCCTTCAGGGAAGGCTTTCAACCTGAAGTTATGCACATCTCGGTGCATGAGACACCCCTCTAGGGTTTGAAAGACTGAGTTTAGTCACTCTGCAGCTAAATAATGCCGAGATACACATGCTACAAGTGGATGGAAGGGTGGATGACCACCTTCCAAACTGCCAGTACCTGTTTCTTCTGTTTTTTTATCTGTACTCCTGGTGGAAGAGAGAGGTGCCTTACAGGCATCATGCTGGAGGCAGCCTTTCACTGTGGGAAGAGCAGGTACCCAAGTGAGGGAGGATGCTTCATATTTCAGAGGTGTTCCAAAACTGAGCAAACTGAAATCAATCTCATTTTTAAGAGCCATACCCTGAATAGGAAAATGAGACCTTTTTTCCTCAACTATTGTACGTAATCACTGACTTCATATCTGTAAAAAAGGATATATTCAAAGGCATAAAGTTGGAGCCTTTTGCTGTTCCCCAAAAATATACTGGTTTATTTGTTCTAGGATGTTGCTAGCAGTGGCTCAAAAGCAAAACAGTGAGGTAGCTCTGAACTGAAGGTTCATTGTATCAGTGGAAAGTGAAATGTAAGCACTGTTATTAAACAGTGTCCAAACTTCAATACAGAACTGATTCTGTGTCCCTAGATGATTCAAGTTTCAGTTCCCCCAGGGGTAAAACAGATGCTTTTCTCCATTACTGTTATGCACTGTAGTTGTGTTACTAACATTTGTGAAGTTTGCTGAATTATGGTAGAACTGAACTGTGCAGATACCTAAAAAGAGCAAGTTAATAAAATCAGTCAGAGGTTATGTTCTGGATCAGATGTGTTTTCTGACAGGGAAATGTGGTTAGAGCAGCTTAAGGAGAGGCAGTAGCTTCTGTATTCAGCTCTCAATTTGAGTCCTACCTTAGTTTGTTCTTGGGAAAGTCTTTTAATGGTGAGCTTTAGCTTATGTAGCCAAAAATGAATATAAAACTTACTTATTTCGTAGTTTAGTAGTAGAAAAAAAAAAGTTTTGATGAAAGATCAGGTTTTGCTCAAGCAAAAGATGTGATTTTCTTCAGTGTACTTTACATACAAACTATGTTGTGACTTTGGAAAATGATACAGTGCAGTGTGATCAGTGACATTCTAAAGATGCACAGAACTAACTTCTTTAACATTGGATTAAATTTGCATTTATTTAAATAATATAGCCAAGATAGTCTTTAATTAGAATTGCAGCATATGCAATCACAGTATTATTAACCTCTCCTCTTTGGGAGAAAACTGTTCTAAGCCTGGACATTCATTATCATGCTAACCTAAGAAGCTGGATAAATCCCCGAAAGGCATCTGCAACTCTCCTGATACCGCTTCTCCTACCACATACAGATAGAGCTTTTCATCTCTCTGTTAGTTCATGTTGTAAACATCCTTTTCTGGTTTTCTTACACAGTAATGTTTTTTGGAGGCAGAAGACCTATGGCCTTCTCTTAGTTTTTTAGCCTTTTCAGTCATCTGCAGCTGGGGGAAGGGAAGGAGATACTTGCCACTAACGTACTTGTTTCATAGGGCTGCCAGCTGACCATCCTCATTTCTGGCCAGTGTTCATGGAAATCAATCTGTTAATTTAACAGCATGATGCCAGATAGTTTCTTGTCAGATTCTGACTTGCTTAGCAGTGTGCTATGTTTGATAGACAGTAATTTGAAGTGCAATGTTATTTTCTTAATGCACTAATTTTTATTTATAAAATGCAAGATGGGAGATAGATACAGAAGTTCTTTAAAAAATACGCATTTCTTAAGGTGAATACACTTTCCTTCTCAAAATTCTGTTTTTTTAGCTGAAAAATGAGTAAAAGCTTGAAGCTTGAAATGCTTGATAAGTCAAAGAGCTCTGGCTGCATGCCACTTATAACAGGCAACATTGAAAGAATGATGATTTTGATTATCTCCCCATTCCAGTAACTTTTTAAAATTAAACCCTGGAGCGTTTTTTGCATATTTAGCTAGCTAGAAAATAGCACATAGCTTTGCAGGTTATATTTAGTGGAAAGATACTACTTTTCCTTCAAAAGTGTAAAGATATTACTACTTTTTCCTTTTACAAATCTGCAAGTCAGGAAAGAATTACTGTAACTGAGGAAAAAAAGGTAACTTTTCATGGAAGCAGAAAGCTCTTGTTAACTTTCGTGGGACTCTGATGACCCTTTGAACAGGAATACACCTGTAAAGGTATGGACTCTGTTCTGTTTATCATTTGACTATAATTCCACCATCTAGATGATGTAGTTTCAGTGTGCATTAGGTTTGCACACTGCTTTTGAATGATGCAGCTGTTCTGTGGTTTGTTTAGGATACATGTGTTGGATTTTTCAGCCTGTAGGTTGTTTAGTACTAGATCTTGTAGCAGCCTGAAAATACTTGGATCAGGTCCATCCAATTGTATTTGAGCTGCCTGCATGTTAGTATTTTACAGAGCTCCTCTCTGGCTCATAACATACAGTAGTACTCAGAGAAATCATGAATGAGCACAGGAGTTTGGGAATACTGTCATGGGTGTGGCTGCATAAAAACCAGTGAATGAATGGTCACCCTTACTTTCAGAAAAAGGAAAGATTGCCACCAGTTTTCCAAGCTGGAATTCAAAATGAAAGTTCCTTTCCAGGCTATTGTAATATTGTCATCCAGATGTGCTTACTGCAAGCCAAAATAAATTGTGGTTTTTAAAAATACGTCTCATCTTGCTCAGGGGCATCTTCTTTTCCTGGGTGATAGCTGAGGGAGCAGACCTAACAGCACCGCCTGCTAAGCTTTCTGCTATTTGGGTTAATGGGTGCTGGGACATGGCAGGTGATGGAGAAGCCAGTGGGAGGTGAGGGGGAGATGAGGAGCATGTGTCAGAGCCAGGTGCAGCTGTGCAGGGCTCCCATGTGCCCATCTCACCCCACTGAGCCAACCTGGCTAGCCCCGAGTATCTCTGGAGCATGATGGTGAGGCTTCCCAGCCTGAACAAACCTCTGGGCATGTAGTGATGAGATGAGAAGTTTGGAAGTGGCCTGATACTGATGTTGCAGCCACCCTGCCTGCAGGCTTGCTTCTCCTGGTGCAGAGTTTTGCCTTCACCTTTGAGAGGGTGATGGTCCCTTCTTGTGCCATCCCCCAGCAGTGCTGTTTATCTGACCTTTGGGTATTGGTCCTTAGGTGGCATGGATGTGGTCTACCCTGTCTATTCCTCCTTTACTTTGGCAGTAGACTCCTCCAGCAAAGATGCTGTAATCTTCTTGGCAGAAACAGCTCAGCACAACCCCTCAGAACACCCATGTGGTGCTTCCTCACTCTCCCTCTTCCCCTAGTTCCCCTGTCTTTGCAAGCCATACCTTGCCTTGCTGCTCCTTGACCCCATATTCCTCCTCCTCATTCCTCATCAAAAAACCCCTGTGGCCTGTCCTGCTCCAAGCTCTGCCTTTCCACAAGGTGCCCTGTGCTCCTTGGGGTGCCCAGGCCTATACCCATGCAGCGGGCACGCTTCCCCTCAACCAGGGCTCCCAGTGTTACCCAGGGACCGGCTGGATTGTGCTTGTGTGCAGTGCCTGGCCCGCGGGCTGTACCTTCTCTGCCCTCAGCCCTCCCTGTGCTTGGCCATGAGCTGCACTGGCAGCCAGGAGTGATTCAGGCTCTGTGCAGCAAAACCCAACACTGGACTTAGGCTGCTGCCACAGAAACTTCTCCTGACTACAGCTTGTAAATGGCAGTTGGTTTAACAATGTAAATTCATTTTAAAGCAAGCAACAGTAACTTATATGGTCCTTAAAAATGGGTACCTACTCAGTATCGTGCACTGATTTAAAAATCAATTGCTCAGGTTGTTTTAATGTAAGTAAAGCTCTCTGCTAATCTACTTACCTATTGAATTTTCAAACCAATAATAAAACTTCCCTATTACTCTCCATTTTTGCAGTACATGGGAGGATAAAGGATACAGTAGGGGCTTTAAAAGCTCTGCCCAAAAGCTTCATGGTTAGAAGCTGAGAATTGATAACTGTGGTGGTAATGAGAGAGGGGAAGATCCTGAGGAGAGATTAGAGAGAATAAATTCAAGTCACACTTAGAAGAAACTGTCACTGAACTGGGTTTCTGGAAAATTTTCAGTTCCAGCTATATTTGCTGCCCTTCCTCTTTCCAACCTGACCTCCTCAAATAAGATGGCTTCTGTTTAGTCTGTGTCAATATGAATTTTGATGGGATCTAACTATGTGTGAACTGAAAAGCATGCCTCCTACGTGGACATCAATTTCCTTCAACTTATTGTTGACAACCTCTTGTGTGACTTGCTCCTCTTAGGCCAATTTAGTAGTTTCTTTTCAAAAGATGAGAAGTGACCAAGGACTTCAGAGCCAGACAGAAAACTCCTTGTCAGGAAACTAAGTGAAAGCAGAGCATGAACTCAACTTGAAATGTACAGTAAACTTAAGATTTTCCTGTGAAAAATTATCTTAAATTGTTTATATTAATGAATTTCTAAATTAAATACATCAGATTTAGAGCTTTGAAGTGATTTTTTTCTTTAATCCCCCTAACTCTCATAAAGAGACTAGATAATCTTCCATTTATTGCAATGTAAGATGTAGTTGAAATACATGACACAGATGATCTCTGCAAAGTATGAAAGTGCATTTAAAATAATTTTAAAACTGCTAGCATAACCCACCCACCCTCCACACACCCCCTCCCCCCCACTTTATTTATATTCCTCTGGCTATTTCAGTGAGAAACAGATGGCTTTAAAGCACAGCTTTCACACGCAGCATCCTACCAACCTAAATGGCAAGGATTTTACATCCTGACTCTGTAACTGGGGCCACTTCATGATCTCCTCATGACCTCCTCTGTGCTGCTTTATTCAACAGAAAGATTTCTCTCCAGAAATCTGTTTTTAGTTGTTACATTAGGAAATTAAAGTGTACAATAACTTACATACAGAGATACCTTACATGAACTGTAGGCCTTTAATTCCTTCTTTTGGGTAGCAAATGAAACCTTGCATATGCCCAAGGTGACATTCTGGAATGATGTGGAATAAATTGTTTCTCTAAGCAGTGGTGGAAGTCTCTCAGAGTAGGAAAACTATTTTAAGTAGGAATGTATTTTTTATAAAATCATAGTATTAAGACATAAAGCTTGGACTTACAGAGACTTGGTTTAGATGTTGTTGAAACATAATGGAGACTTCACCAGGATGTGGGAGTTGAGATGAAGTTGATTATGTTCGTGTTTCATTTTATGCAAAGTATAATAGCCATATGCCTACTACACTGGACTGAAAAGAGTTCTAGCATGCTTGGAAGTCTACTATGGAAGATGGAAAATATTGCAGAAAGGTGCATATTGTCAACACCCTGTTTCTTTAGTCACAATAGTATTACTGTAGAAGTGCATCCTGGATATAATGAACTTTGCTGCAGTGAAAACAGGACAGGGAAGTTTGCAGCAGCTAAGGAATAGTGGTGAGGTTTGAACCATGTCTGTGATTCAGGGTTATTGGTAAGTGTTAATGTTGGCTTAAGTGGCATGCTCATATGGGAGTATCAGCTCTTAAAATAAGTGATATTGAACAAACAAAGTTAATTTTGGAGTAACAGAGAATAAGATAAAAAATAAGTAGCAACAACCAATGTGTGATTACCTTGCTTAAACATAGCTAAGAAATACATATTGTGTCATATTGCACTATATCAATGATAAGGAGCATCTGCCGTCTCTTTATTCGCATCGTCTATTCGGCTTTTCTCCAAATACATTGATATGGTATAAAGTTTTTACAATGATGTTACCTCATCACTTCATAGTTCTAGATGTTCTGTCAGTAAGAATTTCACTTCTCAATTGGATAACTTTCTTCTTAACATTGTTCTTGTACAAGGTGTGAAAGAAGGAAAATATTTGTAACTGTGATCTTTTGAATAGCAGAAAAATCTACTTGTTTGTTTGTCGGGTGGGGGGAGAGAGAAGAAAGTAGGAAAGCTGTCAAGTTTATAGAAATAGTCACTTTCTAAGACTATAGGCCAAGATGTTTGATGGATGTATGATTCTGTGTATTGCCACTCTAGGTACCAACTTGAAAAGGCAGGGAATGAATATCTTAAATCATTTCAAGATAGATACCTAAAATCAGGCATGATTTAGACTGAAAATCATTGTCATGAGTTGTACTGTTATAATATTTGAAGTACTTGTTTCAAAAATGCAAAGTAAATGATTCAGAAAGTTCTGTCCTGTGTTTATAAAGAAGGGCTTATTGCTTTCCATGTTAGTCAAGTTCTTAATTTGGGACTGTTTCAAAATGCTGTAATTCAATTAGGAAAATTTTACTTTGGGCTAATACTCAAGTAGTGGTTAGACTACCTTTCTGTCATTGATTTACTGTATTTGTTTCTGAAATAATCATGAAAGAAGTACTATTTTTTTTTTTAAAGGGCCTTGTGATTCTGATTTTTTATAGCATTATTAGCAGTGTGAAGAGTAGATTTTCCTGAACTGTTTTGTGCTTGCATAAGCTGCTAAGAGTAGAAGTAGTGTGTCTACATGTGGTTAATGGATTTTAAATAGTAACCACGGAGTACAAAATGGTCAGTTTTGAAGTGAACTGTTGGTGCAGAATCCAGGGCTTTTAAACTTTCTAGTCTCTAAAGTCTATGTACCAGAGCTAATTTTGAAAACACTTTGAAATTTAATTGTGCATTTATAGTGGAGTAACAGCAGTTTATTAATTCTAGAACCTGAAATTATGCATATCCATCTTAATGCATTATAATAATTATTTAGTTGACATGATTGTGTGCAGTGATTTATTTTTGACATTTCTAGAGTTAATCTCCTTTAATATTTATATACACACTCCTATTATGTTGTTTTACTGATCTTATTTAAAAAGGGAACATTACATATTGAATACTGTACCTCAATTTTATTGTAATGATTTTACTGGTTACCAGGTGGGGTGGCAGTTGAAAAATTTGGTGAATGCACTACGAGAGGATCCGAGTGGTGTTATCTTAACTTTGAAAAAGCGACCTCAGAGCATGCTTACCTCAGCACCAGCTTTACTGAAAAATATGAGATGGAAGCCCCTTGCTCTGCAGGTAATGAAGCTTAATCATAAGTCATACACCATCATTTTAACTATAGATTATCTCAATGATGCTTTTTTATGCTTCATCTCAGCAGCATATGGATTTACTCTTGTATACTTTGAAAAATTGTTTCTGAAATTATTTCTCTGCAGTTTGTTTTCATAGGCTCAAATGAAATGAAACCTGTTATTAGAACTTTTCAAAGAAGTAATCATCCCAGTGTTTTACAATGCAAAAAGGTAGTCCCAGATAACTTTTCTAGCCAAAGAGAAACAAGCATAGTTCAGAAACTGATAGATTTTAGTTTGACTTCTTGTTAAACTCTCAGTGCAGTATAACCTCAAAGAAAGCGAGGAGGAAAAGATCTTGAGTTCTCAGTTTGAACAATCATGGACTCACAGGAAAATTTATAAGGGGTTTTTATTCAATAAACCATTTGACCATCAAAATTTCCTCATGTAAATAAAGCTGCATGCATGCCAAAGTTGTCCTTGAGATTGAACCCTTGCACTTAAGGAGATGTAGCATTCCATTTGGCCTTTAATTTTAGTAAGCCTGAAATGTGCTGAAAACCATGGAATGGTTTAATTAAAGCTTTTGTGTGTTTCACTCTGGGATAAAATGTCACTGTGATGTATTACTCTAGGGAATAAAAGTTATGTTCAAACTGATGAAAGCATGTAACCAACAGATGGACCTGACAAATAATCCCTTTTTTAGTTCAGTTCAAATAGAACAATGTTTAGGATTATTTTTTTTTTTTTTTTTTTTTTTTTTTTTTTTTATAAAGAATGCATTCTCTGGGATGTTTTTATTACCACAATAAAAAGTCTAATTTAAAATTAAGTACATTTGAGAGAGAAAAGACTTCTGCAAAGTTTGGGCAAAGGGGAATTAGATATGGAAATACCACTACCAGTAGCTGTGGTCTTTGCCATTTAAAATATGAAGAGTTTCGTAAAAAGAACTAATGAAGAATTTATTTTTATTTCAAATATGTATGTATATATACATATATATAAATTATTGTATAATGGTTAAATGCATCATCTTTGAAACTGAGTTTTTAAAACCAAAATTATCTTATTAGCATCTGAATGTAAAATTGCAGATCTTTTTGCATGGTATGAGTGTATGAATGGCCATACTTCAAGGCTGCACTTTTATCATAGCTTTAGTGAAAATGTAAACCTGAATGAAAAATGCACATCATTGCTTTAAATGGGGTGAAATACTGTCAGTCTAAATCCTCTTTGGGTGACTTTGGTAATTCTTTGGGTGAGCTGGGTCATTTGAAATATTCCTTTTTGCTTCACTTTATCATTTGCTAGAATAACTTAACTGAGGACCTCACAACAGAAGTTTCTGACATGGGCTATTGATGCAGACAATAGCAAATAAGCAGCTAATTCAAGGTGGGCTACTCCAAAAGGGTGGGAAGAAAGTGGATAGAAACCAATTGCCACCATTTAAACTAATTCCAGTAGGGAAGTGAGAATTTCTGTGGTCCTTTTACAGTGAATGCAGTCATGAGCTAAACTTGTGAGTCTGCTTGAAATGCCACACTCGCTTCCAGAAGCAAAAATCCAGTCATCTTTTAGTGTTTTATTTGGCTCTGATTTCCATCTCAGCATCCTTAGTCCAATACAGATACTAGGGTGTTAGTCAACTGATCTAACTTTAGATATCTACTGTGTATGTATCTACGTATCATTCAGGTTTCTCAATTTTACTCCCTTTGACCATTGGACATACAGAACAGTTACTGATTCATTCATCTTGGCCTAGTTTAGATCTACCTTAGAATGAGGTGAATTGGAACGCTGCTCATGCCTCTTTCTCTGCCTTTGATGCCAAAGGGGGTCTGGACAGCCAGCACAAATGTGAATTATCTATATTAGATAAGACTGACCCTATACAGAGTTTTTCTGTAATCTTACAGCTTTGGGGATTTGAGTAATGCAAGTATTAGTTTTGGTGTGTTTTTTTTTTTTTTCTCATAGCATAGAAAATATGAGTATTTTATGGTTAATATGAGTACTAATAGAGATACTGTTAGAAGTTAGAAATATTATTCTGGTATCCCAATGATGTTATTCTGATTTTATCAAACATGACACCAGGAAAAGGCCAGAACCTCAGTCAACACTTACATGTGCAGTGTGCATTGCAGTGTGCATATGTGTGTCTGTTGTAATTTATTATTTTAGTCCAAGAAACAATGATTTTCTTAAGTAGACAGAGTGTCAAAAGAGCTCCAGGGTGAACACAAACTTCAGAAGCTGCATAATGTGGAGATTTCTGTTATTAATTTATGCAGATCAGAGGTGAACAGATGCTAGTGTCAACTGATGTTAAAGTTTAAATGTAGCCTATGTGTGAAATTGGCACTGTATGTTTGATTAATAACAAACAGCGAAAACAATCAGAGTGTAGTGTAATTTTATGGCTATCAAAAATATGAAGAAATTATGTTTTTTTAACAGAATTTACTTCAAAAATTTCTGAAAAAAACACTTCATAAAACCCATAAATTTTTTAATTGCAATTTGCCCTATGGCTGTTCTGAAATTTCTTATGTTCCTGATTCATGTGAGGGTGCTATTTAATAAAAGCTCAGGAGACAGTGTGAGAGGAGAGGGTGAAAGTGATAGGAAAAAAATAAGGAAAAGCAGTACTTCCATCACCTTTGGAAGAAGGGGAAATTATGATAACTTGTTTCCCTATCGTAGGATGTCATGAAATAATTGAGAATGTTATAACTGTGCTGTCATCCAGAGCTAAGTTAATTGATCCATATATATTATTCAATAGACACAAGCTATAAGGAAATTATGACTCAATAATAATTATATTGAAGTACAAATTTTGAACAAAATATTAAAAAGACTTCAGAATAAGATATGGGGATGACATTCCGATAAAAAGGGAATTAGGATCTGCTGTGGGTTTTTTGGTTCTGCAAATGGAATGTACAGAGGAAAAACGAGGTGTCACATCCTGATCAAGTTACAGTAAGTGAAGTGGGAAGGTGGAAGTTTGCCATCACGTAAGGAGGCTGACACAAAAGCAGAGACTGAATTTTTGAATACAACCCACCAGTGAACATGTTGAACAGCTGTTACAGCAAATGTAAACGGTACATACTTCGGTGAATTAAGAGACTCATTTACATTGATATTTACTTTGGGATGTTTTAATTGAGAGCCTTCAAAACTGAATTTTAGCTAGAAGTGAATAATATTGAGGTATGTTGGTAAATTGCATTCTGCTTGTTTAGTCAATAGTTGTATGTAAGAACATGAAGTTTGCCATTTGCAACTACATGAAAAACAAGACTTAATGGAGAGCTACTAAGTGTGCCTGTAAGCTGAGAAAGTGCTAGATGAGTCTTCCAGTTCAGGCAGTGCACAGGTACTGCCAGTGTGTCAAGGGGCTTGATGTGTGAGTGAGAGGGCATCCGGTAATGATATTATGCGTTCTGATAATGAAATGTTTAAGAGCTTGCTGTCCACTGTTAGTGACCTAGATTAGCCATATGCCAGCCAACCTTCATGTTCTCTGAGTGTGGAAAATGCTTTTAGATCATTCAGATATTAACTGGTTACTAGTTGGCATAAATACTTCTTAAGATGTTCAGTAGTTTACTTCCAACAGCTCTGCCTTCACATCACAGCCTTGCCATGAATTATGAGTTAAATTTAGTCTAATTATTTGGGTTGTTTTGGTGTTGAATTTTTTTTTTGGGGGGGGGAGCCGGGGGGATGGAGAGTTTATTGTTGGTTTTGTTTGTTTGTTTTTACTTTTGCAGAAATGTAGAATATTCATTCTTTTCATAAATATTCTTATCCTTAGAATAAGTATGAAAGGTTAAGAGAAACAAAGAAGAACTAGGCATCCTGTGTAGCAGTCCTGAAACTGATATTGATGTACAGTAAAATAATACAATTAGCCTATGGCTATACTACGCACCATTACATAATGAGTTTGTATTTACAAATGCATTAATTCCAGCTCTAAGGTCAAGCAGTACAGAAAGAAAAACATCATTTGTTTCTTCCTCGTATTCTGATTAAAGGAAGTGCTGGTTTTTTGTTTTGTTTTCAGTCACTTGATGATTGTCTGTTTTAATACCCATCAGTATCCAACTTCTTGCAGATAATCAAAGTTTTCCCTTGACACATTCTGGAATCATGTCAAAATTTGTGAAATCAAGGGATTTTTCAGCCTGTGTTTTTCATTATTGCTTTTATAACATTCGAATTAGGCAGCTATGGCCTTAGGGAATTTTGCAGTTGCCTTTGAAATTGAAGGTATTCATTAATACGGCATTGTACCATAAATATTAAGATGTTATGCCTGCAAGACAAATCTTACTAAATTTGCCTTTCAGTTACTTTTTCTGATACTCTGATCCATTGTGTGAAAGCCTGGAATGGTATTTCAGATTGTGATGTTTGTATTTCTGACTGCTACTGAATGTGGTGAGCAACCCAAAGAAGTTTAACCTTTTACGTTTTAAAATTTTTCTTACCTGACATAGAGGTGACTGAATTATCTTTCAACTCCTCAGATTTTTGCCTGGTTCAAAACCAAACTTAAATAAACATCCTCAACTCTAGATTGTCTGTTTTATTTCTCCTTTCCACTTTGTGTTATTTTGGGGAGGTTTCAAAGGGAGGTTCCCCAAAGTGCTGTTTGAGCAAGGGAGGAAGGTTTGCTAGAGAAGATTCTTGGAGCATATGAAATGTTATGTAAGTTGCTATCATCACAGTAGCAGGAAACTAGCTGCAAAGTCCTTCTTTGCCTTCTGGAAAACACTTTGTTAATTAGTCAAAAGAAACTGGACTTTGAATACTGTGCAGAAGACTCTTCGCCCAGTTTCTTTATAATATAAAGCAACACGTGACCATGCTTCAGCGAATTTGGACTGTGCTCAGCCATTATCAATGAAAAGGCTCTTACTGCTATCAGTGAGGTTTGGGGCAGGTCCACTTGCCAGCCATATCTTGTGTGTTGACTTGGAAGAAAACCTTCCGGACCCCCTTAAATACTCTGTCACACCCATTACCAATTTTATTTAAATGTCACCTTTTGTATATTTGAAATAGTTCACTGTACTTGTTTTGTATGTGATTAAATTCTACTGTTATAAAATCTCCAAGACCTCAGTATCTGTAATTTTTTAAACAGACTTTATTTTGGATTAGATATGCATCATATCTTGACTACGATCTATTCAGTGTTTCAACCTCCTAAGAAGCAACAGCAAAAACAACATTCCTTGTTTGAGAGAAAATGCTATTTTTATTATTTTTATTTGGTATTTTTCCTTACGTGTTTATATTGCCTCCTTCCTTCATCTAGAGACAATGTTATATTCTGTTTTAATCATTTATGATCAGAATTAGTGGCCTTACATTTTTTAATCATTAAATTTTAATAAAATATTAACTTGTTGGCTCTTCGGTTGCTTTGTTGTCTTTTGACTACAAGGGAACTGGGCATTCTTTGCAGAACTGTTGAAATGCATTCTGACTAGGTTTGCCTACAGAGTATGAATTAGTTACAGTATTTCATTACTTCATGCTTGGTCTTACAAAAAGTTTATTTTATTGGAAACATTCCGTTCAATAAACTGTCATAACCTTGGTCCAATATGAATTATATACTTGCAGGAAAACCTGTTTACTGATGCAAATACTGTACAAAGACATTTTGTATTGGTTTTGCTTATGTTTTTAAAAATTGTATGTCTTTTTCTGGAGCAATGTTTCTCAAACTATATATTGGAGCTTCTAAGGGAGTTAATGAAAGCTTCAAAGAGTTCTAAAAAACATTAAAAAGAATTTTAGATGGTATATTTAAAATATTAATTACATTCATTGTTTAGAGAGAAAAAAAGTAAAAATAATATGCTGACTTGCTGGAAGGCACCCTCGCAGTTCCTTCAGGATTGAGGATGGGGAAAGCAGCAATAGGGAGGCTGGAACCTCGGGGCAGAGCTACCCAGGGGCAGAGCAGCACCTGGAGGAGAGAGCAGTGTCTACACCTCAGTCCTTAAAGGGACTACTTATTTCCTTGTGCTGGGGAAAAATGGCTGCTCTAAGTAAAGATGGTTGGTTATCTGTTCCTTGGCCAACTGACAATTTGAGAAAGGGTCCATAAAGACTAATGATCCTGAAGGAAGATGGTGCGTCCAAAATGTTTGAGAAATAGTACTCCACATTTGAAATATGGATTTTGTGTCTGTCTTTCTGGGTTAACATTGATGTAGGGTCCTCTGTGGGACATTTTTGAGGCTGTTCCAGTTTTAATATGTAACTTCTAAACTTTCTGTGTCAGGCTATACTCATGGATCAAGTATTTAACTCTTTGGACCTGAAAACCTTTTAGTTTTATTGCTGTTTCAGCAATCCCACTTGGCCTAGCCAGCCTACCAAAAGGGACTGCAGCAAGAAAAAGCTCTAGTGCTTGGAAGAGAATTTACTCAGTGATAACACTGATCTCCAAAACATCCAATTCAGAGATATGTGAATGGAGTTCCATGTTTTTTTTTTCTGTTCGATGTGCTGCATATAGTCCACTGAATGGCTGCTATTGAACCAGAGAGCTACATGAGCTGACTTACTTGCAGGTGCACAGATTGACTCGAACTGAGCAGTTGACTTCCCTCCAAATTGCAATGCAAAATGTCATGTAGATGCACCATATCTGCAGGTCATGTTCTGAAGGCTCTCTTTTCAACCAGGAGGGCCTTAAGATTTTTAATTCCTTATAAAATGAAAGCTGAACTCCTATAGCACAAGGTGGTAGTTACAGCAATGTTCTTAATGTTTAGAGCTACTAACAGGAGAGACCATTTGAATGCTTTTACCATGTAGCAGTTCTTTTAAAAGAGCTTACTGATTTATCTGATAAAGTGATGATAAATATATTAAAAAAAAAAAAAAGTGGTCACCTATTTTTAAAGTTGGATTTCTCATTTTTTTTTTCCAGTTACACAGCTTTTCTGTTTTTGTGGAAATAAGCTGGAGAGATGACTTTGGCAATATGACCTAAATATGGAAGAGACATCCCTAGCATGTTTTGGGACAATCCTACAGGATTGTGCTTCCTCTTGTTCTAGGTTGTATTATGGTTCCTACCCCTTGAGAGTTCTGGGTACCCTGGGAGGATCTACCCACATTGCCATCCTTTGAGATACTTCAGTCATTCAGACTCTCACTGATTATACTGTAATTCCACTTCTGAAAGTGTCCCACTATCTGACATGAGAACAGTTTGAGAGAAACATTTTACCTTCAGGTAGCTGAATAAGTTGTGTTTTACCGTAGTAGACTGAATGCTATTTCTTCCTGTTGCATTCACTGTTTTCACCACCTTGCCTGTGCAAAAGATGAACCAAAATATGCATTTGCCAAAGATGCACAAGCTTCACTATTTCCAGCATCTTCCAGCAAACTGTTTTGGAGGACACACTGACCTCCAGTGGGCTGTGCATTATCAGGGATTGGTGAAGTGTGCCTTTAGCCAGTAGACAGGCAAAGGTAAAGGGCTGTCGTCTTCCTTAAAGTGGAAAAGGGCAAATCCATCTACCCAGCTTGACTTCCTCTCAGTGCTCCTGCCAGTATGAGCCATGAACAGCAACAGCCTGGGCTTAACAAATGTAAACAGGGTCTAGGTCACAAAATTATTTTGGCTTATAAGGAGAAGTAATCCTACAAGCTCTTCAGCAACACGCAAATTGTTCTTGTCATAAAAGTGCAAGTTATCAAAGAGGAAATAACCAATGTTGCATTTGTAAGTGGTTCAAGAGCATCTATGGCTACAGTGTCACAGATGAAAATTTAAAGGGTAAGATTTTTGTGCCTCCAAAAGAGGATTTTGTTTTAGGTTTGTTTTTTTGGTTATTTTTGTTGGTTTTTGGTTGTTTTGTTGTTTTTTTTTTTTTTTAACACAGTTTTGCCACCAACTTTAGTCCTCTTTTTGCAGACTTCTGTCTTCCTGTTTTCAGTAGTTGTAAAGTCTTTTACCTGTCTGGTTTTGTGTGTGTGTTTCTCCCTCTCTTTCTGTAAATACAGGCAGTCTTTCATTGGCCTACAGAATACTCACGTATTGTCTACTCTAATGAACAAGGAAAGTATTTAGCAGTATTTTACAGGAGATGGATTCCTAACATTCAGAAAATTTCTGTCATTTTGTAGCTGTGGCTTTAAAGGTAGACTTGCAAAGTTTTAACAAGAAAAACTTAAGCACACATTTTATTGTGTCAGAGATAAATTATAATGCATCTAACACAGCTCTATTCTTAAACCATGGCAGTAGCTGGCTAAAGGATGTCTGAGGTTTTCTAGGTGGCATGCATGATTCTTACACACAAATTGAAAAAAAGTAACACGATAATGGGGGCTTTGCTTGGTAAGGATAAATTCAAGTGGCTCATTACTAGCTTATGAAAGGCCAACATTTTGAAAAAGTTCCTGCTGTTGAACTCTTGGGGTTTTCTGCAGTGTAGGCATAATGCTACAGTGTCAAGATGAATATCTAGAAAATGAGGACTGATTTTTCTGCACAGAAATGCCCTGTTGGTCTGTCATAAGGTATTCTTGCTAGTGCTGGCAGAAGGATCTTTCTACACAGCCATTCAGTCAGTATTTAGAGCTTCTCTGCTGTAAATACAATGTGACATGTTCATGTCCTCCAGTAGTTATTTAGGTCAGAAATTATAGGTATGATGAACTCTCTTTAATCCCAACACTTCTTTCTTCAAGGTGTTGACTTCCCGTAAGATGGAGGGGAAAGAACTGTTTCAAAGCAAAACTCAGCATTTGTTCAATATTAGATTAATTTTAGGGTTCATTAAGATACTGTTGTACTTGCAATTTTGCCATTTTTCTTTTTCTTCTGCTTGAGTTTCATTGTCATACAAGCCAGGCAACGTAAGACTTCTGTTATTGGGCAGACAGACATATTATTAGGTAGACTAAAGCAATCTAAGTTTGCTTCTCATTTCATTCTTCTGCATTTGTATAGAGACTGTTAAAAACCTTGCTATAATTTCCAGCTCAACAGTGATTTAGTAAAGTCTTCAAATGGTTGGTCATTATTTAGCTAGCCAAGATAGTAAAGTCAAGGAAGAAAAATAAGTGCCTAAATCATAAGAGAGAGAGTTCTGATTTAGAGGAGGAATTTGACAGGGTGTGTCAAAAAGGTGGACCCAATTTGAAATCACAACACATGGCATTTTGGGTCCTTCTTTTTGAAACACCCTGTGGTGGACTGGGATGATAGCTAGAAAGCATAGTTATTCTGTGAGGATAAAATTTATCTACCTGTGAGTAAATGTTACTTTGTGAGGAGTATGCCCAGGGGAGTGAATAATAATAATAATCTCCAGTTTATTCTGTCTCTTAGTGCATATGCTCTGAAGATGCAGCACCTGATTTTACAGCATCTGCAGACATAAACTGAAGCTTTTACAGTTAATTTTTAGGGTGTAGAGCAGATGGGGGGAGATGACATTCAATTTAATGCCTACTTATGCACCTTTTACTGTAAACACTGGACTTTTTCATTACAATGTTAGTTTAATTAAGGAATTCACTGGATTGTGTATGTTACTCACTAATTAAGATTTCACCAGTGGCTCTACTGATTACTATTTTTATGGGCATTGACTATAACCTGGCTGTGCAAAAGGGAAAAGGATGTAATCAGAGGAGTCAATTTTATAAGCACAATACATGTCCATATGTAGATCTGTCTCCTTAGCATGAGTATTTTTTTCCATCAGTTTAAAAGCACATAAAACTTTAGAACTGTTAATTATTTCTTTAACTTTCTCAACTATAGAATATAGCTTTTTCAGACAGAAATGTGTAATATATAAGGATAATCATGATTATTTCTCTCTCTCTTTTGAACCAGCCTCTTATTCCTAGAAGTCCAACAAGCAGTGTTGCTACGCCATCCAGCACTATCAGCACACCTACAAAAAGAGACAGCTCTGCGCTTCAGGATCTCTACATACCCCCTCCTCCTGCAGAACCTTATGTTCCAAGGTAAAAAAGATCATTTCAGGTACAATTCAATGTCAAAAATGCGTGTAAAGTAACTGACCATTCTGTTCCTACCCATTTGTCATCCCGCCCTGCAGGATTAGGCTGATAATACTTCACTTCGTAGGTGAACTGGTTATTAAGGATAGATATGCTGAATCAGACCCACACGGGTCTGAATCAGTGTCTTGTCTGCAAAACAACCAGTAGCCTTTAGAAAAGAAGGTTCAGTACCCTATTTTCTCAAATATGGAATAATCTATTGTTTGTAACAATCCTGTCTTATCTCAGAAGAGCAAAAATTATCTGAAACCCTGAATTTATAGCTAGAAAAAGAGTTCTTATCTGTCCCCTTGACTAATAGCCATGATACAACAGGAAAGGCAAGAAACTTTCAAGTTCAACATCAAGAGCACTGTTTTGTTCTGCCATATTATTTCTTTTTAGACATTGATTTGATAGTAGTAGAGGAGATTTCAGGATCACGTTTTAGTGTGGCCACCCTGCTAGATCCTGCAGTGCCCACACTTTTCCCTGTAAATGTATCTGCTACTCTGACCTGCTACCTGGAACTGACATTTTCATCTCTCCCAGGTCTCTGGGGGTGCTGAGCCAGAAAAGCAGCAGATCCTCCTTGCAGATTCATCATCCTACCCTCACATGACCTCAAATGATTCACTATAATTCCATAGCGTACACAGCTGTTGCTTTCCTACGATTCTAAGAGAATTATGGCCTATAAATAAGCATGGCAGTAGCTACCCATAGGTCTAGGAATGTATTTGAGAGGAATCAGTTTTTTCTAAAGCTTCCAGATTCTTAGATGCAGGCTATCATATGTCCAGTCAATGTACTTTTAAATTCCTTCTTGCTTTTCTTTTAGTTAACTTTCTTGAAAAGGTCGTAAAGACAGCCTGTCCTTTCTTGTACCTGAGTTTCTTTTACCTGAGTTTTTCTTCCTTAGCAGTAGCCAATTAATAAGACATATGGCCTGATACTGACAAGACTTTCCTGGGGGTTATCTGATAGCGAGGTATAGGGCAAATTAAATTGCCTAGTGGGGAGCAGAAGCTGTGATTCTATGATAAATTCTTACTCTTCAGAGAAATGAAAAACTTTCCAGGGCAAAAGAGTGACTTTCCACTTCATGTTGTAGATGATATCTCAAACCTTTTGTGAAGCCATAAGCTGAGTCCCAAGTTCCTTCCTCATCCCTGCCTTGTCTGTTACCTGGCTTGGCTTTATTTATTGAAAAAAAATATTGCCATTTTGTTTCAAATGTGACAGATACCATGCTGTTGAACTTGCTAACATGATTACTCTAGTATCTGCCACAGACTGATAAAGAGACAAACACTCTAGCTCACTGATTTTTTTTTCTTCTAATTAAATAAAGACATTGTCAGTCACAAACCTTGAATTGTTCATAGGGATTGAATGTGTCTTTTATCTCGCTGATGACAGTATTTTGATATGCCTATGTAAATATTTTAAGGACATGGTTTTCAGAAAATCCACAGAAAAAAGTCAAGTATGTAATTCTAACCCATTAACATAAAAAAGCTGCAAAATGAAACCCTAAGAAAAATATGGTCTTTGATTTATCACTGAATGCAGTAGTTACATGGTAAAGACCTGTTGCTCCTGAAGCTGAAACTGTACTACTATCTTAAAAGAAGTACTGCCTTTGTAATGCTGCTGATCATGTTTACCACCACAAAAATAGTTTTATTTGATAAGAAATGCATCCTTTTTTTACGTATTTTTAGTGAATATTTGCTTCTAAGCAGTTTTTGAGTTCTAATCTAGAAACTGAGATTTTAAAAATGCATTTTGATTATTTATTAGTAATATTTCTTAAATCGTTATGATAATGCAGTAGTTTGGGCCAATTCTGATTAAATCTTAAAATACTTATTAGTACAAGCTGTAATCTTACAGAGAGATTAAGCTAGGTACATTTTTTTTTTTTAATCAGCTTCATCCTAATGGACTATATTTCATTTCATAAACCTGTCACATAGTGCACAGTGTCTCGGAATAATCTGTTTTGGCATTTTATCAGTTTTTTTTGCCCATGATTAACTTTGTTTAAGCATGTCTTTATTTGGGGTATTATCAAACAGTTCAGCATCTGTTTCTCAGTTTGTTGTTGCAATTCCAAGGAAAAACAAACATCCAAACCTCCTTTTGTTACTGGAATAGAATAAAAGCCTTGTTATTTTGATGTAAAGTGTAAAGCCTTGAAGCCATGTCGCTTTGATGGCGACACGCACAAATAGTACAGCTGCTGACATAATTTAACATGGATGGCATGAGAAAGAGGGACAGACACTTTCTGTGTGCCAGTTACTTAGAAGTGCTGGTCCAAAGTTACTGCCTGCTCAAATTTGCTGAAGACATTTGAGGGTGAGAACTGAAGTCCTCATCTCCAGAAGGCTTTGCCAAGGGGAATTTGCCTGGTGGGTTCTACGCTTCTGCCTATGCTCGCAGTAAAGCTCTCTCCAGCCCAGGCTATTATAGTGGAGGCTTCATTGTGCCAGTCTCTAATCTGATGTAGCTGCATCATGGATTAGCATCTCGCTGTTTCACATCACTCTCCATTGTGTTATCTGCTGGGGTCCCCCAGCACTGTTACCACAGAAAGTCTTTCCCTGAATGGAGCTGAGCTCACTTCACAAAGCCAACACCATCCCTGCTCTGGGAAAGCAGCCTGGCAAAGGGAGCGTAGCAGCTAGTGGGGCTTTGTGGTGTCGCACTGTCACAGTCAAGGCAGGATGGACCTTCCTCATTCTCTGTGGCTGCCTGGATCCCATGAGGGGGCTTTGCTTCATCCTCAGATAAAGTCTCAAGGTGCCAAGTGAAGCGTGGGTCAGAACTGGCCCACATGGTGGTCCAGAGGGGCAGAAGCTCTCTAATGAAGGCGTGAGGCCCCAGCTTCTCTCTTGGCTGCCTCACGTGTGTTTTGTTGCCCAGAAATTACTGTCTTTTGCAGCCATCTCCAGGCACAGTCCTGCCAGCAGGTTTGCAGAGCCCTGCTTCATCTAACACAAGGAGAGGGCTTCTTCCCCATGTGCAGTTTGCTCTCTTGTTGGTCGCCTTTAGGTAGTGTGCATTTTTGAAGAGTGGGGTGGTGGGGTGGGGAAGCAAAAAGCAATCGCCTTGGGGATCTCTACACAAACTGCAAAGTGTATTCCTTGCAGTGCATTGCTGTCTTGGAATAGCAGGTCATGATCAGGTGCTGCACACCCTGTTTGGTACTGCGTGGATGTACCTATACAACTCCTAGGCCTGAGTTGGCTTGTGCAAGACTATGTCAAATGTCTGTATATCATTGGTCCCTGGTTATTCTCACTCTGGAGTTAGTTTGTAAGGAACAAGATTGAACTTGTCTGTGCTTGCCATATAGCTATGTCTTAAAACTGTCTGACACCGTTAAAATTGCAAATATAAAAATGAAGGTCAACATTTCGTTACCCTATATCACAAAATGCTAGGTAGATTCAAAAAAAGAAACAAGAGAAAAAGAGTAGCTGCACGTCAGCTTTCTTTCAAGATGATTCTTCTGAAGAGAAATCTATAAGACAGATACAGTCTGCAAAGGAAGTGAATAAGCAGAGATGTGTGAGATAACTGGCACATACATATGCATATGCAATGTGTGATCCTGGTGTTGGTCATTGTTATCTATTTCCTGCTTATATGAAATACTGACATATTCCCATGTTTATTGAAATATTCACAGTTAAAAAAAGAAACAAAACCAAAACCAAACAAACTAAATAAGTCTTATCCCAATATATTAAAAATCTCTCTTGTTTACTAAAGGGATGAAAAAGGAAATCTACCGTGTGATGATGTTGGCAGACATATAGTAGGCAAGCCCGTTCATACAGGATCCGAATCGCCAAACTCATTTCTTGACCAGGAATATCGGAAACGCTTTAATGTTGTTGAAGAAGATGCAGTTTTATACTGCTATGAATATGAGAAAGGAAGAACAAGTGGTCCTGGAAGGAGAGAGAGCACACCAACGTATGGTATGGCATTGATCTCATAAGGATAATCACTATTTGTTGATTTTAGAATTTTCGTGCATCTGCTTTTGTATTTAAGCATGCAAACATTTTTGGTGGTCATTGATTCTGCTACGAATTCTGTACTGCTTTAGTCCAATTTCAACCTGAGAGCTAATTCTGTGCAGGAAAAATGAATTGCTTACTGTGATAGGGAGGGTGAGTCCAGTTTTGTATTGATTATTTTTCTGAATATAAGTTCTAGAATTTTGTTACCAGCTTACTTTTCCAGGTTATGTTTCAGTATAATTTTACCAGAAAATAGTGGCAGAACCCCATGTGTTTATACTGAAAATACAGGATAGAATTGTACTCCTAGTATAAGGACAAGATTTGCATAGGTTTAGGAATTCAGCATTAGAAAAATTCACGCAAGTATAATACATTTAAAGATGAAACCCACGTCAGATGTACCAGGAACTCTCATGCTTGCACTGCTCTCTAAAACTCTTTAATTTTTCTTCAGCGCCAGAAACGACATATGACTGATGATAGTATGCTTTTTTGTAATACTCTGTTAACTTCCTGTGACTTCCTATATGGGAAGTGATGGCTTCCTGTATGTAGCAATTCCTCTTTATTTGAGGTTATATGTTGTCTAAGAAAGCATTTTGCATGTGAAAACACACATGTATTCATGCTACTTCCTCATCTTGGATTTTCTGTTATTTAGAGTGAGAACTGAGAAACAATTTCTGGTGAGAGGTTTGCTCCTCAAACCTTTATGCTCCAGATTATTTTCCCTTTGAATCTGTTGGAACTTTTCCTTTAGCTAGCATTGTAACTTGTTTCAGCTTTGGACTGGGAGAACTGGTTTTCCGTTGACAAGTATCAAGTCGTGCAGTCACAGAATTGTTAGGATATAGAAGAAAATGAAGAGAAAAATCTCGTGTTAAAAGAAATATATTTGGACTGCTATGGTGTTAGTTGAGTACACACTTGAATATTTTTTCACCCTACTTGCTATGTTATTTCAATTTTTAAACTGAGCACAAGTTGTATGTTGGAGTTTTTATAGTAATCCTGGCATGGTATCACTTTGAGAAGAAGACAGACTTCATTTATGAGGAAGCGTAGATTTGGTACATCATGGAGCCAAGCTCCAAAATTACCTGGGAACCTTGATATAAATTGAGCCCGAGCTGTGTAAAGTATCCTCAGGACCTGGAGCAATGTGTTTGTGTAACATTAAAGAATGCATTTTCATAGAATACACCCTTTCTACACAATTGTGCTGCAAAATCCTCAGTACTCTTTTGGTTTTGAAGTGTTTTCAGGTGTTTTCTAACCAAGCCCATAGTGTACAAAATAACTTCAAAATAACTTCTAAGTTTTCAAAGTGGATATATCTATTTTATTACTCCTGTATTTCAACTATTACAATTGGTGGATGGAGTCAGTTCCATTAATGGAGATGTACACTCTGTTCTAGATGTTAAATTTTAATACTAGTAGTCTGGAGTGAAAAAGAACACATTCCTTCTTCAAGGACTGCTGAATCCATTATTTTGTTGCAGGATAGCTTTTTTTTTTTTTTTTATTAGCAGAAAGGGTATAAATACCTCGATCAAAGACTGCACTGAAAATCAGGAATTATTTAACACATTTGTTATATAGCCTTTCACTTTTGATCTCACTTCTTTTTTAATGATTTCACACCATAGAGTCCATTTTCATATAAGTGTATTTTCTAAAAATATTACCATTTCAGCATTAAAGTTTCCCATGTGGCATTTGTTAGCATAAGATTTGTGGCTAGACATAACCTTAGGATTTCATAGAAATCTAGAAAATGACAATAACGTTCTTTTGGCTTATGGTGACCCATTAAAGAAGGTAAAACAGAATTCCAGGGCCTAGAGAAATAATTGTTTTCAACATATACTCATCATTAATTATGTGGTGGTGTTAATTTTTTATATCTATATTTCTCAGTCTTGCTTTGCAAGAGGCTAATAAGGCCCTCCATAATTTCTTTATTGGAATCTTTTGACATTTTTTGAAAATGTTAACAATGAGATTTCTCTTTCAGTCTCTTACTGGGTTCCAGCTGTTGTATAATTGCTGCTAACTGGCCTCAGAAAGCTTCTGTTCACATCTCAAGGAAGACAGTTTCCTGAGTGTAATCACCAGGGAAAACAGATTTAGGGAATCTATGGGAGTTAACAAGGAGATTAGCAGAGGTAGCAGGGAAATGAAATGAGTTTAAGGACAGAAGTGAATTTGGTCATTGCAGTTTTACTGCCAGATACAAAAAACATGCACTTTGAACAGCCAGAGCTTTTATAGAAAATTTGTTATGGCTGTTGCTTTTGATAGCAATCAGACTTCGCATGATTTTGTAGCTTTTGTATCTTTTTAAGTGTGCTGGTCCTTTCAATAAGATACTGTGAGTTCAGCCTCACAAAGAAGAGAAAGTTGTGTAATGGTTGAAAGTTAATTCTGATCAAGTAAACATGAGCCAAATACATCCCCATGCAGGAAATGACTTTTTAACTCTATGCTCTAAATCCTACCAGCTTCAATCAGACCTAAATATGTGTCCATAAATAGTAAAATAAATTACAAATAAGACATTAAATATATGTGTTGTATTTCCTGAGCATTGGTGTATTTGCAACCCGATCCTGTGGTCTGTACAGAACATACCCCATTTTTTGTCAATTTTTAAAAAAGACAATAAAACCTTTTACAATTATGCTGCCCACATGGTGTATGGTGGACACCACACTTCAATAGGTAGATAGACATGTTCAAATATTTGTTTTCATTAGAAACATGTATTTCTTTTTCAGTGTATTGTGGATTTAACCTCAAAAATGTGGAGTAAGATTGACCAACTTTATGCAGGGGTTTTCTAGTAAAATAATTGACAATATTTCTGAAGTTTATACTATAAGCTCTGCTACTTTTAAAAATAAATTATTTCCCCGCTTATGTGTTTTGTGACCAGTAGATCAATTTAAAAAAAGAGCGAGGGCTGACCTTGTTGTGGAAACATTTTAGTTTGAGTCTACCAGATATTGTGCCATATGCTATGCTGCTCTGTTTTGTTTAAATATACTATTTAACTTGTTAAAAACTTCAGACCACTTTAAGTAACCCCACTAAGTTGCATAGCAGGCTTTCACTGAATTTCCAAAAATATTTGTGGCATCCTTAAGCAGAAATCATAGTTCACAGCATTTTTAAAAATCAATTCAGCAGCTTCCAAATCAAAATTTAAAATATATAAGTCTTGAGCTTTTCCATCTCATGCTGGCTGAAATCAAATTGAATTTACCAATAGTAATGTTCTTTGCTTTCTGTGGATGAAATGCTACACAAGAAATTACATGTAGAGGTTTTCTGCTTCCTTTCTTACTCAGTCATTGATGGATCTTTTAAGCCCACCAGCAAAAATGCTATTTGTGAAGGTACTTCAGTGATGTGGATGTTTCTGTTACCAACAGTTCACATATGCTTTAAAACAGTTCTCTCCATGCGTGTGCCAGGGGCTTCCAGAATAATAAATAAATATTGTTCAGTCAAAACTAAAGTAATTTGAATGCATCCGTCAGTCTCAAACATCAGTCCACTGGCTTTATTTTCTAAACTTAAAATCCATTAAATACTTAGCTGCTTCTTGTCTGCCAAAGAAAACAGAATTCCTGTCTTAACCCTGTGTTCAGAGGTGATGCTGTATCCTTTCTCATAAGGAAACCTGTAGAATAGCAGTTTAGCACATAATTTGTTCTTTCTTCTGAGGAATGTTAGTTTAATGCTGCCTTATGGTGCATGATCTCAATTTTTCCCTCTGTTTCCAGGGAAACTAAGACCTATTTCTATGCCAGTAGAATATAACTGGGTGGGGGATTATGAAGACCCCAATAAAATAAAAAGAGATAGTAGGAGAGGTAAGTGATCTGAACATATAGCCTGTAAAAGGCATTATGGGTTTTATCGTGCTTTAAGCTATATATTTCAACCTTATTTTGCTGCTTGCTTAAATACATATTTCTGTGAGCCTCTTTTGGGTTCTTTCATTATGTATACTTAATTTTTTGCAGAGGCTGTATTAGGATTGAGGAAGTTGCTCATCCAGGCAGAAGAAAATCATGACTGCAAAGCCGTGCAGTTTGGCTTAACTTGATATTGGCATTTCATTGATTCAGCTGTATTATCCAGGCCATTTTGAATCTGGCCTTAATTTTTTTTAATACTACAGGACAAACGTGGTTATTATTGATATAAATTGTCACGCTTAAATGAGAATTATGTATTACATTTCTCTGTCTTCGTGAGTTCTTTTTGGATGAAAACATTCTAGAGCTGGATGGCACCTACCTCAAAATCATCAATAATAAGTTCTTCATAATTCTGGTTTGTGAGGCTCAGATACGCGCCTTAATATACAAAATTATAACCTGAGATGGCTATTATTGCCAAGAAATAAGATGTTATATTAATGATAGATATGTCCCTTAAAACATTAACTAAATATCTGATAGGGATCTGAAAAGGAAACGCTGTTGGGAATTATTAGGAAAAGAATACAGGACAAAGAAAGAAATGGTGTTGTGTAAGTTCTTGCTCATGATGGGTGTTTGTGCAGTTCTGGTCTCTCCATCTCTATTGAAGAAGGTTCAGCAAACAGCAAAAATTATCAAACATATGGAGTAGGCTGGCCATCATCAGTTTGGGAGAATGTAGGCAGGACATGAGAAAATTTATAAAATTTTGTGTGGAATGAAGTAAGGAGATGGATTTGTCACTGCTTTTCTGAAAAAAAAGACCTGAGAAACATCAAAGATCTCGGTTGAGCACTGGTTAGAAAGAAAAAGAGCTGGCTCCTCATGCAGTTTGGGTTCAAGCTAAGGAACCCGTAGCCACAGGAGGCTGCAGATATTAATACTAGGAAAGACCAGACAAGTTTGTGAAAGACAAATCTGCTGAGGTTTCCTAAATTCACAAACATTGCTTCTGACTGAGGATGTCCCTCAGTTACAAGCTGGCAGATGCTGGAAGAGTGTTCAGGGAAAGGATGGATGATACAGGGAATGATCTCAAATGAACGTTCAAAACAAATTACTTTTAAATGTATGGCACCACGATCATTTGTATTCGTTAGAATCTTGTTTAAAGAAAATATTACAGATGTAATCATAAGTGTACCATTGTTCATTTTTTGAAAAATTCAAGACGAAGTTTATTGATGTGGGGATTCCTTAATATTCTGTTCCTTTTATTGTCAAAGATAGCAGAAAATTGCAAGAATCATGAATTTTCCCTACAAAAAGATTGGCTTTTTACTATATCTAGACCAAAAAAACAAATGAGTTTTGTTAATGAAATAGTCTTGAAGACTTAAAATTGACAGTAGGTCTTAGCAAGAATATTATATGTTTTGGAAAAGGGATTAACATACATACAACAATTCACAATGATGTTTTCCACTACTTTTCTTTCCACAGAAAATTCATTGCTTCGCTATATGAGCAATGAGAAAATAGGTCAAGAAGACTACATGTTTCAAAGGAACAGCAAAAAGGATACTGGGAAAAAGTCCAAAAAGAAAGGAGACAAGAGTAGTAGCCCTAGTCATTACTCGCTCTTGCCTAGTTTACAGATGGACTCATTGAGACAAGAAGTCATGGGCACACCTGGACCAGAGACCGCTTTGTACCACGTGAGTAAAAATAACATTAACAACAGTTGTTGCTCTGTGCTTGTGGTGACTGTGTTGTTTTTATAGTGGTGTTGAAACCTTATTTGGACTACTGCTGTTGCACTGATTCCTAGTCCTCTGACTACAACTAGTCCTCTGGCTACAACTAGGTCCTGAATAAATATTTTAGAATTCCTTATTTTGCTGTTACAAATGTGGGATAGACACCAGTGATTTCTCTCCTTTGACTCAAGAGATGTCATGTTTGAAATGGAGTGTGGTATCTCTGCCTTGTCTTGCTTGCTGCTGATGGAAAGGGAAGAAGCAGCGGTTTCCAGACTGGCTAGAAACCTTCTTTCCAGCATCTGCGTCACTGCAGTCTTATCAGACAACCCCATTACTACAGATACTTGAGAGGCCCGATAATGGCAGGGAAACTTGTGGGAGGAATTTGTTTTTCCTTTGAGGTAAGGGGAGCCCTAATGCGTGTATCTGCTTTTAACACATAGCCCTCAATAACTCAAGTGAATGTGACAGAAGGGATTCTGCTGAATAGGATGTAACAGGAAAATTGCTGTAACTTGATTGTTTTGAAAAGTGTCAAAAAATAGAGTTAGAAGATACATTTTGGATATGGTATCACCTTCACCCCATAAAAGTATCTACATTTTAGATCTCAGTAAAATATGTCATTGTATAGGAATATACACACAGTAACTCTGCAGCAAAACACTAGAAATAATTGAAATTATCTTCATACTAACAAAGAGTATGTAGTTTAGATTGCCAGTGCTTAAGGAAGACAGCAGTGTGGGCTCATCAGGATGTCTGCTTTGAGAAACTGGCAGGTGGAGCTTCACTGAACCTGTAAGAGACAAGTAACTGGGTTTCCTGTTGTAAAACGTCACTAAGGACTATCGCATTATAAATGGTGTAGATCAATTGAAACTAATGGAGCCTTTATATCCATTTGCACTCTCTGAGTTCTTGGTCCACTGGCTTCTAAAACTCCTTAGTGTGCTGCAGTGTACAGGTGAGTCTAACAAATTTCAGAGAACATGTCTTTAAGTTTCAAAAGAAACTGCTTGGGGTGTATTTTAATTAAATAAGGTCCCTAGATGCAAGACTGCTATTCCCTTTCATTTTCATTTGTAGTAATTTAGGTATGATGATAAACATTTTTTCTCACATTATTATTTCCAACTTCAGTTTTACACTCTTTTTGTGAGTTGGAAATCTGAGAGTGAGAAGATTTCCATTTGCAAAGGCAGACAGATATATAGTGTTTCCTTAATAAATAAAGCAAAGGAGATTGCAAGAGTCCCCAAACTGTCCTCTTTGTAATGTCTACAGCCTTTCCTAGAAGGATTCTAACCAGTGCAAGATCCTTTAAAATAAAATATTTACAGAAAAACTAGAAAACTTATTTGTGTAATGTAGAACTTTCTACTCCGTAAACAATAGTGTGCAACACTTTCCATGTATTGAGAGAATACTCATCTCTCAATAACATTTCTTTGTTAGTATATGTTAAATTCTTGACACTGTGCAGTGAGAAAAAAAAATTCTTAAGGTGCCATCTTGGGTTTTCTTTGATTTCCTCTATGTTTATTACTTGAGTTTGTTTATTTTTGTTTTGTGTTTTTGTTTGTTTGCTTGTTTGGGTTTCTTGTGTATTTGTTTGTTGTTGGGTTTTGTTTGGGTTTGTGTGTGTGTGTGTTTTGGTTGATTGCTTTTTTTTTTTTTTCTGAAATGTCACCTTTCCAAATCACTTATTTGCAAGACCAGTATTCCCAGTCTAATTTCTATCTTGCATTCTTTATTCTTAAATAGGTAATATTGTGTATGGTTGGCCATGTTGAAACTTTTTGGATGTGCTTGCTAAATAATCTATTTCACTGAAGCAACCCTAAGTATCAAATACCATAGAATAAGGGCTCTGGGCCCTCAATTTTGCCTTTTTGATTCCTGAGTCCATAACATGGAGTATTTGAAGCTCCAGGAATCTGGGATCTGCTGTGGAACAGAACTACCAAAACCCTTGTTTTGAAATTATCTTTTTAATATGCAAATTCTGTGAAATAATAATTTTAAAAAATAATTTCTATTTATTTTTTCCTCTATTTTCTTTTCCCTTCTTTCTGAATCCCCTGGAACAGAAACCATACTGTTCACTCAGCATTCATCTCTCACATCATCCACTGGTCTTCAATTCTGTGTTACCTTTATTCAATGAGGTTTTCATTCTTTTTTGAGCCCATTGATGCACATGTTAAGTAATTTTGGACTGAGAATACATCCCACTAGTTAATTATTAATTTCCCTTACAATTGGAGACCTCTTTCCTTTTGCATTTTGCAGCCATTGACTTCTGCGTCTTGATTACCTTTTCACTGTGAAGGTTTTCTGCAGGAAAGCAGCTTTTACAATTATGCTGACTTCAGCTCCTTGAGTCTACTGCTTTTATACATGGCTCCATTAAAAAGGCAATTATTCGATCAAAAAATCACACTGATGAATTAAATGACCACAATGGAAATAGTATGATTTTGCCCTGTAAACAATGTGGATGGCATTAAAAAATTACCATGGTAATTTAGAAGTGTGTTGTTGCTGTTTATGTGCTAAAAGTTATTTTGAAAAATGCCATCAGATTCAAATTGTTATATTCTGAAGTGATCACAAGAATATGGCAGTCCAGCATTTTTGTGACTGTCAGTATACTAAATTTGCATAAAATCACTGGTTTTAAGAATTGTGTTTATATTGTTGACCTGCCTTTACAATCAAAAACTGTGTGGTCAAGAGAACATTTCAGTCATGGCCTTGAAAATGAACAGTGTTTATTTGTGTCCACTGAACATAACTGATTTGATAGCTAATATAATAGTGAAAGACAAACGAGTTTGTGTTATGTCTCTGAAGTAACCATCTCTTGTATCCACTTATAGTCTTTTTTTAATCCTCATATACATGGTCTCTTCACTACTTTGCTTTCTTTTGTGTCCTGATCCAGAAAGTGTTTCCACCATTCATTGATTTCTAGCCAAGTTGTTGGTTTTGCATTCTATTTTTTTTCCTCAGTATTGCAAAAGAAATACCAACACAGAGTGTTAACGTTTTTAGTAAGCCAAGGCAAACTATTCGAGCTGTCGCTAATCTGGTGTGCGAGCAGGTGTTCAATGTGATCTATTACTGTAGATATAAAATGCTGCAGTTAAAATTGTCTTGGACCTATGGGGGAAAAGACATGAAAGCTCTGACACATGATTATAGTTTTTTAAGTTCATTATGTTATTCTGTGTAGAAATTTCCTTGGTACATTGTGCTTTGTTTTCATTGCAGGAAAACAATGTGGTTATTTAAGAGGGAGATAGTGTCAGGAGTCAAAAGAAGTTCTGCATCAGGTTAATAATAATCTGCTTCTGTCTGGATCAATACAACTTTAGTCTTGAAACGGCAGGACTATAGAAAGAAAAGGTTGCAGCCTATTGTATATAGTAGGGAGTTATACAAGAAAAGGCAACTTTGCTTACATCTGTTTCCAAACCTATACCAATAAACTTTATTCTTGACCTTATTCCTTCTCCCTTCCTGTCTCCTATCCCTTTGCCTTTTCCAGTGTATGCTCGCTTGTTCATATGTATTTAGCAAGACCTAATGACTTGCTTGTCATAGCAAAAGTGACAAAAGAGTAACAGCTTTTCACTTTGCTGATAACCAGCCTATTTAAAATTGTTTAATTAATTACATTAATTTTCTTGGTCATTTTAATTATATTTGAAAATAAAGTAAGTTTAATAGCAAGATATACCACTTCAAGTTCTTTCATCTGGAACAGGTGGCTCAGGAACGAATGCAGGAAAGAAACAAGGGCTTTGTTCCCTAGGGATATTGCTGAATCTACATATGTAGATACGTACACATGCACTGTCTTTAATGTTCCAGTTTTACTTTAAATAAGGGAGGAATAAAATAAAAGCTATCAGTTGGGTGGGGTTTTTTGCTGCAAATTTAATGAAGTTGGTGCACCTTTGGCAAACTTATTTTTTTCCTCTTTAACAACGTGTAACTACCCATGTGGTTGGGGTGCAGCACAGCGACTCTTAACTCACATAATTAATTTCAGTATTTGCTGCAGTGAGCACCTACAGAGAGCCAAGCACTCTCCATTCCACTCTGCCAGTGAGGACACAGAGGCAGTGATGATGAGGGATTTGGCCGTGGTTTTAATTTCAGCTGTTTCTCTCTGCCAGTCCTCATGAGATTATTGTACTGCTTCAGCTCAGTGGGATTGCTCAGCAGAGCTGGTGGGTCCACATCAGTCTGGGCAAACAAAGTTCGATTGGTTGCAACAGTGATCTTGCTGAACGTACTTTAAGTGAAGAAGATTTGCTTGTGGACCTATTGCAAAAATAAATATTTAGCTGATAAGATAAATTGGAAAGGAGACAGTAACTTTTAAGAAAAAAATAACTTTTCTACTTAAATGATGCTTATTTCCAGATATTTCTTGCCTCTCACCCAGCCCTCCACAGAGAAAAATACAAGAAAATGTTTTTTAAAAGTTCTAATTAAAACCTATGAATTTAGATATTCTCAATGCAGGGAATTTACCAAAAGCTTGTGATTTTGAACACTTTGAAGTCTAACTCTACTTAAGTGGTTGATTTTCTCTTACTCCTATTCTTCTCTGTAGAAAAGCTGAAATGAAGGGAAAAGAGAAGGTACTTTAACATAAAGTACTTACATTTTAAATGAAAATTCTTGAATCTAATCGGCATGTATTTATGAAACCTTCTAATTGTAGTACTCAGTAACTAGCATTTAAGACAGTGCAGAACATATGAATATTATTTTCCTGATAAACTTTTGACCAAGCTACCCATCAATTTTTGCAAAAAATCTTCTGAATAGAAATTGCATCTAATAAGCACTGTATACTGGAAAACTATTTACCAAAAGAAACCAAAAAAACAAAACACAAAACAAAACAAAAACCTCAAAACCACTCCACAGAAAAACTAGCAAGTTATTACAATTGTAAGCATCACAGTATTTAACGCATTTCTGTTTGGTGAATTTTTGTTATGGATATTTGTAATTAAACAAAAGTAAGTCAGTAGAGTAAAAAATGAAAATCAATTGCACAGATTTTAAGTAGGTGTCTGAAACCTAGAATGTCATTGTACCATTACAACAGATGGAGTTTGTACATTTTCTTCTTGAAAATGTTTGAAGTCCAACTATGGCAGTATTTAAATATTAAGGCTCTCTTTTCCTTTTTTTTTTCTCCCTGTTTTCACAATTGTCTATAGTTAGACTTGTAATTACTATAGAATAAAAGTCTAGCAGTTTAACCTAAGTGCGTACTGAAAAGTATTTTCCATAAGTATTTCCATGATTTTTGTTAACACTTGAATTAGTATTGCTTCTTCTCTATGGTCTTTCATCTCTATTTAAATATTTGTGTTAAAATAATACTGAAGCTTGCAGAATTATTATAGACTTACAGGCATCAATCATCAGCAAAGGAATTTTAAACTCCTTCTTGAAGACTACAGTCTAAATATAATTGTGCATGCACTAGCTACCACTGTAAAGGCGGAAAACACAAACCTCAACCGAAAGTAGCATATATACTATTGAAATTTCACAAGTGAAGAAAATTGTCATTCTTCACGATGTCAGGCCTTTTCAAAAATAGCACTCTCAATCTGGACTGAGAGGCTCCTGGGAACCTCAGTAGAGCAGGTCCAATAGTCTGAACCGCTGTGATGCCCAAGTTTCTTCTCAAGTACTTGTATGTTTATGAAAGTCCAGCATAGCTTGGCTCTGGTAAAAGTTAAACAGTGGGATATCCTCTGGAGGTAACTGGAGCATGTGTGATATTTACATCCCTTTCTTCTGTAGGTTACACTGGTCGTATCTCACCTTAGTTTTGTAGCCATATGGGGATGTAGGAGAGCACTTTGGCCTGTTTGTCACTTCAAGTCCTTGTTCATTTTCCCATCAATGAGCATGTAACAAGGACAGAAGGCTGTGATGATATTTAGATCCATGTGTGTGTAAATGGAAGGAGCTCACCATTCTGTAGTAGAAACAGAGATGAATAGGCTTATGAAGTTACAGAATAATCTAGTTTGGAGTTCTTTTAAAACACTCAATGTCTATTCAAAGGAAAAACACTGGTAAAATGTTTCATATAATGCAATGCAGAGTAGAATATTCAATTTCACTCTGAAGGCATCATGAGCACCTAGCTTACTTGCATTTCTCTAGTCAGCTTCCTCTAGTATAGTTCTGTTACAGAAGGTCTTTTGCTCTGAGAGATAACTGGAAAGAACAAAAACTTAAAAATTCAGTAAGGGGTAGATGGGTAAGAGGAAGAAACACAACTGGAAATTCATATCTAGTGCTTTCATGAGTCTGAAACACTGTTGTGTTCCACAGCCACAATCACCTCATTGCCCATAGTCAGCTTTGGCACATGTTTCGTTTCTTTCAGTTGCAGACTCGTGGTTTTATGTATCTGATTCAGACAGAAGAGCAGCACCTCTCACATTCTCAAGATGGAATAGTGGTTCCAGCCCTTAGCCAGCTTCTTCACTTGAAAAAGAAATCTATCTAAATTATCCTATATATATTCCTTCCTTTGAATGCAGCACTTCAAAAATTTAACAAGCACAAAATATGTAATAAAAATAGTAGTTACATTGTTGAAATCAGTGTAGGAACTTCTTCTAGGCCATAAGTGAACTGTGTGGCCTATAAAACAAAGGGTGAAACAGTTAACCAATAAACAAAATATGCCTTACTCCATAAGGTACTTGTCACAACTGAAAGTAATTGGGACAGCCGTAAGATTGTTGTTCTAAAAGGTAAATCTAGGTATTCCATCTGGGTTTGGTAAAAATCTGGTCCAAAACAAATTACGTTTCAGAGATAAAAGACAAGAGAGAAACAGCATATAAATTCCTTCCTAATGGAAGAGGAAATTGTATTATTTTTAGACTAACGCAATCAACATAGAGGAATAGAGAGGCCTCCTGGGTCTAGTCCTTTGGTATTGCAGTTAATCACCTTCATTTAATCCTATTCAGATATGTATTAAATTCCACATTCAAACACGGTGTGCATTGCTATTGCTAATGATGGAACCAGTAAAAAGTGGCAGACTGGGTGAATGGAGGGCCAGTCATCATAGTTCCAAGAAAAAAGTTGGACAGAGGGCAGGAAAGAGAACAAAATTATGATTAGCGTCCCAGCAAGAGAAAGGCATCGCTCCTAATGAATTTCCTATAGAAAAACAAACAAACAAAAGCCTCAGAAACCAGCATAAAGTGCATAGAGACGGCAGGAGGTCTCTACTCTGGTGTTGGCTCAAAGCAGGACCAGCTCTGAGGTCTGACAAGGCATCTCAGGACTTTGCCTAGCTGGGTGTTGAAAACCTCCTGAGATGGATGGAGAGTGCACGAGCTCGTTCCCAACCTGCTGCACTGCAGATGGTGAGCAATAAAACAGTGATTTCAGCGGTAACCGAGAGGAGAGTAACTTGCCAGAGGTGAAGGCATAGTTGCTGTTGTATCACTGCTGTTTAGCTAAAATCATCTTGTGAAAGTGCCTCAGTAATCTCACATTTGTTCTACCAGTTCTAGACTCTCAGTCCTTTAAACTCAAGACTGAAGAGAGTGGATGTGCGTATGCAGATTTATACTTGAGTTCTGGTTAAGCATACATTTTGTGAAATAATAATATTTTGTCTCCCGAAGAGGGAGTGCTAAGTTCTTTTAATTATATGGAATAAGACCTGCATTGTTCATAAGGAATATTATTTCTATCACAGATGAGAGAATATTTTCACATCTGCATCGCTTCTCTTTTAAAGCAGCAGTTAATACTATGAATTTTCTCTTATTGGGGAAGCAGTTGCCAAAATGAAATTTGAAGGTATTGTATGCGGGAGATTTTACATCTATTTCTAGATACCCTGTCATTTTCTATTAAAATCCAGAGTTAACTATTGCAGCAAAACAAAATGCTCTAGATATGAAGTGAGATTTTGGAGGGGGCCACCATGAAGCACAGTTGGAGTTTTTTGTGGAAAATTTTTATTTTAAACTTTCTCTATTACCTTCTTTCAAGCCTGAGCATGAGGTAAAAAATGGCCAGATATAATTTCTTTCCATGACGAAGCTGGGGAATTCTTTAAAAATGAGAGAGTTACAGTAAAGGTCATCTAGTCCAGCTCTGCCAGTCTAGATTTATTCCCTACTGCATATGATATAATGCTCAGAAAGTGTAATTTTACATTGTCAAGAGGTGTAGATCTATAGACTAATAAATCTCTCAGCTCAGAACATTTCCCAATTTCCTTTCACATCCCCATTCTGTATTTTTTTCTGTTATCTATTTCATTTGATCACTCCTGGTTATATCCTGCTTTCACTACCTGATAAAGGACATTTGCCTTTGTAGGTATTAACATTGTTTGTACACCAGTAACCTATGTTACCTGTAGCTGGTACAATCACAATAGCACAGTTGAGAGATTTTTTTTTTTAAGGTATAAAAGTTATTCCTCTTTAATAAAGAAGAGATGAAGTGCAGAATATTGTAGTAGAGAAGCGTATGTCAGGCATTGCACAGAGGGGACTTGGCATAAGTTGTCACTGCAATATGGTGGGGAGTGTCACATCTGTGAGACCTTAGATCTGGGTCCTGACTTCTCAACTGGCTTCTTTCCCTACTTCTTTCTGCACAAGGAAAAGGAAGGTACCAGGACTATGAAAGCTGTGAACCGAGGACACCAGCTGGCACACACAATGAAGTTTGATATTCTATAAAACTTGTACTAGTGGTGAAAATGTTTGGATTAAAGAGGGGCAGATGCCTATTTCAGAGTACCGTCTTATCAAAAGGCTTTGACAAACAGCACAATTGTTTCTGAACAAGTGATTTTTTTCAAAGCAGTGGTTTTGACTCCGCAGGAGTCTCTGCCCCATTCCTCTGCCCCGCTTCCATGGCAGTGGCTCCTCAAACCTATTGCTGACCCATAACGTGGAAGATTGTATGGTTGCATCTGGGAGGAAAATGGCTCTTTGCAGCAGTGCAGCTGCAGAACAGAAGCTGTTTTATGAGGTGTTTCTATTGTACTGGGAAGAAGTGCTTGTTGCTTAGCACCTGATCTCTGAGTCAGCCAATCCATCTCTGCTGCTGTATTGTGAAGGAAAAACCCTGCTATTTTTCATATAGTGATAACTGCTTGTTGTCCATTTCTCAAGTATATCCCTTTGCTTTCAGATTAATCTAAGTAGATAGTATGTCTAACACTACAGAATTCTGAATTTAGAATGAAGTGTAAAAATAATTTTGTAAGCTGGTTTGTATCCATAAGGTCACCATAACCAGCACAGAATTAAAAAGACCAAATGTTATGTTTCCCCACCTTCTGAGACATGCTGTTTCATCTTATGCTCAGAGGAAATTTCACTAAATTCCAGCAAGTAATGTGACTTCTACCCTGGAATGAACTGTTCTTTTTCTACCTTAATTCATAGGTGCAATGGAAGTGTTTGGTACATATTTTAACAGAATGTATAATGCCTGAGGTACAAATGTTCTTTCCCTTATTTCCCCCTGAAAACTTCCCCTCTGTTCAAGATCCTGTTATTTCCTGTAGTCAAGAGCTACCCGTATTCAGCCCTGATATGTAACTATTACTACAGCTATTGCTGCAAGCCTTTTCTGGTAGCATGGTACAATGATAAAGAGGCACAAAGCATTACATTTTGAAAATGTCATTTTAGTCCTGAAGGGTACAAATGGAGAGAAATCTCCAAGCCTTGGAAATTATAGTAAGGACATGTCCAGTAGATAAGATTTGCTCCTGATGAATAGTACTACTTAAAAAAAATAAAATTTGGATTTGTATGTTTTGCCTTCTAGAGATGAGGAAAGAAAGCATTTTGATGGCTGTATTTTGTCTTGTGCATCTCCTTTGCTAAGATTGCTTCTTTCACACACAACTGTGCACTGATTTCCTGTTTGCACCACAGCCTTTGTAAACTCCCTAGTTCCAGAAAAGCACAATTTTCTGTTTTATTGATTTTTCACCAAAAACTTAGTATTTTGAAAGTCAGAATGAGTTTTCTATTTCTCTCACTGAAAGAATATTATGCCCGAGTGCTAACAGAGAATAGCTTGCAAGAATATCTCTTCCTTAAAGCAAAAATCTCTTTACTCAGTTCTGCCTTCATTCATTACAGATCACTTATATCCCCTGCACTCAGCCACACTGAGCAATAGGAAAGAAATCATACTGAGGGACACAACTGGAAGCGTTATTGACTGCTCCTGCAAAAGGACCCGCGCATGTGATTTTCATCATAAGCAAACACCTAGGTGTTGTAGGGGGACATGAGACCTTTATTTTAAGCTACTGACTTTTCATCTAGAATGATCATGGGTCTGATGCAAGGTTTTGTGAATGCCCTGGGCTTGGCTTCTTTGATGTTTTACAGTAGTTTAAGTTTTCTTCCCAGAGGGTCCAGGATCAGTTCCATGATGTGCCACAGACCACCTCTCTGATCTAACACAGATCACTTGCAGAATAAGTTTCTTAAATCTGGTGGGTAGCCTTATTGGTTTAGTGTTTAGATAAACATACGGAGGGCCTACCTTTCCCGTGAATAAGACAGAAATTTTCTAAGCAAAACCAGGCCTTTCCTGGAGGAAATTGCATGATTTGAAAGAGGTTTGTTTGACTGTTGTATCTGTTGCAGGGGCAACAGAGCAGGGCACAAGCAATCCACAAGGCTTCTGGAGTGCGTACGAGGTGACTCATCTCAGTGATACCTTGCGAAAGGAGAAGAGGCAATGGATGTACATTGAATACAGGGAATTCCATGTAAACATAATTAAAAACTACTTTTACTGTGAAGATGGTTTAACTGGAGCAGGTTGCCCCAGTGGCCCAGTGCCCATAGAGTTTGCAGAGTCTCCATCTTTGGAGATATTAAAAACCCAACTGGACACAGCCCTGAGCAACATGCTCTAGTTTACCCTACTTTGAACAACAGGTTGGATGAGACAATCTCCAGAGGTGCCCTCCTGCCTCAGCCATTTTGAGGTTCTCTGGCTAGTCCATTCTCTTCAGTAAGAGATTAATCTGGGAATTGCACTGGGGTAGAAATCAAAATGAAGGGTTAAGTACTATTCTGTAATGGGTCATAATTCAGTTTCTTTTTCCTCCTTAAAAAGATGCAGCTGAAATATACATAGTGATGGAACAACTGATGCACCTTGGACTTTTGCCATTATAGACTACATATAGTTTTTGAACCTCCCTTTCTCTCTTAGATTACTTACTGTCAATAAAAGCAGTGTGGGAGGTACCAAAATTACATGTTTCAGAGTAGATGTAGAGCAGCAGAATGATCTCAGAATAAATTATTCTAATGAACAGCACTTGTCTAGTTTAACTTTTTATCCTCATTTGTTTCAGGCAGCTATGACAGTGCTGCAGTCCTTGTTCTGTCAGTCAAAAAGATAGTGGGGGAATATTGGAACGCTCATTTAAATTTGATATTGTCCAGAAGTTTTGCTGCTTCAGTATTTCAATTAAGTCCTGTGACTTAATGGCTAAGAAGGGAAATCTTTCCCTGGTCATGGAAAGCAGCACCACTGCTTATTATTTTCTCAACGTGGCTTGGAGATTTAAAAAATGTTTTCATTTTTCTAAGTTTTGCATGCATTATGCTAACGACTTTGCACAAACAATTTGCACTAGCTTGTGCAACTTCAAATTTGCATCCAGCTAATGCAACGTTTGTCACAGAGGCCCTCACCCCACAAATTACAAGAAAAAGTTTAGGGTTAGGAGACTGAATCCCTAAACAGAAAAGCTGTGCTTGCTATCGTGTTTCAGACAATGACAGTTCTGTCACTAGCTAGCATAATCTTCTTGCATAAGCAGCCGTAGAACAGTTATATGAAAAGATTAGACATCTTTGATGTTATCAACCCTTGTTGTCTATGTAATAAGGAGAGCACCCTGCACAGGTAATGTATCCATTGCCTGCAACAGAAGCAGCTACAAAGTGGACATCTTCAAGGTCTAAAGCTACATTTTTTACAGTAAAAGGCTCTAAGTATATTCCTCTTGAGACACACACTCTTTCTTTATCCTTGTGGTCACTAACAAAATGCATGCATTGTGAATTCACAGGCAGAGCTCCAAGAATACAGGAACCCAGTAAAAGCAGTGACCATGCGTGATAGAAGGCATAGCCACGGACTGTAGATCTTGTACTTCCTAGAAACCTCTGATAAAGCTACTGTGGCGGGGTCGGGGCAGGGGGGGGGGGCGAGAAAAGGAGCAGGAACAGGGCCATCACTTGTCAGGTAGATGTAGCAAATTATGTTTTCTGAAATTGTCTTTTTGGCTGCTGCCAAATACACATTCATTTGGTCTTGTATTGAAACACCTTTTTATAGTTCTGAAAAGGCAAAACTGAGGGAGGAGGAGGAATATACGCATATAGGATAACATATCAAGCCATGAATTTTGGGAGCTGTTCTTCCAGTGACTGTTAATTTGTCTGTGCCTCTCACAACCCATTTGACAGAAGTGATTCATGTTTCTCTCTGCCTGAGATACCTGCCATTTAAAAGAGAAATATCCACAGGATATTTAGTATAATGATTCTACCTTACTTGTTGGCGTTGTTTATACTACAAAAGCTCACTTTTAGAAGTCTGTTCATATATAATGTTCATACTGTGTTCTAGCATTAAATATCTTAGCTAGAACCTTAGTGAATGTTATCCTTTTAATTCCAGGTATAGTATTTTTATTTTAGAGTGTGCTCAAGAGCAGAGAGTACTGTGCAGGGAGAGCACAAGTATCTCTTACCAAAGAACCACAAGATTAAGATACGATTCAAGAAATTTTGCTTTTGAGAGGCACTACTGAAGGTTTCAGGGCATTGTTAATCAACTGTGGCGTCCTTTGTCTGTAAATCTCTTTTCATCCAACTCACCATGGATTTATGAGTTACTCACATATTATGACTGTTTTGTCATCAGCTTCTGACTTTAGTGTAGGAAATATTTTTGGATCTGCTTTCATAAATTCACTGCTGTCATTTTGTATTAGATTTTCTCTCACATGAACAATCCCATTTACTGTGTTTGCCTTTTACCTATCCAGAGTGAAGCCCTGCTTTGAGAAGGGTTGTTTAAACTATCACTCTTGCAGCATATTAAAAATACTTTATTCACAACTTAGTGCTACTTGGTACTGGTTTTGGGCAACAAAATAGTTGTAGCCACAGATAAATCAGAGAATGTTGAATGTATGCAAAGTTCAAAATCCAGAATTAAAGATAAAATGTACAATTATTCAGCAAAATCTAGGAAGAAAATATAATAGATTAGGATTTGGAATAATCTTTGAGGTTTTGTGTTAGTTTCTCTCTAGGAAAATGCAATGGCAGAGAAGAACTTCCAACTTCCCAGGAAGGATTTCAAATCTGAAAACTCCTTCCCTCATCAGGCATTTTAACTCTAGCTTTGTGATGGGGAAACTTGCATCTCCTGAACAAGAGTGTTTCGTAAAACACCCTGTATGACCTGAAAAATCAGATATGCCAAGCGTGAGATTTTTTGCAGATATTCATTCTGTTAGCAGTCTCTGAACCCCAGACAACACACAAAACTATTCAAACAAGGCAGTGAAGTTTTTGCCTTTCTAAACAGGATCATACCTTAGAGCATAGTCTTTCTTTACCCTGCTTTTTAGTAGGTTCCCTTTTGAGTGCAATTTCATCCATAGATGCTTCCTTTGACCTTGAGCCCTGGTAACTGATTCCAAGTCATGCCTTGTCTCTTCTTTCCTATGCCCAGCTTCAGCTCTAGTTCCAAAAACTACCTTGCAGATGCCCCGTGTGAACTCAGCTAGCCTCAAGACCTAGTTGACTATATCAGTAATCGTTTTGCTTATTTTTTTCGCTAAACATAGGTCAGTAGCTGGTCCTGCTGTAAACAAAACAGTTGTCTGTTGTGAATGAAATTCTGCTGATGATTGGCAGAAGGTTTCAAACTTCCTGAGCTTCCAGAGGTCTTATCATACCTTTCTAGCATAGTCCTTGAAAACTATATTTTTGACAAATACCCATGAAAATAATTAGTACTACCATTAGCTCTTAATGGAGACTAAACGAGATGATAAACAAAAAAAATTTGGCAAAATCGTCTGTTGCAAGTACCATTAAGCATGAGTTCTTGATAGTGATGGATAGTGTGACAATGTAATATAAATAGCTTTGAACTTTTCCCCCTTTTCACTCTTCTTTTAGCTCCAAAATTGTGGGTCTTAACACACCAAATGCAGAGAAACACGTCTATGTGGTGTATCAAAACTGTGAAAACAGATCATTGCCGTTGTTCTCAAAGTATTGAGTGTGAGAGCTCAATCAAATAATTAGCAGCTCCAGCTTTCATTTTTTCCAGGTATTGGCTTTCCCATTTGCAGCAGAAAGTTCCAGTAATCGGAAATGTTACAAGCTACTTTGCTGAAACTAGGCAAAGTTATCTTATAGTGACAGAGGGGAACTGTCTGACTCTAAATAGTTCCTTAGGCTCTAATGTTGCAGCTTGAGAAAAATTGGATTTGACTTGAGCTCTCAAAAAAACTATAAAGATACCTGCCATTTTCTTTCCCTATCAGACTGAACTCAAATTCGGGTAAAAGAATTGGAGGTTATTATTTCCATAACCTGGTTCTCTCTTCCAGCTTTCCAAAAATGAGCGAGTGCAAAATCTCTGAAAAGTGAAGAAACAAGTGAGCACTTGAAATAGGATTTTAGGAGCTGTCAAATTTCATACTAATTGCTGGGGCAAATCCAGATCTTCAGAAAAACTTCAGTTATGGTCTTTTTTTGGTAGACCTACAAATACTGTAACCATGAAGGGGTTCATGTAACCATTAGAATAAAGCTAGTTTTTGGACATGGACATCATGTTCAGATGGTCACACATCGAATTTATGTTAGATCTTAGAGAAGCTCTTATGTAGGAATAGTTTGACCCCAAATCTTTAGACTTCCTCCTCAGACTCTTGAAGTTTCGCAGAATAACCAGTCCTCCCAAATTAATAGTTTTGATAACCAATCTACTTGTCTGCTACTTTTATTTGAAGTATCAACTGGAATAGACATTTTCTAACTTTCATCATAACATGAGTTTTATCAAATATTCACCTCTCATGATAGCAGTTTCACTCCAATTTAATATTAGCATTGGAAGATCAGTTTATTAATTTTCCTGGTTGGCATGAAACAAATCAATTATTTGAAATTGAAATTATTTGGCACTTTTGATTTAAATATGTTTTTCCAAATAGACAATTATAAAATTACTACTAAGTAGTTCATAATAAATACTCACATGTTCAGGCTTCTGAATGTTAATGACTAACTTTCAAACTTGCTTCACTTCTGAGCAAGTACACAGAAGGTTTGGTACTGACCAAGAATGAGTACTTTTTTACAAGAGCTGAAAGCTCACAGAAAGCTAGATAGCTCTCAAGATGAAAGAAAAACCTGATAGTCTCATTTCTTGAAAATTTTGTGTTGTACATACAAAGATGCTGATGCATGATCATGTGCATACAAATATTGTTGATTATACCAACTATATGTGATTATTTTCTTAGTAAAGGAACAAATACAGTTATAGATTGTTAGTGTAAATCTCCACCTGGATGTTTTGTGTGCTATCATCCTAAAAAGCATGGAAAGGCATACCCTATAGCAGATTGCTATTTACAGTTGTGCAGTCTTCTGCTGGGCTTTCAGAACTCTGTCAATTATTTTGAAGGCTGCAAAAGTGAGTTTAACCCACATAGCAGGTTTAATAATGAACAGTTGCAGGAAGAGGAACTGTTATGGCTGTTCTGTGCACAATGAAATCTCCACTGGATGTGCAGCTAAGCCCTCAGAAAGATAGGGGTAAATGTAGGCTAGTACCACTGTTAAAAAAAAGAAGGAAAGAAAAAAAAAAAAGAAAAAAGAACCATGGCAAAAATCCCTGTAATAGATCATATTTTGTCTCTCTTTAAATACATGTGCTTTGGAGGTTGCTGATAGCAAAGGCAGACATATATAATATATATACCTAAAATGTTTCTTTGATATTCTGCTTAGATATGAATTTGTTAGGGGGTTTAGTCTCAGTATATTATTAAATACAACAAGCTAAAATACCACATATGATAGGAGAAAATTATTGCATTCAAGTAACTGAGGGTCAGGGTTTTCAAGGGATTTTTTGATATATGTTGGACATCAGGTGATGCCTTGCTTCTAGATAATGGAAAGTTTTTTCTAATTGTATTTTAGGCAACTGGAAAGCCTGTCATTCAGAATATTATTAACCAGTTGCAAATTTTCTCCAGGAGGCCAAATTTTCATTTGGGTTAAGATATTAATCTAATTAATCTTTTCAGTGGCCATTTTGTTTCTATTTTATTTATTATTTTGAGTTACTAACAACTTTAATATAAAATGCTGGTTTAATTTAATTTTGTGCTTTCTCTCAGAATTAGTAGGAAAGATGTTTTCCTGGAAACTGGGACAAGATATTTATGAAAGCGGTTTCTCACAGCTCAAGATTTGTCAGAATCTAAATGCAGTGAACCTATGTTGAAATCCGGCCTCGTGGGTGGGTGATTAAACAGCATCTTGCAGCAAACTTGCTTTAATACAACTGAATTTCTGGCTTTGGTGTGAATACATATTTTCAGGGTTCATACCATTAAAAATAAATCTTTATATTTGCCACATCATGGAATTAAGCTTTAAAAGGGCAAACATTATAGTGGCCAACATTAGGACAGGTTGTGGAATCTCCTTCCTTGGAGACAGCTGTTTTTAGGCTGGAGATGACCTTAAAGAACATGACCCAGCATTGGCTTCAAAGCAAGGTTTGTTTTAAGCAGGAGGTAGTACATGACTTCCTTCAACGTTCTGGGATTCTAAACAGCATTGAGAAGATGGCATGAAGCATTATCTAATAACTGGGAAGAGGCTGCAGGTTGCATTCGGTTAATTCCTAAAAAAAGCAACAGAAGAAGTGGTTTTAGATTTCATCCTTATTTGGTTTTTTCTTTTGGAAATGTGCATGATGTGGATTTGAAACTGAAGGACATTGACTAATGCACAGTGGGTAAGAAAAAAAAAATAGCCAATGCTGTTTTTGCATAGGACAAGCCAACTTGAAGCCTGAATCTATGTAAAATAAACTAAAGCATTAGCTAAAATCACTGAAGTCAGTTGAACAGTTCCAAAGAACTTCACTCAGTTGTAGATTGTGTCCTTAATTTAATGAGGTAATTTAGAATAATAACTGAATTAAATAAAAACATTTGATTTTGCAATATGACCTAATGTATGGAAAAATGGCTAGACATCTAAATTTCGTGCTGCCTTCCTGTTTAAAACTGATACACCTTCATTACCCTTTCTTCCCCAAAATTGCCTCAGAAGTTGAAAAGTGCAAGCTCACTTTTGCAGGTTCAATCTATGATTGAAACATTTAAAGGAAAGTCTCTTCATGTTCTCATACACTATCAGAATCACTTAAAAGAAAACCAAGCAGAGCTTTTCCTTTTCTGTTTTGGCACTGTGAAAATATCAGTGCAGAAAAGTCAAGCAGCAGAATGAAATGGTCTCTTTTTTAACCGAGAAGTACTAAAGTTTTGAGTTTGTGTTATGTGTTTTTTCAGCTATTTTGAATTAGTTAAGATTTTTAGAGCATCTAAGAGGGAGTTATTTACACATTTCTGCCCCTAAAGATGTCTCTTAGTCCTACACAGATAGAAATATTTCATGTGATGTAAGATGGGATGGTGCTGCTGTCTTGACTTGCCAAGAGCTGGTGCTGAGTGAATTGACACCAGTAGCAGAAGAAAAGGACGAATCAAAACAAATGGGCTCCTGTTGTCTTCCCAGTGGAGGCCTATTCTCACCATCTGAGGTGGCAATACAGTTGAGTAGCTTTCTTCAGATGCAGCCTACAAGCAATCAGCACATCTACTAAGTCAGTTGATTTTTGATATCACATTTAATTTTCATTGTATTGCTGGTAATTTATCCGCACAAACATGTTAGTATTTGCTGCTTGAGAAAGTCTCAGCTGTGAGGTGAGACATCCCTTGGAAGTGGAGCCTCAGCCTCCCACAGCTGAGCTCAGGTGTACAGGAAGTGGGGAGGAGAAAATGGAAAGGAGCTCTTGGAATTGAAAAGGGAGTCTTGTAAGCTTGGGTGAGGGTTTCTCTTATCAACTAGGAGTGGGATTTTGGCTCACAGGGCTGTCAGTGCTTTTGCTTAGATTTGTTCTTTACAAGTGGCACAAAAGTTTTGATTTTTGTGTTGATTCATAGTAAGGAGAAATAAGAGGTCTTAACACTCAGACACTCTAGTATGTCATTTTCTTCGTTTCATCACTAATATATTTGACTATCTTTACAGAAGACTAAAATTCAAAACAACTAAAATAAAGTCTTTAAAAGTTTTGATTAGTTATGTATTTTTTTTTAATTCACTGGAGTGATGGTGATTATCTAAGTTAAAGTTTTTTCATAGAAATGACTGTAAAATATGTTAGTATGTGTTGACATTTTAATCAGCTAGGATCTTAAGTAAAGGAATAACTTCCATCCTGTCTCATTGTCAAGGAAATGGGTTAGTTCATGGGCATGGACCAACTGGAGGGAAATATTTCCAGTCAAACCTGGTAAAAAATAAAGTGGTTTCTATTTCAGAGTATTTGTTTGGGGACTTCTCCCCAGTTGTGAGTTAGCAGAATTTCATTGTTGTCTTTAAAAATATTAGGCCCATTTCTGAGCAAATTATGTGATGTTCTAAAGACCACCATATAAATGCCTTCATAGCTGCATTAGGCAGTCTGTCAATTTGCGTATTTCCATATTTGTGTCAGGAAGACCTTAATTAGACTATTAGCAATGCAAGAGCTGTGTAGCTTCACTATCATTCTAACCAAAGGGTTAGAATTCTAACCATTCTAACATTCAACATTCTAACCATTCCTTCCTTATTAATGGAACAAGAGAGGAGTGATCATTGTAGAGAGAAACTTCAGTTGTTTTGGCAAACTAATTTGTGCTCTGTTTTAAGATGATTCGCTGTGTGGTTTTGCTTTACAACCTTGTGAACATATGAACTAAACTTACCATTTTTCCTAGGCCTAGCAGTCTGTTGATTGAAGGTCTTACCTGGTCATGACTCCAGCATTCACAACATTAGACTTCTTTTACGATAAGGATGTGCTTGAATATAAACATTATATTTTCACTTCTTCTGTTTTGATTTTCTTGTAGACATTTCAGCAGTCTTCTCTACAGCAGAAAAGTAAAAAGAAGAATAAAGGTAAAAAATTAATTTTGTTTTCATGTGTTGGTAGGAAGGAAATTACCAACTTTAATGTTTATGGTATTGCAGTTTCTGAGGAACTAGAACTTGTTAGCTCTAACCCAGTGTTCAGTTCAGTTGATCATGTCGAGTGTCACAGTTTCCTAACGCTCCTCTACCTGCATATATACACTGTTGTCTTTTTTTTTTGGGGGGGGGGTACTTAGACTCTGCCCTCTTTGGGGCAAGGATGGTTTTTCCAGTTGTTTGCATGTAGTGCCTTACTGCAGCCCTTGCTCATTACCTAAACTGTAAGGTAGTTTATATTGTAGAAAATTTTCCTCCTTTGATTTACAAAGTACAAAGGCTGTAGGAAACGTTTAGTTGCAAAAAGAGCTGCAAAGAGGGTTTTTCTGGAATACCCATGAAGTACTTACACAGTTGTATTTCACACAAATATGGAACAACTGGCAGCCAAGTGTGAAAGTACATGAATTTATATGCTGTGTACTTTAATCTGATGTGAAATATTAATTTGTTGAAAATTACAAATAACAATTGTTCTTATTTTTAAATATCTAGCCTCTTCTCTGTAATATCTTCTCTTTCCATGTTGCCTTTTTTTTTTTTTGTCTTATCCATAGAATATGGGCTCTCTGAGGTGCTGAACATGGTTTGGTTTGGTTTTCAACTTACGGTACATGGCACAGACTTTGTGGTCAAAATAGAAGTTTTGTCATGGCAAACTGAAGTTGAAATTTTTAATTAATTTTGTTGAGCAAATATATAGCACTTTCTGGCTAGCTGTCTTACTGATTTAGTGGACAAGTCAAACACTTTGACATCAACTTGTTGTCTTTTTCAGCTCCTATTCCTGGTAAAAGTAAAAGACGCATCTCATGTAAAGATCTTGGTCGAGGAGACTGTGAAGGCTGGCTTTGGAAAAAGAAAGATGCCAAGAGTTATTTCTCCCAGAAATGGAAAAAATACTGGTTTGTCCTGAAAGACACATCTCTATATTGGTACATCAATGAAGAGGTAAGCACCTGTGCTCATTGTTTCCACAAATAACCTGTGTTGTGCTGTTGCCATGAGATAGTGGGAAGCCAGTGCTTTGAGTGCTTATATACTTGAATAACTTTATTCACCCAAATAATCATATCAAAATTAATATTAACTGCCTGACTAAATTACCATTAAGGTCTGGAGATATTTAGTCCTTCAAATTCACCTTTTATTACAGGGAGAAATGACACGCTTTCCTTTGTCCTACTCTCACCAGTTTAGAATAAATCTATCCTCAGACCCTTGAAAGGGAGAAGGTATTTAATCCTGTCATTCCAGCTTAGTCATGGAAGTGTAAACTTTAATGATGTGCTGCCTGGTGTTGCTTGTTTATCTGTGCAAGTGTAATCACCAAAACCTCTGGCAAATAAGGAAGATGCTTTTGTTTTCTCAGTCATGTCCTCCTGTCATTCCTTCTTTGTAGCTTTTAGTCTGATTTCAGTGCTCATACGTGCTGAACTTAAGAACACCAGAGCAGCCCAACCAAATTGTGTACAGCTTTGATTATGTAACATGTTTCTGTATTAGTATGCATTTATTTATATCAGCTTTAGCAAAAAAGCTTTTTGCCAGTGAGTTAGGAAACCTTAATTTTAAACCCTGTTAGTCTCATTAGTAAATATGTGGATACACTCAGTTCTGGACTTTTGTAACCACTGCAAGCATTTATACATAACCTTTTTAAACTATTGTGATCCCCAACTTTTCCCCAAATAGACAGAAAGCAAGTTATTACATGAACAGCATTATCAAAACCCATTTTCCCACAGACTCATCCCATTTGTGCCTTGATCTCAGCTGCAGATCAGTAACCCTAACTTCCTCCTCTCCATACTCCCCCCACAAGGTCTACTAGGAGGTGTTTGTCAGGTTGGTAGTTCCTATCTATAAGTATGATGACTGGTCACCAGCTGTGGCCAAGGAGCATATGGAACCACTGAGTTGTGGCTGCAGAGAGGGCAGTGGCCTGGGTGCCTCTGTCTACCCCCATCCCAGGTGTCCCAGAGACTTGCCAAGATTCAGTTATTTTTGAGACCTCAGCTCCCTCACCAAAGTGTCTGCAATCACCAATAGATTCAAAAGCTGGCAGGGAGAGCCTCAGTGGCGGATGGACAGAAAAGCAAACAGTGCTCTTGCCAAAATTTTGTTTCCTTATGCAACAATGCAAAAAAGAAATAGCACGATTATTCTAAACAGTGTCCTTTTGATTTTAAAATACCTGCTGAAAACCTGTTACAGCCTTGTACCTTCCACAGAATACCTCTAATTCCAGATTTATGTGCTGTTTGTGTCTTACATCATTACTTTTAAGAAAAGATACAGTCACATACACTGCATATGTAGCATAAATAACCATGGACATTCTGAGAAAAAGATGTTGTGTTTTCTGCAGCTTCACTTGCACGATACTGTACTAATTTCTTATGCAAAGTTATGAGCAGTTAAATAGAGAGTCAGTGTTATCGGTGTATTAGTGGCTTAAAATAAAAAAAGCTTTCAAATTATGAAAAGTCAAGGAAGACTGAATATCTCATAAAATAAATTATGTGCAAGTCTTTAGAGGAGAGGGGAGGAAGCTCAGATATCTCCTCTCTTGAGTGTTGGAGAGAGATGAACGTAGCTGAAGAGATATCATTACTCTTAGCTATGATATCATATAAAAATGGTAAACAACACACATGTAAATAGCTTTTCTCCCTATTTCTGTAGGCCACATTTCTCCATACTAATTAGTCACATCTTCCCCCAAAATTAACTAATTACAATAACTAATTGCCTGAATACTTTTGGTCATTTTGTATCTTTTCAAATGCTGCTTCAGCTGTGAAATTGTTTGAGAAAACTGGGTATTTAAAATTGTATTTTACACCAAGGGAACTGTCTCACTACTTTGGCAAAAGTCCCAGTGACTTCTGTGGGAGGTTTGCCAGAGCAGAGTATACGTTAGTATTCCTTACATAAGAAGCAAGCAAGTAAAAATATCTTCAAGTTTTCAGTGTGGTAAGGTTTTTTTCTGACACTTTAACAAAAGTAATATCTAGAATTATCTTTGCAGGATGAAAAAGCAGAAGGATTCATCAGTCTACCTGAATTTAAAATTGACAGAGCCAGTGAGTGCCGCAAAAAATAGTGAGTACGCTCAGAAAGAATGCAGTGATACAATAGAAAACATAGAGCAAAGCACAAGGTTTTTGCCCTGTAACAGTGATATAATGGACTTCATTTCAATGATCACCTGGTTTTATCACAGAATAAGCTTATATAGAACACGCAAATTCAGTGTGGTTTCTGTGTGCCATCTTTCCTGAAGGTTTTTTCTTACTTCATCATGAATCACAGTGCTTGACGAGTGCAAAATGAATTAAGAGCAAGAAGGCTGCTTGCCTGCTTCTATCTTCCTAGTTTTCCTTCCTTCTGCTATTTCCTCTCTGATTTGGGGTTTTTTTGTTTGTTTCTTTGTTGGTGGCTGGACAGTGTGTGTGTGATACCTTCAAGCTCAGTAAAGAGCTTTAAGCGTAATAAAGAGACTAAATAAAAAAGTCCCCAAGTTCATGCCCAGGCATCAATCTTTAATGTAACTCCAAATTAGTTAGCATCATCTCAAAGTTTGCTGACACAGTGTATCAGTCCTAAGGCAAAGTAAAACAAACAAAGAATGCCAGATATTTGCTGTATTTTTGAGGTATGACCTAAAGATCTCAAATAAATTTTATTCTCACCTAGCTGTGTATGATACCATCCAGCTTTGTGCCATTGCACAAATCCATTTCTTATCTAGATGCAGATTCAAGCATATGTAGAATGTGACATGTACATAATCCCCCAGAGGTATTTTTAGATTCATTATTGTTCAAAACTTTTTGCCTTGCCTTCTAATGGTTTTTGCTGTTCTTTTAAGTTTATCAAGACTGTAGAATCACTGAAATTTGTACAGCAAAGCAATTGCAAAAGGAAAATGATCTGATTTTTAGTACATATAGTTCTGAAGAAGACACTGACCTGGTATCGGTTGGTCTATGTATCTCTTCAGGATGAACTCTGCTCTTCTTTATGGTCTCAAAGGGCAGAAAATAGAAACTGCATTAATAATAATAATAATAATAATAATAATAATAATAATAATAATAATAATAATAATAATAATAATACATCAGCTTGGGCTTTTTGCCCTGTGTCCTTGGGCTACATTGCTTCATTTTTTCTTTTTTGTTGGGGCAGCAGCATAAAGTCAGCTCATTTCTCAGAATTGCACCCTGCTTAAATTGTTTTTTTTTTTTTTTTTTACTCGAATTGGTATCTACTGGATAGTACAACATAAAATGTAGCTATTAAAATTCCGTGCTTGGGTGGTAGATAAAGAAAAAAACTCAAAGAATCCAGACAACAGATGCTGGAACAATTTTAAGAAGTCAAGTTTGGGGTCTCAGTAACTTGATATTTCTAAACTGAACAGATGTCACTGTACATCTGCTTTCAATTGCATAACATTGTGTCATGCTCCAAGGCGTCAGAGGAATTCTTTTTGTCTCAATTTTATGTTACCTTCACTAAGAGTAACTTTCCTGGATATCAGTTTCATATCCCTGGTTTCTTAAAACCTATTTTCATATTTTTAAATACATGTACATGCACAGACATGTAAGAAAATTGTAAGCATGATACACATGAAGAACATCATCACCATTTTTCTGAGACACAATGGATTAGAGAGAGTGAGAATTTTTTTATTATATGTTTATGTATGTATAAAATCCATTGTATCTCAGAAAAATGATTATATTCTTCATGTATTGTGTTTGCAGTTTTCCTTTTTTTCTTTAGGACTGTTATGCATTTTTTGCTCTGATTTTAAGAGAGACCTCCAGCCTATTATCAAAAATTTTTCTTCCATACTGTAAATTATTAATTACTTTCACATGTATTTTCTGGATCTTCAAGTACTTCATCATAAATTGTTACCCAACATAGTTAAAATTTTCTTCTAGTAATTTATTTCATATTACGGATGAAATGCAGTAATTCTCTTGGCTAACCATGTTGATTACTTTAGTGGAAATAAAAGATGAGATGTAATGGCCCATTGCTTAGAATGACTTCAAGAACACAGTGTTGATTTATAACAGCTTTTCAGAAGTCAATCAGTACATCACATTTTTCTGTTTGAAACACAGTCATTAGAGTTAAAGGTAATGTCAAGCTCTTGGTGATGTGAGAAATTACCAGGACTGAGACTTTTTCTGTTGTATCAAATGGATTGTTCAGTGAATTTTCTGTTCAGAAAAAACATTACACCTATAGGTATATCAGTCCAGTTTTCTGATAGATAAAATTATATCCTTAACTGGTTAACTTTATCCAAATATAGTACACTGCAGGTGATTATTGAACAATCTTTATGCACCTATGGATCAAATATTATTTAGAAAGGGGTATTTGAAGAGCACTTTACTTGCTGAAATCTGGGACAATCCTAAAAGCTGTATGTTTATATACTGTGTGGGACCATCCAACAACTCAGGAAATCTGAACTTATCTCATTCCTTGGTGACCACACTATCTTACATTTTAATAAAAAAGCATTGTGCCATCACATTTTTATAATTATGTTTTTCCTCTACAGTGCATTCAAAGCCTGCCATCCTAAGATCAAAAGTTTTTATTTTGCTGCTGAACATCTAGATGATATGAACAGGTAAGGAAATCTAGCAAAGTTCAAGGAACCATTCCTCAAATGTGACATTTCTTGGAGCTAATAATAACACAGTGATGATAAATTAACATGTTAATCTAGAAAGTTAAATTTAATATTGAGAAAATAAGGGCAGAGTAGCATTATTTCTGAGTGTCTGCATACGCTAAATATTAAATTAAAGCAAAACTTACTTCTTTCTTGAAACAAAAGTTTGAAGATTTTTAGAAACAAATTCCGTTTTTCTAAAAAGAAACAAATGCAGTATGTGAAACAACATCCGAACACAATTTCAGAATTCTAGGTTTCTGTAAATCTGCTTTGGGCTGTGTGGCACCTGCAAAGGGGCAATGTCTCCAACTCTGCTTGCTAACATACTCCCAAAGACAGGTGATGCTTTCTCTGGGGATGCTTCTATTTCTGGCCCTGAAGGAAATTAGAAGTTGTGGAAAGATTTAAAGCAGTCACTGATGTTTTTCTCCTGCCAGTCTTGAAAGAAGAGATAGAGGCTACAAGGAATTAATTTTGCAGATTGTCTCTACTCTCTGAATTTAACCTACATGTTGAAGTGAAATTGTTGTTCTGTTGAAATTTAGTGGTAAAAATCTCAGCAACTCAAAAAGAAAAAAGACTTTAGGTATTTAGCTTTTCTGCACCTATTTTAGGCCACTTGTGCATTTTTTTCAGGAAAATATTTGAGACTTCAGCACAAAATAAACATGGTTCCCTTAATTCATTTGAATGGTAAATTAAAAACATGAATCTTTTGTCCATTCATATATTTGGGGGATCATTTCATTTATTTTCACAACATAAGCTGAAATTAATTCATTTCAAAATAATACACCATTTTCATCATATGACAGAGGACATAAACAAATATCTGTTGTTGCAACCTGAGGACTGGTCTGTCTTAGTGTCTGTGGACATCCTCGCTGAGCTAAATTGCTTTGAAAACAGGGGAAAAAGGAGATAAAACTCAATCCATAAAACTGTTAGGAAGTGCTGTAATCATATTTTAATCTCTCCTGTGTGTACTAGACTCAGCTACCTGGCAGAGCACCTTCAGGGTACTGCCAGTTTTTTACTGATAATATTTGACTGGAGAAGTATGCCAATACTCTAGTATGCTCGCTTTCATTTGGAAATAGCTGTCTGTTAACATTTTTTCAAAAGTTCATGCATGACTAAGGCTCACTTCAAAAGTCTCTCTGCAGTTAGAAAACTTAAAACCTTTTTTGTTGGTTTGTAAAATTCTAGGCTTGCCTTTCCTTGATAATTCTGTCAAGTCAGTCACTCAAAATACAATTTGCTTCCCAGCAAACAGAATAATGCCATGGTCTATTTGGCATATCCTGAACCACAGCAGTAGATAAATCATTTCTGTCAGCAGGTCCTCAGTCAGTATGACAAAGCACCTTGTTTCTAAGAATAAAAATTTATATAACTGTTCAGTAATCAGAAAACAGCAACAAATATGAATCAATTCTTTAAAAATATATTGCGTGGTTTAAACCCCAGGAACTAAAAGATTTTTAACGTCCCAGCATAAATACTCTTTTTATCACATTTTTAAATAAGTGCTTATTAATTCATTTAGAATGAGTTTGACCAAATTTTGATCTGAGTTATACATAAGTAAACTTAAAGCAACTCTGTCAAGATATATGGATCACTCAAAATTCTTACATCTGAGTTGCCATCAGTGTCACAATTTTTTTTTCTCTTTGTTTAATATATTAGAAAAAGTATTTCAGTTTCACAAATATAAAATTAACTCAATATATTAGAAAAAAAACGTGGGTTGCTGAAAAATGCAGAAATAATAAAATACTTCTTGTCTAAAAGCATTTTGTAGCCTAGCTGAAGTCAAACACAGAATGAAGTTATTAAGTTAAAACCCTTTCGATCAATTTATTTTCTTTTTTTGTCAAGTTTCTGACATATATTTTAATTATGTATCATGAAGTAATTTCAATTCATTTTATACTTGAAGAAGGAGAAATAAAAGTTGAAAACTACTAATACAGAGTCTAACTGAAAGTTCAAAATGGTTCAGTTCCTTCATTCCTTGTATATAATGATTTAGTGTTTGGTTTATTTTATCTACTCACATATAATGGGTATTTTAATCTTGGGTAACTCTGTCACTATCCAAATTTCTTACTAATTTTATGACTGTGCCACACCATTATGCTGCTAAGGAGTCTGGAGAGCTGTGATCACTGAACTTCATTGTAGTAGCATTTAAAGTTCCTTTCATGTGCATGGTTGCACCAGCAAAAGTGTTCTTTCTACCTATATAACATGCTTTTTCTGGGTCAGAAGAAGGACAGAATATTTTTTATTGATGCAAAGCACTGTTCTGATAGTGTAAGTGTATAGAATCACAGAAACATGCTTCTTGTAAATTCATTGTTATTCCCATTCCAAAAAAATATTCTGATGTAGAAGGCAGTCCATATATTTGTGCTTGATGATACTATGTGTAACTTTGTTCTGATTTTCCATGCTAACTGTGCATGCTGCTTATGGACCATTTGTTCTTTACACAAAAATCCTGATCATCAGCTCAGAGGCAAATGCATCCTTTTCAGGGTTGGTCGACTTAAACACAATACTCTTATTCTTCCTTTTTATTCCACACTGTCCATTTTTTTAAATAATTACATGTATGGCTGCCAAAATTCTATCTGCTGGGCAGGGAAATACAGTGAGTAACTTCATGTGGAATTTTTGTCTGAGAGCGTCCTTGACCTGCTGTAACTGAGCTGTCCTCTTTCTTTTTGTGACATTCAGTATTCATGTTGATAGGAACTTTCTTCCTCAGTGTAGCTTTATGATCAAGAGGAAAGATGACAAGTCAGCTTGTAATATTAGTGCAGAGAATGTCTCTGGAAGATTTCATTGAAGAAGGCCTCTAAAAATTCTCCTGTATCTTCTACAGGCTTCTTCATTCTGGTTAAGCTGCAGTTGGGTACTCTTAAACACTGTAAGGTATCCATATTGCCATGTATCAAGTTTGACCTATATCCTCGAGCTTTATGATTAAGGACAATTTGACACCCTGCTTTGACTTAAAAGCATCATCGCTATCTGGAGCATGAGATAAGATAGAAAAATATGTGCTATTCTTCTGTGAGAGTGCCAATACTGCATTTCTCTTTACAGAAGTTACAGGTCTACAGAAAGATTATTTTTAAGGCTGTTCTATGTGTCATAAAATTGTTTCAATTAAATACTGACAAGAAATGTATGTGCTATTCTTAAAAATTTAAAAAAAAAAAAAAAGAAAAAGGAAAAACAAAACAAAAAAACACCAACAAAAAACCCTAGATGACTGCTGCACCTACCAGGTGGGACTGCTTTATTAATTGTTATACCTAACAAACAGCTTGTATAATTCCCACAAGAAAATTAAAGCTGCATTTCCAGTAAGGAAGAAATATTTTCTTGGCCTCTTGCCCTTTAAAAGTTACAGTGGCTACCAGGACACAACACACCATGGGGAAGAAAGATTTAAATCTTCCCATGTCCTAGGGCTTTGTATCTTTTAATATTCATAATAAGCAAAATTTGTATAACTGGACACTTAGCACCGGGAAAAAAAGTTCTTTGTAAAGCAGGCACTCCTCTTCTGGTCTGCAGGAGATCTTTATGTTTCCCTGTGATATGAGCCCAGTGCATTGGATTTTCAATACAATTCTAACTTGAATGAACCTTAACTCTAGCCATGCTTTATTAAAATAATATTAATTCTCTAACCATACCAAATCTAACCATATCTAAAGAAGCTGTAGCAGCCACATATCAGAAAATATGCAGAAGTTGTCAATACCGTTCTTTTAGTTTCTAACCTAGCAAGCCACTCAAAAGCCATGGCTGATTACAGTGTACCACCACGCCGATACATTCTCATTCACCCCACAGGCAGGTAATATTCCAAACCCTGACACAGCTCGTGATCTGCAGAAAATCATTAAATGTGAAGTCAGTCTGCTGCCCCTCTCTCAGACTGTTACACATTTCCTGAGTTCTCATTAGATTATACTTTTCAGGAAATAACATTTTTCTGGAAACAATCATCTACCACACCTGTAAGTGGTATCAATTGACTCTCAGTCAACTATTTGTTAGTTTAATTTGTTACCTCATTCTCACGTACGCTTAACAAAAACTGCTATCTCATATTTAGGACAGAATGAAGATTTCCAACAGGAGAACATCTATAGGTGTATCATCTAATACTTTGTGGTTAGCAGCCCTATCTAAAGAGGCTCTGTAGGTGGCCGTGCTGGGGGGTGGCAAGCTGTGAGCTGAATTGGGAATGTGAAATCCAAAATAGGTGAGGGGCGAGCGAAGGTTCACCTCCACTATCTGCCATGCCATTTGACAGAGCAGGCACTTGTCTTGTGCTGGTTTACTCTTTGGATGTGGGCAAGTCAGTGGCCTTTGCTGGTTCCTCAGCAGCACAGGGCTGGAGTGCTTTGGGTGAGGTTCCTGCCTCAGTGCTTCTGATTTGGACAGGCAGAGCTGTTGAGACAGCTGAGCTTTATTCCCCAAAGGAAGCCTTCACATATCGGGAGTGTGAACCTAAAAGATAGCTTTGAAGTGGATCACCTTTCTGCTGTGAAGATGTGAAATCATTATCTGGGAGATGATTTGTTGGATTACTGTTCCTGTGTGCCAGTTATTTTTAAAAGTGTATGGCACTCCCTAACAATTACAACTGATAAGTTAGGTTTCTTCAGCTTCCCTGTTCTTCTGGCAGAAATTTTTATTGTATGCTCACATTCAGTATTCTGTAATCACTTCAGGAGTAAATCTCTAGCTTTCTTCCCAAAGTACAATGATTTATGGACCATTAACATGATTTACAGATCATCATTGCCATTTGTGGAAGGACAGTGACAGGAGTTAATTTTGAGGAGAACAACTGTATTTTATGATCTAATGCCTGCTTACCCTACACTGAAATGTTGTGAAGGCTGGCATGCAGGAGTGATTACAAAGGTGTCCACCTTGCTGAGACAATACCACAGTTCCCATGCATACAGTGGGAAAATGAAACCCATCGGACACAGTTTTCTGAAAGAGAAGTTTCACATTCGTGATGAAAATGCAAACCTGACTTCAGTTATCTTTCTGTATACCCTAGCAGTAAAATTATAAGCCAATAGCTTGGCAAACTGGGCCTGTCAAATCCTGACTATGGGATGTCTTGAGCAAGTAATTCCAGGTTTACCATGAAATGGAGAGCCGTAGGAGATTGTCACAGTGGTTTAAAGCCTTGTTGATGGAAAACCTGATTTAGTGTAAGCATTTGGATAATGAATACACTGAGAGCCCCATGGGGGAAGAAAGCAGGTTGAAGCAGTGCATTGCTACAGGCAGTTAAGTGTATGCTTGGCAATGACAGCCCTGCTAGAAGAGAATAGCAATAGGTTGTTTTGTTATTTTTTGTTGGTGTTTCGGTTTTGTTTTTTTAATTTGTGCAGCTTTTTTCAAGCATTTTTTCAAGTCTAAGTTGAGGTTAAAGCCTTAGATGTGAATTGCATTAAGGCAACTGTCTTTTCTCCCCATTTCTCTGACATGAACACAAAAGTGAATTCTGATATGCCTCCTTCTCTTTGTACTTGGCACTGTAGGTGAGCTCTAAAACACATAATGGCATAATTAAACCTCACTGTCTGTTTGGGAGTGAACCTGTTCTTTTGACTGCTGGTTTTTGCTCTATTCCTCTGCTAGGTTCCCAATTCAGGCCTTAAAATATTGCTTGCATCTCTGAAAAGTGGTGGTTATTCTTAAGAAATCAGAACAGCAGGAGTATTGGTGTGATGGCATATCTGTTAGCAGCAGACTTAATAATTCTTTGATTATCTCCAAATCCTTTATTTTACAGGTGTTTGACATCATACATGGTTTTCCATTGGAAAGAAAATCTTTGCTGTGAAAACAATTTGTTCAACAGCAAAATCAAAGATCTTTCGAGACTCCCTGAGTATGAAAGAAAACAGTTGTCTAACAAAAAAAATAACATTGTCCTGAATCTCCTTCAGATGCTTCTAACTTTGTTTTTTATAGAAATGCACCCTAAAATTTAGAGTCTGGATCAGTATAACTGCTTTTTTTAATATTCTTTCAGATGGCTAAACAGAATTAACATGCTTGCTGCTGGCTATGCAGAAAGAGAGAGGATCAAACAAGAGCAAGGTAATGTTTTGTTATTTTGGTTTCTTCTGTGTAGCTCATATCACAAGTTCCTCTGTTCTTCTTTCCCTGCTGTGTATCAGGCCTCATTCTCACCATCTGAGAGTGATTCACATATGGCTGTCGCTGTTGTAGTTTTAGAGAATTCCTTCTCTCTCAGGGGTTTTGATTAGTTCCTTCAGATTCTGGTCCACAGACAATTGGTTTATTTCCGAGAAGGGCACAGAAGGTAGCTAAAAGCAGCAAATGGACTGGTAATAAGCTCTGGCATGTGGTACCAAGGAGACTGTGTCCCCTATCAGAAGAAACTTAAGAATCTGCAAACTGAAATTTTTCAAACATTGCATTTGGTGTTTGAATTCACAAAGAGCAGGAATGCATAAAATTGGTCTCAGGAACAAAACCATTTTTCTAAAGCCTGTTAACATAATTGAATTTCCCCTAAAGACTTTGATTTTAAGACCATTTTTCATGTCTGTGATTTCTGCTGGTATTGCTATATTGAGGTATGTACTAAAGCCCTGTTGGCATTTCATGTGGAGTTGCAGATTCACAGCACTTTACATCTGTTTATTTTTGATGTCTAATATTTTGCGGGTTTAGAAAAACAGCATATATAAAATAATGAGTCACTTTGCTTTCGTTTGCTGCAGTAGAAATCCTGTTTGTAGATGGGAAAAGGAGAATGGCAGTCATCAGTTCTGTTGGGGAGGCTGTTTCCTAGAATTGCCAGTGGCATGGATCCACAGAAGCGTTAGTTTTCAACTAGGTGGTTTGGCAAGTGGCTGGCTTTTGAATCCGTGCTCTTTTTTACAGAGGTACCTGGCAGCAGGCACCAGAAATTTGCAGTGGTCATGATGAACCAGAGCTTATCCAGATGCCTGTCTGCCTGCTGCCCACTGAGTCAAAACCTCACTTTCTAATTCTGTGGCTCTGCGGCCTTCATCAATAAGGTTCTGTCTTTTGGCCCAGAAAGCTTATAGCTCAGAGCTGCAGCAGCAATGTATTTAATCTAGTCTTTTCTTTACAAAGACTATATTTCTATACAATTTTTCAAGGAGGATTCTGTTCCAAAGGCTATCAATAGGCTTCAAAATTGGCCACATGGTGTCCTCCTTGTCCCCCAAAGTCAGGGCTTTGTACCAACCCATGTGACAGCAGCCTTAGCCATGACCTTCTGGTCTGCTAACATGAGGAGGAAGATCCGCGTGGTCTGTCTCTCTGCAATTTGTGGCTGTGGTGCCGTTTTCCTGGAAGATGCTGTGCAAAAAGCTCCTTTCCCCAGTCAGAAGCAAGGGTGACTTCAGCAGCTAGGTAGAAACATCAAGAGAGTAGGTTATTCTGTAGTGGTAGAATATTGAAAGACAGCATCAGAAAATTATGTCTGCCTTGATTCATGCCCTGGTTGCCTCACCACAGAGCATCCCAAAGGGGTCAGCCTGGAGTTGAAGAGTAGTGGCTTACAGACTACTGCCACACTTGGTGGTAGCAGCGTGCACAGAAAGGGTTTTAGATGTTCTGTCATTCTAGGACATAACTAGGTTGTACCTACTCTTGCCTCATTTCTAATCATGTCTCCAGTAAGTGCAGCTGCTTACTCCGTGAGTGTTGCCCACCCCATTTTAGTGTGCTATGGTCCTTGGCACATCATGTCATTCATAACACCAGGCCCTCCACATTCACACAGCCCAGGACAGCAGCACGATGCTCACTGCCCCTCCAGTCATGTTCTCAGTACCTCACCAGACTTCAAAATCAGTTTGGGAATCTGTACTCCCCAGGCAGTCCTACAATCCAGTTTGGAGGGACCTATATGCCACCTGTCACTGCTTGAAGAGGCCATGAACAAACTCTGAATCTTGGACTCCTCCAGGAAATCCTCCATGTTAATATTCAAAGCCAAATTCAAACTTATTGACAGCAAGTTGGCACTAGAATTACAACATGTGGGACAGTCAGGGAAAAGGTGTATGAACAGTTATGCTAAAACTGTCAAAGTGCACAATCGCAGACGTGATGCACTTTTCAAAATCCAGATGGATGTGCAGAAATATTTTTGTTATCAGGCAATCACTGAGTAATAAAATAGAAGATGATCCAGCTCATAGACATGAGATCATGTAGATTCAGGCCTCATGTTACGTATTATTAAAATATCTCCCTATTGAAGATAATCAGTGAGACCCTCTTACTATGGAACTTATATCCCAGGTACTGATGGAGCAATTTGTTACAGCTCTAATGTCATTCACTCAGATTGACTTATCATATTCAGGTGGGTAAAACTATATTCTCTTTGTGTTGCTTAGCTGTTTTTAGTGTGAGTATCAGTATAACATTCACCCCTCACTGCCGTACAGTGTTTTTACACACCTCTGGTGGTTATCCTTGGATCCCAGCGCAAGGGCTATTAAACAGCTCAGTAGTGTCCCCAAGTAGCAGAGGCATCAAGTTAGCAAAGTAAAACCTCTCTATCACTTCAAGTCTTTCTGCAATTATAAAAACTGTGAAGCTGGAATTTTCTGTATTCAGTGACTATCATTTGTCATTTCCATATCTGATTTTACAAAAGGTCTTTTATTTGTGTTCAGCTCAGCCCTTTGCAGCAAAGCTTTAGAATGCCTCTGAAACAATTCAACAGTAGTTGTCAAACCTGTTTCATTTAAGAGTTGAATGGTTCTGAAGCTGAAGTGCATAAATATATTTTCAAGTGCTTCAGAGATGCACGAATCACCAAATTGTGGATGTACTGCTGAATAAAATGTCACATTCTGTACAGAACAGTTTTATAAAAATACCATCAGCTTTCCATATGAAATACAATGAATGTTAGCAATATGGCAAGGGACTTCCTTGGATGGAGAAGTTAGATAAATGCTTTCCGGTCATATAAAATCAGACCTATCTTATATAAATAGAAAATATTTAATTGGTAAATGGTAGGTCAGTGTTAGTTTATATGTAACATATGCAGTCTATTGCTCATTCAGAAAGCTTCCAAGATATGACCAGTGCATTGAGCTTGTCTGTCACCAAACTGGACACAATCACAGAGGCAAATATGGCAACTGACTGATAGCATTAAAGACATTTTAGGTAGACTCTAATGAGTCAGTTGGCCAAAGTAGAATATTTTTGAAAACTGGTAAGAGGCTATTTTCATACATTTCATCTGGAAGTTGACCCTTGTGACTGCAGGATTTTTCTAGACAATCTGTAGGCTGCCAACAGAATTCCCTGTCTGAGGTAAGGTGCACCAAAGCCCGATCATACGGTGCTTTATTATATGTGGATTTGACAGCAAGGACATCTTTGTATTTTTAGCCAAAATTGGAACCTGCACTAAGGCTGCTAAATTTTACTTTCAGAATAAACAGTTGAGCTTCAAGTCTGCAGAAATGTCACTGAGTGATGCAGTTCTGACAGGCCTCTCACCACACATCATGCCATTAGGCTTTGCTGTAATAGGAACAAACATGCTTATATGCCAATATTTTCAGGTGGTTTGAGTTGCTGGAAACAAATTTCCATAAAACTAAGAGTGATTGAAAAAAGACTTTTCACAGATGTAGGCTTCTGTTCACCAAAAATTAATTATTAGCAGTTTTCTATAGATGAAACTGTTTGGAATTTTTTATTTCACAGTCATGAAAACTTTGTTTATGCTATTGATTTATTATACCATTTAAAGACAATGTCTCAGCTATAAGCTTGCATGAAGCTGATCAAGACACTCAAACAGAATTGTTAGTGCTTGGAAAAACTAAATAAATAAATAAAGCTGTTCCCACCATTACTACAACCTAAAAATATTCAAAATTCTGGGGACAACTGTTCAAGATGGTGTCATTTAAAGGTAAGTTTTGTTTCAAATCTGGAATAAGATGAGGTACAGTAGATCTTTAATCATACAACTCAATAATCGTCACAGTAACAAAAAATCATTACAGCCAAATTTATATGTTGTGCCAGCTTGGACTTTTGGTTTAGATTGTTTATGAAGCAGCGATCAGTCTTCTCATCTATCAAAGAGAAAGTAGTAAGTCATTCAGTTCACTGGGGGAAGTTAAAATTGTCTGTGATTGCTCTGTGAATAGTCTGAGCTCAAGCGTTCTGTTGTACAGTGATTTACCCAAATACTAGAAGGTAATACAGTCAGAAACAAAGTGACAACAGAAATGTTTGCACAAGTCTTACAACACATAGAAAAGTTAAAGTTATTCATCTTGAGCCGAGTTGGCAGTTGAGTATTTTGCTTTTGTAAGGAATGTTAAAGTCCGATGTCCATTTAGTTAGATGCCGCTCTGCTTCAAAAATATTTTCAACAGAATAAATATAAGTTCCCATGTGGTACATTTTTCCATGTGTTTTCCCCTTTGAACAAGCTATCAAAAATATGAGATGGGCTTGGCCAAGATTTGATTTCTTGACAAAATGAAGCCTCATACCCCATTAAATTTACCCTACGAGATCTGTGTCCTTTGTACTTTCTCATCCATCTTTCAGAACTCTGCACTTAAATGTCACTGTCATATTTTTCCTTATCATACCACCTTTATGTTCTTGCATGGATAACAGGGCAGCAGCTGTTTTATGAAGCAGATATGTGATATAAAGTTTTTCTATCTTAAATGCAGCAATTTGTTAGTAGAAATTGAATTGAAAATCTTGGATAGCCGGTAGTATACAATGGAGAAAATAGGTAGAAAAATAGCATTGATTATTCATGTGTGCAATGACCTCTACTTGTTTGATTTGCTAGTTGGTGTTAATTACATTTGTTAATTTTATTTGCAGTCAACAACACTTAAGCAAGTTACATTTTTGATCTTTTCTGTTCAAAAAATACTTTCAGTATTTTCTAGCCAATATAAGTCCAATCATAATTATATATATGGCTGTATAAATACTTGAAAATCTAATACTTGTATTAGGAGTGTTCTGAATACATTTTGTGTTCATAAGGTGTGCACAAGATTTAAATTTGTGGGTCATTTGCAGGTTGTTGTTTAATATCTCTTCAGTGGGGCATTAGATTTAGTATACACCATAATATTTTGAATTTTCCCTCTTTTCCTAATTTCAGCAGCTAACATTTACAAAGTCAGCATTCACTAGTATTTAACTCTCAGTAATACCAAAGATGGAGTTTCCACTTGTCTTTTATGAAAGCAAAGTCTCTGATACACAAATGTATCCAAATGCGTTGGTAGTTTTTGATCTGATCTGTATGTGACTTGTAGATTACTGGAGTGAGAGCGATAAGGAGGAAGCTGACACTCCATCAACACCCAAACAAGACAGCCCACCACCCCCATATGACACATACCCACGGCCTCCTTCGGTAAGTCACCTGCAACTGTCTCCAGGAATGACGACATAAAGTGTCACTTTTTACCTGCTCTCCTGCTTAAAAGCATGTGAGTGTGCACATTATGGTACTCCCTAGTATAGTTTTTGAGCCAGTATTGACTTAAGACATTTGTTAAATAACGTGCATCGCTAACTTCAACAGCCATCATTGCTGTTTTCACTGGTTTGCAGAAAACGTGGATTTATAAACCCACTTGCTGTACAAAATAGATTGTTACAGAATTCTTTGTGTTCTTCATTCATGATAGACCCCTACTCATGCATGCAACCCCTCACTGCCCCCTTATCGACTTCTCTGAGAAAATGGTGTTACCTCAGTAACAACTCAGACTCCTCTCTAAGGCTCCAACAGTTGTGCTGTGAAGCTTCACAGTAACAAATTACACTTGAATTTCCAGAGAAACGCCAACATAAAGATGTTCTGTCTTATATTGCAAACAGTGATACCAGTTGTTCTGTTGTTGTGAAAAAGTAGGTTTCTCTATAAATTAGAACAAATGGGGTTTTATTTTCTTCTTGAAGCAGTTATAGATATGAAACCAGAGTATGGCCTTCTAACTTTTTCTGCACTGGCAATTTTAATTTTCATGTCCATATACTTGGACAGTGTTAACAAATGCATTTTACTTGGATATAGATTTTTAAATGCGAAAATTGGAATGAAAAATTGAGAGAGTCTGGGGAGAGTGTTCATGATGTTTAATTTGAATACAATACTTTATCTTCCAAAATCATAGATCTTTGAACTGCACTGAAGCATTGCAAACATGATTCCAAATAAATTTTTAGCAAGATAGGCTGCCAACAGGCATGTGGATGGCATTTTTAAGATTCTTAATGGACTGGGCACGTCTCTTCTATGTCTTCCATAGTGCCATATTCTGCAAAGTTTTCTGCAAATAACTGTGCTAGCTTATTTTATAGACTAAGCGATATAATAAAGATGCTTATTATGAGCAAGTACTGGTGTTTGACAGGCAGGTCAAAATGTGTAGATATAGGGATGCCTTAAAGTTAGGATCAGGGCAAGTTTGTCAATTAAGTTTGTGCCTTCATTACTGAACTGGATACCACCAGTGACATTGAAAAGTACATGGTTATTACTAGCGGTAGGTCTTGGTCTACGCTGATCTGAAGCTTGCTCCCTTGCTAACGTTGTAGATGAGCTGCACAAGCCCTTACGTGGAGCCAAAACACAGCCGACTCTCATCCACGGAGACCTCCCAGTCGCAGTCGTCGCACGAGGAGTTTCGCCCGGAGGTGGCAGGGAGTGCCACCGACTCGCCGGTGCGCAAGACAGCGAGCCAGCGGCGCTCCTGGCAGGACCTCATAGAGACGCCACTGACAAGCTCGGGACTCCACTACCTGCAGACGCTGCCGCTGGAGGACTCTGTGTTCTCCGAGGCAGCCGTGGTCTCCCCCGAGCACCGGCGGCAGTCCACCTTGCCCACCCAGAAGTGCCACCTGCAAGATCACTACGGCCCCTTCCCCCTCGTGGAGGGTGAGCGGATGCAAGCGCTGAATGGGAATGGGGGAAAGCCCCGAAGTTTTACTCTGCCTCGGGATAGTGGCTTCAACCACTGCTGCCAGAGCCTTTCAGTCGGTGCCGCCGATCACCACGAAGAAGTGCAACAAAAGGAGGTGGAGGAGGAGGAGGAGGAGGAGGAAGGCAAAGCACCAGAAGAAAACCAGGAAGATAAAAGTAAGTATGGGATATTTCTGTGGCTTTTCAAGAGTCTTGTTCGTGTAACGTAGAGGTTGCTTTCCCTGTTGCGTGTCAAAAAAACCCAACAGTCCTTCAATATCCCTTATGTTTTACCGGGTCCGCCATGTCGCACATCTCTTTGATCTGCCTTATGTATAAGGCTTGATAATCAGAGTGCTGCATGACCTCTCATGACCGCCAGACATTCTCCCCATAGGCTTGTCACCAATCACCTCCTACTAGTAATTTTTAGTTATAAATGGATTTCGCTTCCATGCTTTCTTCACATTTCCACTTGCAATGCATCTTCTCCCACTGGCACATCTGTGTCTCAGAACATACTTAGTAAGATTTCTAGCCAACCCCATCTAGGTTGTATAAAACACTTGGTAAATCCTGAAGTGCAGGGTCAGGCTGTGATTGTGTAGTATCCAGGTGAGCAGGTCACGAGACAACTCAGAAGCTCTAAGAATTTGAAAAAGAGTGTGTATTTTCCCCAGTTCCTCACCTTGTGATTTACAGGGAGAGAAGGTTAAAAAACATTTCAAACAAACAAATAAATTAATAGAAAACAACTATGTGACCAGCGGGGCTTAAAAAAACCCCATAATGCTGAGTAACTGTCTCTTACATGGCACATTAACTCCATAGATATTAGTGCTACTTGTCAAAAATAATCCAAATAAACAGGGATTGGGGAAAGTCCCTGCTCTTCCTGAACGTGTTAACACATTTCTGTGTCTGTTTCATGCTTTGTCCTTCACTGTCATTTATGGAGCTTCTCAGCATGTGTTGCTAGCAAAGCTGAGTTCACGCTCAAGTTGTAGGGTCGGTCAACAAAATCTGCACCCATGGATTGTGGAGTGATGCTGTGATTAAGTCACTGGTAGCGGCAAGGAAGGCGGGATGACCCCTAAAGCTCTCAAAGGGTCTGTGCTATCTAGTTCCTTCAAATTTTATTTTTTCACTGCAGTAAATGAGTATAAAAATGGTAAAGAGATAGGAAAGGATAATGAAAGCTTTGGATAGTTAACTACCTACTTAATTCATTCAGGTTAGCACCTTTGTTCGGCATTAAAATTCATGCAGACCTTATTTATAGTCTACTTGGGAGTACATCAACAGTTTTCCGCTGTCCTTATGCTTTAGTCAATAGGTTTTAAACATCTCAAATTCTTGCCTTTGAGAAAACAGTGATTTCTTTTGCTGATATTAAAATTGATGCCATTAAAACTTCAAAAGTGCACTATTTCAGTTGCATTCATGCATGACACTTTCCAAAAAGAAGACCCCATACATTTATTAGGGTAATATTAGACTCTTTCTGACTGTGAAATGAAGCTGTCTAATTAACAGGGTTAAATGCCATCAACCATGCAAAATGTTTTATTTTATTTTTACCCTTCAGTTTTGGTTTTCAAATGGGTTTTACTGATAGCAATAAAAAACTATTTTAAAAAAATTCCTCACTGTCAATGAAAAGGGTCAAGGAGAATTCCCAATGGAGTTTCTGTGCTGTTTGGGCATTACTCAGAGAATACTGTTGCAAGGTCTAAGTTGTTAGGTGTTTTAAATCTCAGTTTTAAGGCTTTGGAGTTCCTGGTTGTAACATTTTATAGCATACAATACTAATACAGGGCTAGTGCTTGCTTTAATGAGCCAAAACTTGGGCTCTTCTCCACCTTTCTATGCAAATTTCCCAAAAGGGAGAAAAAAGTTTAATTTTTGACATGTTCTCCCAGTATATGCATGCTTTTATTTTAGTTTGGGTGAGGAGGTTTTCTTGGTTGAAGCTTTAACAGGAGATTAGTTTTGAGACATTAATGACCAGTTAGACAGGTAAAATGCTTGTGCTAAATTATTGACCATGAAATTATAAAACCTGAAAGAAAATACTGTTTAGTCTGTTGAAGAGTTTAAGTGTTGAATTGCTTGTTGCTATGGCTGCAATGTTCTGTTTTCAACACTGGCTTTTTCCAGTGCCCTTACCAGTAAAAGGCCAGAGGGATTTCATGCAAGTGGTGTTCTCAAGTGCAAAATTCCAGTTTCTCAGCTGAGATATCTGCTCATAACTGCTAAGTCCGCCAACAGGCTAGGTGCCATTGCGCATGCTACATCATTGCCCCCTCACCTCCATTGCTTTGGGAAAAATGACACATTGAACTGGCTAGAGAAGGGGAATCCTCTCTCTTTTATAAATGTTTTAAACCTCACCTTGAACTTTCCTTGATGTGGTATCAGATGAACCTTTTAAATGTATTTATTTGCCTTGCACATTTGTGATCCTGACACAGTTCTGAGCTCTTGGATGATTAGGTGTGTTCTTGTGTGTACATGTATGTGTTTTAAAGCTTAATCATTCTTATTGCTTGTTGTGGGGGACTAGGAATGCCGCTCCTTTGCACTTGTTGCTGTACAAGTCGGATGTCATTGCCAAAAGTTTGTTTTCTCAGCTTTTTGTTTTTACATTCCCACTTTTAAAACCTCATGAGTTAAACTGAATAGTAAAATGCAGTCCTCTTTGCTCCAACTTCTTTGCAGAATTGTTTTCAAATAACCACACCACAGATTAGGAGCTCCACATTTTTTTCAGATGCTGTTCTCAGCTGCTACAATTTAACATAGTTCTGTTGACGTTCTACTAAAGCTACAGTGATTTGCAAGAACTAAGAATCTGCTGTTAATCACTACATTATGCCTTAAATAGATATTGCAAGATTTGACTGACACTGCAAATAGTTATGTGTATCAGCTCTGCTGTAACACCTAGATATATCATGGTAAATTGAAAATATGGGTTGTCCTTTCCTATGTTTATCCATTAGGATCTAACTTCGTGATGTGTTCAGTTGCTTTTTTTTTTTGTCTTGTTATATCACATTAACATTGCACTGCTAACCTGGATTGTTTTGTTTCCGTAATTAAAATGACTTGTGTAAATCATTTAGATGTTCCATATTGACACCATCCTGTAATGGTCTCTTGCTTCATAACTGAAGAGGATTCTCTTGTGGGATATTTGTGTTTGTCCATGTGTTTGCTTCTGAGGCTACAAAAATGGCAAACATTCAGATGTGGCACTAAACGTTCCATTTGCTGTGTTGTTGGGAGGCAGCCTGCACACGGAGGGCAGGTCAATGACTGTGACACAGTGCATTGTGTTGCTGTGATTCTGTTGTGAATGACAAGTCGGGCCTTTTCAGGTTTGTCTTCTGCTAGTGGGAGGTAATAGAAGGAGACAGCTGTGCATCATGGCACTGTCACCACCTTCCCCTCCGGCCCCACTGCTCTCTGCGCTCTGTGTTTCAACTGATTTCATCTCTTAATGCCAAAGCACGCTTCTAGGGTCTTCTTGGGAGACTGGGGGTTTTGATCCAGGAAAGCTTGCTTCAATTTTTGTTTTATTATTTTGAAGTATTTTTGATGGTGGTTCCTTAATTTTCAAAGACTTCTTTGGTCTGTAGGCAAGTGACAGGAATTACTAAGGGTTCAGTATGTCAGAGAAGCAGATACTAGCTCTCTACAGAGTGTAACTGGCTGTAGGTTCCCCTGACTTAGCCATGGAAAAACCTGCACCTTTTTCTTTTCCCATACTCCTCAAAAAAGTCTTCGGAGAGCAGTCCCTGGGAGTCTCTGGTGCTGTCACCTGCCCAGATATTAGGAAGTGGCACACTGCATACCACTTCTAGGATTTGCTTCTCTGCTTTTTGCATAGGGTGTCTTTTCAGACTAGCAGGGTTTAAGCAACAGTGAAATGTGGGAGTCAGGATCAATAATGTGTAGATGCGGGATTGCACTTACTGGAGTCTGAAATTAATAGGCAGTTCCTTCCATTTTAGAGAGGATACCATTAGTGGTGTCCTGTCATCTGACCACCTAGTTAGATTTATCCACACCAAGAGGCAAGGGAGAGACCATTAAGATACCGTATCTTCCCCTCTGGAATTATTCAGAGTAGTAAAGGTGTGCATGCCTGGTAATGTTCTTAAATAAGCGACGCTATGAGAAATGGCAGGTAATGTTTCACGTTACAAATATTCCTTATGAGGCTGGTGAATACCACGAAGTGCAGCACCCTCTGGGACACTAAGGAGGATGTTATTCTAGCTTACTATGTCCACTATCAGCCCTGTACAAACCAGAACATTTACCAGGGCAGGGGTTTCTTTTTGCACAATGTCCTTCTTGGCAGCACAGCCCGTGCAGGGTCAGACACTGAAGTAGACTAATGAAATGGCCCCTTTTCTTGAGCTTGGTTTGATTTAACCTGATATTTCATTTCTAATTCCATTTGAGCCTTCCCATGGCACCTGACTGGGTGTTTGCACTCCAGCATGCTCAGGACCATCAGCATTTCGTGCCTTGTCTGCTGGGAGGAAACTTCTCTCCCTCCCACTGCTGAGGTGCCAGCTTTGCTGTTAACTCAGAATGAGCTTGCCTAAAAATACTGCCTGGTTGTGTCCAAAAATATTATCTCAAGCCTGTTGGTTCAAAATGTAAATGGCTAGTCCACACTGCTTTGCCATGGATAGTTTATATATTTACAATGAAATTTCCATCAGTGGCTCAGAGTTTCAGGAAGGAAGGAACTGTGGAAAAGCAGGACAAGACAGTGGCTGCTGTATCACTTCATCGGCTTTTCAAAGCAGATGCTTTGTGTACAAAATGTCTGAAGAAATGTCATGTCTTCACACACTCTTTTTAACTAAACCATTTAGTGCTTCATTTCTCATAAGTTCTGGTGAGATGCTATGAGAGCTGTTATATTTGAAAATGAGTGGGTGAGGGGACAGCATCGTTGATAATCTAGGTTATATGTCAGGCTAAGCAATTTTTATCCTCGTAAAATTTTAAGATATATATGTTTATCCAAATAGGAATTTCTATAAGCTTTCAGAAGCAATGGCGTATTTGGGAAAATTGTCATCCCAACTAAGAGTTGTTTAATTATCTTCTAGCTGCCATATGTGTGTGTATAAAAATGTGCTTTAGACTATTTATTATATTTAAAAATATTGATATGAAGACTAACTTGGATAAACAAGTACTAGGAGTAGGTATCTTTCTTTGCGAGCTTGTTCTTTATTTTATAAAGTTTAAATCTTGAATGAAAGCTTTTAGAGTTCTCATATGCAAAAGAAACTACATTAAAGAAGTGGGTTTGTATTCTAAATAAAAATGATGGGATACAAAACTTTAAAATTTCAGTTTGAGGGGAAAAAAATCCTGCAGTGTTTGAAAGGCAAATATTGAATCATTTACTGAGTACTAATTCAGAAAGTAATATGGGCTGTCAACAAAAATAAAAGTAGTTTAATTTTATGCCCGTTAGCATTTTTACATATGAATGGATTTTACCCACAAATATGCTCTTGCCACGTTTTAAATTTGAATCTATTTCCATTGCCTATGCTGCTAAAAATGCAAAGGAGAGGTGAACTCCTACTCTTATTTTGGTTTTAATAGCTTTGGGTGTCATTGCAAACAAAGATCATCTGCTTTTGCCCAAAATATATGGATTAAATGCCTTTAATTTTTCTATTTCTTGGTGTAAGCAAGCTCTGCCACTGCCCTCTCTTATGTCTGGCTGAATAGAAGCTGTCCTTGGGAAAAGACCACTCCTAAGTGGCAGAGCACTTCACAAGCCCTCTATGGCTTCTCTCTTTGCCGTACTGAAGGATAAGTGATTGCTTCCCAGATTGTTGGCCCGATACATCTCAGTAGCAATATAAAAAAGCCTGGTTTGTGCTTGCAGATTCCACCCTCTCAATTCCAAATGTTCTTTCATTCTGAAGTGTAATACAGTTACCTTTCTTTAACAAAGATATGTAGCTTCTTTGAAATTGTTTTGTGTAAAAAAAGGAAAATCAGACTTTTTCTTTTTTAAATAGCCTATAGTTTCCCATTAAAAAGAGGATTTTCCTGTTCCAAAATTTACCCTCATATTCATTTTGATTTCAAACATGCGAAACATATATTGTTTTTAATCATTTACATAAATCTTCTCACAGAAACTCACTGAAAATTGTTTAAAGAGCCTCTCAGATTTGACCACTGCACAATACAGGAGAAAAACATTTTTCACTGGGATTTTTGCAGAACTGGGGTAATTCCTTTTTGAGATGCAGCAGGGACTCAGCCTAATCCGAAAGTTTCTGAATGCAAAGGTAACAGACACCTACAATGAAAAAAGTTAACCAGCCATTGTGTGCATGAGAATATTCTTTCAAAATGTATAATTTTAAAACTTTTAGCTTTTTTTTTCCAAAGTAAAAGAAAAAAAAAATCAAAAAAAACCCAAAACAAAACAAACCTTTCTGTAACTGATTATAACTCATTCAGAAGAATATGATGTGGTACCATTAGGACTGAGAGAACAGAGGAAGATGAAAATGTTTTCAGATTATATCTGTTACATCTCCAGGTGGTACCATCTGCTGTCTGTGGCTGTCAGGTTCCTTCAAGGCAACTGCTAAAACATATGCAGGGATGAACTTGAGGCAGTAGGCCTTGGAAGGACATGGAAGGGCTGTAGTTTTACTGAACTACTACCATGCTGGATTTCTGTAGTGTCACCATGTAAGCATACATTTTTGTTAAATTACTGTTAGTCATGGGAAGCAGCATGAGATATTAAAGCCCTCAGTGTGGACAGTCATCCTGCTAGAATTTTTTCTGTTGGACAGGGGAATGTGGAAACTCCAATTTGTTACATACCAGTTTTGTTCGGTTTAATGTATTTTTAAAAAGGAGTCCTCAAAGTTCTTGGACTTAAGATGACGATTATCTTGGAGGCCTATGAAATGAATGTTCCAGGGCAATTTTTTGTTAATTTTCCTAGCATCGCAGCCTGGCCTTTGTCTGACTTTCCTTTCCTTTTACCCACCATCTGCTGCTCCAGAGGGTCACAGATCTCCTGTAGGTCATGTGTCCAACCTGCCAGCCCCGTGCAACTTCCTTGGATATTCTTTGACAGCGAAAATGGCACTAGTGCTTATGTTTTGGCATCTTAATCTTGTTACTTGTTTCCTAAACATTTCCACTGCAGGAAGGCAATATACAAAGGCTAAAATCTTGGCCCCTTTGAAGGCTCTGGTGAAGCTCTAAGTGTGCTGTGCGTGTCTTGAAGCCCATGAGCTGGAAGTGAATTCAAAGGTTATCCAGTGTAGCTTGGCCCTCTCAGTCTGGATCTGCTATATCTACTGTCCTTAAACATCCCCAGCATTGGCTATTCTTCATTCCCTCCAGACACTGCTTTTCCTCTTTGCTGTATTGGAAAGGAATTTATTTTTTCCATAATGGATATTGCGTCATTGCCTCTGCAATTTAAGCCTAGCATTTCCTTTCCATTAAGGCACAGAAAACAAAACTGCTCCATTACAGCAGCTCTTTTTCAAGCTGTAAGGTTATTATAAAGGTTGATTCCGTTTTTCTCACAGAGGGTGTTTTCTAGACTTCGGACCACTTTTGCTGAGCTTCCCTGGGTTTTCCAGCTGACTCCCACTCCTGGGATGGCAGCATCCAAGCCAGGTGCAGTATGCCTGGCTGACACCAGGAAGATGACTTCAACCTGAGAGTTTTGTGCACTATACTGTCATAATTATCTGTTTTGCAACCATGCTGTACTTCATATTTGAGTTCGTGCTGTACAGTATCCCAGATGCTTTTCTGCTTAAAGGTTATTTTTTGATTTGTAGTTGAGCTGATTATTCTTGTGCCTCTGACATACCCATGTTAAGTAGCCCATGTTCATAAAAACCTCAGGTGATTTTAAATGTCTAATTAATTGGGCTAAAACCAACCAACAAACAAATATGACATTTTGTAAAACCAACAGCCTGACTAGACAAAAAAAAAAAGCCTTGTAGACTAACCTGGTGTTTGCCAACCTCTGCGTCTGTTAGCATAGCATTTACCACACTGTTTTTATATGAAACTTGGCAAGGAATCTCATGCGTCCAAATCATTCTAACTTCTGCGACTGTCCTTCAGCAGTCTAGGAGATGTTTCCTCCCACTTTGGTGCCTGTGAATTTTACTAGGTGATTTTTCTTCCACCGTCCAGGTCATTAGTGCAGTCTGGGACTGTTTCTGCATTCAGGTCAGCTGCAGGAGAACCCCACATCACACAGCCCTCCCTGTTAACATGGAGCCTCTGGTGTCTCCTCCCTCTGGGCTTGGCTTTTGCTGTCAGAGCACACCTTAGATATCAGAGGTGGATAATGTCGCTCACTTCTGGGAGCTGAACTTTGAGAAGGAAAAGATCGTGTCATGTCTCATACCCATTCTGCATCTAAATAGCCAAGGGAGATGTTACTGGGGAACTGAAAGTTCATCCTGCTGTCACTTGGGGTTTTATCTCTTCCTCAAAAGAGCTTAATGCTCAGACTTTTTACTAACCATGTGGGTTCTATTTGTAAGCTCTTCTATTGTTTTTCGATATCAAGCATTGCCAGTTCTTATGAAACAAGTGCCATAATACATGTTTAAAAAAAAAAAAAAAAGTCTTGGAATCAGGCCATTTTGCAAGGATCTCACTTCTCATTAATAATGAAAGTAAGCTTCTAGCTTTGTTTTTTAAAATAGTGCTTCAAAAGCTAGAAGATAAAGATTGTTTGTCTCCTTTTGTGGCCCCAATTGCAAGTTTTGGATTTTGATGATAGTTAACATTTCCACAACATTGCACCTAGTGTGATGCTACTAAACAGTATGATTTCATGGACAAAGTGTGAAATGAGTTCTCTGCGGGATCTTACTGTATTTACATGAAGAAAATGGCTGCATTTTAAGTAGCGTGGTCGCTTTCTGGCTCCACATTTTTAGTACTGCTGGCCTGAAATAATAGCAGCTAATTATTTCTTCTCTTCTGGATTCCAAAGGGATGAACTTTGGCCTTTAGGAATATAAAATATAACCACTGATTTGTTTAAAAGCATTTGAGTTGTTATCACTGTTAGTAGAGTGAGGAGAGAGGCTGCCAAAAAGCTTCAATTTAAAACCACTTTTCAGCCAGTTTTTGGAATGTTGATTTAATCATGCAAAGATTTACAGGCATCAAGGAGGAGGTGACATTAAGGAAATCTCTCTTGGGAGGTTTCTCTTGGTTGAAAATTCAGGGAGGGACAGAGATCAGGCAGCAGCATCGCAAGGTCCAGCCACAGGGAACCAGCAGGGAGGAAGTTTACCCTGATCCCTTAACCCAGCAAGACTAATGAGAATAAGTAATAAAGCTTCACTGGACGACATTGCATGTGTAGTTCCGGGTTAAATGAAACTCAGATTTTGAGTGCAGTGGGGTGAGCAGGGGGAGATTGTGGGTACGGCACCTGGCTGGGCTTGGTGATGCCAGAGACACGTGTCAGGGGGCTCCTTGCAGCTAATCTGATGTTTCCTATACATGCAAAGCAGTCATTACAGAACACTTGAGAAACGGTGAACGGGAGACCTAAGGAATTAGAGAAGTATCTTCCTGTAGTAAAAATAGCAAAATCCACTTCAGAATTCATAGAACAGTATTTTAATAGCCTCTACATTTGGCATTAAAGTGATATTTTTACTGTAGTAGTGTGAACACTTGAAATCCCATATGTAAATCATACTTAATCTATAAAAAGCTTGAAGCTGATTATTCTGAGAGTTCTTCTGTTTCTTTCTTTCCTACTAGAAAATACCATGTCACTTGTTTTCAACTTTTAAATAAGAAAATAAATTTTATTTTCGATAGACTTTTTATTTTTTTAATCAAGCTAAGGACATGCACAGACTTTTACAGTAAAGAATTTATATTTTTAACTTTAACAGTTTTAGGGAAAACTGGAGTAGCTGATTTCAGTCTTTTCAGAAGATGGAAGAGAATGCTTTTATTACTGACGGTGTAAAGAGCCTAGGAAAACTCCTGTTTAAATTTTACACTCCCACTTCTTTATTTTTTGCACATGTTTTTGCCACTGAGGACTACACTTACCTTCTCCAGTGCTATTGTATGATCTTGGTATTTAATGTCATATTTCCTAATGTAGCCTCGAAAGTTTCGTGTGATTCTTACGGGGGCTGGGAATACTTATTAATGAACTAGGATAACTTAACCATGCTATAAATTTTTTATACCAGCACATTGAAAGTTAAAATATCAGTTTTTATAATGGTTTATGAAATGGCAATAGTGAGGAATAAAAATAAAATTTTTAAAAAGGTACTTTAGACATTAATACACTATGCATTAATAAATCAGTGCTTTCTAAGTTCTCTGCTCACAATGCATTGGAACTTTCTGCAGTCCAATTCACAAGATCTGCCTGCAGATGTGGGTGCCTTATAGTGGCCATCATGATTCCTATGGCATACACAGGCTGTCTCTGCATCTGTGCAAACTCTAAGAAGCTGAGAAATTTGAGTCCATGAATGTCTTGCGCAGTCTACAAAATATTTGTAAAACGTCTCCATAGTAAGAGAAGAGGAAAAGAGGATGTGTGTTAATTTTCCTGGGAATACTTGTCTAAAGGATGGCTGAAATTTTTGGTTTAATTATTTTTTAACTATTGGTAGAAGGTGGAAGGAAGTTTCAGGGTTTTCATAAAATGAAAAAAATTATTGCCACGTAGAGTCACAATTTGAAAGTGGCTTCTACAGTTCATGAAATACAAAAATGTCAATCACCTTCTTCTTGCTGTCCTCCATCCCAAAAGGCCAATTTCCTAAGCTTGTACATGTTGTGGCTAAACAAGATTGTGGCATTTATAGCAAGAGTACAGAAGTCACTTGCAGTAAAAATGAGACTTTTCAGTCAGTTTTGAAAACAACACGTGGGTCCTTGATGGATTTCATTATTCGTGAACTTCAAAGGAAGCTGAACGTTAGAGGCTGAGGGCATGGTCAGATGGCCCCAGCCACCAGCACTGGCCCTTGGAGCCCTGAGACACTTGTAGTCTTTGGGTTTCTACTGAAAGGAAGACAGGAATGGGAGGGTGAGATTTTCTATTCCACCTCGATGTGGCTCTTCTGCCTCAGCTGCCAGCAGACTGTCTGCATTTCTGAGCATCACAGCTCCCCGGGTTTTTGGGGAGTAGGAGGCTGCTGAGAGTAAATCAATGACTGGAAAGCAGACCACACCAAGGTGGTGTGGGCTTAATTTACCTGCATTAAAAAAAAAGGAAACACTTTATATAGGATGTAGTGATCTGTAGTGCTTGTTGGGAACAGGAAACATTAGGGTAGCAGGGAAAGAATCACAGAATGTTAGGGATTGGAAGGGACCTCAAAAGATCATCTAGTTCAATCCCCTGCCAGAGCAGGAACACTTAGATGAGGCTACACAGGAATGTGTCCAGGCAGGTTTTGAATGTCTTCAGAGAAGGAGACTCTGCAACCCCCCTGGGCAACCTCTTCCAGTGTTCTGATACCCTCACTGAGAAGAAGTTTCTTCTCAAATTTAAGTGGAACCTCTTGTGTTCCAGTTTGAAACCACTACCCCTTGTCCTACTGTTGGTTGTCACCGAGAAGAGCCTGGCTCCATCCTCCTGACACTCACCCTTTATATATCTGTAAACATTACTAAGGTCACCCCTCAGTCTCCTCTTCTCCAAGCTAAAGAGACCCAGCTCCCTCAGCCTTTCCTCATAAGGGAGATGCTCCACTCCCTTAATCATCTTTGTTGCCCTGTGCCGGACTCTCTCCAGCAGTTCCCTGTCCTTCTTGAACTGAGGGGCCCAGAACTGGACACAATATTCCAGATGTGGTCTCTACCAGGGCAGAGTAGAGGGGAAGGAGAACCTCTCTCAACCTTCTAATCACCCCCCTTCTAATACACCTCAGGATGCCATTGGCCTTCTTGGCCACAAGGGCACAGTGCTGGCTCATGGTCATCCTGCTGCCCACCAGGAGATGTCCACCAAAGATGGCAAAATCTACAAAATCTAGTGGGGTGAGATGGAAGCAAAAGACAGAAGACTAGAAATACGATATAAATCTGTAATGGTGAGGATAAGCTATAGAACAAGTTTCCTTGGGCTGTGATTGGGTTTTCAACTGAAAATCCCATCAGCCTTAATGCACTGTGCCACAAGTGAGGATGATAGTGTTATAAATCTTTCCCCCAGTTAGAAAAACTGCTCTTAAATAGTAATACATTTCTCATACAGGATAACCTCCTGTAAATGCACCCATGCTGCCTTTGCCTTTGTTTCACAGAACTTTACAATGTAGCATGCTGGGCAAGTGAGCCAAATGGACATATTTTATACTGGGGCCATGTGCTGGCAGACCGTGCCAGCCCACAGAAACATTTCCTCAGCCCAAGTTGTCCTCCAAAGAAGAGAATCTGGCATAACCTCATGATTATGTTGGAAACCTTGTAATATCTCAGGCCCTAAATAGCTGAGGTTATGGTTATTTTTGACAAACAAAACCTTCTCATAGTGTCCCCTTAGCTAATGTCTTCCAGAAGTATGAGCAGAGGCCTCTCATGAGACTTTTTCTTCAGATGACTTACTCATTTGTACCATATTGAAATGGAGTAGATATTTTAAAATACAAAGTCATGAGTCTGTTTCTTTATTTTGTCCTTTTATGTTTTGCATTTCTTCAGTCTGCTCTTGCTCATCTTTAGCAGTTGCCATAGCTATTAGTGACAAGAAGTATATAGCCAGATCTTTGTCTCTGCTCCTCCTGGGCTTTATTAATGTCTGTCTCCTTCTTCCAAAGCGAATATAATGGTTGTAGTGGTTCCAGGCTGAGCAGGGGAGATTGTTGTCTGCACTTCGGCATGTAACTGTGCATTTCCAGTTTGGAATTCCTCCAAACACACACCTGCTAAGGGGTTGTTTTAAAAACCTTCAGCTTGAGCTGACCGTACTCTTGCTGTGTTTCATAGTTCACAGAGAACTGTTTAAATCCTGCTCACCAGCACTTTTTTCATCACCAGCAGATGTGCTGTTACGTTACCTATCATACCGTAATGTAATCAGAACGGATAAATTCTTGCCCATTCCTATTTTCTCGTGTACTTTCTCATAGAAAACTAAATTGAGTAAGTTATTTTTCCAGAGTTGTTGAACAGATATATCACATAATATACACTGATCTTTGTGGCTACTCTGTAACCACTGTAAAATCTTTAATATATCAGATAAGAGCAAGGACACTATAAAAGGTAGTATGATCTCTGTGTATTTTGAAATTATTTTCCTTGAGTTTCTTTTCTAAAAGCAATCTTGTTTTCTGTGCTTCTTTTACACTAGTTATGAAAGATATGAAATAGACCAAAGATAAATTTATAGCCTAATTTCATGTTGTTGCACCAGGATAATTTCTCTAGAACCTGTCCACCTATATTTCTGTAATATAAAACGTTGAGGAAGATGAACATAAATTCAAGTCACTGCAAATTACAAAAGCATCAGTGACAAGTCTAATGTTGTAAAGCCTCTTTGGAATATCCGGTTGTACTGATAGCAAGTCCTGATGTTATGCAGGAAAATTAGTGTGCTTATTGCCATCAGATACACAGCTTCTCTAAGAGGAATGTTTACTTTCCTCGGAAAAAAGCAAATCCTTGCAAAATTAGAAACTCACTAAGCTTGTTTTTTTTACTGTTTTGTCTTGTAGTGTAACATTTCCATTCTGCACAGCAGATAGGGGCTTAGTAAAAATTGTCCAAAATGTTGATTTGTATAGTTCTATATCACATCTCAAATTCTGAGTCAAAACCTGCTAGTGCAGGTGATTGCACTGAAGAGCATCGAGCCCCACATTCCAGCTAACCCAGTAAGCTTGCCTTTACAGTGCCTAAAAACTTATTTCTGGGGAAGAGTTAAAGATATCTTGCTTGTAGCCCTTGATGAAGGATTCTTTCACAAGATAGTTTTAGCAATTTTGAATTCAGGGGTGTTTTAGCTGTATCAGGTGGCAACAAGGAGATGCACATTTCAGCTCCAGGCTGGAGAGAAAAATCATCTTTTGATTGGTTTTGAAGTTGCCAAACTTTCAGATGTTCCTGCTACTGGAAGATGCAATGATCAACCTTTTCTCTCTTTACTTGGTATATGTATGTGCTTATAATTATATAGACCTCTGTTACATCCCCCTTGTTTATAGGAGTGACCAAGTCTTGAATGGTCCTAGACTGCGCAGTCACACCTTGTAGGAAAAGCCTTTCACTCCACCATTAATTCTAGCTGACCCTCCCTTCCTCAATACTGCTTTATGAGGTGAGAAGGCCACAGTGATATACAACCTTCAGTATGTGACACATCAGGGATTTACACTATTTCTTTTTTTTTTTTTTCTGCTTCATCTCCACTACTTTCTATATTTATTAGGAGGTAGAATCTAAACTTCCCATATTCTCTGTTTTTGTGGAAGCTGATTTGATATCTTTAATAAATACTCTGCAATCGTGACGTTGCAAGCCAAGAAGAGAACTAAAGGGAACTGTTCAGTACAAGATGGTTCTGCCTGACAGGAAAAAAAAATAGAAGTTGTAGTTTTGATGTCAGTGATGCATGAAAGAGAAGTGTAATGCTTTATCGTATACAAGACTGCAGAGGAGAAGAAAACTATAAAAGACAACATAGTTACAAAAGAAATTAGCAGAGGACATAGCTAACTGAGCAGCCTGAGAAATCACTCAATAGGAGGGAGGTTGCTATCGTGGGATGAGAGCAGAGCTCAGTTGCATGATATTCAGTGTTTTTCAGACTGCAGAGGTGTTGTTATTTTCTTTGTTTAGTGATGAAAAGCACTTAAGTAAAACGAAGGAGGAGTGAGTCATGAGTTGCTGGGCATGTATCCACTGCAGAGTGGCTCTGGGTCATGCCAGAGCTTGCCCAGGGGAGGAATGACCATGCGACTGGTCTGGAGAGCAGAAACTCCTCAGGACAAGTGTCCTTTGGCTGACCATGTTCTGAAGGAAGAGCACTCTTATCCAGCAGTTCCCAAGGGAGACTGTTTCTACAGGTAGCCCTCCCTCCAGCATCAGAGGGTGTTTCAGCCCATTCCCTGAGCCCCTATGCAAAGCAGGATTCCCTTGCACACAACAGCCACCAATTGTGGTGACAATAAGGATTTCCTCAACAAGCCTCTCAATACCCTTTCTGTTGCCCTGGGCAGGACCCAGGGCCTAGTGCTCAGCGGCCCAGGGCACCAGCATCGCTTGCTCACCTGGAGGTTGCCAGTGGAGCAGGCCAAGCCCTCTTGAGCACTTGATACTATTACCCAGATCAAGGGTATTTTTTTATACCAGTGATGTCTGAAATGCATCACCCACTTCCCAGCAGATTGCTATGGCAAAGCCAAGGTCAGGTGTCAGTGGTAGAGCTGCCGTGGGTACTCCCACCCACCCAACACCGGCCTTCTTCCTGCTCTTCTTCCTTGCCGAAGAGATGGGCTCATTCTGCTCAGCTGCCATCTTGCTCCAGCAGTACCCCTGCTACCCAACTGCTCCCAGAGCTGGGGCAGTCCTTGGGGAAGGACCCTCCTTTATTTCATTAGTCTTCTCTTTTTCCGGTTATGGAAACTTTGAGGAAGCTAAAAACTTTTTTTCCCCACTTGTGACCTAAAAACCCTGGATGAGGTAACAAGAGTTAGCAAGTAGTCATGCACATCCTAAGATCATTCTTTCAGTTCTAGCCAAAAGCCACAGAAATTGTATTTTCATTCTCCTGAAAAAGAACACTTTTAACATTCAAAAATATTTTGAGAAGTGCACATCTGCGATGCTGCTCTGGTGGTTTGTGCTGGTAGAGGAACTTGTGCTGCTGTAGGAAAAGGGAAATGGGTACCTGGGTGCTGATGAGGCTATGCTGGTTGTCTCTGTGTGCTGCTGCATCATTCCAAGAGGACAGCAGGTCTCCCCAGAGCTCAAGAGTGTTGCCCTCAGCCCCATGGGATGGGACACTGAGGCAGGAGCAGGGCTCTGCCCTCCCGCATTGGGAAGGGGGCAGATGTGCAGGAGAAGAGAACCAGTGCCCAAATCAGGTATTGGTGCTGCAATCTTTTCAATGCAGGATTCTTTCTTCTGTGAAACAATAGCATCATACAGAACTATGGAAACTGCACCTCATCAAATACAATGCCCGTCTCTGGAAGCATTCCAGGCCAGGCTGGACCGGGGCTCTGAACAACCTGATCTAGTTGAAGATGTCCTTGCTCATTGCAGGAGGTTGAACTAGATAAGCTTTGGATGTCCCTTCCAACCCAAACTAATCTATGATTCTGTGTGTGACAGAAATGTTTTAGTGTTTAGGAGATGCTTGAGGATGAACTAGGAAGGAGGAGGCTAGTGAGAAGCAATTCATTTGGGCTCCAATGTCTTTTTACCTTTGTACAAAGAACATGGACGGTAAAAACCTTGTAGGGATTAGTGACAGTGTAGGAATAACTCCTTCCCAGTTATCTCCAGCACACCAAGACGTTGACTGGGATCTTCCCTTAAAAGCTGCTGGGCACACCACGTCCTCTGTCACCAAGAGGGCCTTTGACAGGTGCCTGGATTTCAGAGGAAGGCTGTGCAGCAGAGCTAAGGGCTTTTCAATGGCTGGGCATGATGTGGCTGGGAAACCCAGACATGTCATCCAAAGCCTCCTCCGGGCTTCCTGACCAGCCTGACAGATGCCTTTTACCTTTTCTTTCACCAGACAGCTGCCTTGTGGTTTTCTGAATTAGTATTTAGCCAGGAGTTTGAACACATAGGGTGATATGACAGATTAGTTTGCTGTTTTTTCCCCCTCCTAAATTGTATATAGAAGTACTTTCTTGCAAGCTTGAAGAGATAATTAAAGAGATCATACTCACTGTAGCATGTTCAGAGATTTTAAATACTTTAAAGTTTGTTGTTTGTTGCTATCTTTAAAGTTGAAATACACTAGGGAACTTCTGACATTTTCAGCATTTGACTCCTGTAAGAGGAGCCTTTAGCCTCATGAAATCCCTGTCCAGTTCTGATTTTCTCTTCTTACAGTGGTGACTGCATTGTTTGGCATATGATAGGCTTAGGATATATATTTTATGAAAAATTTGGAGCACCTCTGAAAATAGCTCTTGCATGTTAGTAATATACAAGCAATTATAAGCAAAAAGCAGAGCAATGTTCTACTTGCCAGAAGAATACCTTACGTAAAACCTTTCTGTGCAAGCTTTTTATGTAGACATAATTATTCTCATAAAAAATAAAATTCAAATTCACCAGATGAAGATGTATGCTTTCACTATCTACCAGGTGTGAAACATTTTATCATTAATTCTTCATTTTATATTCCCAAGTAGGTAATGAATTCACTGCAGCAAAACAAGCAGCTCACTGCTGTGTTGGTCTGGTGGGCTTCCAGGACACTGTAGACACCTGAGAAAGCAGCTGAATCATTGTTTTAAAGCAGAAAAAGCTATTTATGCCTTATTTTTATGGAAATCAAATTAATTAGAAGCAAGGTTTCTACAATCAGTTTCTTTATATGCTAATTTTGTGCAGTGTATTTCAGTTTCATGATCTGAGCAAGGGGTTTGAGGTCTGAAAGTATTTGTATTCCTAAATATGGTCCTCCTTGAGCCTGGAAGAGACCTGACTAAATCAAAAATAGAGTTGGAGCAGAACCATATGACTTGCCTGGGAGCAGACAAGGCAAGTTGGATTAACAGATCAAACACGTGCTAACACATGAGGAGAGAGAAGGGGACCCCTTTGTTACATGTAGCACAGCCGGTGAGGGGGAGTTGTCAACATTTCACTTAATGGCCTCTCCAGATAAGTAATAACATAGTGTGCTTCTCCAGTGAGCTGCAGATTAGATTAAAATATCTAATAATAATAATAAATCTGCCCTTGCAGCTTTCCCTAACTGGGTGGGTTTTCACACCATTCTTATTAGATGTTTTAGCAAAAGCCACCGAAGAGCCTCAGCAGAACAGGGCACAAAGATGACGCTTTTTGCTCAGTCTGTTCATTTCACCTTAACCACATAGTCTGATACCAATAACTTAAAATGTTTATGTGTTCTGTCTGTTTTATTGACTCATCCAGACAAGATCCTTGGCAAGGATGGAAAGCTGCTGCCATTGTCAGCAGCCGTGATGAGGGCAGCATCTCAATTCTCTGCCCTTGGATGTAGGCAGGCAGTGGGGAGATGACAGTCTGGCCACGTGTTATGTAGTCACGCGAGTGATTTTGTCAGTGCATCGATATTTTTGTTGTCAGTATGGAAGGCACCATCAGAAAGAGCAATTATGTTACGTGATGATGTATCAAAGTGTTCTTTATCTCAAGTGCTTTCTACCAGTTGAAGTTAAGAACTTGTGTGAATTTAAATTTGACATGTCATAATTAATTCCATACATTTCTGTTTGCTTTTAAAGCCCAAGTGAGTTAATGTATAAAAGTTTCCAGAAATATGCTGCTAATAAAAGTGATATTGAGAATAGCTTGCTATAATAATAGGACCGATTCTCCTTAAATATTCCTTATTAAAATATTTGCTGATACAAATGCAAAAACTTTGTGCATTACCTTTTTTTTTCCCCAGGGTTGAAGTCCAAAGCATTAGTCAGGAAACACAACTCCCGTTTTTGTGCTGTATTATAACTCATTCTTTCATGCGACAACAAACTGGAACTACAGTTCCTGCTACTTCATGGTCACGAAATAAAGATGTCTTTTCAAGTGGTTCAGTATAAATTATACAGGAGGTTTGGTAGACTAAATTGAGCTTTATATACCATTATAGTCATAGCCTGGCTAATTTTAGCTTATGACAGGACTAAGAATTGGATGGAAAGGAACCTCACCTTTAGATGTATGCCTCATCTGCTTGTCTTTTGAACGTAACGTAGAGTTCTCCTGGGTGAGGCTTGTCCCATCAGCATACATAGCTTAATTTCAGTATAATCCAGCAATTAGAGTGCCAAAGTTTTCAGAATTCATAAATTGCCCCATGGGACACTGAAGTCCTGATTACATTTTGTGCCCTCTGAACATATATAAAATATGAGAAATCAGCCAACTTCTTTTTTTTTCTGACTGTCGTTATTCAACTGTGTGCTTTTTTCTCCCATCCAAAAGAACAAAGTGTGTTTTTCTTTTTATACAAATAACAATGGATGTTTTTCATGATTTACCCAACCTCACTGTTTATGTCCCAAATTAGAGGGCCTCCTGTGTCTGCAAGCAAATCTATGGTATTAGTTTACAATGGCTATGAAACAAACTACTCTGGAAAAATAACTGCAGATTCCAGACAGAGCCACAACTCAAGCTGCTCCATCTTGGAGTTGTGATCTGTCAGTCCAGTAAGACCCCAGTAATGAGCTAAAGGAAAGAGTTTTACAGATATTAAAGAGGGACCTGTACAGCACAAGAATAACCATGAGACATATATAATATGGAGGGACTTGATAAGTTAATGTGCTACATAAAAAAAAAAAATCCGTATACCAAAGAGGAGACAAAAATGGGGTCCTTATGGGTGGGTGGTGCTCCTTCCTCAGTTGTTTAGCTATAGATACAGGTATCATCCTTATTTGTCAAGCAAGCTGGAAGCTCATCAATTAATAAAAGATCCATAAACAAAGAGCAGATAATATAGGAGCTCTAGTGGCATTATCAAAGCTTTTTGTCAGCTAGAGAAACAATGTTAGTAAAGCAAATGCATGATCTTTATGTAAACTTTTTCCTTGACATAGTTGAGTAATGTCTTACTTCAGCAGAAGGTAGTGCAGAAAGAAGGGTTCCAAGTCCATGGCTGTTGTTATCAGAGGTGGCTTCCATGGAGCAGTAAGAGCATTCTGAGTGCAGGTGACCTCAGCACACACCGTGAGATGCGTTGGCACCAAGAGACAGAGCGGTGTCGGGCACCACAGCTGCACGGCTAAGCAGGAGTCTGGGGAAAACCATCATGAGTTTATAGGCTTCTCACGTGAGGTGAGATCAGTACGATTCAGTGTATATGTGCACAGCTTAAGATAGGATGATTCAGAGAATAATGTTCTTCTGTGTATTAATAAGTATGTTAGTGGTATGGTGCTGGAGTGTATTAGACAACCTCAACTATGAATTTTCAGTTCTCCAGGTGGTTTGTTTTTGGTTTTTTTTTCGTAACTCTAGTGAGGTTCTTGCTTACTTGTTTGTTTGGGATGGGAGTTTACATAGTTTTTTAGTGTTGAATAGATAGAGGGTTATTTAGCAATAGCTATAGTATATGTAGTACATACTGGGAGAGCCAAGACACCTTTATGCATTTAGAAATACTATGGTAAGTGGGAGGAAAAATGCCTGCTGATCAGAGCCCTGTAATTTCCTTGTGTCTTGTTTTCATGGAGTCAAGCACAGCACTTGCAGAGGAGCAGATACTGGAGGTTATATGTGCTCAGACACCACCATCTGTTGTCCCTGCACCTCTTCCTCATTGTGGTGCTTTCTCATATAACATTCGTGCTCTTGGTGTTCCTGTGTTTAGCCCAGTGAGGACGTGAAGGACACTAAAGCATATGCTGTGCTGATGAAAAAGCTGGAACTTGCTATTTATAAGTAGCGTATTCCCGTATTGTCATTGTTTGATTTAGTGCCCTTTACTGCAGTAACTCAATCTCCAGGGGAGTCCTGAGTGACTCCTGCTGCTCCATCCACATCTAACTCACTCCTTACAGGATAACTTGTAGAGATGCTGCTTTGGAGTATAGTGTCAGGGGGCTGCACTGGATGTGTCTTTGAAACCCTCTTTCTTCAGGCACTCTCATTGCGAGGCTCTGTACCAGCTCCTTTTCATCTTTGCATGGCATCTATCTGAGACCTGGGCAGTCCTGAAGACAGTAGGAGCTTCCCACCATTGACCAATGGACAGTTTGTAGATCTGCCAGCATTCCTTCTGAGGACTCTGTGTCAAATGGTGTCGAGCCGTTTCCCTGGCAAGGAGAGAGGTGTACCTGGCACTGGACTTCTAACAGAAGCAGTCAGATACCACACGTAGTATTTACCTTTAGGGGAATATGCATAACTAGACATACATCATTATTGGACTAGATAATAAGGAAGAGCATCTAGTTTAAGTTCTTCTGTATGTCTCATAGATATATAGACAGAAGTAGAAATATGTACACAAAATGGGATACAAATGAAGGAAACGTGGTTTAGAGGTGCACTTGGCAGTGCAAGGTTAATGGTTGGACTCGACGATCTTAAAGGTCTTTTCCAACCAAAATGATTCAATGATTCTATCAAAGGACAGAGATTCAGAAGGCGGTTACAGTTATACTGATTGTCACTATAGATGGGAAGTCTGAAATTTATAAAAACCTCAGTACTTATTTCAAAAGTAAGTTTCTTAACCTGCTATTATTCAACCTAACCCTTGTCTGAAAAGCAAATTTACCATAAATGTACCATTTAATAATAAGGCATCTTGTAGTGTGTTTAGGTAAAATATGTAATGTGAACACTCATAAGAAAGTGTATTCTCAAGTGACTGTGGTAAAATGCCCAGGAAGGCCTGCGGAGTTTCCCTTTGCTCTTGCTTGGTGAGTTGATCCCAGTCCTGATACATTCTGTCACCACCACTTTCAATGGGTAAATACCTCTCACTGCTACAGGTTTGCTCACACATAAGATACCTCATATCTTATGTGACCACATTAGCTGAAGAAGTATGTGCAGATTTATAGCAGGCAGTTTTGTTTCTGTAACCTCTCTGGGGAAGTCATTTGCTGTAAAGCTCTTCTCATAACACAAGTGTAATTTGGTTGATAAATGCAGTAAGTTCACTTCATTATTTTCATAGGGTCGTATTCATTTTGTATATGAATGGCAGCTGGTTTATTTTTCAAAGTATTTGCAAGTCTCATGAGTTTTGTAAGTCAAAGTGTCAATAAGTATCCATCCAAAAGTACATTATTTGTTCTTTGTTATTTGTATTTGTTATCCTTTAAAAAACATTAAAAAAACCAAACAAACAAAAAACAACTTATCGAGAAAGGGAACCATATGCTAGAGATTGTTTACTTATATTCTTTTGCTAATGCTAGTGATACAGAAAGAAAAATGTGGTTTTTATAATATGAAAAACCAAAAAGCAGAATTTCTTAACTATTAATGTGTATCTACACTAATAGGAAATATTGTAATAGGAAATTACTCTCAGTAACAGCGGTATAGTAAATAAGAAAATCTATTTAGAATAGCTCCTCAAGTGTGCCTGTTAATTATATTCACTGTCAGATAAATAGGACAGTGTATGCTGCCACTTATCTTAAGAGGTCCTAATGAAAGGCTGTTCATGCACGTTATGACTGATCCAAACTGGTACAGTGAAGAATTACCAGTGTTTGGTGATAATTGCCTTAGCAATATTACTAAGTAGGCTTTTTGAAAATGTGTCTTCTTAGCAGTTTCTTTCAGAAATAGTCACCTATTGAGTTGGATTTTAGGCACATAATAAAGTCCTGTCCCGCCATCTGTTGAAGGAAACACAATTTTTCAGTAGACACAGAGGACATGTCCCAGCCAGCATGAGGGTGTAAATACATAGAGCAGGGTATAGACATGCCCTAGGCAACACATTTGCCCTACCTTCAATAACCCTCCTTTAATTCATAGCCACCTTGTTTCATGAAAAGGCAAATTTCTTTCCTCAAAGCCTCACCTCTGAAACCAAACTTCCTGAATGTTTAGAGATAAAGTTATATGAGCAACATCCATGAGACAACAGGATCTCCTGAAGCTGCAGAAGTGATGCATGTGAGACAGAAGTATCCTCTTTAACTTAGCATGTTTTTCCAAACAAATCCAAGACTCTTATTTTAAATGCTGTGACTGTTTGTAGAATAAAACACGATCAAATGTGAAAACCATTCCCTTTTGCCGTCTACCAAAGTCTCCCTTCCCTCAACCCAATGAATCCTGAAATGTGCTGGTTTGGCCTTTTGTTTCTCAGGGGTTTGGGGGTTGGAATTTTTGGGGGGGGGGGCGGACAGGGGAGGGTGTTTTGTTTCTTTTTTGTGTTTTGTTGTAGTTTTGGTTGTTTGGTTTGCTTTGGTGGGGTTTTGTTTTGTTTTGATTTGTGGTTTTTTGTTTTTGTTTTGATTTTCGTGGGTTTTTTTGTTTTTTTTTAGTGGGGTTTTTTGTCACATTTTGGTTGTAGAATTAAGCATTCCTTATTTGAAACAATAACTTATGTAAAAATTTATCTCAACTGCTATACTTAGGACATAGTTATATAAACTGTTTTCCTCTGTTCTTCCTCCTCTCCCTGTCGATGCACAGAGTCCCTGGGAAGCCTCAGCACTGGAGGAGAGGTTGAACAGGGTTTGAGTTCCATATAGCATTGCTCACTCTCTGCCTCTCTGGAAACTCATTTTCCAGTTGCTGCCGTGGGTGGAGTAAATGGCAGCAATGTTTCCATCTGGGATTTTTTCCACCTTGTGCCTTCTGTCACTGAGACATTCCTTTTCTGCTTTCCAGACCTTTTGTGATATACTCGAGAGTAAAAAAGGCAATGCTTGATATTTCCCTTACTTTTTCATCCTGTCCTTTGGAAAAAAAAAAATCTCTTTAACAAGGGATAAACAAGTCTCACCAGTTAAATTTGATTTAATTTGTGCATCTTTCTATTCTGCACAGTTGAACTCTTTCCCAAAGTGTTTGTTTTTTAAGAACAAAATATCCCCCAGCTTTTCATATGTGGGATCTAAAACTATAATGGATTTCAAGATCCATGGAAATTTTCATATTTTATTACAAGTAAGTGTAGTAGACAATAGAACAGGGTATGTACTGAGAGCAGCTGGGCTTTTGAAGCTGTCCTCTGTGCAGTGACTGCATATCCACACAGAGCCTCTGAGTAAACAACTTAGCTGTATGCTGTTTATTCCACCTCTTCTCTCTTTTCTTTGCTAACTCAGGCCCACAAAGATTCTCAGGTTCTCAAGCCCTAGCTTTTGAATGTATGTAGTGTCAGTGTGGTTTCAAAATCACATGATTTCCCAGCTCTCTATCTTATCCTTTGCCCAACGTTGCCCAAAGCTGGATTGTCAGCTAGGACAAGGAAAAGAGCCAGAGTGTGTTGTGCCGCTTCTTTTTCTAGTTCATGGATAAGTTGCCAACAGGATATTTTTCTGTGTTTGTAGCACGTTTGGTGGATTTGGGGCACAATTTTTGCTTCCTTTGTCCTCATTCATGTGACCCTTTTCCAGTGCTTCCAAATGAGCTAATGTCTTCTAAACACGGAGGAGACCAACCCAAGTTGGTTAGGCTGTGTATTGTTCTCTTGTTTTATTGTATTGTTTGGTTTGGTTTGTTTTTTTTTTAATTGGTCTTTGTTCTGCTCTTTTTTTTAAGCATATCCACAAAGATACAATACATACCTTTCTGCCCTAAATACCTCTTCTGCATCAGGGATGGAGCAGTGTCTAACAACAGAACAGTGCCATGTCTCTGTCCTCATGAGCATAGCTGCATGCAGATTAGAAAAGCTCTGTAGTGCTGCTACTGTATGCCAGATTTGCTATTTGCTCTTGTTTGCATGACAGTATTTCTGATATACTAATATGATATGGAAATAATGGCACATCACAGTTCTTTCACCATATTGTATCACTGCTTTATCGTATTAGGCTAATACACTGCGAGAGTTGATAGCACCTCTCCATGTCAAATGGGATCTACTTCTCTTGGCACTGAACCGATTGGACTCAAAGGTTGATAAACTTATCATTAGAGAATTGACACGACGGAGACTCAACTTCGGCCTCTTGCAAGCAACTTAATGGCCTCCGTTCAGAAAGTCAGTTCTTCTTGAATAACTGATGTTTGTAACAGAGAACAGACCTGTTAAAGCATAGACAACCACATGCCTGGATATGAGGCTTCCAGGAAGGTGTCAAAGGGCATGGCCAGTCTTTTGAAGAATGCACCCTTTCCACAATGGGACTAGGCACAAGGTCAGATCCAGTCTACACGGAGCACATTTGCAGAAAATACTGCCCCCCGCACGGGAGAACGGAAGGGGAAGAGGGTCTTGGCAGGGAAGGGCTTTGATGTCACTCAGTTTTGTTCTGCAGACCTCGAGGAATTAAAGAGGGATTCAGCCATGGTAACTGTAAAATCCTGTTGCTTGTACTGAACTCCAGTGAACCCATTCAGGCCAACCAGACCTGTGTCATTTAAGCGTACTTCACGTTAGTGAAGGAAGTCACCTTGCAGTGTCATGCTAAACTAAGTGTATTCTGTCAAGTGGAGGTATGTACAGACCTTTCAGAGACTTCCGTTTATCTAATGATTTGTAATGAATTACCAGAGGGTACACTGACACTGGTTTGGATGATGACGGAGAAGATGCCTCACGCTGAGATTTATTAGACTCTGCAGATAAACTCTTCAGTTCCTCTTTATCTTCTAGGACTTAAACATGTGAGTGATGCTGCCTGGCCAAGCAGGCACAAAGTATTCTCTGTATAACACCCAGACTCCAGGGGGCTGTTTTGGGGCCAGTATTTGTCTGGATGTCACTCAAAGTAGATTCAGATATTGTATTTATCATTATGTTCTGGGTCCCCTCTGGGTTGATGTTTGCCTCTCTCTCTGTGGTTAGAATGTGGATTTTCCTTAATATATTTGGCTAAGGGTGTATTGTAATAATGTTAATGCTAATTATTTGGTATTTCATACTATCTTACGGGGAGATACTTTTAAAAAAATGTATTTTGAAATGTTTTCTTTCTGTTTGCTCAATGTATGGTATTGCATTATGTTAATACCAATAAAATTATATATATATAGTTATATATATTTCCCTTTTCTAAGAAGTAAATTATGCTTTTTTGCCTCACAAACAGGAATTGTGCAGTGAATAAAATTACATCATTCTGCCTTACAGCAGATGACAAAGCTTATAATAGTTTTAATATTCTTTTTTGAAAAATAAAAAGTATAGTATGACATACACTAGTTGGAAATTCATCAAAATGCATGTTTTGTGTTTCTGCTCAATGGGACTGTCACAAATCAGCCTAAATATTTAGCAATGTTGTTTTGGCATCTTTAATTTTTTCCAATCAAAAACATACACTGTATTGCTATTATTAATTACAAAACTGTACTGTCATAAATTTTTTGCCTGTTGGCCAAATAGACAAACCCACTGAGTTTTTATGACTCTCTTGTCTGTAAGAATTGATTTTTAAATTTAATTTAGTGCTCTTTCCAACACTTGGCAAAGGCAGAATTTATTTTTTGTATAAGGTTGCCTTTGAAATACCTGCCTCTGCCAGGGCCGATCAATCACTGCTAAGTACATAAAGATTGTGCAACCTGAAGGATATGTCATTAAAGCCTTGTTGGAATGGCCTGCAACCCCAGACAGTCCTTTACATTCTGTCATTAAATTCCGTAATTAGTTAGAGGTGAAATGTCTTGGAAATGAATTAGAGAAGCAGAAGCAAAGATGTGACTCTAAAATGTCCTTTGGTCGCCATTTGGGGTTACGCTGATGGCTTATTCTCTGCTTGTAGCCAAAGGCCAACATATATCTGTGCTAAAATGAATTAGATTGTCTTCAGCTTCCTCTCTTTCTTTTCCCCACCCTTTCTAACATACTGTATTGAGTATCTTTGTTTTGCAGAGGCATTCAGAAGGGCTGTAATTAGCAGTCCCTGGCATTTAATTGCATACACATTTGTTAAATATTTTTCTGTATGCCTTAAAATAAAGTATAGAAAATGGCAGTAAATGTTTCTTTAATGAAGGCACTTGATTTATTTATAAAGTCAGGATTTTTTGAAGGTGTCATTTTGGGCTTAATAAAGGAAATAAGCCAGCAAATTTTCAGTTTTGCCTTTGCGTAACCATCATCCGTAAGGGCTGATGTTCATTTCCTTTCTCTTGTTCCTTTTGTGTGCAAACACATTCTGCCCAATGGATGGGAAACAGACCTTTCTCCTGTGACGACTCTCATGCCGGTTTTGAGAGAGAGCTTTACGTTAAGGTGCAGATGTGTTCACAAGTTCATTGTGACATCTGATGATGAGTACAGTCTAGAAAAGCCGCATGGTGTTGCATTTCTCCTGTCACAGTAATAACTTTTGCTCTCAAAGGTACTTTGAACTCTGTGCGGTGCCTACAGACCGTGGTGGCGTGGTGGGCATTCAGCAGCTGACAGGGAGTGCTTAATATTTGCCAGTGTCGTTCCCCACTTAAATAACATGTAAATCAGGGTACAGATTAATTAGTCTGGAATCTAGTCAGTGCAGCTATCATAACGTGCAATTATAAATGCAATAATAAATCTGAATAAATAAGATATCTTCTGGGACAATGTTTTCAGAAGTATTTCAGGCCCCTTTCCTAAATGCCCCAGGAGGTGCTTCCCCAAGAGACTGCAGTGCACTACAGAGGTAACTGAGCCAGCTGTTAAAATAATCTGCCCCCCGCCCACACTAATTTGCCATGTTTCTTTCATGTTGAAAGTAGGATTGCAATTCCTAAGTGATGCAAGTGCTTTCAAAAATTTCACTCTCAGTGTTACATTTTCATATAAATAAGCAAACTTGGGATGTAGCCTGAAGTTCATTTTCTTGGTGGATGTTGTTCACCAGTAACACCCACTCCTTCCCTTCAGGCTTGCTTTCATGTATCAAGCCCTTAAACCTTGACAGGCATGGCTGTTGCACAAGAGTGACTGTGGCTTGATTCTGACTGGTGAGTAATTTTGCTGAGTCCATATCATTTGTCACTTAGCCTTTCACAAATTAGTGTGCTCTAGCAGCTTAGATTTGTGAAAAAAAAAAAAAAAAAATCCTCAAGGAGTAATTGCTTCCATATATTGCTTGTGAGATGTATCTGTAGGGGCTTCCTCATCCTGTTTAAAAATCACAACATCCCCACATATATAGCAGTTTACCCAGTTTGCTTCAGCTCCCAGCATACCTCATGAGTACGACAAGTTTCTCATTGTTTCTGAACCGCGGGACTGAGGGGAAGCATACTATAAAAATGTAATTGTTCTGCTTATTTCACTTCAACATTGGTAGCTTGTGGTAGAATTGAACAGCACTTACGCTGATGTGTGGCACAGAAAAATGTCAGGATATCCTATTTCATCATGTTAAAATTCTCCCAAAGAGTCACTAAAATCTGTTCAGCAGATGAAGGTTAAACTGATGCCTTCATAGGCAACTTAATGAGTAGCGTACCGTGTCCAAATACCAAAGGATGCAATTAGAACACTGCTGCCAAAAAGTTCTGCCACTGATCAGAGTTCCCTGTTACTTTGGGAAGCTTTGGAGTTATTTCATCTTCAATCTTACGCCATCTCTGAAATCACAGGCCACCAATACAACCTCATGAAACAGCAGGGCTGGGAGCAAGTGAGGAGTTTCTCCCGATGCCCATTCGAGGTGTCTAAGAGCTGTCCAGAGGCAGCACGAGCAGAGTGAGCTAATTATTCCCTCTGTCTGTGTTTTCCCTTCTCACTAACATATTAACTCATTTGCTGGCACATGTACTTCATTACTAGGTGGATGTTGAAAATGCCAAAATGTTACTGTCAGCGCAACAATGCAGGTCTGCAGGGAGAAACCTCGAGGACTGATTTTTTCTAATGTTGAGTTTAGCATTGGCTGCTTTTAATAAGCGATTCCAGTTGTGTGGGAAGCTGAAGAGACGTGACTGACGTGGGCGTGAGACTTCTAGTAAGACCAGCTCAAGTGTCCTGTGGAGGTTGAACACGCTTCAGCCTACCAGCTCACCAGCTGCGCCCTGCAGGGCAGTGGTGGCTTGCAAGGCTGTGACAAAGTGTAGGCAGCTGGTCATTCAAATTACACCAGGAAGGTGACCTCAGAAGAAAATAAATTTGCAGGGATCTACTGATCCAAAAAGAAAACCACTAGTGCTATAAGTATTTCACATACAGAATTAGACCTTTGGTGCCATAGCAAAGGTTTAGCATCGTTCAGGCCTTACAAAGGCCTGATCTTTTAGAAGCAGTTATGGTACCTCACTGCTACTGATTGAACTTGGTTGTAGTGGAGAACGCCTAACATATCTTCAGAAATCTGTCCTATGGGAGATGAGTTTTCCATGTGGCTGCACAGTTCGCTTTATTTCAAGAAACCAACTTGTGCTCATACACATGAGAGGAGAGGCAGCCCCATACCATTGACTGGAAAACTTCAGCATATTGCAGAGTTCTGTTTTGTTGGTGCTTTCAGTGAACACCGTCTCTAGGGAACATCTTTTTTGCCAGCAGATTTACATAACAGGAGAGAATAGTAACCATGTACCACTATCCCAATAACTCAAAAATACTTCCTCTTTAGAGGAAAGAATAGTATGAAATGCAAACTTAATACTCATTCTCTGATCCTCCAGCCACTAATGTTTCACTAAACACATGTATCAAAGCTTGTTCTTATACACTGCTCCTCACTTCCTTGACTGAAGACTTTGGGGGAAATCCTACACTTTCCGATACACGGGGTCAGAAAGGATGAAGGATTACACAAATCAGAAAAGGGCAGGCAAAGGGAGAGAAAAACAGAAGACCTGCAAAGGCACTGCACAAGAATCCCTCAGCTTTTCTCAGGCTTCCCTTAAGCTTAAACTTTTCTTCATTCATGGAACTCTCATTAATATATATATGTGTGTATATTTGTATGCATATGTATATATAGAGAGATGCATAGGCATGCTCACACACCCAGTCAGACCTTGAGTTTGCCATAACATGGAGTAGGAGATGACACAGGTTTCTATTTGTGTCTATTTGACAGGGAAATCTGTTCCTCATTACCCAGAGCTTCCACATAGACCTGTTATTGCACCTCCTGCCTGCTGTGTCGTGCCAGGCTTAAACACTGTGTTGCTTCTTCCTTTTCTCAGTAATCAGAGATGTGATTTCTGTAGCCTTCTCCTGCCAGGAGCTGATTTTCCATTTCACCATGGCTCGTACCTGTGCAGGGATGACCTCATACACAGCACACAGCTGTGCAGACACTGTCTTCTTGTAAAACTATCTTCCTTTGGTTTCACCATTTTGTTGCTTTTAGTTTATAGTCTGGAGAGAAAGGAAATAGCTAGCTTAGCCTGCCTGCCATCCACCCAAAGAGTGTAAAAAATGACTGTAATTCCTGTTTCTTTGCATCATAAGCATTTGGACATGCCTCCCTCTTGTGCAGTTTGTGCAGTTTGTTAACCTGAACAGCAGCAAAGTTGGATTTAAGCCTCACACTGAGAAACCAACAACAACTACTTTGGAGGATTTCTTCTCTCTCCTCTCCTCCAGCACAGCTAAACCTCACGTCCACTCTCCTTCCATCCTTTTCCTTTCTCACCTTAAATACAGGGAGATCCCTCCTGTCTTTCTCTGAACTCTTCCCCCCAAGCCCAGCCAGGCTGTTGAACCCTGTGGCCATGGTACGTGCCCTGCCTGCTCATGGGCACTCTTGGGCCGACAGATAGACAGAGCTGGGGCTCAGGAGCTTGCCGAGGGAGACCTCCCCTCCTCAAGGGATCAGCAGGTGTCCATCTCCTCTCCACTCCCTACCAGTGAAACCACTGCAGGACCAGGCAGGTGTTGATAGACTTGTTCATTAGACACAGCGCAGCCTATGTGCTGTGGCATAGGAAGATTGCAAAACACTTTGTCAGTCCTGGGATTATATCACTGATTAGTTAGGAGACAAGCTTTTCTGTTCCCAAAATAGATGCATCAGGGTCAATAAAGCAAAGCAAAAAAAAAAAAAAAAAAAACTACACACCCAGAGATTTGTGCATCAGGGCCTGTTTTATCTACCTTGAGACTTTTTCCCAGAGGCCAGGGATGCTCTCTGTTTTGCTGGAGCATTTACTGACACTCAAAGTCTCTGGGAGGCTTCAGGTAGGTGCCTCTCCTGTGTGAATGGTGAAGCAGGATGGTGTAACTCTCAAATTGGAAGCAAATCTTTGGAATTTGTAGGGGGAGAATAACATATGGCAGCTGTTCCATAATGTAATTAGTGATGTATTCTAACAAGATTGCTTCCTTAAGATCCTGAGAAAGCTGAGCTGAGCTGATTCCTCTGCCAGAGAAAGCAAGCTTAGTAAAAGGAGGGGCACTTAAATTTCAGTGGAGCTGGGGGATTTCAGTCTGACTCTTTGTACCTTGTTCACTGCCTGTCACAGACTTTGCAACAGCTCAGCTTACTCAGAATTTGCAGAGGGTGGTTATTTTGTTCAAATGCAGAGCAAGTAGAGGAGTGGGCGTGCATGGAAGGAGTTGCAGGGCGAAGGAAAGCACATCACTAAGCTGTAAAGGTAGCAAGCAGCAAAGAGGATAGCAGAAAAATGAAGAATGCCATCAGGGCAGCAGCGGTGTCCATCAGTCAGGATTAGGAGCCTGAAGGTGACAGAATGAGCCTGGGTGGCATTAGGAGGCACTAGCAAAGCACAAAGGGGTCTCAAAGGAGAGCTTCAACCCTTGAAAAATCTGACCTTGTCAGCACAGAGAGTGGCAAAATTTATTATTAACTGTGTTACACTATCCTTGCATGGGCAGTTATGTCCCCTTACAGTCCCCAGTGCAATCACTGGTTCCTCTGGTATCTCACTGAAGGAGGAAAACCATGCAAGCTTCCAGTGGCGGGAGCTCTTACAGACAAAGTGAGTCACAGAAGTGTAGGAACCTCCACTGAAAATTGGTAGGGATTATTCCATATATTTAAAGCAGATTTATGAGAAATGTGTGCCTAGAGCTTCTCTGCATCCAGAGAGTGAGCTGGGTTGCAACAATGACCACTCACATGGCCCTAATTCAGTACTATGTTCCTGAATTATCAGTTCACATGGACCAATCGTCTCTTGATCAAATGTAAATACCAATGTTAACTGTTTCTCTCTGGTCACTTTTCACTCAAGTGCCTCATATTCCTATTTATTGCTCTTAGAATCTTGGTTTATAAGAGGGAAACAATGGAAATATGGATACCCCAATGGAGCTCAGAGGTGGTTACACTTAGTACATTGTGGAGCTCAGGGCAGGATCTTTTCAACAACAAATGACAGCACAGTCTAAGAAATCCCACCAGTTCTGCCTGAATGCCAACAACCCAAACCATTCCTGACCTCTTTGAGTTTCACCCACCCAGCCACAACTTCCATCTCCCTCTCCTGAGAAAACGTAAAAGTAGGTACAAATATTTATGGCATTTTAAGAAGTGAGGGCAGAGTACAAAAAGTTCAGAAAATCTTCCTTGTGGAAAACAGAACAATGAAAAGTAATAACACACCATTTACTAGACTGATTTATTTTTTATCTCCTGAATTTGATGCAAATGGCTTTGAATTCACTTGAAGACACAGCGGAAGCTTCATTGTTACCAGCATATTCTTGTATTTGGAAGATGTGGTTCTGAATTTAGATGCTGTGTGCTGCACAGTTTACACAGCTTTATTTCTGCTCCAGAATTACAGAGTTGTTCAGGTTTGGGTGGCGTGGAGGGCAAAATTAGTGCTTCAGAGAAGAGACCCTACTTTTTAGCAGGATGTGGAATACCAGTGTATTCAGAGAAAGATGATGGCTGGGGAGATGAAACCCATGACTCAACAGCCAAGTGAGGGTGAAAAACAACCTGCTGTATTGGCTGCTCTTCTGAGGTCATCTGCAAAACCCCATTAGGCTGCATTTTCCACCTAAATAAGACATTACCCGAGGCCTTATTCTTCCTTAAGGAGACAGCCCTGCTGTAATAGCATGACTCCCATACAAATCCACCAATTTTAAAAAAAAAGAAAATATGTTTTAAGCTCAGCTGTGTATTTAATCAAGTGCCTTAGATGTTTTATGGTGCTAAGGGTTTCACCAACACCTACAGGAAATCAATCAAAGCCTTTAGCAGAAGGGTGAGGGAGGGGATATTCGTGTATAATCTCATTCCCGCCTACTGAGAACCATTGAGAGCAGCAGTACCACCACCTTCAGTGTTTCTCTGGAAATATTAAGGGCATGGGATATGTTAGCGTGACGCCTGCCGCCCTCTCCCCGCCGTGGGTGGAACAAGGCAGCATCTTGCCCTGTTTGAGCTTCCCCAGCTCCAGCAGCTGTGACACATTTAAGAGAAGGAACCAGCTGGTTTTCCACCCTTCTCTTTCCTTTATAGCAAATTACATCCCCTTTTCTACATGCAGCTCATAGCTACAGCACCGAGGCTGTGACAGAGCCTGGAAGAGGCAGCCCCAGTTGGGTAGAGGTGGTGTGCCGGTGAACTTCAAAGAGCTGCTCTCAGTGCTTTGCTGCCTAACCCTGCCTGCATCATGCCCCTGTAGTCCTGCGCCTCTTCCTATGCAGCCTCACAGCCATCCCCATTTGAGGTGAGGTTAGGAATCCCCTGTCCGCAGTCTCTCTGAGGCCCACACTGGGCAGTGGCAGCCTGCCCAAGGAGGTGAACCCTGAGGAGCACCAGCCGTGTGGACCTACAGGCCAGTGGCGTGGGGAGGGAGGGTATGGCAAAGCCCCCCAGCTTCATGGTTGAACCCACATGGGCCATGCTGCCTTCCAGGCACTTGTCATTTCGGACTGAACGTCAGGGTTGAACCCAAAATTGTCCTTCTCTATGGTGAGAACATTTTGTTTTTCAGGAAGCCATGTATTTTCAGTGGCAAGCCTGGACATGATGGCCAGCTGCTGGTCCAGGCTCTAGGTCACCCTAGCAAAGTGTGGCCAGCAGGTCTAAGGAAGTGACTATTTCACTGTTCTCAGCACTGGTGAGGCCCCACCTCAAATACTGTGTTAAGCCCCTCACTACAAGAAAGACATTGAAGTGCTGGAGAGAGTTCAGAGAAGGGCAAAGAAGCTGGTGAGGGGTCTGGAGCACAAGTCTGATGAGGATCAGCTGAGGGAACTGGGGCTGTTCAGCCTGGAGGCTGAGGGGAGACCTTATCGCTGTCTACAACTACATGAAAGGAGGCTGTAGCAAGGTGAGTGTCAGTGTCTTCTCCCAAGTAGGAAGCAATAGGACAAAAGGAAATGGCCTCAAGTTCTGCCAGTGGATGTTTAGATTGGATAGTAGGAAAAATTTCTTCCCAGAAAGGGTTGTCAGGCATTGGAACAGGCTGCCCAGGCAAGTGGTGGAGTCACCATCCCCGGAGGGGTTTAAAATATGTACAGATGAGGTTCTTAGGGACATGGTTTACTGCCAGTGTTAGCATATGGTTGGACTTGATAATCTTGAGGGTCTTTTCCAACCGAAATGATTCTATGATTCTGTGAGAGCAAAATTCAGATGACACAGAGTGAAAGTACTGGTTTGCTTCTTCAGCAGACTGTCCCTGTACTAATCCCATGAGGCTACAACATGGCAATGCTGCTGGGGAAAAGAGACCTGAAGAGAGATCTTTTTCACCTTGTATAGCAAGGGATAAGAGAAAAGAGAATCAGATGTAAAATACTTCCTTGCAGATTGAGGTGTTGGGTTTTTTTTCCCTTTGCTCTTTAGCAAATCACTTACATTCCCCATCTGTCAGACTAGTGGACTTTGGTGTTCAGAGATATGAACTGATAGAGAGATCCCAAACATTCACTCTTGTTGCTGCATGGACTTTTTCAGAAAGCATAAAAATCAAGACTGCAGGGAAATTTAACAAAGCTTTAAGTATTCAGCTACTGAATGTTTTGCCCTTAAACACATTAGATGTTTTAGTAAGAAAGAAATCGGCAAGATATGGAAACACATCTCATTTCTGTTACAATTATGAACCCACGTCTCCAAGCAGGGTAGCACATGCAGGGGAGATTGAAGGAGCTCTGTACAGACCCACAACACCTCCATCAGTAAAACGCCTCTAACCCTTCTTTACTTTCATATCTCTTTAATAAAAATGAATGCTTTAAAAACAGCTGTCCCCTAGAAAGGGCAAAGGAATAAACTGATGAGAGATATAGCTAGATTAGTTGCTGACTGCAAAAGTCTTTGATTGTGTTAAGATCTACACAAATGCAAACATGTTGTGTGATGGGGTGTGGAGACTTGGGTCTCTGGAGTTCTTGCTTGAGCCTGAGGTGAGTAGTTGCCATACTGCACAGTATGGTCTTGAATGGAAGATTGTCTCGGGTAGCTGCTGGTGGGCTGGAAATGTCACTTCTAAACAGCAGCTGTCCTCCCCGTTGGTGCTCAATAAAAAACCCTCTAAACACCTGAGGAGATTGAGGTTCATTACTTACGGACATGTAGCATGTGCTGAACTGTCTTGGTGCAGTATCAGTTGCAGGATAAAAGCAACACTTGAAACCAAACAAATGTAGCCTTCCTAACAAGAGCTTTCATGAAAGCATCCTGAGAACACAGACACATGGGGGCAGGAACACATACAACACTATGAAAGCCAAGACTGGTTGAGGGGGGCTCCTGAGGGCTCTGGAGACAACAGGGAGGTCACACATAGGTGGTGGCCGGCTGTTGTCTGTACAGGTGTGTCAGTGTACGAGAGGTAGCCGGGATGGAGCTGCCTGTCTCACTGCCTGGCTGCTCCCCCACGGCTACCCTGGCTTCTCCTGGTCACCACCCTGCTGATCCTGGCACTTCACTGGCACTTCCTGTGTTTGTACTGAGTCATCAGACCGTTTCTTCTGGAGGAACGAGTGTGTGAGAAGTTGAAATGTTTTGATGCTTTCTAATGGAAACACTTCAAATGCTCATATCAGAGTAACATTTCATCACCACCCTTTGCTTGATTTTGGTTTTAGAGAAGCAAAATCTCTTTCTTTTTTATTTTTTCTTTAAAATGATCGCAGTACTAGTTAAAACAAATATTTTTAAACCTATAATAAATAAATAAAGACACCTATAATGCAACTAGCTCTGGTTTGGTTTGCTGTGCCGCTGGGTAGGCTGTCATGAATGTGCTCTTATATCCAGTCTGTAGTCTGCTGCTGAACCTTCAGGTAATAGTACAGTAAAAAAAACCCACAAGTGACATCATTGCTAACTATTGAACAACACTCTCAAGTATCCAAAATAAGAGATAAAAAGAAGAGGACTTTTCTAGGAAGGAAAACAACGTGTCATTCCAAAACCAGCATCATAAACATAATCTTGAATGCCATTATCAGCACTCTGGGGACAAGATCCAATTCCTGATCACCTTCCTCAGCAGCATGCTTCCAGTGCTTCCAGGGCTTCCTTTTCCTGTACTAACCAGTGTATTTAACTCCAATACTAGAGATAGGATTTCTAACAGTGTCTCACTCTAATATTACTACACCTTGCAACGTTTGTCTTTTTTTTGATTCTTTCTGTGCACGTCAAGACTTTACATTCTTGGAAGTTTTTCTCCCTTTCTCCTGAAGGCAATAGCAAGAAGGAGCAGTTACAATTGTAGCACTTTTTTTCTGGTGTGAAATATTCTCTTTACGGCCTAGTTAACTCTGTTAAATGTTTTGCGAAGGTTTTTGATAGATCTCTATACAATAACATTAATGATACGTTGTTTCTTTCTCTATTTTTCCTCCTTTTTTTTTTTTCTTTGTTTTTCTCATTACAGTTGAAACTATAGAGGAAAAAACAGCAGACTCCTTGCAAGATTTGTACAGAGCCCTGGAGCAGGCCAGCCTCTCTCCTTTAGGAGAACACCGGATTTCCACTAAGCTGGAGTATAAGAAATCTTTTATAAAGAGATGTAGCGATCCAGTAGTCAATGAAAAACTGCACCAGCTGCGAATTCTGAAAAGCACTTTAAAGGTGAGATAAAAGAGCGAGGAAAAATCCTGCCCCAGGGTTGAATCGGACTGCACTGTATTTAGAGATTAATTGTGCACAGCTGGAGTTCAGGCTGAACCTGGTGTGTTAAACAAGCAGGGGAGACATGGGGAAATGCTGTTTGCAAAGTAGGGAAAAAATGTGCCTTGGGAGAGCAGTCGAAGTGAGGGGATCAGCTTTTATTTTTGAGTAGATAAAAATCTCAGTCAGCTGCTCCTCTTCTAGCTTGTTTAACAGAATTTGACATCAAATTATCAGAGGAGACCTTAATCCCTTTTTGAGTCCCGAACATTTTCATTTACCAGAATGCATTCACTCTGTAATTGCTGAAGTATGAATTTAAGCAAAGGCAGCCTTTCAGAAGGGAGCAATACCTTTTACTACACTTGATTATTTTCTGATTGCTGAGCTTGTCCGGGAGGAAACTGCACTCTTGCTTTCTGCATAAGCTGATAGAACTTTGTATTTAATCAGTAGGATTTATTAAATACATAGATAGTAGTAATGATAGATTTGAAGATTTTTATGGTTATTCTAAAGGTACCACAGTTCATTTAACCTTCTTGTCAGCTTCTTTGTTTGTTACAGCAATTTCAATTCTGTCCTGTTAGAGATTTTGGCAAACAATATGCTGGATTTCCCCAGGGACCCTGTTAACTATATTAAATTATCACATTTTAAGTCACTAGATAATTGCACAGTGGACTTTGTAACAGCTTTCATCAAAGAGGGCTTTATCAACATTATTTAATTTAGTTTTCCATCACCTAGAGAAGCATTTAAGCAATATTATTTTCATGCTCTGGGACTCCCATGCTGAAAAATTCTTACACATACTTAACTTTGTGCACTGTATCTTCTCATTGAAGGTAACTACTGCTTGTAGTATTATCTGGGTGGGTCTTTACAGAATTAAAGCTGTTGGAAAAAATCAAGATACATGGGCTTTCCAAATGACTTATAGAAGTGTGAAAAACTGAAATAAAATCACAGTACTCTCAGATGTGTCAGGGTGTCAGGAGGTTCACACTGTATCTGTACTTTTGCACCATGGCAGGATCATTCATACCGAAATTGTGGTTCAGTGTCAGCAGCTTGCTGCCATGCTTAATTGTCTTTCTTCTTAGCATTTCTTGACACTTGAGCTACTTGGTACCAATGGCTTCCTACAGATGGAATTGCTTTCCTCCAGGGAATTCCAAAAACAGCACAACCTCTTGACCCAGCAGATGCCTGTTTTTATGAGTCTCTGGGACTTCCCTCTTTTGCACCAAGCAAATACAATTCATTCATTCTGTTTCTATAGGCCATATGTTCTAAACCTGTTGCCATTCCTGTTTGGACCTTGATGAGTATAAATCTTTCTTAAAGTGCATGGCACCAATAATTGAAAACGCAATGGCAACAAGTACCAAAGACAGATAATGACTGTTTCTTGAGTAGAGCAACAGTGTAGTGACAAGTGCCTGTTCTGTAATGACATCATGGATGAATTTCTAGCTCTGTTATAGCCTAGAGGTCCACCTCTGTCATACTGCTGGCAGTCGTAACTACTGCTGTTACCTAATCAGTTATTCTTTCTTTTTTATCAGTGCCCTTGATCTATCCTTCCTGAATGCAGCCAATTGCACTGGCCTGTTGGAACTGGTATTCTGAACTCACCTTGAATTTATCCAAATTAATAGTAGCCTGAGACAGCACTCCAAATTGTTTGTAGGCTCTCTGTGCCATCATCTAGGTCCTTAAGGAAAAACCCTCTGCTCTCTTTCCTAAGACACAACACAAAACCATTCTCCTGCCAGCGAGTATGAGATACCTGGCTGGTGGTGCAGAAGTGTGGGTACAGCCACAATCTGTGAGAAGCAGGTTACGCTAGTTCAAGCAGAGATAAGGTAATCTGGAGTTCCCATGGTTTAGTTCCCACTGGTCATTCTCAGCTTGCACCTCCATTTCTGAAAACCTGTATTCTAGCAGATAGTGTTAATTAGCTGCTGTTTGCAAAGCATGAAAAATACATTTCAACCTATTGCTTATGAGTGACATCTCTGACCCTCTGATCTTCTCCCATCAACGTGGACTGACACAACTTAATATTTCCTTTTAACATGCTCCACAGAAAGATTTAACATACTTATAGTATGGACATGGAAAATGTGAGTTAGCAATGATGAGTGTGAAACCTGTCTGGCAGGGAAGATAGAGGGGAGATTGCTAGTGACCGTGCCATTCCTATGCAGAGGAGTAGTGCTGGAAACCTGCATGTTAGCTGTGTTTCCCAGGGTTATGTGGCATGCATCCATCTTCCACTGCCTGCAACAACTGCGAGGGGCTCTGGGTATATCTAAGGTTTAGTCTGATCTGTACTGGCTGACTGTCATCTCTTGCTAAACTAATCACTGGCCAGTAAGTATGACACAGCCACATCCCTGCCTTGACGATGGGTGAGGAGGTACCAGCAGTTATGTTAGATTTTACCCTTTTCTCTTTGCCACTGCAGTGGCAAGAGGAGGTTGCAGCCAGCTAGCCCATCACATACACCCAATCTTTAATGAAGATCAGTTATCATTAACATAGGGGTCCTTGCACAAGCCTTTGCAAAAAGTAGTGCTCAGATGTCCCCATGACAAGCCTGGTAAAAAAGGCTTAGCTCTGCTGGTGGGCGGGAGGCCATCTGGCTGCATCCCACGCACCCATCCAGTATTTCTTATGCTGATCAAGAAGAGTAAACAGATGGCACTTCGTCGTGTGAAACCCGTCTTGAGAACTGCAAGCAGCTAATAGTAAACAGCACAGGGCTTGCACTTCCTTGAGCTGAACAAGGGGTGAGGAGGGGGAATAGGGACTCTTTTCTGAGGATGCTGGCCAAGATGAGGGAAGCTCCAGCCCCGTAGGGTGGTGTGTGATGCCCTGTAGGAAGGGCATCTGTTTGCAAGTGGTTCTATAGCAGTCAGGTAGCCCTCCTGCTTTCAGGGGCTCTAGGACTTGCATTTGCTGCCCCCATTCTCTCCTTCCACCCATGTGATTGACTTTGCCAGTGACTCATCGCTCACATTGACTCTCCTTGTTCCTTTTTTCTCACAGGCCAGGGAAGGAGAAGTAGCCATTATAGACAAAGTTCTGGATAATCCAGCTTTGACGTCTAGAGACTTTCAAGAATGGAAACAAATGTACCTTGATCTCTTCATGGACATCTATCAAAGCAGCACCCCGAGGGACTCTGTTAATGGCTCGTCAGAGGTTGATGCACTTATAGCCTCCTTAGCGCATACTCACTCTTACATTGAAACACATGTATAAAAGTCTCTCTTTTTGTCCATTTGCTACAGTCCAGCCCTTTACTTAAATGCATAAAGTAGGTTTTATATCAATATGTGGGAGCTCTAGTAACCTATATTTTAATGTTACTCAGCTGTGTGAAGTAAACCTTCAATGGTCAACAATACCATGTCTTTATTGAAGATTTGTATATTTTATACGCTAGCAATGCTCCGCTTGTGTTTACCTTCTGTGAAATAGCAAATATGATCTTTAGCTATTAAAGAAAAGTATTTAAAAGCATTTTTGGAAGACTGTGGCCTTCACAAGAAAGTTCTACAAGCTAAAGGTTTTGATATTGAAGGTCACTTTTACAACGATATTTTGTATTATATAATCCCAGTGTTGCATTGCATTTTTGGAGTGCAGGTACTATTTTGGTGGTGGAAGAAAACCATTTTTTATATTTAATGAGAAACTCTAGGAGTTTTATTAAATAACAGGGGAAAAGTGTAATGCTGTAGTTGTGTTTCGGTTTTGTCAAACACACAAAAGGGTGAAAATCAGCAGACAGAAATGACACATGAATTTAAGTATCAAAAGGTTACATCTTATTTCCTTATGCTTTTTTAAAGCCTGTTGCTAAGGTTTACCATCAGTGTGAAGAGATACCAGTTTGTATTCTAATCAAGACCAAATTATGTGTTGTCTCTTAGTCACATTTGGTTGATTTTTAATTTTTTTTTTTTAATTAGTCATGGTACTGTCATGCTGCTCTTTTACTGACTGTATCAGTATAATGTGCAGATTTTGCAGAAGATAAAACATAGACTTTGAACATCCTTGATATCAGCGTTTCTCTTGCCCAGAAAAGGTTCCCACGAAAATGGTCTGAATCTGAGAGGCTTTGAAAATTCCAGCAATAGAAAAGGAATTAATAGGATTTTTCAACTATTCTCAACTCTTCTCCTGTTTTCTGATCTGTGAAATTTGGCCATATTGTATGCAGGGAAAATGTGTGATGGGAGCAGAGCTGATCACAGGACTCAAAACATAACTGAGGAGTAAGAAAGCCTCCGGCTTGCTTTTGAAGGGAAAGGAATGTCTCTGGGTTCTGCTGGGTTCACAAGCCAATTAAAATGTTTTAAACTTCCATGAGAGTTGAGGTGGACTGGAGACAACCCAGTGAATACGAGTGGAAATAGTTCCTTAGAGTTAGGCACATGCCCTGAAGAGGAAAGTGGGAAGAAAATACTAAATTGCGTATTTTCATTTTATGGGCTTGTTTTCGAAAAGTGAAGAGAGCATGACAAAATATTTCTGCTGCTTTTCAGTATTTTGCTGCATAACTTAGGACTCTCGACATGATTTCATAATGCTCATGCAAAGTGGAAAAGCCTCTTCTATACTTTTTACAGCGAGTTGTACTCTTCACCAACTTTAGACTATTGCCTGTACAGCTCAGTGAATGTACTATAAACTTTATGAGCTCTGATGTTTCCTGGCAGTTGTATCCATGCAGACAGGAAGGAAAGAGTGGACAGATTTATTTTCTCTTTCTTCCTTTCATTTTATTCCAATCTCTTTCTCTCCCTCTTTTTCTCTCTTTCTCTCCTCTCTCTTTCTTTTTCTTTCCCTCTTTCTTATTTTATTGCATTTGGATTGCAAACGTTTTGCAGATTTTGCACAATCGTACAGAAGAGTGGCCTTTCTGTAGCCCGTTTTCCGTACTCCTATATTCAAGTCGATATGGATGACAAATCATTTATCAATGTTTGTATAAAATTCTGGATCCAGTGTAAAATTTGTACCATTAGAAAAATATTGTTTGTATAAACTCGACATTTATTTACTGCATGGGTACTGACTTGTATATTAAATTTGTGAGGTTTTTGTAAATTTCTCTCCAAAAATGCTTGACTTGAAATGGATTGTGCTGTTTGTTCCAAGCATTTAGATTCTCCTGCTATTGTTTTACTGGACCAAAAGTAAATATATTCATATAAAAAACTCTTTATATCTGATGGATGTATATGCACATTGTGTAGTTGATTCCTTGTCAAAACCAAGGCAGTTCCGAAGACTTAGATCTGTTGCTATGCAACAGCTATTCTGCCTGCACTTTACATTAGTAAAGTCAGCTTGATTGCTTTAAAGGTGAAAATTAAACATTACAGTTTTTTAAGCTAGTCTGGTGACAAAGAACGTGTCCTATCCATTGTGCTGCCTTCTTTTAAGACTATTAAATGTTCTTCTATATATATTTTTATTGTATCAACTCTCAGCCTAGAAAGGGAACACTATAAAATGAAGTACAATAAATTTAGCTTTTAAATGAACACTTGTGACTTGAGATTAAATTTACTCCATACCAAAATTATTCTCCACCATCTGACCATTACTATGCCTGCATTTCACAGATCCACATACCTTGAAGTACCCCCATAATCTATGCCCTCAAACTCTGCCAACACAGCCAAAAAGTGAGACTATTGCTGTTTTGTATGTAGACAGACACTAAATAGACTTCAGAAAACCTTCAGTTACCCCCTCCCCATTTTACTCTTTGAAAAAAGTAAACCTTTTTTGACTGCAGGATTCACTCATGTACCAGTTCAAGAACTATGAACAGTTTTAGTGTTATGAACAGGTGTATAAAAGCTGTGTATGCCACCAAGGTAAGTGTCAAAACATTAATTACAGTAACTCCTGTAACATTTTTCTTAGAGTCTAATGATAAGTATACCCTTACGTCTCTGGCCATCTAATTAACACAAGATTTGGATACAACAGAAATGTACTGTACCAGTAGTGTCTGTCTTTAAAATAATGCAAAATAAGCATCTGAAAGGCATGCTACAACAAAGGCTGCTCATAGAGAAATCGCTTCTATCAAACAGTCACTGTTTTAACTTTTTTCCTACATATCAAAAAATCCATGCATTCCGTCCAGTAATTTCATGCTGGTTAGCTAAAACATTCTTGCCTGGTATGTAACATATCAAATAATACCTTTTCTTTGGCAGTACTTATTATTAGTTCTCGTAGGCATCAATTTTCTAGTCTTTATACAGCTCACTTTCATTTTGCTTAGCCATAGCATAAAAATTCAATAGCACTTACCAGCTTGGAAAATTACCTCTGCTTAAGAAAACAACAAAAGATTGATTATATTTTTTAACCTTTGAAAAATCTGACTTGCAACACTAATTAATTGCTATCTAGGTATTATTCTTCAAAAGTCAAGGATTACCATTCTCTCTCATCTAAACGTGCTACTTGCTACATCCTTCTTCAGTGAGATCAGCCTCTGGCTCTGTAACTCCCAGCACCTTTTCCCATGCTGGAGCCAGACTTTCTTGCCCTTTTCCACCCAGTCTTTGGCTTATCAAAGCAAAACCTCCACTCTGTCACATTCAGTGCCATTGCAATTTTCTTCTTCTCCAGGACTACACTGCTGGTTCATCTCCTGGGATGATTACTCCGCAGAGTGTTAGCTCAGCAGTTTGGTGGCCTCTTCTGCTGGTTGTCACTGTCTTGGTCATCGGCCAGTTCGGAGAGCTGGAGCACCGCACACTGCAGCCCACACCAAGGCAAGGGGGCTTTGCAGATCTCCTCCCAGCCATCGTTGTCAATGTCGTAGCCAACCACGTCTTGTGTGGGGACTTCCCGTGAGTTTTGCCATTTCTTTCCCCCAATAAGAAGAGCCGTTTCCTCTACCACTGCCAGACCATAGCAAAATCGATCATAGATCAGTGGTCTTAACCGAGTCCATTGGTTTAGATCAGGGTCGTATCTTTCTATTTCAGAGAATGGTTCATATAGTCCTAAAAAGGTGAATATGGATTCTCTGATTGTTGCCATCTGATGCCCAAACCGAGCAATGCTCATGGGTGCTTGTTTCATCCACTGCCCTTCAAGTGAGCTCAGAGAATATAAGTCCTTGCTTGTGCTGGTTGAGTCTGAATACTTGCCCCCACAGATGTATATAGTATTCTTGCAAATGGCACTGGCATGGCCATGTATTTTGTGTGGCAATTCCCTGGCCTTCGTCCATCTGTCTCTGCCGATGTTGTAGACTTCCACAGATGAATGCAGCAACCCATCCTCACCCCTTCCACCAATGGCAAAAATATCATTGCCTAGGACACAACAAGAAAACTGGCTTCTCTTTTCCAGCATAGCCATGATTTGGGTCCATGTGTTAAATCTTGGATCATAACGATGGACCTTGTTCGTAACTGATAAGATCTTGTTGGTTTTAGCATCACCCGGGGAAACACCTTCTATTTCCCCACCCAAGACATAGAGGAAGTTCCCCACCACGCACACGCTGTGGTTCTGCACCCTGTCCCGCACCTGCGTGAGAGCTCGCCATTTGTGATTGTAAACATCAAAAGCCACCACATCAGTGACGAGCCCCCCACTTGCTGTCCCTCCCCCCAGCAGAATGATCTGGGTTTTCTGGTTCCTCAGCGTGGTGGACTTGTCCTGCAGGACAGGCTGCTTGAAAAAATATGTATGGTAATTAATTGCCTTAATGATCAAGCACTTAATACCTGCAGAGAGGGGCACTTCTGACTGTGTGTAGGTTCTTCTCAACTCTTCCACCGGGATGAGGCCATATCTTATGTGCTCTAAAAGGCTGCTCGTGTGAGCCAGCCTGGATTTATCCTGCTTCAGCCACAGCAGCACAAGATTAAGCAAACGAGTTTCTCTCACCATGGGCAGATCTGGTGATTCAACCACTGCTAGCAAAGACCTGAAGTTCAGCTCGAGCAGTCCTGTCAAATCCAAGTCCAGCAGCTTCCAGAAATTATTGACAATGTATTTTTCTGATGCTGCTAAGGCATCCGGCAGGTAGAACTTTCTGGCCACATTGGCGGAGAAGCAGCAGTTTTCCAGGGCAAGATTGTTAACTAAGTACTGATTGCACAAGCCAATAGCATCAGTCACTTGTAAGTAGCTTGCAGCTTCCAAGGTATCCTCCAGGCTTTCAAAGGAGAGGGGCAACAAGGAAGTGTAAATGAAATCCAGGACATGCTGGAGACCAACGGGTGAGACAACTTGCAGATGAATTACACTGGCCTTAGACTCTTGGGTATAACTTTTGAACAGGGCTCGGAAATAGTCGCTCGAGCATGCCAACAAGGACTTGTGTGCAGGAAACTCATTCTCCTTCACTTTCAGCAAAATATCACACAGAAATCCCTCTGATCTCAGGGTCTGGTACTGGGCGAGCACAGTGGTACAGTGTGCTTTGCAGTAGGAGAGAAAGTAACTCATGGTAGGCAACGCAATTCTTTCCCCTTGAGTTATTAAAGCTAAAATGCACTTAGATATTGAAACAGCTGCCCTACTCAACAGCCATTGCTTGAATGCCCAGAAGACCTCCAGCTGTTAGAGAAAAGCCCAACCAAAAAAAAAAAAAAATCAGTCTCTTGCCTGGCATAGGGGGACAGTTAGTAAATTTGTAGTGAATTCAATGCATTCCTTCACAGAGAAAACAGCTGAATATCGTAACAGCTGTAGAATGCTTACTTTTCGGGCCTCCGTCGCTTGTACAAGAATGAATGGTCCACGGTTGTGCTGAGCCCTTGCTTGGCTGGCCATCAGGTGACAGATGAGGGAGCTAGACGACAATCCCAACAAATGACACTTTGTGTCTGCTCAGCCGTCGCCCTCGACCCTTCTTGCTCCGCAGGCAGATCAAATAGATCGTCTCTGGCTGCCAGCGCATGGCTCCAAGCACACACAGAGATGAGAAGGAAGTGCTGGCTTTTCTCCTCGCTTATTTGTAGTTCCAACTCAGATAAAGTCAGACTTTGCCACCCCTGGAACAGCAGTCCTCTTTTCGTCCTCTTTTCACACTCTTGTAGGAAACCTCAGCTGAAGATCAAATCAGCAGCCGGGGATTATTGCATGAAGATTTTCTAAGACCATAAATCTTTGCCTGGCAGGCAGTAAGACAACCAAAATATCAGGATTAGTCACTGGTTTGATTTGACACGCATTTCTGGGCTCTTTGCTTCACATGACACCGCCATAACTCACAGCTACCAGAATAGCCGCAGGCACATCCCCTTGTCCCCCCTGCCCGGGAGCCGACCACAGGCGGGCGAGCAGAGGGGCCAGGGACCGGGCAGATGGAGGAGCTTCCACTGACAGCCACAGCCAAAGCAGCTGACTTGGAATGACCTGGCTGGAAATCACAAGGGTAACACATTCACACAAGGCAGGGACAAAAATAGATTCCCCCAGTTCGGCCATAATAAACTGAAATCTGTTTATAGAGGAGGTTTTACATAATTGCACTCTTGGTTACCAGCTGAGAACAAATCCAGAGCCCCTGACAATGGGCTGGAGCTGACTTGCTCAGTTTTCTCACTTTCACTTTGTCCCAATTAGAAGCACGTACAAAGGGATTATCCCTGATTTTCACCTGAGCCCTTCAGGATCTAATTTCTACCAGGAATAGTAGCTTTGGGCAGGCTACACATCCTGACCTCTTAAAGCTTGCTTTTTTTTTTCTTTTTTTATTTCCCCTGCATAACTGGGTGGAGGTCTTCAGGAATCTCCTCCTGACACCTTTCTTTCTAGGTCAAACATGCTCAGGACTTTCAAACCTTGACAGGGTTGATAAATGCCAGACCACTTTGCTGCATCATGAGCCAGCAGACTTGGGGCCAGAAGAGGTTCCCGCAGGACTGAAAAATTTCACCTTTTGCTCAAGCCCAAGGTAAAGCCTTTTTACTGTATTTGTTTGTAATTATTTATGTGATGTCATAAAATTCCAGCTCACCCCTGTAATTGAGGGGTGTTTGGGAACTGACTGGATCCTAATATGGATCGTGCATGCTGAGCAACTCTTCCAGTGCGCTTAAACTGTTTTGATATGTAGACTGATACCTACACATGCTCTGCTCTGTTTGTGGGGAAGGACTTCAAAAACATCATTCTTTGTTGCTATATAGTTCTGAAAATTGATTTCCTGCTTGAACCAGCTTTCTGTCTTGACATTATAGACCACAAATCTTGCTAAAAAATCTTCCCCCTTGCTAGCAAAATGACACGTACGGGCAGTGAGGATGAAGGAGGAAAGGGATGCCTTGTTTCTCTTTTCCAGTGGTTTTGCTTATGTCCACGTTTGAGCAACTCTAAAGTATTTCAGATGTCGTTTGTTCTGCCATTGAGTTGAAACTCCTGGTCTGATGCTTTTCCTGTTCTGCACAGACCGGAGACCAGGCATCTCTGTAAACCCTTGACATTCAGGTATGCTGGTGATGGGAGACCAGGCCTTAAAAGTTGTTCCTCCTAAAGGTACTGTTTTCCCCAGTTTGAACCCATAAGGTACCAGGTTTCAATAACATGAAGTGCACATAAACCTTGACTGTTTTGGAACAGCAAGCCAGGCACTACAACATCGCACTTTCCCCATGAGAGCAAGCACTGAGCACAGGGGAGCAGGGAGGCTGAGCCTTCAGTGCAGGGGTGAGTTTGAGGAGCTTTTCTGCAGCTGTTCTGACATAAGCAAGGGGAATGGGGGAAATCCAAAAAATCCAAAAATAAAACAGCAGAGAGGTCTCTGCAGCCCAGATTAGGTCCTCAGCCTCCCGCACTCTGTGGCTCCCCAGGCAGACGTAATGCCAACCCAGAGTACAGCAGAGGCCAGGAGCAAGCCACTGGTTGGGGATCCACCATCAGGAGACACATTTGGCATGTGACACCCACCTGACACACAGAAACTAGACTGATCCTCTGTCATTGAGCCATGGCCAGCACTCCCCCAGCACTGGTAAAGTGTTTTGTGTATGATGGTAAGCCATAGAAGCTGGGACTGAGAACACATAATTAATGAAATCCTATTTCCCCCAGATCCAGATATACCAGAAAAGAGTCAGAGATGTGTCTTTGGCAACGATGGGTATTATCAGCAGCAGAAAAATCACACTCCCCACATTAAGCAATGCACTCCCCAGCAAAGGCAACACGGCTTCTTTTTCTCTCCTTCAGCAAGGCCAGGCCTGGCAGTGTCAGGTTTGTGCCAGTTTTGCTGGCACTTGTGTAGTACCAGCACAGCACCAACCGCAAGCCCTGTAACTTCAGAGAGGCCAAATGAGGCTCAGTCTGAATGTTCCTGTGCCCAGAGAGATGCAGCATTAACCCAACTGGTTGCGCACCAGTTGCTCTCCCAATGAATTCTGCGCATTGACTGCAGTTCATGCGGCTCAGTTGCCAGTCGACTACAGTGTGTTGCCACAGGGCCCGGTACTGATTTAGCTGAACTGATTTAATACCAGAGCCAGATAAGCAGGTCCTCTAATTACATGCTGTTTTGCTGTGCAGTTCCCTCTCAGACCTACTTCATCTTCATGGCAAGCTGGCAAATAGAAATAGTAAGAATCATGATCCTTATAAAGCTATATATTTGCCTGGAGACGTCTTTTCTTCCACTTAAAGCTGAAATAAAGCCAAATCCTTTCCAGTTCCTTGCTCTGGAAAATAATAATAATATATATACATATATTTATCAAAATGAGGTTTCTCCTGGCTCTGCTTTTAGGCAGTTAGCTTTATCTAACTAGGGAGCCTACTCAACCAGTATCCTCCTTTGTCAACAGACAAATTATCTCCAGATGGAGCTAGGGTCTTTCTCACCTTTGGAGGAATATTTAATGTCCATTAGCAAGAGAGCAGGCAGTGACCGAACAGCTAGGTTATGAATCTCAGGAATAGACCTAGCACTAGATGGGATGCAGTCAAGCCATGATCTTATTTTTCTCAGCTGTAATTTGGAAGATCAGATCTAATGTTTGACTCACTACGTGGTGCTTAAAATTAGGGAAACATTAGTGTTTCAGTGATATGTGATTTGCTGGGAATATATAATACCTTTTTAATCATGTGCATCATGAAGACTTTAAATGAGATTCTGATTTCAGTATATTTTCTGTTGAAATCATTGATATACTAGATAGTCTGCAATATAAAAAGAATATTCAGGAGTATGCTGTGAAAAATGTAGGCTTCCATACTTGCAGTTATTTTTTTGCCTATATAAAGCTGAGAAGTGGCCTGAATTGCAATGCTGTGTTCAGTGTAACCTTGCAAGTAGGGCATTGGTTAATAAACACTTCAGTCACCATTGTAAATTTTCCCAATTATTTTTTAAGAGTAAAGGTTATAAAATGAGTTGTACAAGTAAAATTATGCTCATTAGTAACAAGTGGCTTACTGTAAAATATTCATTACAAAAATCCACAGTGGAGAATTTCTAAGCTACACTTCATTCCAGAAGAAATCAGTGCAGTCCAGAGGACAACAAACACTTCAGATGCTTGATAATCTCCCACATGAACAAATATAGCAAAAGGAAGCCAAATGCTGAATGTAATAGGGATGATGTAGCATATAGGTTTTCTAGAAACCACTAATCAGAAAGTTCATATTGATTTAAGTTGTCTTGTAAAAATCATTAGACCAGAATCTGTACTTAATCCTTGAATAACCATCCACAATAGTATTTGGGTCACCCTGCCTATTTAAAGCAAAGGATGTTTAGCTCGGGAAGGGAGTCTTTAAAACAGCAAGAGGGAGAAATTTTCTTGCAGCTAAAAGCAATGTATGGTAAGATCATGTCTGTGTATAAAAGTGCAGGAGAAAGTTACCAGCTTGGATGAGGTGGGTTGAGACTGTGAGGTTTCCACTTTTGCTGGGGGAGGTTGGGGACTCACGTGGCTTTAAGCACAGTCTGTGTGTGAAGGAGATGGAGATGCCCACAGGACACTTTGCCCCACTGTGAGCTGGGGGAGCAGGAAAGCAGCATAGGGCAGCTCATTCCCTGGCCCCTTGCAGGAATGTGCCAGCCCTCCGCACACTGTATCCTTTCGCCTGCCACCTAGGAGGCATCTGTGTCCAGGGATGATGCTGGCAAGAAGCTTTGTCTGAGTGCAATCCTCTGCCTGCCACTGGGCAGAAGGAGAGGTTTGGTGTGGTCAGCAGTCAGTGCAGGGATCTCAGCCGAAGCCTCCTGCAAGGCCATGTCTGCACAGCCATGGCTATGTGGCAGTTTTCTGTGGTTTTGTGGAAAAAGAGGAAGAAAGGAAGCAATACTGTTGGCACACCTGGGCTGGAGGTGCCATGTCTCGGGTTATGCGAGCATCAGCTACACAGATGCGAGAAAGCATCCTGTGTCAAACCGTGAAAGGCAATGTGAAATATTATAATGGTCTTTCAATCAGCCTGTGCCTTATTTGTTTCCTCTCTCCTTTTTTTCAGGTTCCCTTTTGTTCTCCTCCCAGGCAAACCAATGTCGTTATGGCTTCCATTGCTCTCTCGGTGGGTTAGATGTGAGCTTCCTCAGTTAATAAAAACCAAGTCAGGAAAGTTTTAACTTGGGTTCCCATTTCAGAGCAACTGCAGTCGGATGAGTCAGGCAACACAGCTGAGGGATAACAAAGGTGAATGTGTATTTTAACAAGAGCAGATGTACTAATGGCCTTCACAGCGCTTCAGAGCAGAGAGCAGTTTTCACCTGCTGCTTTGGATCTGTCTGCTCCTGTGATGGTCTGGTGGCCCTGGAGATGCTCTGCATTGAGACGTTGCTTTTCGCCCCCTGGGCAGCCAGCACTGCCCATCCTGTAGCTGGGGTAGAGAGGGACCTGTGGTCCCTGCCCATGGGACCTTTGCTCTGCATCCAATTCAAAGCTGCTCAGAGACCATGGTGGCTGCTGACTTCACACAGAGAGGGCATGTGTAGCCCTTCAGCAGAGCTGAAGCTGCTCTGCTCAAAGGTCACTTCTGCATATGTGCAGGATCCCTGGCTATAAAATGAACTTTTCTGACCCCCAGGAAGCCCACCTGCCTGCCTGAGACTTTGTGGTTTGTTGAATTGGGTTCCCAAACTTTATTTTTTTGTGAGCATCTACTGTCAAAAGCTGCAGTTTCAGGCTGTATGACCACTAATGGCAGGAGAGCTGGGACTTGCCCTTCTGTCTGTGGTTGGATATGCCCAGCAGCTCCTGCTGCAGATAGCCCAGTCCTCCCTGATCTGTTTTCTGTGCTCCTAGTGATACATGTACAAAACCAGTATAACTGGGATCCACACCTCAGGTCTAAGAAAATTATAAGGAAATGGAGACTGGCTCCCCATATTGCAATGGTCCCTTAAGGCATTTATTTATAACCAGAGCTGGGATTTGTTTTTACAGGGATAGAAATGTCAGGAACAACCACTGCTCTGGGATCACAGAGGAGAAAACAAAAATGACAGTTCCCTCTATTAGAACATTGTATAGATGAAGTAAAGCTAAGCACCTTCACAGAGTTTGCTGCAGACTGCAGAGGTTTCTCTAAAATCAAGGTGCTTTTCACATTTTCCATCCCCTTCCATTCCCTAATTCAGATTCGAGCGAATGTTTTCTGAGATATAGGCTGTTGCTTAACAAAGTAAAGGTTACAGCGTAATCAGCTGCTCTTAACACAGTTACTCTATGAGATAATGAGAACCTGATGTCCACACTCAATTGATCACTAAATGTGTTCCTAGAATCTGTACACTATTTCATCACTGTTGTTATTGTGTTACCCAGTGACTCTGGACTCAGTCCCTCCATGGTCTGCAACTCTGTGGCTTAGCCTGAGACTGAAAGGATTGCACCTGCATCTGCTGATCCCATTTCATTTGCCCACAAGCACACAGGTTTGAGAGTGGGAGGGACAGCTAAGGAAGAACACCCAAGCCCTCAAACTTGGTGAAGTGCAGTTGGAATTAATTGCATGTACTGAGGGATGGATGACATAGCAAACCACCAAGTTTGTAGAGGGCTTTTTGTCTTAATGACTTCTGACTGAGTAAAGCCATGGTGGAGTGTGGCAAAGGCATTAATGGGATGTGTTTTATTCACTCTCCTAATCTTCTTGGGTTACTGAATGGTCCATGACTAGCAAGCCTCACTGATCATTTGTCAGGCTGAGCTGAGAGCCAGTCCATAGCAGTGTAAGGTACTGGTGGCCTTGCCAAATAGGGAGAGATGTCTCCCTCCAGACTAGACACAGTCTCTACATACCACTCCTGGAAGAAATTTCTAGGGTAGTTATAGAAACTGGACTGCATATGTCAAGTTTTCCTCTCCAGGACAGAATTCTTGCACACCATGGCTTTGGTCATCTCCCCTTCTTCCCCTGGTAGGAGCAGGATGCATACTGGGCATGTGTGTAAGCTGTGGACAGTGGTGGGCCAAACCCCCCGACCTCAGGGCACTCTCCAAGAAGTAATGTACTACGAGCTCATTTTTATTGGTTTTTACTTTAGAGTTCTTGTGCCAGCGACACTGCCAATATTGACTTCCTTGTGGAAGTTCAAGGGTTTGCCTGCTCAGACAAAACACACAGTCTGCTTAAACCAGCTTGAAAGGCTGTAGAGATTCTGAATTTTTTTTCATCAAGTTTATCTAGGTCTCATCTGCCTAGATCAAGGATTGACAGAAATGACTCTTGAAGGGAGTGAACATACATAGCCCATGCTTTGAGTCCCAGTGATATGCACCTGGCATGAGAGTGCAGCATCATTTTCTTGGTACAATCGCAGAGTTTTTAAGGGACCTTTGGATTTTGCCTGAAGTGGAAGAGTTGATGCTGTATGTTAGCTCTTCTGCCACACCAAAAAAAATAAAAATGTAGACAAGTAAAGAGAAAAGCATAAGGCAGATGGACCTGAAACTCACAAAAGCCTTTGAGGGAAAACATAAAGTTCAAAATGGCTAAGAGCAAACCACCTTCCAATACTCCAAAGATTTATCTGTCTGTTGATCTCTCAGGTGGCCCATCTCCCAGGGGTACTAGGTGTCTCTCAGGAGAACCATGGCATTTGTCTGACATTAGAAGTCAGCAGCCCATAGACAGGCCGCTCCAGTCTTGCTGAGGTACAAAGCGATGCACTCAGGGTAAGTACATGTCCTTCTGAGACATGTGGGTCAGCTTGAGATGCCCTCTCAAGTGGAAAAACTGGAAAAATTCCTCCTGCAGTACAGAGACAGTGTTCTTTTGGGGTGAGGGTGGGGAAGGTGTTTCAACAGGTTATCATACTTCTTCCAGAAAATCCAGAATCCTCACTCACACAAAACTAGTCCAGTTGCATTCTCCTCTCCTGCTTGCAGAGGCAGCTCTGATGTCTAGGAACCTCCTCCTATCCTGACAGTGATCACTTCAAAAGGAGGGATGCGAATAAGAGCTGGAGTTAAATGAGAAATGTGGTTATATGGAGCTACCATACAATGCTGTACATTTTATATCCTACCATTGAACAGGAGATTAAAAGTGAATGTACATGCTTTAAATTCTTTAAACTTACAAGTAATGACAGTGCTAGTACTTTCTGGAGGTAGTGCAATGATAGTAATACAGTAGTTAAGGCCAAGGTTGGCCATCTTGGAAGGGTGTGTTACGACAGGACAAAGTGAGATTCAGACTAGACATGAGGAAGAAATTTTTTACAGTGGGAGTGGTAAAATACTGGAACAGGTTGCCCAGAGAAGTGGTAGATACCCCATACCTGGAAGCATTCCAGGCCAGGCTGGATGGAGCTCCTAACAACCTGATCTATTTGAAGATGTCCCTGCTCATGGCAGTGGGTTGGACTAGATGACCTCTGAAGGTCCCTTCCATCTCAAAAAATTCTATGATCTTGACAGGGTACAAGCACGGCTTTCCTACCTTCTGGCCTCTTCCAGTCTTCCTCTTTGCTGAACTATGGTCCAACAAGCAAGTTACTGCAAAGAAAATTTACTTAATTTGCACTATGGAAATGACAAATCTGGTCAGAGAAAAACCGATTTTAAAAGGTAAGTAGGTTTCTATATGTAGAGGAGTAGATAATATCTCACCATTTATCTCACAGAAATATATGAATGTGCCTACAGCCCTTGTAAAAAAATGTCAAAATTAATGTATTAACTTCACAAACTAGTCCTGAGGCAGACTTCCAGCCCATCACTATGTAAGGAACTACTGTACACTGCTAGTACAGCACTTCCATTACACTAGCTAAGTGAAAGCTTTTAAAAAGATAGATTTAATTAAGTATATTCTCCCATACTTCCCAACATCACTAACACACAAAATAACAAGCTGTAGATGTAAAATAACAAGCTATCTTTGCAAACAAACTGCACACTCTGATATTACTACTCCTCCTGATTATGCTTAAGAGGCTATAAGTAGAAATAAAAAAATAAGAAAATGAAAGCAATCACCATAAAAATCACCTGTCCTTTTTTCCCCAAGTGAGTTTACTTGCCTTTAACAAAACAAAACAGCTGTTAAAAGTCTGACAGATTTTCTGCAGGGGTTTATATTTTGCAATTTTCTTCAAATGAGTTTTTTGATCTAATAAATATTTTTCAGTTTAACATTTACAGAGTTGTATGGAAATAGGGGCTGATTTTGATTCCTTTGAAGCCAATAGGAATATTGCCATCAACTCTGGTACAAGCAGAAATGCAACATTCTGAGCATAGAGAAGCTTTGTGGGCCAAAGCATCTGTCTTAGCTTCATTTTTTAGCCTTACATGCCAGGATCATATTCAGTTCCCAATGGTCCTATTGCAATAAAGGTTGCATTAAAGATCAGAGCCTTTACAACTGAGACCCTCATCTGCTATAGAAGAGAGCCTGATGAGTTTCTACGTATCGCGTATTATTTTTAACCTGTTAACAGAGCAGCAGTCTGTATGAGGTTAGCAGGCCCTAGTGAGCAAGGCTGGGAAAGGGCAGCAGTAATCACTGCTCAGATGCTCCCATGCTGCAGCCTTCATTGACTCTTGAGAGAGCAAAGTCTTCAGCCATCAGTGTTGCACGGCTACCCTTGCTGTCACTATTGTTGATTTCACTTGGGTTACTTCAGAAACAGACGGGCTTGCAGGATTGTTTCCTACTGCCTCACCCTCTGGAAATGTTTTCATTAAATGATAAAAAATTTGATTTTTTAAAAAATTTTATTTATTTTTTTTTTCAGCTAGGTGGGTAGGGACTTCTGATTCTTCCTCAGGTTTTTGGAAAAGAGTTACTGGAGAAATACTACATTTCCACAGCCTCCAGAATTACAACACACTACCACAACCTCCAGAAAAGAGGCACTGCAGAGAACTTCAGTTCCTATAGGCCATTCATAGTTTCCCATACATTGAAATTCTCAACTAAAAAGATCAAATGAGAGAATAAATAGGGATCGCAAAGACTTCAGGAACAAAAGTGTTTAGGAAATTTTCATAGGCAGAAAGAACGGTTACAGGTCAGGGTGCCTTCAGGCATCTAAAAAATATAATGGTCATTGCTGCTTATGACAATGTCCTTCCTAGTGACAGCAATTCTGTTATCAAGGTGACATGAAACTGTCCGAGTTGGTTCAGGACAGGGTTCTGTGTGATAAGCACTTTAGAAACACTCCGAAAGTGCTGTCAACTCCCCTCCCATGAGACCACTGCTGTAAGTCCCTGCTGTCAATAAAACTTGTTGCTCTTAGTTGTCTGGGTTTCTCTGAGAAACAAATATTTACCAGCTTCTGATTCGCACAGTCTTCTAAAGGTCACAGATGCCACCTCCAAGGGGAGCCAAGCTATTCAACCTTAAACTATTTAATATTGGCTTCCTGTACAAGCCTGCAGTGCCATAAAAGCAGGCATCACTATGGGACTTATGTGTAAGGATGGAGGAGTAAGGTTCTTCTCCTCTTGGCCCACTTCAGCATGTTATTTTTAAAAGCTTATGCATTCAGTGATGGTAATAGATGCCTTCATTCTGCTTATCCGTTTGAAGAGGGTTGATGTGTTAGATGCTAATCGTCTGCTTAGAAGTAAGAATTACTTTCTCATATAATAAACCTGGATGAAGGAGAGAGAAAATGTGTTTCTTGGCATTGGTATTAGTGGTAAAAGTTTGAATTAAGAAAAAAAAAAAAAAACAAACAAAGTCTAGGTTTTCCAAAACCATTATAGCCCTTCTATGTCCACTATGTAGTCCACCATATGTAGTAACCTGTAGCTCCACAAAAGCTTTAACTTATTTTAGCTACTGGCCTCATCTCAAGTTCTTAAGACTACTCAGGCAAGAAATGCTCTCTGGCAGTTACTTTTTATAACTACCTTTCATTTTATCATTACCAAAAATCTCAACCAGGAGAATCATTGGGGAAGGTTTTATCAAATTTTGTGCGCTGATTATTTCATGCTAACTCTTTTCATTTCAGTTGCATAATTTCTAATAACACCAATTGCCTTCATACTCATCTGAACTACTTGCCTGTGAAGGCAACTGTGTTCTGAGCTACACCCTCTGCCTGGTGCAGTGGTTTGGAGTTTGACTTGTAAATTTCTAGTCATGTCTCCTCTTCCTTTTCTGCCTTGTTTTGGCTTTGGTCTGTATAGGCATTAGTGAAGGTGAAGCTTTATATAACTGGGAGCTACCAATTATTTTCCTGACTGGGATCATTTAGCTCTTGCTTGAGCTCAGCAAGAACGAGTTCACTTTCTTTTAAGACTCATTTTTGTCATCTGAGCTAGAAGAATCACAAGAAACCAAGGCCCTCACTTAAGATGCCTTTGCACACAGGTTAATCAAGCCTGGGGAAATACAAGTCTTGCTTTAACACCCCTAGGATGGAAATTGATAGGATTGACATCATTTTATAATTTGATTGCTCTACTCAGTGTTCTTTGTTTCCTGCACAAATATCACATGTAATATCACCCATATACATTACATTTATGCAGGCCAATAATATCACCTTTAAATAGGAGAAAATTTCTAGCAGTAAAGATAACAAAATGCTAGGATAGGTTGCCTAGGGTGGTTGTAAGGTTGCCATCATGGGCGGATCTTCAAAGTGTGCTGTAAATAATATGTTCCCTACAAATCTGCCTGGAATTCGGCAGGTATAGCTACTTGGGCTTGGAAGCAAGGAGATGGATTAGATGGTCTTCTGGATCCTTCTGAGGGCTGTACTCCACGTTCTTCTGCTCAAGATAAGCTCTCCATCACAAAGTCTTCTGAACTATGAGGCATGTGTCTTATCAGGCCTTGGTGATTCACACAAGTGATTTTCGAAATAGAGGTGCTTTGCTGAAAAACAAAAGCCTTATGTAGGAAAAAGCTTGGATTGCATGCTGATGTGTGATGCTTTGGAGACATCATAATTGCTGTGTCTGGAAATTTTACCGAGCCTGTCAGTAAGCTGAAAGTGTACAGGGCAAAGGCCATGCAAAGTGTCTGCCTGAAACTAGTGACTCTCCTCACAGAAAGAGCCATTGGAAGATCAGTGCCCAACAACACTACTGTTTAAAAAGCTGTTCCCTGGGGATGTCACAACTTGAGCACTTCCACTCAGATCAAGCCATAAAGAACACATTTTTTACAACTGACTGATGTAGTACAGAAATGAACTCCACTACTACCAACATCAGAGTTATTTCATCTTCTTCTACGCTGCCTTGGAGAAACAAAGTAGGTCATTTTCTATCTTATTTGAAATTTAAAGGGTAGAAATAGTTCTTATTCTGGATATTAGGATATTAGGAATTTGTGTTTCTGGATGTGCCCTTCCTTTGGTTGTTGTTGTTTGCTTGTTTGTTTGTTTGAAGGAGCAAAGCATGTAAAATATCAGTAAGCCAAAATAATCAATAAGTTAAAATGTCACAACAGCCATGTTCTTCTGTGGAATTCATTCTGTCCTGCACCAAGTTCATACAGGTGCAGGTGAGAGGCCCACTTTCAGAGCTGGAAGCTACTTTTGGTAAAGATTTGCAATGCAACACCAGTGTGAATGCTGGGACACAACAAGACAATTTCTGGTGGAATAATACCTCTGCATCAACATACATGTGCATTTCCTGAAATAACCATGTCATCTTGGAATGCAAAATCCCTTCCCCAACATGATGGTTCACTTACTGCTCAAGCAGGCCAAAATGACTCTGCAGTGGAAAACACAGCCAAACTAAAGAAGCTCTCTGAGGGTTTTGTGAGGAAGGACTAGAAATCCTGGACATTCCGGCTGCTTCTCCATGGATGTGAGTAGCTCCCTGCAGGACAGCAGGGCAGGAAGCTCCAACTGAGAAGGCTGGATAGGGTCAACCATGGGAGAAACCAAGCTGGCAGAGTCTGGCTGTCACTGGAGGGAAGAGGAGGGAAAAGGAAGTCACTGGTCCTCCCTCTCTGCTGCCTTGGCCTGCTGCCACCTGAGTAGGATGGGGTTTGGGAGGCTTCAGTCCCATCTGATTCTTTTCTGAATCACACTCTTCCTCAGGCTCCTCCAGAGCCCACAATCTATTAAGGCCATTCTCCAGGTGAGCACTGGTGAGTCATGGGCTCTTTATACATGGAATACCAATTCAGGAAATGAAATTCACCTTCCCACAGGGTGAAGGATGCTGTTCATCTTTTTTCCTCCCTTGCAGCTTACACTCTTCCAAGTGTCTCTCTTTCCTCCTTTTCTCCAAGGCTGCAAGTGAAAGTTACTCTGGTGCAAACCAGCTTGGTTTCAGCGACACGGATGCACCAGAATATGACCCAGCCCTTGGTTTTAGGTCATCGTCATGACTGTGGCATATGCAGCTTTCACTTGCCTTGCCGGACATGGGGCATAGGCAGAGCGCATTCCTGTCTTCTCAGGGGCCAGGGAAAAGCCCAGATGTTCCATTTATGTCACAACAACTATATTAATTTGATGCTGACTGATTTTTTTCAACTGTGTAGTGCCATTTTCAGTATAATTTTCCTGATCTTCACAAAACTCCACCCTCACACTGCCCCGTTTGCTAGCTCTCAAGGTGAGGATTGGCAGCAGCATTTTATTGGAGAAACAGTCAAAGCGGGGAATTAAGACATGGCCTCATTTGGAGATATTAGTACCTGAGTCACTGGGATGTCATTCAGGCCTGAGGACAGCCTGTGAAGGCTTTCAGATCACATGCATGCATGACATTTAGAAGAGGTGGGTGACCTCACGGGAGATTATCTGAGAGATCTAAACTGGCCATAGAAAGTGGCATTGGAGGCTTTCATTTATCCTCACTAACCTCCAGCAATAAAAATGGAGGATGAGCACACGGATGTGCATGCTGGAAGTATGCGAGAAGCGCTGAGAACATTGTGAAAGTGAGAGGGCTGATAAACCATACCGCAGCTCCAGTGACATGTGGCTGTCATGGAAAGAGGGAGGACAAGGACACTATGTGTTTCACAGGACAGAGTGCTTTATTTGATTTTGTATGTGTGTGCATTTGCCACTTTACTGTGCAGTAAAGTTAGGAACTCGTGCTCCTCTCCTGGTTTGTGTAGGAAAGCATGAATCTGGGTATTCTCCTGACCTTCCCAGTTCTAGATACAGACACCAGGTCAGAGCCAGCCTTGGCAGTATCTGTGAGGGCAACACTGAGAAATAGAGCCCTAATCATTCAATGCCTCAGCTTCTGCTGTTACTCACCCTGAATCTCCATACCAGTACCTCAGCACACGCCTGAACTGCTGGTGGGGAGCAGGGAGCAAGGTAGTTTCCTGAGTTCAATAACAGTAAGGATCCAAAGGTCCTTGAGATGTCTCTTTAAGTCTTTGGCCTTCCTCTAACCATTCATCTGTCATGTATCCACCCAGTATGTACCGTTCTCCAGCCTGCTTAACCTGATTCAGTGTCCCTGCTGAGTTGCCTGTTAGAAAACTTGAGCAGGAGAAAAGGACTGAAATGGCAGCAGGGATCTTGGTAGCCCTGGAATCACTTTTGCTCCCTGCCTTGTTTCTTGAAGTCAAAATGACAATGCCACCTATGACACCTTCTGCCTGTGACTCCTACCTTCCCCTTCTCAATGTCTAGGAGTTGAAGACTTGTGTTCTGGCACTGCACTCGATGAGTCCATCTACTCATATGGATCCTCCTTGTGTCCAAGCAAACATGTGAATCCTGCTCCTTGTGTCCAAACAAAATCATAGAATCACGGAATCATTTAGGTTGGAAAAGACCTTTAAGATCATCAGATCCAATAATTAACATAACACTGCCAAGTCCACCACTAAACCATGTCCCTAAGCACCACATCTACACATCTTTTAAACGCCTCCCAGAATGGTGACTCAACCACTTTCCTGGGCAGACCGTTCCAATACTTGACAACCCTTTCTGTGAGCAATTTTTTCCTAATATCCAATCTGAATCTCCCCTGGCACAACTTGAGGCCATTTCCGCTTGCTACTTGGGAGAAGAGACCAACCCCCTCCATGCTACAACCTCCTTTCAGATAGTTGCAGACAGCGATCAGGTCTCCCCTCAGCCTCCTTTTCTCCAGGCTAAACAGCCCCAATTCCCTCAGCTGCTCCTCATCAGACTTGTGCTTCAGGCCCCTCACCAGCTTTGTTGCCCTTCTCTGAGCTCTCTCCAGCACCTCAATGACTTTCCTGTAGTGAGGGGCCCAAAACTGAACACAGGACATGATGTGCAGCCTCACCAGTGCCAAGTACAGGGGGATCATATGGTCAACACCTACTTGCTAGGGACAGAAAATACTGTGTGCTGTGTCATTACAAAGTTTGGTTCAGCGATATGCTGACTTCTGCATTTTTGGTCAGGTCAGGATTTGTATTATCAGTTTCCTGCTAGAAGGAAGATCTGTTAAGACCCATTCTGATCCTGCAAATTATCAGCTATGAAAGCCATAAGCATTAGATGAAGATGAAGAACCACTGTTTTAGATGAAGAATGCTCTCAATAGAAACTACTGCAGAACCTGTAAAAACCATTTACTAAGAACATAACATCTGTAAGAAAGACAAACAGAATTCCACTTTCACTAAAAATACAGCAAAGGAGTAGATCACTTTTCACAGTACAACATCCAGACAAAATAAAATGTAATTAGTTAGCAGACAAGATTTATCAGCCACTGGTGCATGAGAAACCCACAACTGGTATCAGGGCCAGAACATTGTCACTTTGATATTGCGCATGCAACTAGTCACCAGTTTTCTGTAGAGTGTCTTTGAAAACATCCACTTCATAGTTAGTGCAAAATAATGTAATGGGAAGAGAGTATAACATATGAACAGATGTGTTTATTTTATAAATGTCTTTAGACTCCTTCCAAAGACTCAGGAAAATTGAGTTTTACCAAATTTGACTGATCTTATATCCAACCCTTAGTTTTTTGTCTCTAGAGAATTGTTTCATCTAGGGGCATAAAGTAAGGAGCAAAGCTGCAGAACTTTTTAAGAGCTGAAAAACTGGTATTAGGGGGAATTTCCTTTGTAATTATTCATGCACCAGTAGTACTAAGCAGCTTGTATACTATATACAAGATTTTTTTTTTTTTTTGCCAAATACATTACTTAATCTGCCTCACTTATAAAGCAAAAAATAATTCAAATTAAATGTGCACACATTAGGGAAACCAGGACTTTGTCACAAGGGCAAAAGAAAATTATTTCAACATTTTGACCCTGAAGCTATTGCCAAGAAAAATACAGCTACTTTCTTTGGACAGCCTTCTCTGATTCTCTTCTCTCAACATCAATTTTTTATAACAAAAAATGGCCAAAGTGATGGATTTTTATTACATCTTCCCATAAGTAATTTACAGACAGCATGGAACAAGAGATAAATAAAATTGCTATCTTTATCACCCTTGTGATTGCACTGAGCACGGTCCTGGTAAGATGCCACTGAACTCAATGAACTGCAGCTCAAGACTTTGATTTTGGGAATTCACATCTATAAACACAGTTGCATGTAGCTACAGATGTTTTGTTAGTACAATAAGTAAAAAGTAGTACAGTGAGGCCTTCCTTTTACTACTAAGAATAATAACCTACACCATCAGAGAAAATGCAAAACTGCCAGTTTAGTTCTATAACTCGAGTTATACATAAAGTCAAGTCTCCAGAGTTTTAGGGCAAGTAACATTATTTGTCTTAGAAATGCAGAAGCACTATAATCCTTTAATTGGAAGTGATTAAAACAGAGTCATCAATTGAAATACACTCAAACTCAGCAAAAGCTTTCTGGTAACAGTAATTATGATTTTATTTCTACCTTTATCATTATCTCTAAGTTAAACATGTTTGAATTTTTCTGTGCAGATGATCAGAGAAATCATTAGAGTGTGTTTTTGTTCAGCAGTTGATGATTAAAAGTCTCTCACCAAATGTGCTGGCATCTTGGTGTCTGATTAGACTAAACCCTTTGCCATGGGCACAGCACAATAACTCTTTCTGTTTTTCTAACAGAACAAGAACTCACCACATTGTTGCGCAGTTTCTCAGAAAAACATGTTCACTTAGATTGAAGAAGTCTCTATTTCAGCATTGGGACAACAAAAAACTACAGTGCAGAGAACTGGGTAGGGAGTTGAGAAAGTAAACTCTTCCTCCACTTCACATGCACAGAGCTTAGTGACACTAGCATTATGCTGTCCTTTTGACTTATGGTCACACACACCAGCCCTATGTGGAGACCAGAGCATAGGGATGACATTGAAATTCAGGTATTTTGCTTTACTTCATGTGTTCCTCATTCAGCAGGTTAGAGATTGTGGGGTGGAGAGGGGTTTATCTCTCTGTGGTTCAGTTGTGATAACTATTTATTTTGCTGCAACCATTCCTCTGGCTTCACTGCTGAGTGGTGATCATGTATCATCTCATTAGTGAGGTGTTAATACATCAGAGCTGTTAGTGAGTTGGGCTCATACTGACAAAGTCTGGCACATAACCAGATGAAATAGGCATGATTTTTGCATGATCTGTTGTTATGTATTTCTGTGCTCATCCTTCACTCAGTCTCTCCCTACATTTGTGCCAAAATCTAACATTTGCGGGCAACATTTTCCATGGCGGAAGTAACAGACTGCAGAGTTGCTTGGGGCATCTTTCAGACCCTTTAATGAGATTTAGAAAGCAACATCACTAGCACATGATGGTTCAGACCAGTTGTTAACAGTTTGCTAGCTGAGATGCAACTACTGTTTAGTTGCTAATTTTATGCTTTAGTAAAGCTTCCTTGTAGTGCTAAGACCTAACTTGGGGTCCTCGTTGATCCCCACGCTCCATAGCTGTCAGCCTCTAGACAGTCCAGAATATATTTTGAAATTTCCTTTAAAATAAAAAATGAAGCTGAGAAAATATATTGTTTGCCTTTGCCTAGCCCCTTACCACCATTAAGATGTTTTGATGGCCACTGGTGGTGCGCCTCCACTTTGTAACAAGGCGTTGAAATCTGGCAAAAGCAGCACACTACTATGTCAGGGATAGAGTAGAGTTCTTCCACTTACACATCCAGATGTGATGACTGGGATGTGGTCTCAGGTCTCCCCATCCCCTAGAATTTCCAATATCAAGTTTCCTAACTGGGAAAGGAGTGGGAAGAATGAGGCTTTACCTTTCTGCAGTTCTCTGAAATTAGTATTTTTAAATTGAATAAAGTATAATGAAAGCTGAGGCCCTGACTCATCTCGCCTTCAACATGCTTTTGGCTCGAGGGATTGTGTTTTCTCCTCTTTTTATCACTTTCATGCTGGCAGGAACAATCCAGTCCAATCTCAGTGACTGATAATGCAGTGTGGGGGGAAATTGTTCATTTTTGATTGAATAGACATGTTAATGTTATTGGTATGTAAATGAAAGGTGCTCCTGATGCATTCTGCCTCTTGACACTTTCATTTCAACCTGTCTTTTGGGGATGTTCGCCTCAAAGGAATGCATTAAGGGAAATCAGCCATGAGCATATAAGGATGAAACAGGATAGTAAGTGATGTCTGTATTGCACATTGAAAGTAAAAAATACAATAATGTCCATTTAATTGAGCTACAGCAAGTAGAACTCTTTTCTAATTTCCTGCACAAAGCCATGCAAATATATGTAATAACCTAAAATACAAAAATATTGCCAGTTAGCTTTTGTGCTATTTGATGTAGCAAAAAACAATCAAATGGATGCCATTGTTAGCAATATTCATCCTGAAATCTGTTTTCTAACCAGAATAATTATCTTTATTTTAATTGAATAAACAAGAGGCAGGCTGAGAGTTGCAGAGCATGTAGAATAGTTTTCAATCAACAGTAGAAGAATATTATTACAAAACAGCTCCTCTTATCCCTTCACAGTAAATAACACAATAGAGACCATGGAGACATGGTGTATTAAATTTCTCTGACAATAAGATATCATTTCCAAAAATAGAATATGCATTGAACAGTTTTTGTTTATGTACAGTCCATATAAAACAAGTGTCAGGGATTAATCATCATATGTAAAAGTTGATGTGATCGTACATGATTTTTGCTCAGCATCAGCATTTCAGTGTCCCCTTTTTATTTGGGCTTCTGAACACTGTGATCCTCCAACCTATATACAGGAGCATGTTCCATCAAGGCCGGTTGATCTTTTTATTTGAATAAAGGCTGCAGGTTTGCTGTCAGCTAGCTCACATCTTGTATTTTCATTGTAGAAAGTAAAGGTGATGCATAAATATCAGAGCACCAGTGCATTTTAGATTCTTAAGAAAAATAAATACTTGGGCTCTATAACAAAAGAATTTAGCTGAAGTCATCAGAAAGACCATCACTTTTAATACCTTTATTTCCTTTATTATACATGATACACAATTCCTCTTCTATAACCTGGAATACACAATAGCAAACTAGATGTTACATTCCTCATTTATTCTGCATTTTGTGAAATAATTTTAAAACCCTCTTGTCCATATTGATTTTTTTTTTCAAAAGGAAAGAAACCCAATTGTCTACAAATAATAATTTTTTTTAAAGTATTTATTCCACTTTTTCTCAAATTTCAAATTACACTATTCCCCATTCTCAAGTCAAAATTATTCCCCAATACATACATGTTAATTGCTAGTTGCTGTGTTCTGTTTAATTTCGGCAATACTTCCCTATGTTAAACAAAACGCACAGCAAGAAAGTGTTGATATAAACGTACAAAGAAGATGCTTCCTATGGGGTACTGCAGAGTTAGGAAGTTCATAGTCTTCATACAAATATATAAAATATTTCAAATTATCTTCATTCATTGGAATACATTCGGTTTCTCTTGTCAGACCTGTGTGACAAATACAAGACCAGAAATTAATCATTACTTGGTGCATTCACAGGTATTTTGAGGGCATGCAGAAAAGTACCTGTAAGTTGTGAGGGGGAGTATATTCCCTGCACCAGCAATTTTGCTTTCACTCAGTGTACTTGTTTATACCCAAGCTCAGGGAATACAGCGTGGGTGTGAAACAAATCTTTCTGATCCACTAGCTTTTTCCACCCACACTCCAAATCTCTGTCTGATGAAACTTAATGACTCTGTTAAGAGCTCAGGTCCATGAAGCCTTGAGTTTTGCAGGTGAGGTGCGGGGGGGCTCCTGGGCTGCCCCTTCCCCTGGGCCAGCAGGGTCCAGCCCTGCCCAGATCTTGGGACTCATGCTTGGGGAAGCCCCAGTGCAGCTTCTGCTGGCACCGGTGGCAAATCCTGCACTGTGCCACAGCAGTGTGGCCATGCCACAGGTAGTAGGGACACATCAACTGGATAAAAATCAAACTAGTATTTAATTTTACCAGGAAATACTACTTACTGATATGGACATATATATCACGCCACACCACAGGTAGTAGGGACACATCAATTCGATAAAAATCAAAATAACATTTAATTTTACCAGCAAATACTATTTACTGACATATACATATATGTGTATATATATTAATTTTCAATATTTTTTTCAGTTGCTTCGGTTATCCTCTTCTCTTGCTTCCTCTGTTTGCCCATTAGAGTCCTTACTGGTAGTTAGCATCCTTCTTTGTCTCCTGTCCAAACTGAACAGTCCCAGGGATTGTCAGCCTCTCTTCTTTTAGTAGTGTATCTGTTCCTGTAACTATTTTTGTCACAAATTCAGTCCTTCCCTACTTCTGCTTTAATTTTCATGACTGACCAGCACTGAAGACAGTATTCTAGACATGGTAGAATAGTATTTTCTGTGCTGTTTGTATAAATTCCACGGGAGTTTATTTATTTATTTATGTAAAGTGAGGTGGGGAGGTGTTTAGCTGCTGTCTGAGGAATGATGAGCAATTTCCACTGACCTGTCTAGAGCGACTCTTTCCTGCATAGTCACAGCTAATTTGAAGCCCAGCATAGGGTCTATTCCTGTTCTCTTTGAAGTTAACAAGTATTGGCAGTTGCTGTTCATAGCAGCAGTTCCAGACAGCTCAATACTGAAGAAAACAGGTTTTGCAAATAACTTTCAAAAGCTCAATACACTAACTTTCTCAGCATATAGGTTTAAAAAGCTAAGATGTAAGCATTTGGGGTGGAGGCATATCTCTGTTTTTGGTAAATTTTATTGATTTCCTGAACCATTCACATATGAAAGCAGAGGAAAAAAAAAAAAACAACCACGGGACAGAGGAAAAAAGACAACTTTCTATACTTCATGATGTGTTACATAAAATCAGTCTTTTCTAGGCTCCTGAACATGTGTAGGCTGCACACATTTGAATAAATATTGGAGGGACGTTCAAAAGACTGGAATTGCTTAGCTTTGAGAAGAAAGGCTTCCCTGGGGAAAAGAGGTGCTATGCAGAAAAACCCTACCTGGCCTATGCTAACTGCTTGAAAGTGCTAGCGAGTTTTGAATAAAGAAGTTGAATGTTAATTAACTTGACCTGAAAATAAGTGAGGGGGTGTCATTGTCCACAAAAAAGAGGTCATAAAACTACACATAGTGCTACTAACCCTGTATGGCCATTAGCAATCAACCAACCTGTCTCATAGCCTGATTCAGTGAGGCAATGTACTATTCTGTTTCATTTGAATTTTGTTTTCAATAAGGTAATTTTAGGTACTTATCTTTCTGATCTCAAAGACAAAATCCAACTTTAAGGCTGTATTTGACGGCTCCCCAGGATATGCATGCACGTGTAATCCTGTCCTATATAATTAACACCTGCCTACACATGCTCTCTATGTGTTTCCATTGAGTATTCTCTTTTCTCTTTCAAACTGTTCTGTGCCTGTTCCTGAATGTCACAAGGTGACTGTTTTCTAGTGTGGGTGGATAAAACAATTCTGGCTGTGATTAAACTCGGGTGCTCAAGCCTGGGATCAGGAGAGAGAGCGTGCAGCGAGCAGCAGGCACATCTGAGCATAATGTGGTCCTCAATGTCACAATGGTTTTCAGATTCTTCTGCTGAAAGAGGCCAGTGTCAGGTTTTGCCTTCAAACACATCCTGAGCTGGTTTATGGCATGAAGGACACCTGTAATTTAACATTCTGGGTTTTAGGATTACATTACATTTTTTGTAACTTTCTAGCAGATTCAGCATCTTAGATGGTAAAGCTGTGTTTCCTGCAGGTATCATCCTGGAGGCGAAACCTGCCCTGAATGGGAGCTCCATGCTTATCTTCTCCAAGTATTATAGTTTAGCCTTTCCTTATTTCCTGAGCTCCAAATACCAGCCCACCTGTGCTCTGCACTTCAAGTTCTCAGGGATATTGGTGATCAGGGTGCAAAGAAGATGGAGCCAGGATTTCCTCAGTGGTGCCCAGTGACAGGACAGAAGACAACTGGCAGAAACTGAAGCATAAGGAATTTCATGTAAAAAAAATCTTTTGCTGTCAGGGCAGTCAAACAGTGGAGCAGATTGCCCAGAGAGGCTTTGGAGTCTCCATCCTTGGAGATATTCAAAACCCAACTGGACATGACTCTGACAATGACCTTGTCCTGAACAGGGGGTTGGACTGGACAGTCTCCAGAGGTGCTCTCAAGCTTCAGACAGCCTGTGAGTCTGGGAAGAGCCTTTGTTTGTCCCAAGGGAAGCTGTCCTCCACTCAATGAGGGCCAGGGTGGATTTGTGAGCGAGGTGCAAGGTCCCTGCTTGCTCCTGCTTTGCTGTGGAACTGTCAGTGAGTTTACAAACTAAACCAGCAAGGTGTTACATACTATATCCCTGTCTTGTTAATAATAAAAGTAATCTGGCTGCTGGGTTTACTTTTAGCCACATGCTCCTTTTCTTCAAATACTCCCTTGTCATTTCCTTATAGATCCCAAACCTTTGGTACCCAGGTCCCACTAAAATAATAATTAATATCAGTTAATACCTTTATGCCTCAGAACTGAAATGTCCCAACTGGCATCAAATCTCATTTAGCTGAGCGAGCATTTCTCCTCTCCCCACTCCTACGGCACAGGAGTCTTAGTAGGCAGTAGGCAGGTCCCACCAAAAGATTTGCTGTCTCCAGTTCTCCCAGTCACAAGTGAGACATGGCAGCTCTAGTTAAAAGTAACCCAGTCTTCTAGGAGGCCATGCACCTACAAGACTAGCTAATTAGCAGAAGAAGCAAAAACATACTGTAACACCCAAGAACCCTGACACTTGCCATCCAGATAGAGGAACGACCAAATTGCCATGATGATAAACCTCGCCTCAGTGCTCAGATGCTTCGAAAAATCAAGCCTGCTGTTCTCAAATTTTGTCTAAAGCACACTGCTTGCAAGCAGTGCTGTTTAAACACCTGCTAATAATATTATCCTTCTCTCAGGTGTACTCTCTGCTCTCTGGTTGCTTATAATTGCTACCTGAACTCCCTCTGCAGTCAACAGACCCTCTATTATCTCCCCATGATGTTCCAATCCACTCAGACCTCCCTCCAGCCGGCTCCAATTCTCTCTCTCCCAGATCCCAAAGGCACGTTATTTTTAGAGCTCAAACTCCTCCAGAGATCAATGGGAGTCTGTAAACTCAAAAATAGGTTGCTCGTGGTACATTAATAATCCTCACATTTATGTTCCCTGGTTATTCTTCCAGCTGCTGCAGCTTATCTACCAGAGCCTCTCTTGCCACTCCACTCAACCTTATTCTACTGAACAACACTCTGCCATTTTAAAGAAAACAGAAAATTATGTACTCGATAGCAAATACTTAAATGTTGTCCTGATTAAGGATGGACTTAAGCACATGCCTAGGAGCTTTTTTGAATAATGGAATTAGAGTTTTTCTCAGCCCTCAAGACTTTCTGTGTTTCCTTTCTGAGAATCTGCAGGGCTGTGATTGTAGTCAGTGTGATGCTAGTGTTAGCTTCTGGGACAAAAAAGACTGGGTCCCCAAGTTTTCTAGCCACAGCAAAAAGCAGTGGCTATTTTTATGTGATAAATGATTTAATTTATGTGCTATTCAACATAGGTGCAACTTCAAAAATAACTCTAAATATATTAATCTCACTTTTTTTTTTCTTCTTCAAAATGGCAGTTTCTAATGTTGCATCTCCCTTTTTTTTTTGACCTGAAAATATGCCCAGACTAGTTAGCAGCAAGCAGATAAAAGCTTTACCCTAAAAAAATCACCAGTAATTCCAACCGTCAGTATTTTCTGGTCTTATATAACATGTTAGCTAAAAGAAGATGAAATATGAAATTAATCCAGATTTTGGCTGTATATGCAATAAAATGACCACATTCAGTGCTAATATTATATAATGAAAGACTGTCCATGAATCACCTGAGGGCTAAATAAAATTTGTCTTTATTTGAGCAGTTTCCAGCCTTATATATATTTAACCCTAAGATTCTGTTAAGGCAGCCTATTTTATAAGAAGTAACTTTACGAAGGAGAAAACAGACATATCCCATTATCACTCCATAGAAAATCAGTGATTATAGCAAGTGCACCAAGGTTCAGTAAATGCCTCCCACTCAACAAGCTTCCAAAGTGAACGACCACATGATGTTTACTCCTCACCAGAACCCATTTATAGATCTCTTACTCACCACTATCACAGTCATGCATGCAGTATATAAGAAAAGGCAGCAAGAAGCCCTCTATTTGGGAGCAGATGGGGGTTACAGTTGGAGAACTGGGTCTTTTCTTTACAATACTCTTTAACCAAGCTGTGAAGCATGATTTAAATCATGAAAACTCTAAAGATTATAATCAATTGAAAGCATTCATTACATACCATCAGCATTGCACATGGACAACACATATGGCTGCTTAAATCAAATTTTGCACTGACTGGGAAAAATTGATAAAAGGGGTCAAAAAATGCCTCCTCAAAAGTGCAAGTGAGAAATGAAGGTAATGACTTCCTGTGGGGTTAGGAGACCCAGGAAAGCATTTTGTTCCCACAACTTTTAAATGACATCTGGGCATTCCTAGCAAATAGCACCCTGGGAATGAAAAGGATATCGGTTTCAGTAAGGTAAGAAGGGGACAAAGTTCATGAACTTTTGTTAGTCTGGAGCAGAATTAGCCTAGACTTACAAACACACTAATCTTCAGAAGGAAAAAGCTGTGAAAAAGGTAAATCCAGGGACATAACTATATTGATTGTTCTAGTGAATTGAGAATGTGAAAAAGAGATGGACTATCTCCTTTGACTCCCTAAGTCTCCTACACATCTGGTAAAAGCCTTGTCCTTCCTGAGACGGTAACCTGAAGTGCCAAGGGATCTGCTTTAATTCATCTGTCCTCACTTCGCTTTGGTGGTCAGCACTTGCTAAGATCATCTTCTTCTGTGCAACTGCTTTAATGTTTACATCATGTCTGGAATCACTGTCCACATGGATGGTGGAAGAAGCAGTAGGAAATCAAATGTGCTCCAGGTTAACTTATTAATACCAGGAAGAGCCATCAGAGATGTTTTATGTCGCAAAGATAAATTCATCCTTTGAATCTCTCCCAGTGGTAGCTGGTTGACTAAATGGAAAAGTCTTCTTTTAATTAAAAAATAACAAAATAACAATAGCCACTCTTGTATATCTGAGTATCTCTCATATACCTTTTAAAATATATTTGCCCTCATTCATAGTTTCTGCACATGGTCTTGGGCAGCCAGCTCTAGGTGCCCCTACTTTAGCAGGGGGGTTGGATCAGATGACCTCCAGACGTCCCTTCCAACCTTAACTATTCTGTGAATCTGTGAATTACTGATTAAATAATTTCTTCTATATTTTCTTGCACTTTACCTGCAGTCATTTGGAATATGAGAGGAAGCAGCTAAAAATTGAGCTTCAGGTTGCACATATACATACTCATAGAGTTTCAAAACAAAAAAGTTCAAAACTTTTATTCTTTAGGTTCATCCACATAGAATATTAGACAAAAATGACGTCTTTTCCACTGAAATAAAGACATTATCTTTTTGATAATGATCTTTGGTTATTTTCACTATGAAGAAATTATTGAAAGCCATATGCTCACTTTCTCATATAGATGTTGTTCCTCAATTTAATTTACATCTGTCCTCAGACAGTATGACATGAGGAACTAAGGACAGTTTTGACCCTTTCCACTGTTTATGGTTCAGTAGTACACGCACAAGGCAGCTGCAATAGAGCACAATGTAACAGCATGTCTAGTCAACCGCAATAGATCTTTTCATTTAAGACAAAAAAACAGTCAAGTGAAAGCAATCCTTGCATTATACTGTTGTCAAAATTACTTGTTACCTACACTGACAAAAAGCTTTGTCAGCAAAAGGACTTGCAGAAGAGAAACAGTTTAGCCCAGTGGCTCCAAAGTGACAGCTATTGATTGAAGGTCTTTTGGATCAATATGTTATGGCAGGAGATTTATGACCTGCCAAATAAGGAAGATACCTGTGGCATTTTTGAAAGGTATAAATTGTGTACTTAGCTGGCATAACACAATTAAGAATGGCATTGCACTGACCTAATGGCTGCCATAATAGTTGAAGTGGTCAAAATCCACATTAGATAGTATGCGGCTGAAGCTCTTTGAAGGATTTTTGGCTCAGTGCAGAAATATTAAACTGTGCCTGGTTTCTAGGTTGTTCCCTTAGTTATTTGGAGATTGCAACTACTTGGGCACAGCAGTTGATTCTTGCAAGTGGTTCCCAGAGAGTTAGTAAGCGTGAACAAGAGAACACATCAACAAATCATACATGTGAATATTATTTACAGTGACAGTTGCACATAGACTCCTAGCTGAAGCCTGCTGAAGCAACACCTTGGCTTCTATACGTTCATCAGTGTGCTGGTTTAGGCTGGTGTAAAGTTACTTTTCTTCAAAGTAGCTAGTATGGGGCTGTGATCTGGATTTGTGCCAGAACAGTCTTGATAATTCATGGCTGTTTTCATTACTGATGAGCAGTTCTTACACAAAGTCAAGGCCTTTTCTGTTCCTCATACCTCCCTCCCAGTGATTAGGCTGGTGGTGCACTAGATGGAGGAGGCACAGCTGGGACAGCTGACCCCAACTGACCAAAGGGATATTCCATACCATATGACATCATGGTCAGCATAAAGCTGGGGGAAGAAAAGTATGGAGAGGATATCCAGAGTGATGGTATTTGTCTTCCCGAGTAACCCTTATGTGTGATGGAACCCGACTTTCCCGGAGATGACTGAACACCTGCCTGCCCATGGGAAGTGGTGAATGAATCCTGTTTTGCTTTGCTTGTGTGCATGGGTTTTGCTCTACTTATTAAATTGTCTTTATGTCAGCATCTCTTGGCTGAGATCAGAAAGCTGCCTAAAACAGTATGTTATGGGCTGCTAGTTGTCATCATTTAGATGAAGTAAACCCTTAATGAGCATGTTTTCATCTTATGGATTCACTACAGACCCTGGTATAAATATGCTGTTTATAGGGTAAAAATTAACAGTTTCAAAGTCAGGAAAGCATATCTCAAAGTTTATCATAACTGAGTAGTTCATAAAAAGACTGAATTTTTAAGGACTGATTATTTATAACACTTTAAAATGGTATTACAAAAAAAAACCTATACAAACTCTGATATACTTTCTATTATCAGTATTTCTCCTGTGACTTTTTCTGGAGCTACCCTCAACATTTTCTCTCCACAGTTTACGTCTTAAAAGATGGTGGCTGTAACACGTTTACCTCACATTAAATTCAGGTTTTATTTTTGACTTTCTGCTTTTTATTAATGTTTTCCCTCCAACTTCTCATAACCTGAAGTGGCATACCTATAAAATGGTTTTGCAGATCTATCTTCAGTTTTTGGAGCGTATGAGGTCATTTGTGATTCTCAATGGGAAGATCAAGTAGTATATACTTGTGATTAAATTTATTGATGAGGTGCTGCAGTCCCTCCTTCTACCTCTGTTAATAAGAACTATGCTGTGGTACTTACTACCTCTGAACTTACTGCCTTCTGAAGTTGAAAAAAAATAAAAATAACCCACCCAAATATTTTTCCTCTGTGGTACATTACTAAAGCTTGCTAGGTTCATTCATTCAGGTGCATGCTTAGAATTATTATTTGTTGTAATTATTAATAAATATGGGGGAAAATTTGTTCTCTGAGTTCATGTTAAGCTATTCTCATTCACCTACAGCACCTCTGCTTTAAAAAGGATTTGGATTCTCAATGTAGGCATCACTCAAGGGCTCGGTTCCTTTATTAAGGTATCATCCTGATCACATTAGCACGTATGCCCAAATAGTCTGTTAATGAAGCCACATGACCTTAAGAGCTTAAGCAGTAAAAAATTTATGATGCTGAGATTAGAAAGGGATTTCTGGGACAGTTTAATTTTACTTCATTTTTATTCCCTATAATAGCTACTCGGGTTCTCAAGACAAAGGCTAACAGAGACAGTGAAACTTCAGGAATTATTGTCATAGCAAATTCATCAGTGAGGTAGCCAAGGCCTGAGAGCCAACCTTGCAAAGTGCTTATTGTTTAATTTGAGGTGCTACAAATCCTATTGATTTCTCCAACGATAACCAAAACCAGCTTGCACACACAGGGTGAAAAACAGACAGTAGAAATGCACCTGGGTGATGGTGCACCACAAAAATGAAAAGATGTTGCTAGGTCCCCCCATGAAAAACAGCCTCAGACTGGTAACTGTGATGTCTACAAGACAAAGAAATGTACAGAAGGGGCCAGGCTAAGCACTATTAGAAGTAAAATAAAGATTCATAAGATCTTCAGCACATTAAAAAAATCAGCAATAAAAATGTGCTACTAAAAGATAAAGTCCAAAGACGCTATGACATTTGAAGCTACAGGATGTCTTTGTTGTACTGAAGGTGATGAAGGCTCTGTAAGGGGCGCTCATTGATGCAATATGAAATGCACCTGCTGAGAGTTAATTGCATGACTGGAGTTTCTCAACCAGGATGTTTCTCTGAAAGTCAAATTTCCAGCTAGGAGAAAATGTATATTATGGTGAGCGCTCTTGCTACAGGGACTCCATGCAGTCAGTGCTTGGTAGCCCACCACAGGGATAACTGGGGGGCAAATGCCTCACATGTGTCTGTGGCAAAAGTACAGGAAGCAAGAACACAATGACTGGCATCGTGCTGTGTAGCTTGGATTAAACATGGTCAAATTATTATGATGTTAAAAAAACCCCAGAATTCCTAGACTGTTTCAAAAGGGACTTATGAGCGTAGGGGCCACAACCTTCTGGCTGGTTTATGAGCTAACACATCGCAAGCACTACGGCTCCAAAAAGTCAAACCCTTTCATGTCCCACAGCACAAGCATGGGGACCAAAGGCATTTGGCACTTCTCAAAACCTTGCTGCCTGATCTCATGGCAGTCCCATTCGCTATTCTGGAAGCTTCACCCCACCAGCCTTGCCAGGCTTGGCCAGGCGCTCAGCTCACAGCAACCTACAGGCAGCTGCGTGGGCCAGCCACCACCAGGGCCTGTGCCAAGCAGCAAAAGAGGACATGTGGTGGCATCTCGTGGCCTTGTAAATCCTCAGTCAATAGCCTGGACTATAACAATCTTAATGGCCTGTGTCTGCACCACAGCCATAGCATCGAGGGTTTGAAGCTGCTGAACAACAGGTGTTAGAAGTACTTAAAAATGTTATTTGTTATTCAGGACGGACAGGAAGCTGGGAATCTCACAAAACAGAGCTTCATGCAAAGACTGCCTGATTTTGTTTAAAAATTTTGAAAAATCCCCAGATATTCTGTGCTTTTCTGTGAAAATTCAGGCTACCTAGTTTTCTTTTACATTAAAAGTAGTTGATTTTGAAAGATGGAAATTTGGAGAAAGGTGACCTTATTTTTACTGACATTTTTATTGTAGAGTAAAATATCTTCCAGTTGAATCCTTTCAGCAGTCTTATTTTAGTCCCTCAAACAGTACAATAAAAGCTTTTTTGGAGTGGGCTATCACTCTCAAGATCATGCTGTTTCACGCCATATGAACTCTAAAATGCAGAACTCTGCTACATAATTAAATGATGAGCAACGATTTTCAAGCGATTGTTTTACTACATGAAAGACATTCTGGAGGAAGGCACTTGCCTTGGACTTCTTTTACACTGGCACTTCATTTGGTGCTAGCTCTCCAATCAAATATTAAAAGCTCCACTGTAAATTATGTACAAAACTTTCTCACCAATCTGAATGCAACATATCACACAGCAAAATGCTGCTGTTGGGAAAGGGTTCTCTGATGTCACACTTTAATGCTCATGTCTTTTGTTACTGTCATGCTGGCTGCCACTTAATAGTCCTGAGAAGCTGGCATTTTCTCCAGAGATGCATGCTCAGTGGTAAGCAACACTGCTTGGTACCTGCATGGATTTTGCATACTGAGAAGAGTTTAAAAATATTTGCATTTTTAAATCAAAAATTGTAATTAAGATAATCTGAACTTTTATTTTGCTGGAGATGGTAGAGTTACAGGGGCAAAGGCTGCAGAAAGTGAAATATCTGGCTCGTTGCTGATTTCTGTGGGGTCCACAAGTGCATGTCCTCACCAATGGCATTTCTAAAGTGCCATTGGTCTTTGTTGCCTTCTGACATTCGTGGAGTTGATGGCTTTTTCCTTTTTTTAAAAAAAAAAAAGTTGAGGAATTGAATTATAAAAAGCAATATTAAAGCAATAGTAAGTTGATAAATTACTCACATATGCATCAGTTAATCGCTTAAAACTGAACACGTAGCCTAATAGTGGTTATTCATATTCAAAAGGTAAGATATAGGTACCAAATTTTCTTTCTCCTATACTTAAAGTGACGTAGGTTACTTCAGAGACATACCAGTATGTATAAAAGATGACTCAATGCTACTGTGTTAGTTTTGTAGCCACACATAATTTTGCAGATATGAAATGGTCAGGGCAAAATTGTTATAAATTGTAGTTTTCAAGTAGCACAATATAAGGCAGACTGTACAGTGTGTTAATTCGCCTGCACTGGCAAACACATAAATACCCACCATCAGCTTCCATACTGTCTGATTTTTCAGTTCCTACCAGATTTTAACATTGCCTCAGCACTTTCATTTAATTAGTCTTCAGAATTCACATATCCTCCAGGATGCTAGCTCTGCCATTCATTTTTCATGGCAGATACTCTCCACCTCTCATGCAACTTTAAAGTTTGAGCGGAAACGTCTAAGCATTAGGTGTTAATTGCTTAGACTTTGAAGAGCCATGTGTTCAAACCTTGGCAAGGCAAAATTTGTCTTTCATTTGTCCCTGAAGAAAATGTGCATTTCATGGTGGTTTTAGAAAGGACTATGTCACAAAGTGTTTTATAAAACAAAGCCCAATCATCTGTGTCCTGAAGGTAATTGAATTTTGGTGTTGCTTTTACATACATAATTTGGGATTAAAGCTATATATATTTATATCATGACTGTTTATGAATTTCACATTCCAGGGCAATGAAACTAAAAGCAAACAGCATCTTGGTGTACTGCAAACACAACCTTTCTTCCTTCAGTGAAGCAAAAGAGGAAAATGACAAGAGAATTATTAGGTTGGATAATTATGGGAGAAAAAGCCGAGTTTGATTTGTTGTCTGAGAGCTGGCATGGGCTGAGGCTGCTGAAGTTTATTTAAAATGCAACGAGCTTTGGTACCTTAGAATATGCCAAGAGTCAAACTGGTCCAACATTTTGTGATGGAACATTTCTCCACTGGGAAAGGTTTATGCTTTGAAAGTGTAACTTTTTATGGAAACATCTTGCTTTCAGCAATTCTTCTGTTGCAACATGGAACATTGAGCATGACTGATTTGGGCAGTTTCTTATCAGCCCCCGTGCTGGCTCCCGGCAGGCTGCCAACAGGCTGGTGCAGCCCTTTGACGGGGCTTCCAAGGGCCAAAAACTTCAAGTCTGCCAGACTTGAAATCCCTAATTCCTGCTCAAAACTTCTGCCATCCAGAAGTTGCTGGAAACAGCTAGTTTCTCTACTCAGGGGATAAATATTCTGTGTTTTTAAACTAAATTGTATGGTTTAACCCCAGATATTCCTGCACTTTTGTGGTCCAGATGAGGGAAGGGCACAGCTCTGCAGTATAACATGAAACTGGCATGTCCAGAATGGTTCCACAGCTTCTGCCTTATCCCAGTTTCCTGCTACATTGATCTCCACTTCCATTCTGGTGTGTGATGTCAAATACTTTAATGCTGCCCTTCAAGATTCATTTTGACAATTCCAAACTCTAAAAATTATACTGTATGCCCCATCTCCCACAGACTCAAAGACCAGACCATGAGAAGTATTTAAAAAAAAAAAAAAATCCAAATAAATTTTTTGTTAATTTAATTTCCTTCTCTCCATTTTTGCCTGCCACTGCAAGGATCTTTGTAAACATGCCACAATGAATGGGTCAGAAGCCAAGCCCTATGCAGATGCTAAGCAATACTCACTAATAATAATAATAATAATAATAATAACGACGACGACAACAACAACAATAATAAAACCCTGTTCAGTCCAAAGTGATTTCTAGTACACAGTAAGACACAATTCGTGACACAACAACTTTGAGACAAAGGGAGGCATAAGGAAATGGCAACTTGGTTATATTTGGTAGAATAATTAGCAGACTTAAAATAGGAGCTGCTCACCTGCCGATGCACAGCAATTAATATTATTATTATGCTATAAGCTTCCTGAGCCATCTCAGGCCAGTGTTTTGAAGGCAAAGCATTTAACTGGTTAAGCTCGAAAACCCCTCGAGGCCAGGCACTTAGTGTTTTTCTGGAAAGCCGGTGTGGTACCTATTTACAGCTTCAGAGAGTTTGAAGTATTTTAGAAGTCTGCCCTCTAGTTTCCGTGAAGAGTTACTGTCACGATGCAGTATTTACGTATATTTGATTGTGATTTTTTTCTCTCTCTGGAATAAATTATTTCCACTTCTTTCGTAAAAATAATTTTTTTAAAAAATCACACCCCGCCCAAAATCCTGCCAGCAACCTGGAGTGTAAAGCAACTAGATTCAGCCTTAGCCCTTTGAGCAATGTTCTCTACTAGAATCATTATATAAGTTGAGTTGGTAAAACCACAATTTCATTTGAAAATTAATGGTTTGGGGAAAAAAAAAAAAAAAAAAAAAAAGAAATAAAAGGCCTTCATTAATGATAAACCCAGTGAGCACAAGAAGAGAAATAACAGTCAGAAATGAGACTTTCGCATTTTAGCACTTCACATGGCTGAAGGAGCCGCAGGACAGACTGCTGCTTTACGTTATTACTGAGACGAGGTTGGGGGAAGTAAAAAGGCTCGTTTCAGTGGCAGCCAGGGAAACCCAGAATGGCCAGCAGCACGGATAACCTGCTTCTGCTATCACGGTGAAAGGGAAAAAATCCAGCGGGTTAACTTACACAAATCTCTTATGTACTGAGAGAGATGATGCCTTCGCCAGTGAGGACAAAAGGCTCCTTGGCACTTAAAACCCAAGAAATCCTCCTTCCTCCTGCCTCCACCTGCCCAGCGCCGTGGCGGGGCGGGGGCCGGGACAGTGACGGCGTCAGGGCCGGGCCTGGAACCGTTTGGGGCCGGGGCCGGGGCCGTGGCGAAGCTTCCCCGCCGCCCCCCGGAGTTGGGGGGGCGCCAGCGCCAGCGCCTAGCGCCAGCACCTCCCGCCTTGGCAACCGGAGGAGGAGGGACCGCCCTGCAAAGGCTCCTCCGCTGCCGCCGGCTGTGCTCAGGGCTTCAAAACTAAATAGCGATTAAAGTTAGCAAAGAGAATCGTCCCGCTTCTCTCCAGAAGCCGCCTAGAGCTAAACCTTAGCGAGGGCTTTGCCAGGATCTCGGGTTTGTTTGAAAGTCTCAGCAAAGGGATGCAGCTTTGCTGTAATTTTAGGGTTTTTCAGAGATTTCTCTGGCATTCGGACAGTTTGAAACGCTGCGAGGCAAGCCTCACTGTTCCATGCTGCCCTTCAGCCAAAAGATAAGATGCCCCCAGAGATCCCAGCCAGCTAAAGGGATGTTTAGTGATCCCTGCTGAGGTGTAAGGGCAAGGGAGGTTATTTCTCCTCACTACTTTAGTGCAGCTGTATTGTAGGAACAAGGATGGGAGGTGTGGGGGTGGTGGGTTTGGTGCCAGCCAAGTGCTGCTGCTCCTGAAGCAGTAAGTTTTCTCAGATTGATTTCTTTGCTTTTAATGCATTAGCAGAAAGCTCTGTGATCTTGGACACACTGAGAAGGGACTCCTCTCCAAGCAAGAAAATAGAAACATCAGCTATTTGAGCAGAGGTATCCAACTCATTTATCATGAATTCTGCCTCTTCTGCCACCTTACCCAGGCTGTACTGCAAATAGCTTACATTTGACTCTCTGCTAGTTACAGTTTCTAAAAACGTTACTTTCTCTTGGTCATATGGCTTCTTCTCAACAGAACTCATAATGTATGAGTGTTGTTCCATATAAATAGAGTGTACATCTGATATGCCTACAGATAATATCATGCATTATTGAACCATGATTAATTGTGATACTATTCATCCACCTGTTTTCTTTCAGTTCTTGCACATGCAATAAAAAGAAAGGGCCGGAAACTGTGATCACACCCCTGCAAATACAGGTACAAAGAGATGGAACTTGGCTATGGTTTTATTTTCAAAATATTCAAATCAAGACTGAGGGGTCTCTGTGCACTATGCAAATACTTTTTCTGAAATGCGTAGCACTTCGTATGAAGTCAAATACATCGAAAAATCCAGCAAATGGAGGAAAAGGAAAGCTTGTAAGAAAGTGGTTGCTAACTGTCAAAACTAGTATTTCCCTAATTCACAGTCTCTGCAGCCTCTTCTGAACGTTTAACACTCCTGTCCTGAATTTCGTGGCCTCCTTGACGTGGAAATGCAAGAGGTCTTAATCAGCTCAGGAAATTTGACAGCCGTCTTGTACATGACCCAGAGGATCCCTTCAGAAATGGATAAGCATGAAGGCGAGACATCATACTCAGGCTGCTAATTTAACTTGACATATAACTGGTTGTATTAGAAAGCTGTGTATTCTGACATCTGGTCCATGCAAGATATGCTTAATTCCTCACATTATCTTGCTTCTTCAAAGCTACTGCAGGTAGCGTGGTAATTGTCTCTTCTTTGTAAAGCTTATTGTCCAGTCATTTAATAGTTGATAAATACAGCTGCAGTACACATGAAGTTATTTCACATCAATAACTAGTGTGTGTATACATATGTGTGTATATATATATATATATATACATATATATCTGTTGTGTTTATAGGGTTTTGTCATTTATTAGAGCTTCAAATGTAAGCCCATCTTTTTCCCACGGAATAAATTGATTTACTCAAAACATAAATGAAAGTGTTACAGCATCTTGTCTGTACAAGACTGTACTGTTAACACTTGATTTTGCAATCTGTGACAGGCAAGCATTTAGAAATGAGGTATTAGGACTGAGAAAATACATGGGAGAACTAAATTTTACCATGACATCCTGTTTCACTAAAAAAAATGTTTTTTGGCTAAACAAACTGAGAAAACAAAACAATAACAACAAAAAGTATGTTTTCCACAGAGAAACAGAAGGAGAAGGTGAGAGGAATCACCTGCTGTTAAAAAAAAAAGGCACCCAAGACAAATTATTTTTTGGTTTTGAATTTGCACCATCATGATCTCCAATGGAAAAGATTGATTTGGCTCATCTCTTCTCAGAACATATATGTAGTAGTTTCTTTTGGAGTACTCCTGCAGCTCTATCAGTGCAAGTCCTGGATCTGACTGCAGAAAGACACAGAGGCCCATTCACTCTTAAAAATGAACAATATACAATTTGCATATTCAGATTTGGGGTGGGATTTTGAGAAGCACTTAAGCAATTCAGGAGCATAGTTCCAACGGAGTGGAACACAGTCCCAGCACCCAACTTGGGTGCTTAACTCCGAAACTGTGACCCTCAAAAGCATGGTCTGACTACACCGTACACTTAAATCATGCTCATGCCCATCTACAAGTACCTGAGTTTTGACAACTTGCTCAGCTGAGTACCTGAGAAACATGTAACCCTGAGCAGCGTTCAGAAAGTTGGTGGGTTTCCACAGAGACCTTCCTCAGCACCTACCTAATTGCATCAGGCTTTGCACAAAAACACAGCAGCAGCTACCTTGGTTTCTTTTAAAGCACAGCTTGAGGAAACTGTTGTTACACAATTTAGCCTTTAGACAAGGTACACAGCCGTCCACAGGCACATGGAAGCAGGTTTCCCTGTTGCCAGCCGAGCTCTACATCACTAAGCTGCCGTCAGGCTCACTTGTCCACAGATTAATTTAAATTCATTTCTGCACAGCAGCCTAGCTTTAGCTCAAAGTCAAGAAAGGGTCCCCCCTGCCAAGGTAGTTTGCAGCCTCCGGGGAGGCAAGAAATGTGGGTTTTAATCCTTCTGAGGAGAAGAAGGAATTGATGTTCTTTATTCATGCATCCTGGCTGGGTATGTGTGATAATCACTGAGCCAAGGCAGAAGGGAGGGACCACCAGCACGTTCCTTCTCTTGCATGTTTTCAAATTGTTCTTCTTGTTTTTTAAAAAAGTGCTCAGTATAAATCTGGAGGAGATGGTTCACACCGTAAATCTAATGCAAGGGGAAATGGCTTCTGGCTCTAGGTAGGACATTGCTGAAGCCCCACAGAAGACAATCTGATTGTTTTCAACTTTTTCTATTTGTATCTTAACAGCTCTCCACATAAGCTTTACAATGCTGTTTGCAGAAGTAGATCAAGGTTTCTTAACAGCATATGCAGTGCCATCTTCTTGAGATGGCAGAAGAGCAGGTTTCTACAGGGCAGAAGGTTTCTGAATGGACCCATGTTATAAGGTGAGATGGGTGAGACAAGGGTGTCAACTTCCCTCTCTTCTCTTTATAACCTTGTATGTCTCCTTACAGTCAGTTTCCTCTTGGGAAGGACCAGGATTTGCCCCTGAGCAATGCTACTGCACCCTGGCAAGGGAAGACAATGCCAGCCTTCATCCAGCCCTTGGCAGAAGGTGGTGGCATAGGCTCTGGGCCATCTATGCTCTGCTCCTGACTGAATACCCCCAGGGTCTGGAGCACTTCAGCTCCCCTCTTTAATGGTGGAGTCAGCCAGCCAGGAGACATTTAACAGAAGGTAGAATCCAGGCAGTTATATCCACTGGAAGCTCATACAAAAGGATCACCTCCACAGTCAAGAGAGACTTTGGGAGACACAGAGCTTGTAGTGCCTCTCTGAGGCAAATGAGTACAGAGCAGTTCATTGTGTTCTGCCATTCGCCATGGCTACCAGAAACAGTTGCCTGCACCATTTTGCCCAAAAGGTATCTGATCCCTGCGCTGTTAATAAAATCACAGCCACTGGTGAGGAACATCAAGGAATACTCCACTGGCTCAAGGCACCCTAATGCCATTGTGTGTGATTTTCATAACAGAGGCTTGCCTTGATGGAAGGAATTAGATGCCAAAACTTGCACTGCAGGTGGGGTCTCAAGGATTTTGCCTTGCTGAAGGATAGTTAATCTTCAGCTCAGAAATGAGGCCTTTAGTCTCAGGTCAGCACACGCTTCTCTGGGAACCAGTCTCTAGTCACCACCGTGGTGTCTCTTACAGTAAGGCATTTAAGGAGCCGGAGCTAATTTCTCTACTTCTCATCCAGCCTTAGGGTAACAGATTTCTTTAATTTTTAACCAAACTATAAAAAACTTCACACTTGGACATGTAACCAAGTTGCCCTGTGACCCAGCAAGCTACTGCTTGCCAGCTGAGTTACGGTGTTTGGCTAGGTTCAATCTCTTATTTTTCACATGTGAAGCAGAATGTGAACATTCTCGCTGAGGTTTCTATTGGCTTGTCAAAGACTTTGAAGCATTCACATGCTCAACAGAGGTTCAGGTGTTGTCTACTGATGTGTTAAACTGAAGTAACTCGATAGACAACACTTAGCTCCTCCTTAAAAAAGCAGAAATTATTTGCCCCAGAAGTAATTGTTCGAACATCTAATAGCAAATCTATTCTAAGACATGTCTCCCTTGAGAAGATAAATAATAAAAGCATATAAAGAGGAAAGGAATGCAATACTGCCTCATTGCATAATTTGGTACTTTTTAATAAAGGGCTTAAATAAAATTTAAAAAAAAAAAAAGAGGTAAATGTGAGATATGTCTGTCTGAATTCACTTTACTTTCAGCAGAGTGGACTGAAAACTGAAAATATGCCTCTTGTCTTCACAGAGAGAGTTCTTCTTGTCTTGAGCATTAAAAGGGAGAAAGATTACTACTTCTTTCAAAATAAAAGCTTCCATTCAGACCCTGAAGAGACAGATTAGTTCAACTATTTTCATAAAAAGACAAGGAAACTGAGAAATTAAAATATCTGAGCTCTTTAAATGATGTGTACAGCAGAGGACATAGTCTGTCTCAGTCTTTGACAGAAGAATACTGCACTCAAGAACAGCATGATTTGCAAACACAGAAATAACTGGAGGTTTGCTCTTCCTTGCATTCTGCCTACTCAAATATTTGGTATGAAGACTTCAGATTCGTATTTTCTTCCATTTCAGTACACACTTTGTGTTGGTTTCATCTTCTATATAAAGGCTGCACCTTTCAAAGCCTTGAAATAACACCATCTAGTTTTTGCCATCATGACCTTCCCTCAGAGCAGCAGCAGTTTGGCTTTGGGGCAAGTTTTTTTGTCCTTTGATGTTTCCTCAGTCAAAGCAATTTTGCCACTCCTGCTCTCTCCTTGTGCACACCAGCGTTGCTGCTACCACTGCCGTTAAAATGCACTAACACGGCAGAAGACATGGGCCGGTTAGCCTGCTTCTCCCATGGTTCATTTGCTAGGACGCAGGGCAAGTACGGCCATTGCCCTTTTCTTCCCTAAGTGCATTCACGACTGCAGCTATTGTTTGCTCCAAGATTACATTTCTGTACTGTAAAAGGCTCTAGAAGGCCATGCAGGAGTAACAGCAATTTTAAGAGGAGGTTTGCTCCAAGGCAACAAACCGGAACAAAGACTCAAGAGAGCTAAAAGCTGAAGGGCTTGATTTATTTGTTTTTATCAGTTGAAAAACTGAGTTATTAAATTAAAAGCAATATTATGGCAACTTTTCCAAAGCGGGGGAGTAAGTTCTAAAGACTAAGTCTGAGGGGTTTATTCTGCTTTTATTGAATCCATATTTATACATGGAGCTCAGTCATTGGTGGTCAGAAACAAATACAGCCATACTAATATAACCACTAAATGGAAGGAGAGAAAACAAGACCTTATATTTGTTCCAAGATCAATCAAAGTTTAGTTCAGCTGAGTTTCCTTTCAACTAATGACAACCTGCAGCAAATCAGTGTGACCAATGCTGAGAGTTAAACCAATACACATTCCCATAGGAAATGCTTATTTATGACTGTGTACTTTGCTCTCATAGTGCATGGAAATACATTGTATTTGAAACTGCTACTGCAAGTCAGAAGGGAATTAAGAGGGAGGAATTAGGGGAATGGCAGCAGATACAAACAGCAAAACCCAGTAACATCTGCAGAATAATATTTCCACAGTAGTGTTGCCAACTGGGCAACAGATGTTGGGATCACTGTAATGGTGAGCTCTACCTATATAAGACACTTTACTACATACGGTGAGTTCTACTGTTGTATGATGTTATCCACTTTCATATGAAATTTGCAACTCAGCATGGAACAGAAGTAGCCTTGGCACTAAAAAAAGCTACACAGTTCAAAACAAGGCACAGCAGGAGCAATTTGGTGGCTGAAGCAGGCCTAATCCTAAGTACAGAGTACGGCTCATGACACATGTGCATGGCCAGCTCCCAGACAGGAATCACAAGGCTCATGCAATATCAAGCCATCTCTGCAAGAGATTAAAAAGTACAGTGGCGCAGTAATTTATGTGGTTCTTGAGCACAAGGCTGTGAAAACATAATTGGTAGTCTTTTATCAAATGAAACGAACAAAAAAACTATAAACCAAAATGATGAGGCACTAAATTTAGAAGAAAATTCATTTGATTATCACATCAGAGTCATGATATTTCAGTTCATACTGTCAGCTTAATTGGCTACAATTTATGTAGATTTGATAAAACTATCTGAGCCATTAATAAAGTAGGAAGTTGCACTTCATGTGTTCAAAAGCAGTTAGCTGTTTTACTCTGATGTATGCACTAGAAAACCTTTGGGCTGGACACATTTTGAACTGTGTAAGGTTAGAGAGGCTGGAATTATTTATTATTTTGGATTCCTGATGACACCTGTCATTTCAGTCTGAGTCCTCCAGGCATACCTAATGCTGGTGGGACAGTTCCCAAGGACAGAGAAACAACATCACTCTCATCTCACTCATAACCCTTTAATAGTGGTCAGTTCTGTTTCTTTTCTCCTCTCCAAATAGTATTGAATGCCCACAGTTCCTTGGTTACAATTCGTTCTGCATGGCTTTGTATTCGGATGCGTATGCCTCATGGTAAGTGCCATGTAATTCACAGGACCTACTCTAAATACCAGGGTCGGTTCACACAGCAAGTAGCTGGAGTTTTAGGAATTCCTGATATCCCGTTCTGACATTTCTAAGAGGAATACACTCCAGTGGTACTTATTGTTTAATGCTGCAATGCATTTGTATTACGTCTTAATACATTTAGCAGAGATAAGCAAGAAAAATTCCACTGACTGTATCCCCTCTTCCCTCATCACTGATCCCCCCACACCTGGTATCTTCAGGAGGCTTCCTGCCTCTCTGACCTTCCTTTGAGGGACGTCATCCCAGAAATTGCATCCAACTCAGGGAATTGACTAAACAGTTTAGTTCTTACAAAAATCTGTCACAAATAGCCCTGATAGAAACATAGAGGTTTCTATATAAAAGAGTCTGACAATGAAAGTTCAGGACCAAGTAACCAACAGAGTGATCCCAGGAAAGCCATTACTAGACTGCAGTGACCATCTTTTAAAGAGAATTTTCAGCTTTCAAACAAAATACTTAGAAGTTTCTCCAAGAAAATGACAGTTCTCACTTGAGAATGGAGCAGAGATTTGTGGGACCACATTGCTAGCATGGGAAGTATTTTGTTATTTTAAGGGCCTTAACATTTCAAAGCAAGAGGCTCAATGAGGAAACTTCTTCTGTCTTTGTGTAGAGGCCTGTTTGTCTCTACATGTTTGTAAACTCTCTTGAGTATAGTAAAGGTAGAGAAGTAAAAAACCTGCTCATGTTCTAAAAAATAATAGTGATTACTTCAAATTATTACTTTGTGCTTATCTCTTCCAGTAATATAAATGCTCTGCTTGAAGACAGAGTTTGGAAATAAAAGACTTTGCATATTTTATGCTTTGAAAAAGCACAAGGATCCATTCTTGTCATTTGTTTTGGAACAAAATGTTTTCTGATTGTTAAGTGTTTGTTTTGAAATTATTAATCAGTTTTCAAAACCACAAAACACAATCTTTTCCTAACTAGTTATGTAGAAGCCTTTGTTGTTCATAAGAATAAGCCCTGTTCTTTACTCAGTAAAATCAACTTCCTAATGCATACCTTCAAGCTTTCTTAGGCATCTAGAAAGCAGAGTCTCTCCAGTCTGCTCTTCTCCTCACTTCCACCATTCAATAAGAGAATGTGGAGGAAGCCTCTCTTTGACTTGCAAAGGCCTGCGGAATAACATATTGGGAGCTTACCACAGCATTTCGTTGGTGTTAGAGAAGAGACTCTGAGGTCAGGATGGACAGCTGCAGGCTATGCTAGAGACAATGAACAGAATTTTTACTTATGAATGAAAAATTCTGTGAAACAAAACATGATTATTTCTTTTTTCTTTTTTTTTTTTTTTTTCCTAGAGGAGATAACGTGATTCCAAAGGTTCCTCTGATATTAAATGATGTCCTGGGGATTACAGTTTTGTCTTTGAAAAGAAACTTCTAGCTCTTCTGTTTTGAAGTCTGAAAGTATGATAAAAGTAGACTCAAAAAAACCTAGAAGGCAAACCAAAAGACCCTTAAACATGCTGTTAAAAAAACCCTAAAACCCCTCAACTACCTAGTTTCTTAGAACAATTTTACAAGCAGAAGTGACCTGACAAAATTTATGGCTGACCACAAAATCCCCAAGTGCTACTAATCTGAGAACTCTGAACAAAAGACAGAAGGATCATAGGAAACCAAGGATAGAAAAACACAATAAGTACTTTGAAATTATCACAGGCCAAACAGTGAGTGGGTCTGGGGCTGGCCTGTCACTGGGCACTACTGACAAGTGCCTGGCTCCATCCTCTTTGCACTTGCCGTTCAGGTACTTACACACATTGACGAGATACCCCCAAGCCTCCTCTGACTTTGGCAGAAGGTCACTGCAGAAATTCTTGCAGCACATTCTCCTTCTTCATATCATTGTTCCCATGCCAGCTAAGGAGATCAGAGGTCCTGACCTACCTTGGCATCCTCTCGATGTAAAGTTCCCTTCTGTTGCGTGAGGGCTGACTACTTGGAATTAATCAATTGAACACATTTTCTTAAAACCTGGGGGCTGCTTCAAGAGCCTACAGCATGTCAGAGTTCCTCTACTAGCAAGGCACTGGATATGTTTGCTGAACAAAATGCAATAACTTTGCTTGTTACTGCACAACAGTTTAACCATATCCCTCTGGTCCATGTGAGCACAAGAATAAGACAAAACCATTGAACAGTGTGTCAGAGTAGTGACGTGGAGAGACGTAGATGGCTGAGATGCAGCTTAAGAGCAGTATATAGCACAAAACTGCAATTAAAATCTGCAGCACTCAGTGAACAAATGTATAATGTGTATTTTTAGCCCAGGGTAATTGACATTTTTTGTACATAATTAATAGCAACACCAAGGAACATCTTGTAAGTATGGATATAAGAACTCCGTTCCCTAAGGGAATTTTTCTTTTCTCTTTCTCACTTTCTCTTCCCCAAGTGATGCCAATCTCAGAGACTGCTCTGCTGACAAGATTCCTCATTTTGTGCAAGGCAGGATTCCCAATATGTTACAGAAGAGGTAATGCTGCAAGTAATATAATGACTAAGCAGCCCTGGAAAGCTTTTGCTAGCTGTTTAATCTTCTACCCTCAAAATACAACACCCTTCCTTCTGTAATCTGACAACAGAAATACCATTCAGCTTCTGCAATTAAACCACGCTCCCCAGTAGAGTTCCCAGGAAAGATAATAGATTATCTATCAGTTGCGTGGCTTATCACACCTCGAACAAGATAGGTACCCTGTTAGGAAGAGCCCAGGCATGGTTCAGCAACCTTGTCTGAGCAAATTCTGAGTAGAACTGTGATGAGGATCCTGACAAGCACTTTCTCCAAGCAAAACCAGAATGCAGTATCAGGAATGCTGCCCATATGTTCATGACAGACTTTTTTGTAACTTCAAGGCAGTAAATTTCCCTTTTTGCTTTTTTTTTTTACTGAAGTTCCTTCAGTAAGTATGAGAGTCTTCTTCAAGAAAAAAAAAAAAAAACAGACCAGTCTGGCTGAAGGTTTAGGTCCTTTAAAACTGAAGTCCAGCATTCAGACTCCATGGGCCTTCACAGTGCATCATAAAAAGTCTTGTTACACAAACCTCCACACTTCAGGACACAAAACAGAATGAAGAACCCAAATATGAGTTGTAATAGTAAAGGGTTGCAATTATATATATTCTCAGGTAAAATGCCAGTTTGTGCTCAGACCCGTTTTCAGGTACAATGACCATACTAGTTATCACACGAGGTATCACAACAATCAGCAATAAATCTCTGCCATACCAGAGTTCGTTTGTCACAAATTGGATGCTTCGTATCATTACTTATTCGATAGGACATATATTTAGCTGATTAGCACGTGCTATTTTCTTACTATTTTATTTTGCATGTTTTGCTCTTGTGCAGGTAGAAATGTGCATGTGAAGGGAGCAGAAAAAAAACCAGCAACAACAAACTTGGAGAAAAGGAAAAATAATCACAGCTTGTGTTGTATATTAAAACTAGCTGCATCAAACACATAACCTACAGGCCCGTGGAAGAAAAAAATTCTTTACGACAAAGAAAAGCAAGCTAATTAGTTAATTATAAGTGATAGACCAGCAGCAGGGGATGACTACAAGAACATCTTAACTGATAAGCATTTTATGACCTTCAGTGGATCCAGCTTCATGACATCTCACTAATTATATCCCTCCCACAAACTGTTAGACTCACAACTATGATCTTAGCAAGTCTATTCATGTTTCCTAATTTGGAGAAAGAGCAAGACCAAAAGTATTTAACAGAAGTTACTCTAAAGGGCAAATTATGTAGGAATAGGTTTGTAAATAATGAAGCAACCTACTCTTTTGCAAGTTCCTTATTTTTGCTGATGTAAAACCAAGCAAGAAAATATGGATCAAAATTAAAATAAAATTGATCATGCGGACTTGCAATTTATTGAAGCTATCCGATGAGAATGGCAATACCAGGAGGAAGTGTTAGAAATAATTGTTATAGTTTTAAAACCTTTGGTATTTTTGATATATATGTGTATATTTTTGATACTTTCATGAGATCATGTTATAGGATCACAGGATAATGGAAATTATCCAGAGAATTTGCAGTTACTCTGTTTCAGTGGGTATTTCCTACAGAACATCACAAAAAATATAAAAATATTAACAAAGGGGAATCCCATGACAGTGAATATCTGAAGAGTTTATTATACTGATGCGAAAGAGAATTCATTTCCAAACTGTGAAAACCAAAGAATGCCCTCATTTATCAGCACACACTCTGCACAGACATATTCTATTGACCAGTCAGTTTACCACTATCTAGAGAACATCACATCCAAAGGATAATCAGTAACACCTTTCACGATGCCCTTTACTTTGCTGACCTTTCCATAAAAATATTTTCTTTAGAGTGAATCTCTGTCCACACCCTTAATGTTTCTGTCAGATTCTCAGTAAGCTAATTATTAAAAAACTATTTTAAACATTGAAAATAGCAATCATCTGAGAATAAGTATGGGATTAAATTTATGTCTAAATATCTCTTACAGAGCAAAAACTCTTTAAAGCCCCAGCTTTAAAAAAATCATATTTCTCTGGGCACTGCTGTAGTGTAATGACTACAATGTTACATTTTACAAAATGTTAATTTTCCTTTTCTCAGCTTTTGTAAAGAGGAAGACTGTTGTTTCTTTAAAATAGCAGGAACATTATGACACAGCAGGGCAAAAGCAAGAAAAAATATAGACACTTTTTCCTTCTAAATGGCATACTACTTTGCAGATAAAAAATAAGTTAATGTTGCAGTGTGTATTGGGGCAATTAACTCAGATTGTATGCCATTTCCTTCAGATTCTGGGTCCATCGAGCTTCTGTATTCCTATGACCCTTTTGCACTGCTTTCTGTTTTCTTCTGTTCTTCATTTATGTTTTGGTGCAGTAACTACCAGATGATGTTCTTTTACTCAGCATAGCTGCTCTGCCTCTTATCATCATAAAAAGGACTTGTGTCATTGGGCACAACTGGTAATTCAGATGACTACTATGTGGCACAACTCTTTCTTACTGTAGACAGGCTTTTTGTTGTATTGAAGCTTCTCTGTACAGCTGAATTTCACTGTAACTGCTCGATGCATCTTTTCTGACTCAGGCTTTTCAAAGGAAATCAGAGGATAATTACATGGACATGATCATTTGTATCTTTAAGGCTCAGAATGTAGAACAATGGAGGCTTATGGACCTTGTTTGCAACTAGATAGAAATAATTCTGAAACCTGTGTTGAAGTGCTGAACATTTCCTTTTCAGTAAAATAAGGTGAGGCATGAGTTGTGGTGATAGTCATAGACCAGTGGTTCAACCCATAGGTGTCTGATGCTGCCTGCAGGGTCTGAGGGTCCCTGCCTGGTCTCCGGCTGCCACTCCAGAGGAGCACAGACTTCCCTAAGATCCCCTACATCATATTTCTGGGTCCACACAGATAGATAGGAAGTCCTTGGGTGCCACAAGTAGCACCGGGTACACTTGTATGATCAAATACATGAAGCCATTAGCATATCGGTTTTGAATTACAGAAATAAAATACTATCAAATCTCTAATGTTCCAAAGGAGCTTTTCAGAAATACTGACCTACTTGTCCATAATTGTGATAAATTTATTTGCACTGTAATACCTTTATTTGTAGTTAGCGTCCATAACTACAAGTCCTATATTCTGTAAAACTGGAATTTGTACTTGCAAGGCAAGAAGCTTGTATTTTTAAGCTGGCTTCAGTATTCCTAATAGCTGAACACACGTTTTGTTAGGCTGGATGATGGGTGCCATATGTCATCGGATATAACCTCCCACATGCTGCGTGTTTGAAATAACAGAGAATGCCAAGAATTATGACCTTTTCTTCTTATATTTTGAAATATGGGGCCTGATTCCAGATACTTTGAAGCAATTGGAAAGCTAGCTTTTGACACAGAGAGGTTTCTGGATCAGCCTGCTTCTCATAGAGCAATGCAAAGAACCTTTTACTCACCTGCTTGTTGTGGCTACTGTTCAGCTTTGGGGACAAATTTCAGCTCACTCTTTATATTCTGAATCTCTGACAAGTTGACAGCAGGACCGGGAAGTTTCTTAGCTCCTGGGAGATGTTTCTTGTCTTTCTCCTCCTCTGTTGAAGCAGGAACACTCTGTATGGAAGGATATCAGAGACCTTACTGCTACAATAGCAATTTCTTGAGCATGAGCATAGGTCAGTTATTTGAGAAACAAGAAATAAGTTTTATACTAAATACAGTCCCAATGGAAATTGAGGGAATGGGAGGGTGGTGGTGGTGGAATGAAGAGATAGGTTGTTTTGTTGGTGGTTGTCTAAAAGGTCTAAAAACCTTCCAAAAAGAAAAAAAATTAGAAGGTGCTCAGTGTGGAGGGATGCAGATCTTTTGGTAAATGAATAAGAATTTACAGTGTCAGACCACCAGTGGAAAATAAGCTGAGCAGAACATTAAAGGCAACTCCCAGTTGCTTCATATTTTAGGGAGAAAAAAGTGGAAGAACCATTCTTATAATCTAATTTCTTTGAGAGTCTCATAGTTGCCAGTCAGTTGGGGAAGGAAACCATCATGCCCTTCTGCAGCTCTGGAGAAGAGCTATGATAGTAGGTTATGGACCCCAAAAGCTCCATCCAAGTGCAGCTTGAGTTGACATTTAATTTTTCTTAACCTCAGTTGTAGAGATCAGAAGGGTTTTACTCATTTTATGTTTGAATTAGGGTAGTGCCTAATGGCTATTTTGCTGACATTGTTAAAATACAGGCTAAATAACAGCAGTCACACAATACCAAGCATCTCAGTTAATTACCCAATGAACCACAGTATCTCAGCCTTTGGTACTTCCTCAGCTGTAATATTACTCCTAGATAAGGTACAGTATGTATTGTAGACAATTTCTGTTCCAGACTGAGCCATGTTTTGAAGCAGTAGTTTTCCAGCAGGCAGTTTAAGGTTGTTCCAGACTGTCCTGTATTTTATAAATCTGGCATACAGGGGGAATCATGTAGGTTTAGAGATGAACTAATATTTTACTGCAAATAATTTCACTCTGAAATTATTTTTTCTTTTTTGACTACTGTGTGAATGTCTTCTTTGGATGGGCTTTTTGGAGTCAATTCCCTATTTAGATTTATTAGCCACCCTTTTTTGAAAGCTGTATTGACTGTGAACAGTCAGTTCTTAAGATTTGCCTTCATTTTTAAAACTCCAAAGTTTTCAGTCAAAGATTATTGGCCAATAAACCCTTTTTTTTCTGTTGACTAATGGACTACATGCTAATCAGGAAGTAAAATTTTTGCAATGTCAAGTCACAAAAGCCCAAGGAATTTTAGAAAACTGACATTTCTTATCTGATCTTTATGAACTTTCTAGAGATCACTATTTATAAGAAAACTGAAGCAACAATTATACTGTTTGGCCTAATAAACTTGTGTTATCTTTTCTCACTTTTTAGCTAATATGCTATTAGTTAACACAAGATAATACTAATAATATTATACTATTATTCTGGTTTGATAATTTAAAATCTCAGTCAGTAGTCCATCCTCAGCTACTATATATACCGTCTAATATCTAGCTTAATGGTCTAACATCCTGGAACAGTGGCAAAGCAGAGAAGAAGAATAAAGAAATTGATACAGAAGGTGTTTGGAGGGATGTACAAAATCGTGTTGGCAGACAAAGACACCAAGACCTAGTATGGTTTCTTTCGACAACTTTCTTGAACAGCTAGGTAATCTGAATAACTATGAAAAACTACCATACCCTTAGCTCCTTACTTCTTATTAGTACATCATAGCAGATACTGTGTTAAAAATACAGTTTCAAGTGATCTACAATACCATTCCTCTCATAGCTCAAATGATGCAAACTTTGACCAAATTTTGGAGAATTTTCACTCCGTACATTTCTGTTAGCTTTCCTTTCTAATCTCAGGTGTGTACTGTTTAAGACTGCACCCCTCCCTCTATCACCCACTCTGTGTGCAATGCACAGCTGATATCAGACCTTGGCCTTCAGTTTTATTGAAGTCTGAAGAGTGACTTAGACATACAAGAGTTAACAAATACCCACATGGAAATACTCTGACTGAAGAAGAGTTATTTTCTGAAATTCCCACCCCCTCATTTATGTTGTATATTAACGTATCTGTTCCACTGACCTTCAGAAATAATCTTGCCTTATGACTTAACAATTCCTTTGAGTAAGACATATATTTCCCTCATCTCCTTTGCCAAGATTTTAAAATACAGTGAAAAATGCTAAGCACTGTTAGAGGAAGATGTGTTTAGTTGTATTTGTCTAACGCTGATCTAAAGAATCATGAGCTGCACTGCAAAACTTAACAAAATGAGAAAGCTGAAAAGATAAGTCCACTGGTAGTGGTTTTATTCTATTTATATTACAAGATCTGTTTCTGTAGTCTTTACTCCCATCGCTTGGGTTGCATATTGGCTAGAAAACTGGGGGAAAAAACTTTCATCCCATAATGTCTGTCTCATATGTAGTATTCACATAACTGAGAAGCAAAGCAATATTCAATTACCCAACCCAATCTAATTATTAGCACTAGCCATTTATTTTATTTCTCAAATGCTACCAGAATTCACACATCCTATATTAGTTTCAGCTTAATAACATGCATTCCTTCACTAGTTTAATTACTGCAGAGAGAATGCGTTTTGATTTCTTTCCAGGGGAGAAAGTCACAATATGTGTTCAAGGTCACTTTATATGTTTGGTTTTCAGTTTTTAAAATCTTTTTAAGAACAGTTAAGCCAGCCTGGGTTTGATTTCTTTAGGAAAATTATCTGTAAATAGAGCACTATTTATATCAAATATGATGAAATTCAGAAAAAATCTGTCTGATTTGGACAGAAAAGGAAGAATCAGCTCTTATATAACTAAACCTGACCATTGCAAGTGCCGGTACCAGGTCGGAAGGAGATGTTGATTGTCCAAAATGAATTTTGTTGCTTCTTGTTTGGGGCTGCATCAGTAGCAGCACCTCTTTGTGCCTGGAGACAAGTGACTATCAACCTCCCTCCTGGTCCTCACGGCTCTATTCTGCCTGGGGGCAAGACTCCCTCCTAACACCACAGCCTGGCTTCACCCACATGGCAGCAAGAGAGGCAGTCCGGCTGTGTGGGGTCAGCTGGAACCTTTCCTGCCCTTGGTTGTGGGGAGCATCCACAGGTCTGGTCCAGCAGGACCAGTTCTCAGCTGGGAATTATAAATCCAAACTAAGCCAGCTGTCCAGAAAGCCCTAAGCACTCATTCTTGTTTGCATTTTTTTTCTTGTTTGGAGTATTCCACTAACTTGTTCTCCATTGTTGGTTTTAGTTCTTGTTTATGATTGGAGTTCGTGGTAAATAGAATCTTTTAACATCATCCATAAACATGACAGCTGCATTTAATCATAACCTTTGTGCTCAGTGTTGGTTAAGGTAAAAATCTGACTTCATATTCAAACCTCAGTGTTAAATACCCACTGTAAAACACTGGCATGCAAACACGGAATTCCATCTAAAATGAAGTATTTTCACCCTATGTAGGTAAATGGATTCACAATTTCTGTTTTTAACTTGCAAATGTATAGTCTTCACATTCAATTTCTACTTGTTGATAAATATTCCAAAGTGTCAGGTTTGAAAACCTGTTTGAGTATTGCTAAGCTGTAACAATAAATCCCTCTGCAGGGCAGCAGGTAGTAGGAGATTATGTCAAAGCCTTGCTATAACTTTTCGTGCTGTATCCAATCAACTCCAGTCTTGAGAAACACTGCTGGTGAGATCCTGTCTCTCTTTCCTGACAGCAGATATCATCCTGCTTTTAAGTAGAGCCACATACCTTTGAAACAGTTTAAATTCCTATTGGTGCCTTGGCATCGAAACCAGGACAATGTATATATAGTGTTCAGCAGGTGTCCAGTTATTTCCATGTATGATCAGTGTATGTTCACCTGTGGTACCTAAGATTGGTATAACTTGACTGAAAGTCTTTCTTCCATCAATGGCAGGGATTCTCCTAAGGGAAAAAATAAGAATAAAACAAACAAACAAAACCATCTTTTTTCCTTACCTCCTCCACTCCTTCAGGTGTAAGTTCTTTTCTTTTATGGGGGTGGCCCGCACCAGGTCGAAATGCTCCCATTGGGATGTTAATATTAGCCTGTGAGAAGGAAATTATGATGCATATAATAGTGACTGAGAAATAGACGTAAATGGCAAAACTCTATAAAGGGGTGGAACAAAAATATAGACATTATTGAGATTCCCAAGCATTTACGCCTTCAATGTGTGCATCATCACACCACTCCTGTGGGAAAGAGAAGTGCTTTCAGCTCCATTTTAAAGATGGAAAGCGGAAAAAAAAAGCGCTACTTGGAAAGCTTTTCAAGTTCTGAATTTTAGCCTGATGTTCTCTGATTCCACTGGACTTTAAACAAATTAGTATTAGACACAAAAGTGTCTTTAGATTTCTGGGTCTGCTTCAGTTTTGGCAAGGTCAAACAGAAAGCAAGTGCCAGAATCAGCGTTTAAGTGTAAGTCACCCAAATCCTACAGTAACACCCAAACCACTGGACCACTGTCCCTCCCCCAATGACACCAGTTCTCACTTCACTTAATCACAGTCGGATAGGAAAGCCCATCCTGAGCCAATTTAAGCCATGAGTGTTTAAAATGTGATTTTATGGACAAAATCTACCCACGGATGTTACAAACTGCAAATGCAATGCCTTAGTCCTAGAAATAGGTCCCTTGGTTGCAAAAAGGATCTGTAGGAAAAGACAGGAAGGCTTTTTGCCTCTCCAGCACCCACTAGGTTTTGCCCAGAAACCCCAGCCTGGTCTGCAGTGAGGACTCAGCAGTCCAAGCAGACTGAGCTGGCTCGAAGGCCAGACAGACCTGGCTTTAGCAAACTCCCTCCAGAATGATATCCACCTGGCCGTCTCAGTTTGATTTTTTTGTCTGTGGCAGAAAGCCAGTAGCCATAACACAAATGAGGCTTATAATAGATACCTTGAAAATAAAGATTTTTGAGAAAAGAATGGCAGAAAACATTGCTTAGGAAAGAGCAGCTAAAATGTATCTATTTTCCGATATGACCCAGCCTGGACTATTTTAAAAGTCAAACGGTGTGATCAACAAAATGCACAATTTGTACTTATTCTTATCTCATGATCTCAGAAGAGAAGCTGCTCCTAGGAAATGTCATCAAAATATCATGACTCCCACTGGTAAAACCAGGGGGTGAATCGGTGATGTTATGGAGTGGAAATGGAGAACCTTCCAACAGCAAGCTATGTTATTGTTAGTTTACCATCTGACTGATTTGCATTAAATGAAGATGAACAATTCAATCCTTTTGCTCAAATCATGGTCTCACAGATCGTGCCCCAGCTTGGGCAACTGGAGGAAAACAGCCCACTGTTTTCAGTAACAACAACTGTTCAGACAGCTGTAATCAATTTGCCAAGAAACAACCACCCTTACTTTTATTCTATTTATATATTTATTTCCCTTCATTTTACTTATGCAAGGTGATTTCAGTGGGGCTGGCAAATGTCTGCAGGGTCATGTTACTTTATAGACAACAGGGTATTAGTTTCATAAGGATTTTTCACTAAGCATTAGTTTAGATACTGTGAAACCTTTCATCTGCACTTCCTAAGTTCCCAGGAGATAGGGCATTTTCAGCCTCACAGTACTTAACCCATTATTTCTTTTAGGAATGGAAAAAAACAGCTTTCCTATTTTTATTTTTAATCATCTCCCCTGCCAGGCTCTGGTACCTCCAGGCAGCTTCTTTTTTTGGAATATGAAACTTCTCTGCAATTTACAGCTAGCATGGTCATACAGGTTTGCAGAGCTGAAACACTGAATGGACCGTGATGTTTAATTGGCAATGAGGATGGGATTCTGGGAAACAGAGGAGTGCAAGTAGTGTAGAGGCCTCCGTCTCTCGGAATCAAACCAAAACATCTCAAAGTGCAAAAGGGGTGTTGTTCTCATGATGATGAGAATTGTTATGTGAAGGGGTAATTTTGCGCTCTGAGATCAAGGTAAAAGAACCATCACGAGTCCATCATCGAATGGAACATGACATTAAATTAAGTAATGGGTGGACCAAATTCTGTGCGCCAGCAGGGCTCTGCGAGGACTGTGTTGTGCTGCAATCAGCATGGGTTTGCAACTTTGATTTTAAAATATGTTTCAGGCCTGTTGTCACCTGTCTGCTGGGACTGAGATACGAGCCTGCTCTCCATCCAGTGAAATGCTAATCAGGAAATTTTTCGTTCCAGACTCCTGAAATCCTAAATTATAATTGGTTTAGACACACTTTCTAGATGTGATTATTATTATTAAGCATACTAATTATTAAAACTAGTTGGTTTGCCTCTTCCTTTCATTTTGGAAAGTGTTTACCATGTTTTAGATGCCATTGCAGTTCTCATAATGAGTAGGTATGCGTACTGATTCACTGGACTAAGGTCTTCCTGAACAGACCAAAGGAAAAATTATCTGTAAACATGACATATGACACAGATTGCTGGTTTGACACAATTAAACCAGTATTTAGAGATCTGTTTGTGTTCCTCTTTCTGTTTATGAGAAACAGGGCATCCAGATCAGGAACTGTTGCGTCTTGAATTACTGGCAGCCCTGCATGAGTTGAAGACTGTTGCAGTAAGCTCTCCACAGCATCACAGCCATTCCTAGCTGTCCAGAAGGATGACTGAATAAGCTGGAAAGCCACTTCAGTATAAACACGTTCATTTTGTTTTGTTTGTTTTTTAAAAAAAGAGAACAGAGAAAACTGAATGTAACCCACAAAACAAAATGAACAAACGAAAACAAACAAGCAACAACAAAAATAACAATGCAAAAACAAACAAACAAGTGCAAATACAAAAACAAACAAACAAACAAACAAAACAAAACATAAAACCAAAACAAAAAAAAAAAACAGGAAACCCCCCACCCTTACCTCTGGGGAAAGCCAGGAGTGGTGTTTGTAGGTCAAATAATTATTAGCCAGAGCTGTCCACAGCCTTTTACACTCTGAGAGGAGGAGGCCAGCAATGAATGTTGCCAGGAATTAACACTATTTTGGTCCTCTATCACCACAAACTACTCTTGGGAAGCACTTCGGTCCTCTATTGCTCCAAACTATTATTGGGAACTAGTTTCTACCTTTAACTCTCCTACATCTTCATTTAATGGCTGTTGGCAGGTGAAGATTTTAGCTTACATTGCACATGGTCAGAAAGAAGCCACTTCTGACACAGACTGCCATGAAATACTTCTGTTAGTAAAGCACCATTAAATTTTCATTGCCACAGCATGATGTATATACTCCAGCAGATGTCAGTCCTACTATAATAGCACATATTAACAAAGGATCACAATATATGAATCACAATGTATAAAAGTAAAGCGACATTTTGAGTCATGGTTCTTAACAGTTCTTGAAGTGTAATAGGCATCAATTCAAGTGCAAGTCTCCCTGCTGGAGCAAACTTTGACGGAATGTTTAATAGATTTAGTTTAAAGTTTATGCTGTAATTTTTTCTTTTTATTATTATTCTAATTACCTTTGCAATAATTAAAGTTTTTTAAGATATCAAACTTAGTTCTCAAACTTAATGCACTTTTTAAATGGAGAAACTAGAAGCAATTTTTTACATTTAGAAGTCATCATAAACATAAAAAGGAGTCTATAACTGCATCTTTAAGGGAAAAGTAAACCAAATTAATTCCTTAAAAATGCTTATATGTGCCTATGGAATCTAAATGTAAAATGTAAATATTTTGAGCTATAAATTATCTACATTTGCTCATTAATGATGCAAACATTTCCACAGTCACTGTAAAAGAGGGACAAAAATTTGTACTGAGTGAAATCAATGGCAAACTTCATCTGACATCAACTGAATTACAGCACAGAAGTTTGGGGAGTTGATGATGGTAAACAGAATTAACATTTTTACTGTGCCTTGCAACTTCAGTATACCACTGGGTAATTAATCTTCTTGATACTCCAGTCCATGGACTTAGTATTATCTTGGGGAAATATAGGATAGATTGGACTTTAGAAATTCCGATTTGTGCTTCTTCCATAATCTTAAGGGAATCTGAATTCGTTGGAAAATTTGATTGCAAGTGCATTTTACAAAATACATTAAAATTCTGTAAAAATCTGGAGCTCAGGGGGTACTTTGGCCTTTCAACCAGAATTGATGATAGCTAAATACAGTCTCCATGATGCTGCTTCACGATGATGTGGGGATAACTCTCCAGCTTTCTTCTACAAGTATGTAACAACCAATGGCATCCTTGAGAGCATATGCCATCTGAGGAGGTACGTGACACATAAGATTTTTTTTTTAAATGAAAATATCAACATTTCTCTCATTTTACTTTGGCTTTTAAATAAAATGTTTCTTAAGCAAATATTGGAAGTTGTGGGCTTTTTTCGAAAGGAATGCAGACATGAAAAGCTTCAATACCTGTGCCATCTTTTTAGCCTATAATTCTTCCAGCATTTTATTAACTCTGTGGAAAATCTAATAGTTGCGAGAATTATTTTTACTTATATTTCTGATCAGTTATGCAGATGTATCACCACGTTTTGCTTAGCTGACCCATGAACAGACATAGCCTAACATTGGAAAGACCATGAAAACAAGCAATCAACCAAGCTATCTGATCCAGTTTTTTATCAGCTCAGATTATAAGATGCTCTTCCGGTCAAACTTTTGCAGTGCTTTCATATCTGCCAAGCTTTGTACTTTAAAAAAGCAATTTCCAGTTAGCACTTCTGCAGTGTTTTGTATGAGCAAAATGCAGTTTGCCAAGCAATGGAGGTTGAGATTTGCTATTTTTGTTATATTAGAAACAAAATACTGTCTCTTACCTGAATGGCTTTGACATGTGACGCTGGCTGGTTTGACATTTTTAAGACAGAGGCTTATCCCTGCAAGCAAAATGGGAAAGTGTTACAGGCTCTGACATTCTGATAGCTGGGGGAGATAAGCTAGAACTTAACCCATGCTGCCTCTTGACAGGCATCCATTTCATCTGCCCAGATCCTCTTTCCATCTCAGTTTCAGAGTTGCTTAGTTATTCCTTCTGAATATCAGAAAGTGACAGTACACCCGAGCTGCTCTAATTAATCTTTCATAGCCACAAATAGAGCTATCTCTTTCACATTAAAAACAATAACGAGTAGAGATAAGGAATCTCTCCTTAATGGCATTGTAAAATGAGTAAGAATTAAGGGAAGCATTTGAGGATAAACAATGTATGATTATTTCTACCACACTATGTATGTGGGAATTATTTGAACTCTGTTTAAACCTTCTTTCAGTAAAGCATAACTTACTACAAAACATTGATAAATGCAGACATAACCATTTTCTGACTCACAGAGCATTGCAAATCTTTAATGCATATAGATTCAAAATGATCAAGAAACCATAAATTTGTTTGGCAGTTCCTAGGGCACAAAGTAGCCTCTCTTCAAAGTTTAGATCACATGGATTCATTGATTTTCTTTAGCAAGAAGGTAGATAAGAAAGAATGGACATTTTCATATGATTTTATGCATACATAGAAATATGGATTGACGCAGTATTAACATACAATAACAAATGGAAATCACGAAAGTCAATAGATTCTGTAAAGGTAAAAATAAAATGCAAGAAATTTTGCTATCACATGAATTAAAACATTTTCTTGACTTCTCATTCTTAATATTCTAACTGGACTAGACCTTCATCAAAGTCTGGCTATTTAAACTATCTTATTATTACTCAAAATACTAAAAGGTGACAAATGAGTTCACCAGAGAACTCATTGATCACAAACAAACTACAGCATATGTTTACTGCAATATTTAACCTGAGATGAGAAAGAAAATATTGAGAAAAGTAATAAATGACATAGGAGAGAATAGAAATATACTGAGAAATCAAAAGTGGGTCAAAGACTTTGGTGGTCCAAAGAGTGTGTCACATGGAAGCGGTAGCAAAGAAAGGCAGATGAGTTGTAGGTTGGCTTCAGTCTGGAATATCAGCGTAAAAGTGTATCACCAGAGCCTCATGGAAGACTTGCTCTTGCATTGGCTTTAAATTTGTGTGTAACTCTGCACAGAAAGTAAAGTTTACTCAAAGTAAAAATGACCTGCCATTAGAGGTCTCCCTCTGATCACACTCCCAGCTGTATAGTGCTGTCCAAGCCAACACATAGTATTAAATCAGAGGATGTCATCTTCATAGGTTGCTTGGGTTTAAATTGCTTCCAACAAATTATTAAGTCAGAAAAAAATCCCACTATGAAAAAGAAAACCAGCGTGCTTCCAGTGAGTTTCATATTGTGGTCTTATATTTACATATAAAATCTTAAAATCAGAGGCAGTTTTAAAACTTCAGGGAATGAAATCTCAGCCACTGAAGTTCATGACAAAATTTGCACAGTTTTCCAAAAGCCAAAAGCATTTACTGCACTCTCATTCCTTTCTGAAAAATCTTTACTATGCATAGAAATAACTGTGCTGTTAACCAGTGGTTGTATTCAAAAGACAAATACAAAACAATCCCCCAGTTTATCGGAAAGATAGGGCTCATAACACAGAAAAGTTTAATTAATTTTTCTTATCATCTTTTCCTCTTTCTAATCGGAATGAGAAATGGAAACAAAAGCACAGGAAATTAACATAAAACACTTTAAAGCACTGTGAATCTAGTTTCTAAACACTGACACAAAGAAATTAAAGCTAAAATTTACTTTTCCATCTTGCGTGCCTGTGCATTGTAAAAAACACCAATACACACTTCTCAGGACACCAAGAGCTCACCAGGCAGGGATTTACACTGAATCTTGACTTTAAACCAAGCACAGCAATAGTACTCCTCAGTGAGGTGCTCTGGGTTCACAAGAAGTCTGCATTGGAAATGATTGCAATCAGACACTGCTTCCTAAAGACAGATGCATGATACAATTGTGCAGGACTGCTTTTGGAGGTGGTGATTTTCCTACCGGTTCATACTGTCCTCATTACTCCCAGAGAAATCAGGACAACAGCATGCTACTGAGTAAAAATAGACAATCTTCTCTGGCTCTCTTCCTTTCCCTCCCTTCCCTGAGTTTCTCTCCAGAGCAATACTGACCATCAGTCACAGGAAAATAAACCTTAGGTTACAGATGCATCTATTACTGAAGTGTTTAGTTCATTTTTATAAATTTCTCTGTTCTTTTGCCATGCACCTCAGAGAGAGAGTCAAGTGTGCTGCACTGATTGTATTAAGTTCTGGCATTCCAATCAGCTCTGCAAACTTGAAGAAATCACTCTTCACCCTCATTTCCACCACAGGACTTCACAAGTAAGCACCCAGCAAAATGCAGACGCACGCAGCCTGTATTCCCTGGTGGTTTTTTGACCTCCCCACACCTTACCTTTTACCTTTTATGGGCTGCATGCTGAGCCAAACTTAGAAAGCAACAGCGTTAGTTCATTTGGAGCTGTTTCATGCCAGACCTCCCCTGTGAATTCCCTTGCTTCTCAGTGAAAGTACCCATGAACAGGGCTACTTGTGAAATATAGGACCACTACGGTGAAATAAATCAGTGTTTTGAAGAAAACCTTTTTAAAACAAAGGACATATCTACTGTCCCTCTGCTAAAAATAAGTTCTGACAGTGCTGCAGCAAGATAATACCCTGACTTATTCAATTTGCTTTAAATACAATGAGATATCATGATACTATCTTTCGTAATCCGCAGAAATGTTCAGCAGCACACTGACAACAGAAAGAACCCTCCCCACACCCCACCTGGAAGCTCTCTTTACCCCCCCACCACACTTGCGGCATCAAGCACAAGGGGTATTTTGGACACAGAACTGAAGTGCATTATCTTCTTAAAAGGCTTTGACAGGAACTATACTACTGTGAGATTCGGCTAGTACAAAGAAATAAAAGAACCCCCTGCTTTGCAGCTTCCAGTCTGCTACACAAAAACTTACTACAAGCTCTAGGCAAATACAACAACGTTTTCTGTAATGCAGTTGTTTCCACTACAGTTACCTATTAAGCTTACAGCAAAAGAACACCCCTCTTACCCTCACCACCCCCCCCCCCCCCGTAATAATTCACTAGCTGTAACATATAGAAAACAGTAAGCGTGTACCTGTGTACTACAGTATTTGAGCTAATACACAGGCTTCATACCAGTCACTAGGTATTTAAGCGGCTTTCTGTTTTAAATCTTTAAAGATTCCCAAAGGCTATGAAGCAATAACAATCTGCTCTGAATATGCTGATAGGCTGCATATTAAATAAGCAGAAATCCACAACTATTGTAGTCACCTCACGGCAGTTATTAAAGAGTTTTCATAAGGGTCTTTAAAGTTTTTAATTGACCCCTTCAAGATTAGCTTACTTATTTACTTATATAAAAAAAGCTCCAAACCGTCAAGTGAGTATGTGCACCTCCTTTTGATGCTGAAAAAGGTACCTTCTTCTACCAGCTGAGGTATTGACTGTGATCCTTTTAATGTGTCTGAAATAGCTCCAATGCTTTCAGCTCGGCCGGCGCTGAGAGCTGCTCCAGGCTGGAGTGGGACTCAGCTGAGAAGCAAAGTGTAAAAGGGAATTCCTGTCATAGCTTCCAGTTGTTCTTCCTAAATATAGAGTTTGATTCACCCTGTAACTTGGTCCCCTGTGACACTTGACCATCGTAAAGCCAGGACTCAAGTGTCAAGCAGGAGGTGTTGAAAGAACACACCTTTGGGTCCTTTTCTTGCCCTCCCACTCCCCGTCTTTCTGGGCTTTTCACAGGCTCCAGGCATTCGCTGGCAGAAGGTACCACACGACTCCTCCCGTGATGTTTGGGGCAGTGTGTGCATCCCTGCGGCCATGCCAGAGAAGGAAATAATTATGGAGATGTAATTACAAAGAACTCACCTCAGAGGGACTAACCATGGGAGGTGAATGCCACATCAGTGCAACTACATTGCTGTTGGGTTGGGAGTGAACTCGTGCAGCAGCTGCCTCAGGGTCTTGCAGTGATGTTCCTGCTGGCAGGACAGCCTTGCTTGTGGGGAGGACTTCTGACAGGGTGAGGCCACAGTGGCCAGTGGCTGAACCTTAGGGTGTGTGGATGAAGAGAAGCTAAAGGAAGAGTGTGGGGAGGAGTTGCAATAGGTAGTCAGGAAACTGAAATGTTATTATACCTATGAGTGCTGTTTTCAGTGAAGGCTGCCACAGGAGATTTGTCATAGCAAGTCGTGCATGGGGCACAGACTCATGTTACCACCCCTAGAAGTGCAGCCTCCTCTTCGCTGCACCTTTGCAAGAGTGAACTTTCCTCTGTCATACCTGTTGTCCACCTGATCCACAACAGCAATGGTGACAACAGCAGTGTCATGGGCAACACTGTACTGGCCACGTGCTGCTGGTACTTGAAACTTTTAGGAGAAGATCAACAATTTTCAAAATTGGTGACAAAGTTATTTATAACAGCTAGTGGTTGGGAGAGTGATTTCAGAGAGGATTTCCTTTGACTTTAATTTATTTGACCAATCACTCTTTTCAAGTATCTCAAAGAGGAGGATGACCTCCCAGATGACTTCATTAAGCCTGTGACTCACTCTGCTGCCTCTTCTAAAAGTGCTGTCATCTGGAAGCAGCTGATAGATCTGACGACTTGCTCTACAGCTTGTAGACTACTCATAGCCACCCCCTTCCCAAGGATCCATGACAAGGTGGACACACAACTAGGTATGAAACAGGGACATGTGTTTGTGTTAGGTGAAGACTGATGGAGGCATGTATAGCAAACAGCTCCTTCCAAGGAGACCCCTTGGCCTGCTTCCTCAGAAAGGCTGAGCATGGCTGTTGTCAAGTATTTGAGCTATGGGAACATCATTGCACTTGAAACATGGCAGAGCTCACAACAGGGCCCACAGACCTGTCTTTTGCCTAGAATGGAGGAGCTTGCTGTCACAGTCTAGGGTCCTGCCTTCCAGGAGGTTGACACCATCTTACAGCAGAGCTGGAGTCAGATAAGTGACTTTACACACGCCCTTGTGAAGGTTCATGTTTACAACAAAAGTATTAGAAAGCACTGAAAGAGGCAATATAACTTCGTAACATGATCTTGTACACAAATTTATTTCAATTGATATTACAGCAGTTATATTACAAACCAGCTCTGGAATACACAGTTCTTCCTTCCATGTGCCATTAATTTAACAAAGGTAGGCCATTGCTTACATTTTGTAATTCTATAATCTTGCAAATATGCCTAAGAAACACCAGCTCAACACTGTTTCCTTCAACAAATTTTCATGGAAGTGACAAGTAACTTAATAGATAGTCCTAGCGATGTGTAAATAGGAAAAGAATCTACCTCTGTCACATACCTAACAGCCATCGACAATGACACCTAAAACGTATTGAATTGTTGGGATAAAAGGAGTAATCCCACATTTTACCACTGATATTACAAAATGTAGATCTGAGTACATTTTAAAGGGAAAACTATATGTTTTTACCATTATTTTGCAGGGTACCATTGCCTTTTAATAACCACTGGGACGCACAGACCCATGACTTGCAGATTCATCTGCTGAATACATGCAGCAGATGATTTAGTAAGTAAATAATGAGACATATGTGCATTTCAGATGATGGATTCAATGCCTGGCAATTTAGGGCCAGGTACATTGAAACACACTGCATAAAATTATTATGTCTCATGTACAGAGGTCCAAAGGACACAATAACAACGTATTTATTTGATGTATGAAAATCACAATATAGATCCAAAATATATTTTATTGCACTACTAGAATATTTTCTAATTAATGTGCTTCCTAGAGCAGTTTATTAGTTTTGACAGTGAAGTTGATGGTTAACAGAAATGTGTATGTGTCTTACTTCTTGACTAGGAAATTTCACTGCATAATGTCAGAATTGTTTCTTTAAGCTGTCACAACTTAATAAGCTTACTTAAATATTTTGCTTTTTGAGAAACCTCATGAGCGCAGATACAACTTCCCTGAGTCTCCCAAAATAAAAATAATTTTTTATTATAGTCCAAATTGTTTTAGTGTAATGCAAGCAATGTAATATGATTAAAAATGCAAGCCAACAAAGGAGGACTCACAACCTAAGCTCACTTGAAATAAGACTTCTTTAAAGTAAAAAGTTAAAAAATACATTCCTGGAGTTTTGCTTCAAATTATCAAGTAGTAGCAACATATCATAGATCTTCAGCAATGCAAAACTTTCCTTCCCTATCTTAATTTTAGCTCTATAAATTACAGTTTATTAGCAGGTAAGAATAGTTGGCCCAGTATATCAAGTATTTGGTTAATTAATTCCTATCACTACCTTCATTTCAATTGTTTGGTGAAGAATATGAAAACTAAAGTTGCAATGCAAGATAAACTATTCTTTTCATTCGACACGACTGGTATCGACTAAGATTTAAAAATGAGAAACTTGCTATCATACAGATTTGTCAGAGAGCTAACACAGAGGATGCTGGAAAACAAAACAAGACAAAATAACACAACAAAAAACCCCCTAATCCAAACCCAAAACCAATAAACCAACAAAACGAACAAAGACAGACAACAAGAAGAGCACACCATTCATTTTGTAACTCACATAGATTTTATTTGTACTTTTGGGCTCTTTTCCTTCAGTAAAGATGTATCTAGTTCATGTAACAATGATTTGGCACATACACTTGATGAAAGACAGATACTTTTAGCAAAGGCAGCCAGCCATATGAGGTTAGACAGAACTACAGAAATTTAAAATACAGTGGATATTGCAATTGCCAGGCATCAGAGCCCACTCTTATTCTTGCTTTAAACTGAAAGTAATTTTGAATCCTAGATTGCAGAAAGAATATCAGATTTCAGCTGCTTTGTTGTTTGAGGAACTATCATCTACTGTTTGATTGCTTCTCCTAGTTTCCCTCAATCTATATGTTTCTTAATATCAAGAAAAAAATCAAGCACTTTCTCTGGAGTCTCTAATTATACAGCTATGCCAACAACAATAACATCAGGCTATTTAAATAATGAATGACACAAAATAGCATGAAAAAATGTTTGCTATTATCTAGTGGACAGGAAATCAACAAACTTATCTAAATTAGCTGATTTTGTTTCTGTGACATTTCTGAGCTGCTAAATATTAATTCAACTCCTGCATGCTCTCTTTCTTTCCCATATAAAAGCATGGTGATTATTATCACAGGCTGTTCCATCAAGAAATAATTAGCCTTGTATTAAGAAGATGGTCTCATTAGAGGCTGCCAGTGACCTTGTTCTAAATTTCAGAGTTCCAGCATCTTTTAATAGCATCATTAGCATCATCTAAGAGTTTGTATTAAGTTCTAAAAGCTACATTATGAGTATAACCCACACAAATGCTAGAACATCATAGCTTTGACCACTGAATTACTCAAAAGCCATATTCTCTGTTGCTTTGTATTCCATAAAATTCTCACTTAACAAAAGGTTTTGAGTAACTGAACTGTGATCATGATGTACAAGCAACAAATTTGTTTGCGCATTTCTCCTGGGAATTTTTAGCCACTATACCTGGTAAAGCTGATACCATAATAAATAGCAAGGGCACTGGCAGTTTTTGAAGGGAAAATGAAGTTTAAATTACATGCTGATTTTGTAAACATCCTGTCTGCTATAGTGATTCAGCACCATGTGGAAAAGAAACAAAAACGTTGCACCATCAGATATTGTTCTGGGCAAACAAGTTTGACAAAATAGGAACTGACTTAATCATTGGTTGAATTTTAAACAGAAAAACTACCCGTTGTTTTCACAAATCGGGATAATTCAAATAGGCAGCTATTTATTTTTTCAGTCCCATAATACATTTATTTTGATGAAGGCCATCCCTACTTGTTGATTACATCTGCTGAACACTCTAAGTTCTTGTCTTTAATGGTCAGATTAAACCTCACCTGATGTCCAGTAAGGAATTTCGCTGTAGTACCCATCTGACCCAAAGCTGTACAAGAAGGAGGTACAGATACACCAGAGGACCTGGGGACTCAGCACCACACAGCTACATACTGATCTTTTGTAACAAAGCATGAAACAAAATTACAGCTGTGCAGGTAATCAGTTTCACACACAGCTCCGATCCTGCTGTGAGAGCGGACTTGAGTAGAGCAATCGTCTGAAGTCTAACAAAGAAAACAAAGACAAATTTCTGATGATTCGTCATTTGAATGGCATATGAACAGGAATAAAGATACGGCTGAGACACAAAAAACCCACCTGGCAGAAAGATGGACTCAGAACAAGAGATATCAAGTAATGGGCTGGAGGAAGCAGAATATCAAGGATATTATAAAGAAAATAATGCCTTTAGGTAAAAAATTACCAAAATCAAGGACAACAGCACCAACGTGCTGAATCATTTGTGATTGATCAGTTGCTATCTTTGGTTTATAGCTGCTGAACAGAACATAAAAGATGAAGACTGATAATCTATGAGTGTGAAGTTTTTTAAAGCTTGAATCAATACCAGGACACTTATCTTAGTTCCCATGAGTTATAAGGAAAAAAATTCTTAGCTTCACATACCACCAATGTTCTGAAAAACAGGAAAATTAAGAATGAATGCTTTCCACAGTGAAGATATGAATAAATCTACTAGTCATACAGATATATCAAGTAGTCAAATATGATCTATATCAAACCTTACTTTCATTGAATTAGATCTGTTACAGGAACATTTTTCAATCATCTGTGGTCTCCTGCCATACAAATATTGTACCTGTTTAGAAAGAAATTGCCAAAAGCAATCAGTGTTGGCACAGGAAGACCAGTAAAGTCCTCCAGCTGCTAATTTCTAGATTATGTTTCCCAATACAATATCAAATTTCAAGTATTAAAAATAGTATTAACAGTTTCTCTTAGGAAAGCAGTTTTAAAAATCTTCACATCTTACTTCACACCCATACGAAGTAAAGTTGTGGACTGGCAATATCTTCTATCCAAGGATAATAACACAAGTGGAAAAAGAACCTATAAATATTGAGCTGCTTCATTCAGTCACACAGGGCTGTGCAGCAGAGGGGGTAGCCCTTTGAAGTACAGTTCGGTTCTCAAGGTCTGCAGCTAAAAGTGGCACTTGAAAATCATCTGTCCTGGAAAAGACTTTTGAGAACTGCAGGCTGCTCTGTGTTTCCTGTGCCCACCACCACCAGTGAGGTGCTAGGCCATAATTTTGATGCTCTGATTAGAGTATCCACGAAAATGTTCACAGTTTTATTGCAGCCAGCTCTCAAAATGATTATTTTTATTAGGAAAAAAGGAGATGTTCTTAGCTCAGGTTTCTAACATAAACTGCTCTATGTAAGGCCAAACCATTGTTTTGCAATGGGTAGTTCCCAGGTGCTCTGGCTGACAAGGAGCAGTGCGGATTCATAGTACCGGGACACCGGCCCAAATCAGAGTTTATCCGCAGCGTGGAGGGCTGGATGATCATGAAGCAGCTCCTTACAGCTGGCTCCTTGTGGCAGAGCATCAGTGCTGGTTTAACCAAGTGCTGTGCTGTATCATGAAGCAATTCAGGAGCTACTTCAACTATCTATATAGTCCAGGTGGACAGTTACAGTGATATCCTCATCAGTTCATCCTGCGAAAGACATTCCTCTTACTCAGAACACCTAAATGCCATGTATGCTGGTGAATAGATGTGCTATGGGCTTTAACAGTCAGCTAAACGTTTTCTTCAAAGCATTACCTCACTTTGACTTACTCAGTCTCTAAGTACACATCCTTCCCTAGGGTCTGAGGCTGCCCGACAGGTTTGGGGGTTCAAACTTAATAAATCTAATGCTATCATGTGCATTTACTTCAGATTACAGTGAGCAAGAAACAATACCTGTTAGATTGAAACTATTCTATATTTCTTTTCATTCTGTGGTAGGAGAGGAGTTTGTGTACTTAGGGACTTTCAGAGGTAATGTAAAGAAACAAACAAACAAACACTCTCAAAACAACCAAACCAAGCAAAACAAACAAACAGAAACCAAACAAAAAAATCCAAACCCAGCAGCTGTTTGGCATTAGCTCTGCTTTTGTGCTCTTCTCCTTCACTGACTGAGCCCTTTTATCCCTGCAGTTCAGGTAAATCCATTTTCAAGCATCCCAACACAGGAGCTAATGCTGAATAGGTACTCTGCAGTAGATATTGGATGCTTTTTCTCATATACAACTTCTAAATCACTGCAGAGGAAGCAAAGCCCAAGAGCTGAGCAAGCAAGATTATCAGCTAAAATGAGTAGCTGAAGCCTCAAACTAATATTCTTACAGAACTGGATTCTAGAATAATATTTGACTCAAATCTCTCAAGTTTCTCTTTAGAGTCTGACACCTGTTTCTCCTTGTAGGGCAACAGCTTTGGAGGACCTTATTTTAGATGCTATTTCAGTCATGATGTGCATTACAGAATTACAACTGATGGGTAAATGCTGAAAATGCATAACAGTTAAGAAAGACCTGTAATTTGTTTTGTTATAGACACTAGTAATTAACAAATGAAGAAAAAGCACGTACAACTACTCTTTGTTGCAGATTAACCCATTATAGTAAAGGCATGTTTCTATGAATGCCTATGTTCTTTCTTTACTTACATTGTTCATATGAACAGACTTAACAATAAGTTTCATTTAAGAAACAGAATCCCACATTTCCAGTATGCATTTTTGGTAACCAGGTTAAATACTGCAAACAAACCCTGAACCTTAACAGAATACTTTGTCCTCATTTCTATTAAAATTAAAAAAAAAAAAAAAAAAAAAGAAAAAAGAAAAAAAAGACTCTTTTGTACTGTAATTGGAACATAAAAAACTGTAAAGAAAACTGTGTAACACTCTGCTCTTTCCCAGGCACAGCAAGGACCAAAGGTGTTGTTTGTTTTTTGTGGGGTTTGTTAGTTTGTTTGTTTTCTTGTTTGAATTTCAGTTTAAAAGACCACACATATTACACATCTCCATAATTCCCATTACCAGAATTTCTCCTATACACTGAGATGCTCACATAATAATATTAGTAAGGTAAATGAAAACATATTTGCCCACAGACATGTACAAACAATGCTATACACGTCTTTGTAGCAAGTCAGTCTCTGTGTCTCATGTCTCAGATTTCTTCTTTACTCTAATCTTTTTATTCACTCCAGAAGCAATTTCCTAACCTGCATAAATGCTTAATGGACCATCTATTTCATCTTTTCCCATATATTTCTTCTTTCATGCATCCTTGTCTGTACTTTAAATTCTCAGCTAGGCGTGAGTGCTCATTTTGCAAAGATTCACGCACTCCATGAAAGCACCCCTTCATTCCAAGTTAGTCTGGCACATAAACATTTGTAGAATCACGCCACATTTCGCTCCAGCTGTCCTCTCCTCTACCCAGCTCATCTCAATGCCCAACAATCTAGTAATGAATACTACTCAAAACATATCTAAAAACCCACTTGCTCTCCTCAAGGCTCAAACAATTATCCCATCAAGTTGCGTTCTGATTGTATTGTCTTCAAACTGGCAACATTTACAACCTCTCAATGCCAAAATCTACATCTTAGATGGTTTCAGGTCTGAGCCTCCAATGAACTGTGAGCAGGTACAATTTCCCTGAAGCCCTGCAAACTGCCCTAACATCAGAGTTTCTGAAAGTGTGTTTAAGACTGGTTTTACTTTTATTTTGTAACAAGTCACATGTGGGAATATCTGAACAATCACATATCTACTTCAATAATAGATCAAAGTTGAAGAGATTAATCATTAGACACGCTGATAATTAATTTTAAGGTAAATATATTTCCTATGTCTAGAAAAAGATGCCTACGATATTAAGCTGCTGACTGAATTGGATAATTTCTTAATTAATGTGTTGTTAACACATTCTATTTGGTCTTTACTAGGCAAATTACATTTAATTGGCATTATTATGCTTACGAGAGTATACTTTTGCTGTATAAAGTTTTTGCATGACTTGTGATATGATGCATGATGACTGATACATATTTTTTCTAGCATTCCTAGATACCTGCCCTTTTGAGGTCCACTTATGCCTTCCCATTAACGCACATATCGAATATGACTACTTAAACTGATAGTTGCACTGCTTTGTAACAACATATGGATACTGTGCACTAACCTCATTACTGCACAGGGTTTTGCTTTAGTCACTACTGTAGCTTAATATGTAGCTGTAAGATAAATCAAGCAGTGGTAAAAGCTGTACCAATACCTGCACTGCCTCATGAACTATTTTAAAGTGAAAATCTTTAATTTCGTACACCTTAACTTTCAAAATGCTAAATGCAATCTCTCCCTGTAACACTTCAGAATCTGCAACAGTTTCATTCCATGAGAACAAGGATTAACTTTGCCTTTCTGCCAGGGGCAAAACACCCGCTGAAGTTACAGAAGTAAAAAGAGTGGGACTGGCAATTCACTCAAAATATCTATCTGCATTCTAAAAGATTCTCATTTGGGTTTGTTTTCGTGTGATAAACTTTCTGGCACTAAGATACAGACTGTGTAGTTTAGCTGCATTCCTTTTTACTTGCACTGCCAATTTCTACGCCAAGTCAATAAAATCCAGGTCTATATTTTATACAGTATCCTAAGTGAAGATAGAAGAAAAATACAATAATGTTACAAAAGCTATTTCTTGATTGGATCATTTAAACATGCCCATTTTACTATGTTTGATTTCAGTAAGACTGTGCCGCTGGTAAGATTAATCATGTTCTCAACTGTTTCAATATTCTCAACCGTTTCCATTGCTTCTAAAGACCCCCACTAGAATCAATTTTGTGTATTTATATTAAACACATGTTGGTCTACGGAATAACTTGAGTTTTCAACCAATAAGGTGTAGACTTAACCCTATTTGCATAATTCCTCAATGATTTGCAATTGAACTTGATAGATTAGGAACCACTGAAGAAAAGCCATAAACAAATCTGATTAGTCCAGGACACTGTTTATTATATTTTTACATCTTGGGGACAACTCAAAGTTGTCTATGTCAGTGCACAACTCAAACTTGTTTGCATGGAGGGCTGGATAAGTTTCCTCTAATTATTCAGCTTTTATGTTGGAATGACATCCTTTCCAAAGTTCTCATAAGGCTTCGGTTACCATAAACAGCTCCCACCAAAGGGTAGAGCTTTAAGAATGATGGAAAATCTAAATTTCAGAGAAAGCCACCCCTGATCTGAGATGAAAGACAAAGAAATTCACCAGAGAACAAGTGAAAGCAAGCATGCATCACTTCCCCCTCTGCTCCCACAGGAGCCAATGACCAGAGATTGGCCAGGCCTGTCTCGCCCTGCCTGCTGATCTAACCAGCTCCTGAGGTACAGCCCCTTGTTCCTGCTTCCTCAGCAATGACATGTTATCAGTGACAAGAAAGGGAGCCAAAAAGAACCAAGGAGTTCAGATCTGAGATGTTCTTTCTGGTGGTAGCATAAGGAAAGCTCACAGCATCTATTTTGGGACAGACAGGACGAAGCAGTGTATATGCAACAACGAGTGAGCTGCAAAATCTGAAAATGTAACTGAAAAGCAGCATTAAAAACACTTGAATTCTAGCAAAGGGAGGGTTTGATGCATTTTTCGATTTAAAGGACAGACACTGGCATATCTCTTTAAAAACACAACTTCTACAAAACTTTCTGTGTGGACAAGACAGCGTGTGGCTGGGTTTCTGAATTCTCCTGACACCAGTCCCAGCTGTTCGCAGAATGGTCCATGAACCCACAGATGAATGCATCAGAGCTGAGGGACAGAAGGAATAAGCATTTGCAAGAGTGAGATGTCCTTCTGTGTAACTTCTCACAGACCAAGGCCAAGGAAAGTTGGCCTGGAGCGGGAAGAAAAAGGTGGACTGGAAGCCACAAACTACAGAAGGTTCTCACACTGCTGTTGTCTTGATTCCTGAAAAATCTTTGGAAATGAGAAAACTGAGGGCATGATAGTGCACCTTTTTCACAGGGTAAAGGGGAGGGGCAGTCCAATTTACATAATTTGCATAGGCAAAGAAACACTTTTCCTTAACCTTTGCCAAGTCTTGTTTGGTTGCCGCGTTCGAGCTCTGAATGGAAGTCTTTACAGTAGGAAAGGCCCTGATATTAGTGACCTCATGGCACACGCCGCTTCCAGCAACAGCGAAAGACACACCCAAGAGGAGCAGGAGGGATCAAGCCAGGCATAGAATTAATGTGATAGCGGATCGCGAATGAAACACAGCTGCCTGGAAAGCACGTGGCCGAGAGTCACACCATGGCCATCAGTATATGACTTTGTTGTGTCATGAAGTCAGTGTTAAATTTCTGTAAGAATGTGAATGCTCAAAGCGAATCATGTCACTCTGTCGCCACTGAAGGGCTTCCAGCAATTCGCCTTTATCCCACCACCGCAAACAAGTTTTATTCTCCCCCGTGTTTCCTGGCCGTTTCCCCCGCAGCCGCTCCCGAGGGCCCGGGCCCCAGCCCCCGCAGCCCCGGGGGCACCGCCGGGCAGTTCCTCTGAGGGGACTTCGCCTGCCGCTGCCTCCGCCACTCAACGCGTAACATAAAAACACCACGCACACCCTTAACCCCGCACGGACGCACAAATAGCTAAAATAAATTTAGCAAAAGGCGGAGGCGGCACCGGCTCCGCCCCCCCCCACCCCCCTTTCCCGCCAACCGCGCAGGCGCAGTCCGCCCCCCGGGCGCGCGGAGACGGGAATGGCGGCCGCCCCACCGCGCACGCGCACCGCCTGGCGACGCACTCCGTTCCCCTTGCGCGCTCGGATCTGACGTCACCTCGGCGCCTGCCCGCGCTCGACGCGGTTCCCGGAAGCGTCCGACCGGGCAGCGTAACTGATGGAGAAAGGTTCCGGGGCAGGTTTGGTTCCGGGGGCTCCTCCGCATGAACCGAGGCCGCCGCCACCGCCACGGCTGCAGCAATGATCCCGATCCCGGTGGTGGTGTGCGTGCTGGGGGGCTGGTGCGCCATCTACCTGGTGGATACGCTGCTCAAGGTGAGGGCTGTGGGCGCGGAGCCGAACGGGGAGCACTCGGCCCCGCGCACGCCGGGGCAAGAGCCCCGCTTCACCCCTCACACCCTGCCGGGGCCGGGAGGAGGGCGGCGGCAGCCTCATCCTCGCCCGGCCGGGGCCCGGAGTCGCCACCGGAGAGAAGCCGCCGCCCCTCGCCCACCCTCCGACACAGCAGGGCTGGCCACGACCCTCCCCCCTCACAGGCAGAGGGAGGTGCCTCTCCCCTGCCCGAGCCGGCGCTGCGCGGCCTCGCCGCAGTTCAAACTTAACGGCCGGCGCGAAGCTCGGGCCAGTGAGGCTGCCCGAGGGTGCGGCGGTTTGTGTCCGTCCCCCTCCCCGAACCGGGTCGGCAGGTGCCCGGGTCGGCCGGGGCCGGTAGGGCTCGGAGTGGGGGCGCGGGGGCCTCCCCGCCCCGCCCAGCTCGGGGCGGGCGCCGCGCTGTTTCCAGCTCCGCGGCTCCGGGTTCGGTGCGGCCGGCAGGCGCTGTGTCTGCCCCGCGGGCCCCGCTAGCCTCCCTCGGGCTGCCGGGGCCGGCCTCCCACCGAGGGCGAGCCACCCCGCCCTGAGAACGTGGCCCTGCAGCCCTGCGGGAAGGCCTAGCGGCGGCGCCTGGCGGGGGTGGTTTGCTCCCGCCCGTCGCTACGTTCGAAAACACCTCCCAGCCGGCTCCAGATTTCGGGCCTACATTGAAGGAACAAAGCTGTGAAACGTTAGGGAAGTGAGCTTTTAGTCTGCTGTTCAAGTAGCTTTAATGTGCTTCTGGAGTTTAAAGTGTTATCATCTTTTTATATTTAAAAAAAAATCATGTTTGCTGTGTAAAATATGAGTTTTAGAATGATTTTGCAAATCATGTCCAAGCATAATTAATGCACTTTTCAAAAATTAATGTCCTTAGTTCTACTGAAAGAATTTGAGACAGAGCTCTGTACAACTGCTTTTTCAATAAATAAATTCTAATCTTCAGAGAGTATTATAGGACTAATCTCTCTTTTCCTGATAGAGAAGAAGGCTTGAAAGGAAAATAGACCAGCAAGATATCATTCATTAAGTTTAATTGTTTGTTTTGTTTGTTTGTTTGTTTGTTTTAAAGCTCGAGAAGTAAGATTTCTGAGAGATGATTGCAATTGCGAAGAATATATGCAAAACAGGACATTAGATAGTTAAATATGAGGAAAAATGAAATTAAAGGTTTGATCTGTAATTCTTTTGCTTTTTGACACTAAGGTTATAGTCCAGGAGCTGCACCTGTTTCTGCCGAGTGCACATAGGGCCTAGTGGTTTCAAAGTAAAAAAATGCTCATTTTGTCCCTCCTGTAAAATAAAGCAAGAAATATGCTAAATTTTAAGTGATGAGAAAAACTTGGAAAAAAAGTGGCTCCCCCTGCTGCTGATCGTTGGAGAGCAAATGTAACTCAGTGAATGATGAGAGCTGTTGATTGCCAAATGTTAGTCTGTACATAATGACAATAAAAAATAATTTATCTGAAGATTTTTCTAATTTCATTACATCAAATCTGTATTAGGTATTTGGAAACAAACGTGGCATTGTTTTGAAACAAATTAGAAGATTGGCCAAATACCAGAGAAATGTGCTCCTGTCTGTAGTGAGACACACCAGCCACCACCAGAAAGGTCAGCCAACAGGCTTGTTTTGTTTTGACAGTAACTTTGTGTCTGATGAAGAATCTTAGAGTGTGAAGCAAGAGCTGAATTTAGGTATCGGACCTGTTGTGCTACAATGCTGAGACTCATTTGTATTTCAGAGATTCTGAAGGTCTCTTGCAGCATTAGATCTTAAAATCATTCGGTTTTGTAAGTAAGGGCAGCCGCTCCTTGTTACACCCACTGGTAGAACTTAGCAGCAGCAAAGGATAAAAAAAAGGAAACTCCACAGTGTTTAGAGCCAACTTAATGCCTGATTTATGTTGAAATAGAAAGGGGAATGCATGGAATGCTATAGCAAGCAAGAGAGCCCAAGAGCTATATTTGAACTTCGATCTTTTAACTAAAAGTTGACAAGGGTTATTAATAGTCAAGAAATATGTAGGAGCTGCTGGGTTTTACTGAACTTATTGGTAGATCTTTTATGTACATCTCAATGGCAAGTTTCACTGTAAGCACTGCAGCCAAAATAGAATTTGAATTAAATAAACAGATTTATATAATTAGGAAACTCAGTTTTGTTTGTTTTATTGATGGTACTGACCTGGGACTGCTAGCAACCATAGCAAAAGGCAGTCCCCGCTTAGACCTCAAATCACTTACAATTTGATTACACCAAAAGGACATACAGTGCCTGAATGTAAAACAATACAGGAGTACTTTTCCATGCGTGATCTTGTTGATATTTTTGGCGAGTGAAGGATGTGTGCTGTAACTAGCAGTTGATGTTTATTCTGTAACCTTGTCCAATGTGCAGTGTCTCTTGCTCAGTTTGTTCCCTTACGGGCTTTGTTCAGATTTCAAACATTTTGTTAGGCTGACTCTTAGAAAATCTGCAATATAGAAAGCACAACTGTGTGTATAAATGCATTTTTGCACAGATAAATTCACACATTATAATATTGCTAGACTTACCTTACAAGATGCATTTGTGTCAGCAAACTAAAAATATGCAGAATCAAGCTGGGACTTGGAATTTTAAGTACCTCTTGTTGCTCTTCATTGAACCACTGGCACGAAAGTTTCCAGTGAAGCTTGGATCCTACAAAAGGGAATCACTCAGGCAGACCCCTAAATTTCTGCTCCCCGGCATCCTAAATCATCCCATTTCATTCTGCCTGAAGGATCAGGAATGAGCAAAGGGTAGAAGGTTGTCCCTCCTTCTGCTACGAGAAATAAAGGATGCATTAGACGCATTCAGTCAAGGTTAGCCTTCAGCTTTTAAGGTCAGGAAGCTGAAATGGTTCAGGGCTCTTGAACAGATTTTGTCAGCACAGAAGAATGTTAAGGAGTCCTGTTCACTGGCAGATATTTAGGGAGTTCCTGGAGTATTTAACAGACGTTCATTATTTTGAAGGCTTGCATAAACAAAAATGGTATTGCTTTTATAGTAAAATTAATAAAGATCACTTAGAACTCAAGCAGAGCCAAGGCCTGTGTGAAGGAAGTGAAATGAAACATAGGATACCAACATACCCCTTACCATGGCGTGAGGTTGCACATGGTAATGTGGTGATCATACTGAGCTCAGGAGACAAGGAGCAAAAGTTTGCATAGAGCTTTTAAATATATTTTGCAAAGGGATTCAGTCACTTTGTGACCATTAATACAATTTACACAACTTGGGAGGAAAAGGCAAAAGTAAAATGATTTTTTTTTTTTTTTTGTTCCGATTTGGCAAATGTATGGACAGCAATTCTGTATTTTGTATGGAAACCTATATATTTATGCCTTGCTAGTACAGTGGGGCTGTGATGTGGTTGGCATTAATTTGAAGGGATAAATCTGTGGTATTTCTAGGGGAAAAGTTCATATATGATAGAAGGAATACCTGTTTAAAGTACCAACTCAGTATATCCAGGCAGCATTATTAAAGTAATACGTGGTTGGGTTGTTTTCTTTTTTTTTTTTTGACTCTGAATGAATAGGATGTGTTTAATTCCCAAAAGACAGTTTCTCATGTCAGAGAGTACTTATGTCATATGTATTTTTGTTCTTAGTTATCTGATAGATTATATGAGGTCTTTTCCATTGTTTCTTTGCCTTATGTGTTATTACTTGTACAAGTGTAATCATCTTTGTGATCTGTTGAAGTTAGCAAATGCTGGGTTAGCAATTGCTGATCTGGTTGTGGACACTAAGTGGTGTCATAGGAAATGACTAGTGTTTATTAGGGAATACATTACGAAGAAAATTTCCATTGGTGCCCTCAGCTGGTTGAGCAAAAACATGACTCAAATCAGTAGGGTGAAGAAGAAGGAATTGGCACAGGAATATGTAGTCAGTAAGGATAAATGATGTAATGGGTGATAAATGAACAGTGACCTGAGTAAATGGGTCTTGTGTCCTAGGAAAATTGCTATTTGAAATAAAATTTTAGTGTTCAAATTTTAATTAATTCAGGAAAATAAGAAAAGCTATGAATATTGTTGTGCAAGATGACATCCTTACTCCCCACCACCACTGTGGCAAGACAGGAGGAATGCAAGGAACTTGGCAAATTCTTAATTTGTTTGAAGAACCAGAGACAACAGCCAGAAACTTGTGAATTTCCTCTTGCTGAGGGAGAGGGGAGCCTGTTGTGAATGACACATTCCCGATGTCTTCAGTAGGTGCTGCTGCTCATAGGGAAACTTGGGAACAGTGCTCCAGATCAGATGGCTCCAAAGACTTGTCTGGATTATGTCGGAGACACTCCTGCCATGGGAACTGCCCAAGGTCATCTTCAACTAGATCAGGTTGCTCAGAGCCCCATCCAGCCCGGCCTTGAATGTTTCCAGGGACTGAGGCATCTACCACCTCTCTGGGCAACCTGGGCCAGTGTTTTGCCACCCTCACTATACAAAATTTCTTCCTCATGTCTAGCCTGAATCTCTTCTCTTTTGGTTTAAAATCACTAGCCCTCATTCCTCTTTCACTTCCACGGAAAGCTTTCCTTCAGTTGGGTTTCTGATACTGGCTTCCATGAAGCAGGCCAAGTAAAGTCTATTGAGAAGACAAGCGCCCTATAATATGAAGTGGCAACTGCAAAACTATGTCTATTGGTCTATAATATCAGATAATACTGCAGATAAGTGTTAATCATATAGTTTATAGGTCACATTTCTCATAAAGATCTTTGGAACTACTAGGAAGGTAATGTAGCAGTATTTTGAAATGCTGGGAAGTTATACTGAAATTGCTGTTGCAGTACAGGTTGATAATTTTAAATTTCTTCTGACTTTTTGTTAGTATGATGAAATATTTCAGAGTTTCTTTAGGTATAGTCTTTGTGTTTAAAAAGTAGACCACATTTTTTACCCTTACAAAAGGGTATCCAGGTACTGATCCATATCTCACCAATATTAGAAGTATTTTTTTCAGCTGAAGCAAAAAAAATGCATTTTTCTTTATTGTAATTTAAAAAAATGTTTACTGGAATATAATTGCACATTGAAAAAAATACCATAAACAGTTTACTCTTTAATCTTCTAACCAGACAGTTAAAAACTACTGAAAGTGATTTAACAATATGGAAGGTGATATAAGATCTTGTTTGTCAGGTAACACTGGACACCTGATTGCTCTCGCAATCCTAGAACTGTTGCAATTTACATCAAAACAGTGGCATAATGTTTTCATATTACGTGTCACACCTACCTATATGTCAAAATGTAAATAATGTGCAGGACATTTCCTCAAAAATATATATCTGTTTTTATATAAACAGATCACATTTACTGCTTGGTCACATAATGCAAAAATCTCCCAAGAAGATTTTGATTAACTGATTTTCCATTGTTTTTGCAGTCATCCAACTCTCTGAAGGCATCTTATGAAGACTGGCTGCTGACGTATGGCTTGAGTGTCTCTCCTTTTCACATGCGATGGCAAACAGCTCTCTTCAACCGCCAGTTCTACAACTGGGGGAGATGGAAGCCCAGATTTCTGTATTTATGGTATAATTCAGGATTTTTTTTTCTTCTGTCAAATACAGGTCAACAACTTAACCACATCTGTGCCTTTCAGCCTTAAAATTGCAATGGATAGACATGGTTATTTTACTGGGCTAACAGTAAAACCAAACTAGTCTGGTTGCCATAATTGTACTGTGCCAGTATAAGAATTTCTCCTCTGCTAAAAAATACATAGCTGTAATATGCGTGGCATATCGACATGCTATAAAACTAGAAATCTGTAAACTATTTTTACCTATAGTTTGAACTATACATAGTTCTTCAGGGTATAGCTATTACATGTAATACTGCATACAGAAGTAGGTCTGAAAGCAGATTCTCATATCCTAGATCTGCCCATCACTGTATACTGAGCTTTCCCACTAGAGTTTACGAAGTATTCAAAGACAGTTGTGTCCCTGTTGTCAGTCATTGCCAAGACATTTAGCAACGATACCTGCTCAGAAGCACATTGCTCACCTTCTTTATCTGCCTGCATGTTTCCCTGCTAAGATTGCACGGCATGCTGGGAATGGCTAAATAAATACGGTGGTTAGTGTGGATGCTCCTGGACTGCTTTAGAAAATTATGGCTCAGTTGCCTTCCTAGCATTACTTCGTATCTGCTCTGAAAATGTAAAATGAGGAAGGTTTGAATTTCTTTTCATTTCCTGTATTGCTACTCCCAGTCAGACTGTAATAAAAGAGAGGTCTGCTTCATATTGCTTTCTCTCATATGTAATGATTTTTCTATTTCAGTTTGAAATAGCTCAATATCAATCACAATTTTTAATGTGTTTAATGTATTACAATATAATGTTTCTACCAGTCTCTTTAATTAACATTACAAGTACATGTTGCTTAAAATAAATTACTAATTCCCAGGGAGCTTCATTAAGTATGGTAAGAGAACAATCATGCTATTCGGAGAGGAAAAAGAGGTAGTGAATTGAAGTGTTTTAGCTAGAAACTAAACTTCATCACATCTTTCAACTATTGGATAGTGTAAAATAATAATTCTGAATACAAAATTATCCCTAGGTGGGTTGACATAAATTGAAGTTATTTTCAACACTGATTTTCATGAAAAATAAATTGGTGAGAAGAACAATGTTTTAAGTATTTTATTTTAATCTGGTCTTGCAGTTGTACCTTTTAGTTTTTGTTCTTTAAAAAAGGTTGAGTCTCATTTATTGTTCTTTAGCACTTTTTGTTGTTTGTGAGGAAGATGCAATTTTTTAAAAAAGTGCTTATATAGATAAATATGTATGCTACCCAGTAGTTTGCTTCAGGTCTTTAAATATGTGATGGTGTGGTGCAGCATGGTAAATTATACACTGTGAGTTATGTTTTTATATTCCTAGCTAATGGCAAGTTACATATATTGGGTAACTAAATAAAATTTAGAATGTGTAAGAATAACATAAAATATTTGAAAATTAATCAGGATGTAGTTTAGAAGTAAAATATTTACTAAGCAAGGAAAATATTATATGTCATTAGTCAATGTTATTAATATATGTTGTTATTGTTATTAGTTTTCTTTAGCTAATATTTTTATACTGGATTGTTGATACAGGAGTGGTAATAGCATCAGATAAGTTTTGCCCTATGAGTTTGGTGTGCTAAGTTGCGCTGAAGCTGTTACATATAGAGAGTATATACCCTATCTTCTTGTAACTATGCATTGCTAAACTATGTGCTTCTCTGTGTAGGTTCAGCATAGGAATGGTGTTTGGTATAGTTGCCATGTTTGGCTCTGTTATTCTTCTCGGAAAGACACTGATACAAACACTGACACAGATGCTCACTGAGGCACCAAAAGCCCAGAATGATCGTATGCTGCAAGTTGTGGTAAGTGTTCTCCCTTCAGGCCCTGATTTGAGAGTTTTGAACTGATCTTAACAGTTTCTAAAAAGGGTATGTGGTGCTTAAATCCTCCCATGCAAGAATAACCCAACTCCTGATATTAATCTACATTAAAATTTTCTGGTTTGTTATCAGCCTTAAAAATGGGGAGTAGAAGCAGTAAAAGAGGGGAAGAGAAATGAAAGCAAATGTGTAAAAGTTTACATGAAAAGTTCTCAGGAGTGAGAATTTGCTAGTAATTTTGAAAAGCCCTCAATTGTCATAGTACTAAGAATACAAAACAGAGCTAAGAATTTGCCTCCTCTGAGTTTTGCAATGTAGTGGCACTGGTGACCTTAAGCTTTGCAGAGCAAATCCATAGTCCACAAGAAGAGAGGACTTCTACTTCATTTATTACAGTACAAAACATCAGTGGGAAAGGAAAGAAATGTAAAGAGCTTTGTGTGATAGGGGAAACAAAGATTCATTAGTGAGGAGATGGCATATATTTTGATTGTTCAAGGACTTATGCCCTAATTTGTGAAACTGAAAGTTCTGTTTCTGGTAGTATCAAATTAAAAGCCTAATGGAGTTCTGATGCTGGATGATATATTGTATGATTTTAGAAAAGAGTGTATTTCACAGAATGGGAGAGATTACAAATACTGTATTTTTTATCTCCATGCCAGGCAGTAATTGAAGAACTGACTTTGCCATTACAATAATTTTAACCTGGAAGGATTCCTAACTACTCTTATTTCCCCAAGAGTGCTATCTGGCCAGAACATACAGTCATTTTCTAGAAATGTAGAAAGTCTTGCGAGGTTGCTCTGCCTTCTGCTGCATGGCTTAAAGCAGGTGTGCCCAACCATTTTACTCTATTCAAGCACTCAGCTGGTTTAGTGAACAGGAGTTGGGAATTGTGCTCTGCCATGATAGGTCTTCCCCTAAGTGCTAGACTGACTGTGTGCAGCTAGACATAAAAAATTGCATGAGTGCAGGAAGCCTGATCATTAACACGTGACATAAATGCAGTGCCTTTGGGATGGTTCGGGTCTGTTTCATGCATGCAGGGTGAATAAAGCAACTGCAGAATGTGTTGGCAAAAGCAGGCAATGAGACCTGGGAGAGAACTGGTACTGCCACTGCTATCACCCCATCCACAGCCTGTTCCTGAATTATCTTCAGAAGCAGACAGGAGGGGGCAGTTTTGGCATCCAGTAGAGCACAAGTTAAACAAGAGACAGAAAATTTTTAAGTTACATGCCAGCAGGGTCTATCCTAAGCATGCATGTCTGTTACATTCTGGAGTAAGAAAAGCCTCCCTTACATCTTCAATTTCGGAGGCCATTATATGGATTTATCCATTTTTGTGACACTAGAGTAAACTTGTCATTTGCAATACATTGCTCTTTTGAGAAAATAATACAGATGCAGCCAAAGTAAAGATGAGCCTTTGGAAATAACCTGGTATGAATCTGAACTATAAAAGCAGAAATCTGGGATAATGTTCACAATTTCAATGTGGAATTGATTCCTCAGTGGCTGCCTACTGGCAATATCACTGCTTTCACACCAAGGACAGACTAACATTGAAAAAGATGGAATGTGTAGGGATAATGTAATGTCATGTGTGGGGATAAGGTTACTTCTTCTAAGTTGACTTGTGGTTCTCTTTCTTTCCTACCTCGTTCTTTCATTTCTGAATGATCACAGTTGTATAATTCTGCCTTAAAAGAGTTTCAGTATTCTTTTTGAGGGGAATGTGCTAGCATAAGTTGACACAAGACAGTGACCCACGTATGGTTTCAGAGAGGTGAAGAACAAGTCTGGGAGACCTCTCCTCATTTAAATCAGTAATTGCTGAGCCTGGAGAAGAGAAGGCTCTGAGGAGACCTTATTGCAGCCTTTCAGTACTTAAAAAGGGCCTGTAAGAAAGATGAGGACAAACTTTTTAGCAGGCCCATTGTGAAAGAACAAGAGGTAATGGCTTTAAACTGCAAGAGGGGAGATTTAGACTAGATATAAAGCAGAATTTTTTTTACAATGAGAATGGTGAAACACTGGTCCAGGTTGCCCAGAGAGGTGGTAGATGTCTCATCCCTGGAGACATTCCAGGCCAGGCTGGACGGGGCTTTCAGCAACCTGATCTAGTTGAAGATGTTCCTGTTCATTGCAGGGCATTGGACTAGATGATCTGTAAGATCCCTTCCAACTCAAACTATTCTATGATTTGTATTTTACTGCCTGAAGGAAATTGAGTTAGTTTTTTTTAAAAAAAAACAAAAGCTTTTTTAAAATTCAATTTTAGCCTGTGGCATAAATCTGTTTGGCCTTTAGCCTTTGGCTGTGGAGAGAGGAAGATAGAGTTCTGCTTATGTTTTATTTATTAAGATTTTTATACCCTTCTGTGCTGGTTTGACTGAAAGCAAGTTAATTTTCTTCATGCAGTTAGAAACTTTTCTTTTTCCTGGTTAGCACAGTTGTTGTTTGGATTTAGTTTGAGAACAAGAAGACACCCTGGGACAGAATTAATGTTTTTCTTCGAGTAACTTTCCAGTGTCTTCGAGGTGGAACAAAGAGGATGTAAGAGCTCACTGTTATATTTGTTGTTGTCTGGGAGCCATGGTCTTTCTGAGCTCTCTGCCCATACTGGGAAGGGAGCATAGATAGGATTGACCTTGACCGACATCCAGACTGATAAATTAGAATATTCCATGCCATTAGTGTTCTGCTTCATATTTAAGGAGAGTCGGGTTTTCTAGCTAGATGGACTGAGACAGAAACCTGTTATGGTTCTGCTCTGTTTTGGGGAGTTCTGTTTGGTACTTTCCTTAGTTTAGCCTTTTGCCGTCCTGCCATTTTGCGGTGGCCTCTGTGCCTTTCTGCCTTTTCTCCTCTTCCCCTGGGATCAGCTGTTGGGACCAGGGCAATCTCTCTTTTCCTGGGTCTGGTGGCTCAGCACAGAGAGAGTTTGTGAGGAATTGCATTGAGTATCTTTTATTTTAGAATCTATTTTCCATTTTATATATATTAGTAGTAGTAGTATATTTGTATTATTTTGTATTCTGTATTCTGTATTTATCTCAGTCCACGAGTTTCTCCCATCCCTTTTGATTAGGTCTCCCATATGGGCGTGCAGGAGGTGTTAGCAAGCAGCTATCGTGGTTTAGATTGCTAGCTTAGGTTAAACTGTGACACCTTTCTCTTTTGTTCAGTTGCGTACTTTATTTAAATCACCTATCTGTAGGTAACTGGGCTGTTTTCCTTTAATTGCCGCCTCTTGACAATTGACAAAAGTGGGAAAGAGGCAGAGCAGTTACTAGCAAAGGATCTTATTTTACTAAAGGATTTCCAGAAGATCATAAAATATGACAACACTTACTCACAAAATACTGCTATTGATTTCAGAACCCTTTGTGAGATTTAGCTTCTATTTTAGGTGAATCCTAAATTAGCTTCTTTGACGTGAGGTCTGAAAGCATCCCGTGCTGTGTTCTAACAGGCTATAGTCATGGTGGTATAAAGATGGGAACTCTTGCTATTGCTGTCTGTCCTTCTGTGTGCCCAGAGCAGAGGGCCACTGGCAATGCCAGTTAACTGGTGCATTAGTGCCACCAGCTGATGCTGTAAAACAAGCAATGGATGCTGAACGAATGAAGAGCAGCTGTCCCCATACAGTGAGGTACAATAGTCGTGTCGTGATCACACTCTGGACAGAATTGGTGAAATTATTCAGCTTAACATTAATGAAAACATTCTTTTGAATAATTTCTTTTAGCTATTAGATTGTATCACCCACCTAATGTAGAATTCTGCTGCATGGGTAGGTGAATGCAAATAATTGCGGAATGTGGACTGAATGAAGGTAGGATCAAATGGATTCTATTCAGTCGGATCTGCAGCCTTTTGTGTCCCACAAGGGTAGTTTTAAGAGAGTCCTATAGACAGGCCAGGAATTTTTGCCCATAGCATCGCTTTTCTGCCACTGGATTGCAATTCAAGTTGTGACATCAGCTGTTCATGACTGTACTGGAGTGTTCCCTGCCTCAAGTGGGGAGGTGTGTGGAGCAGACCGGAGAACTGTCCCAAAGCAAGCAGCAGAAGTGGCCTTATCATCCCGCCACAGCGCGGCCGCTGAGCGGTGAGGGGAACCGAGTAGGAGGAAAGTCCATTGGCGGGAAAGATGGGATGGTTCTTTGTTCTCTGACTCATGACTGCTTTGAAGCCCATCTGGAAGGGCCTGGTGTCTCATGACTAGTGTGATGAAGGACCTGGGAAGTGGTGGGAAACCATAGCAACAGAAGGAATGTGAGAGGCCTGCATAAATTTGCCTTTTTTTTTTTAAAGGTTATATTGCCATATGTTGATTGCCAAAACTTGAACAATAGCCAAAAGCTACCCTTGTAAATTAGGGATAGTCTTGTTGTTTGGATAGGCAGAGAGAAGGGAAACTGACAGTTCTAGTTGTAGGTTCATTTTTTCAGCTTCTTGGGCTCATAGTGTTTTAAGTGCCATACTTTTTTTTTTTTTTCATTTCTCCTTAAGGGTAGATATTCTTTATAGCTACATGCCTGGCTGCAGGAAATTGTAAACTAAGGCTCACAGTTGCCAAGCCTGTCTCATTTGAGTGGAAGTCTGTGTACATTTTTGTAAACTTCTTGAGCTTAATACAGAGTAGGACACGTTTGCTCAGGGTTGTGGGGAATAAGGGCAGGGAGAAGGCTTTTGCATCTGGAGAGCTTTTCAGCTTTCAACAAAATAATATATATTTACTATATTTAAAAATACAATGACTAAAGTGGGAGAAGAGGTACAAGCTGATAGTGCTGTGTGAGAACGCGCCCTGTTCTGTTGGGGGTCTGAAGAAGTTGAGTGAGAGCAGCAGCTTTAGGGGCAGAATGATTTGTCTTTGTACCTCTTGGTTTTCTAGTGTGTTTTGTTTTGTTGTCATGCCCACATCAACAGGTGCCTGGTGTAAATTTGCCTGTCAGCCAGCTGACCTATTTCTTCTCTGCAATCCTCATCAGTGGTGTGATACATGAAGTCGGCCATGGGGTGGCAGCTATTAGGTAATACAAATTACTTTTCTCTTACTATGTGCCAACAAAGCCTAATAATCCAGAGCATTTACTTACAGGTGAATGTTGTTAGCACCTCTTCAGTTTATCTAGGGAGTCTGTTTATTCTTTATTTCATAGCTTCCTTATATTTTAAGTTTGGAAGGGTGTGCAATTAGGGATAGAGTTTTAATACAGTGTCTATTCTACAGATCATGAGATAGGAGTTCTGCTTTGCAAATATACCGCACTGCATCAGGTTTAAGAGAATACTTCTTTTAGTGCTCCTGTTTTTCACACAGCAATTGCATTTCTGTGGCTGTGGCACCTGAAGAGGACCCGTGTGCTATTGCACAATGGTACATTAAAATAGATTATAAATTGGTTTGTTTAAACATAGCTTGTGAAGTAGCATATGATCATGCTGAAGCAGTAACTCAGTCAAGTGTGATTTGCCCCTATGAATCTCAGTGATGTGTTAATTTGGTCAAAGATTATCCTTTTAATGTCACTTAACTATAATGACTACTTCACAATTAGGTGACATGATTAATCATTACTGTTAAATGACACTGTAGCATAAGAGGGTTAAGTGGTGGTTACTGGGGCTGGTATTCAGGTGTCCTCTGCATTTCTCCTGGACACCATCATAACCTGTTCCATGAGCATGAAGCCTTACATTGTTTCTCTGATTTTCTTGAGTGTAGGGAGTCATGACTGCATCTTAACCCATTACTACCTTTTTCTTATAACCCTAAAAGTTCTGAATTAAAGGGATGGTTTGGGACCCTCTGTGTTTCATATGCTCTGTTTGTCTTGCAGCTTTTTTCCCTGTGGATTTTTCTATGGAGGTTGAAGCTCTTGCTCATCCCACCACAGGAAGAACCAACAAAATTTTCTTTCTCTTACAGTGCCTTCACATGCTACTGGTTAACTGCAGAGCAGTCAGGAGTAACTATAGAGCTCTTTTTAACCAGAATGGATAATTCTTATGCCTTAGTGGTGTGATAACTCCATTGAAGCAAAGGCTCTGAATATTCAAGTTTGGGTTATGTTTTTGGCAAAAAATTGATTCCAAGCTATTTTCAAGGGGAAAATTAGGTTGTCCAATGTACGTTGCTGTTGCTGTTTTCTCTTTGACCATTTTCTTTTTTTTTTTTTTTTTTTTTCCCAGCACTGGCTAGGTCTGTAATGCTGTTAGGGTCAGTTCTCAGGGTTTAAGCTTTACTAAATAGCTGTGCTGTGGGCAAATTTTATTCTTCTGGGAAATCACTGTGACTTCCTTAAATCTAATACACTTTGTCCAACTTTAGTTCAAGATTGTATTGGCTGTGATCTACAAGTGCTTAAAATATTTGAGCCTTAGCTTAGTCAGGGCTCGTGCCAGAAAAACCTTTGTCTTCTTCCCTCTGTACTTGCCTACCCAAGTCATGAAATCGTGTATAGGCATTAAACTATTACTAATTGGTAGTATGGGTAGGTCTGAGAGTTAACCGCAGGGAATTAATGTATTACTTCATTCTGATTAATTTTGTATAATTTAATGTCTTATTGTATATGTACAATAAAGAAATAAATGTGAGTAAATAAAATGCTATGCCCAGCGTACTGTTTCAGTAAACATATGCGATTAGTTGATACATGCCTGATTTGTCTTGGAACATGATTGTCTTGCCATAATAATTGGAACGTTATTGTCTTGATACAGGATTGTCATGCCTCTATAAGTCCCTTATGAAATGTGTTGCTTCATAAAATCTTTATGTACTTATTCAAAAATGTGCCATTTAAAAGCAGTTGTAAAGCCTCTCCTCTGAAAATTTTATATATATTTATTTCCTGTATGACAGTGTCAGCTACTAATGTATTTAAATAGCATTTGTCCTTTTAACCTCTTGACTTATTTTCCTTTTTTCAAGTTTACAAAAAAGTTCCTTTTTTAAGTTTACAATTTACTCTAAATTCCATTTAGGAGAAAGAGAGAAATTATGAATTTCAGAACTCTATAAGTGTTTCTTTAAAAGGAAAGCGATTGCTTCTTCCAGATAATTTTTCACAGATTAGTTTGAATCTATACCCTACAGGCTGCCATTTTTTTACTTAAAATAAAAAATCCCCCAAATATTAAAATATATGTTAACTTGAAAGTAGTTTTTTTTTAAAAAAAAAGTATTTTATGTGTTATTGTTACCAATAGACAGAAAAGAAATTGAACTTATACTTTTTACCCTTTATTTTTTACCAGGCCCACAAATGTGTGCTGCTTAAAAGTGGCAACTATTGCAGAAAACATCCTTTAGTTTAATTATTTTTAATTATTCATATTATGAAAAATAAGTTAATTTTAGAATTATAATTTTAGTTATTCTCTTAGTCAAAAATAGGTGTGCTATGTAGAATCTGTTTTTCTTTTGTTTCTTTGCAGTAACACTCCTTAATTTTTTTTTCTTTTCTTCTTTTTTAAGAGAACAAGTTCGATTTAATGGATTCGGGATTTTTATCTTCATTGTCTATCCTGGAGCGTTTGTTGACCTCTTCACAACACACTTGCAACTGATATCTCCAGTACAGCAATTAAGGATATTTTGCGCAGGTTCGTGCTTTTTTATTAAATCTTTGCTTAGCACAGTTATTTATTCTATGGGCAGCACTTGTGAATCCTTGGTGGAGGATTAAAGGTTTAAAATGAAGACGTACAAAAGCTTCTCTTTACCTGAAGATGATCCTTCTGTTCTGCACCTAAACTGTGATTTCAGAAAATCATTTGATCATTACTGCCAATATTGTGCTGTTTTCTGGAGGAAAGACATCGGTTTCTAGGAGCTTAAATAAGTACCAATTTCCTGTAATGAAAATGTTATTACACCTAGATCTGATTCAGAATAGTTGTGCATAAGAAAATCCAGTTGTGTGGTTAGGGAAAAAATGTGGTTTCTGACCTTCCTGTCTCATTAGAAAAAGGTCCTACACCAGCTCAGGTGCAGAAGTTCCTTTGTCTTTTTTTTTTTCCTTCATATTGTATAGACTAAGTAGCAAAATTTTGGAGCACACAAGCTGGAAAATACTCAGCCACAAGACTGGTGGCATAAGAACATGACTTGCTGTCACAGGTGAACACTCTTGAGCAATACACTACCATTTTCTGCAATAGGAACAATCTATTAAATGATTTTTTGGTAGTATTGCAATTGATTTTCAGTGATGCGTGAGTTATGTTATTATATAGATCACTGTGTTTTGATATTGCCATCAGGAGGAAATAAAGGCTAAAACACAAACATCCAAAAAGAATCACAGTTTATGGCTCCAAATAACCTCCAGATGTTTTTTTTGATTTGATGTTTTTTTGAAGCCTCTAGCTACTGGGAACTAGAGCCCTGTTACTGTGCAAAGTTAGACTGAGACTGTGTGTTATGCTATCTGAACTGTTTATATGATTGATTTCTAGAGACAAAGGTGGTTCTCAAACTATTGAAATAAAGGTAGAAAAGTTAGCATCTTAGTTTAGTTCTTGATACTGATGACTTTCTATTGCAGGGGACAATAGGACACCAGCCAGCCTGTTGTACTGTTTAGGTACCAATATGGTTTCTTGAATATTGTAACTAAAATGTTATAAAAAGGGTTTTAGGCTGGGCATACAGAAGCCATTAGCCAAGCTTTTTTTCAAACTTTCCTGAATCAGGTAAATGATGATAAATGTTAGGTAGGTAACTATATCTCTATTCCAAATACCCTAATGAAACAAAATCATTCAGCGCAATAGGCTAACTTTTATGAAGCTCTGTTTCTCAAATTAATCAATTTCCATTTCCAGCTACTGTGAACAGAAGTGAAAGACATACCAATTTTCAAAATGTGTTGCTTACATACATTCCTGAGAAGTCATCTAGAAAAATAAGATCGTAGGCTATAACAGAAAATAATCGCTTGCTTGTTTTTGATAGCAAGCAAACATCTATAATAATTTTTCCGGTTTCTTGGGAAACTTGAAATAGGGGAATGCAAGGTAGGAACAAGCATGTTACGAAGCTGGTTAGCATCAATGACTTGTTATCTGTTAGGTATAACAAATAGATGCTTTTTTTTACCACTAATAACAGATATATTTCAGAACTAGGATGTTTGTTAATGATAAAATGTGATATTCAGTTTTTCTCACTCAGTTTTTCTTAATTGTCAGAGCAGTTGAGTGAACCTATGCTCAGTGATCTGAAGATCTGAGTTTACAGAGGCATCTTTTCAGATTTTTTTATGGCAGCTAAGTAAAAGAGCTAGAGTAAAGAATGCCACCAAATATTATTCATTTTGTAGTCCACCTATACTCTGGAGATTAGAGAGTATATTTGTTGTACAGCAGATGGCATCATGAGTTCAAGAACAGTGAATAAGCGTTTTTTTAAGACTTGGGATATTTTTAGCATTACTTCCATGCCTGGTAGATGAAAAGTGCTTCTATGCAGCACTTTCTTATAATATCTTTCAGTGAGATATGATTAAAAACTATAGAAAGAGAAATCACCTTAAGAAGCATCTATTAGTGGAAATGGCAACAAACCCTTAGTTAAAGCACTCCAAAAATGTGCTTCATTTCTGCAGCATTAGAAACATAAAAGACCGTGTGACATGTAGAGTTAGCCAGAGTCTGCCGTATGTTATGATTCCTGTGTTGTATACAGTGCAAGAAAGACAGGTTTAGTTCTCTTTTAAATGTATTTACCTCCATTCCTGTCCTGTGACTGCCCCGTAAATATAGAATTGAATCAAAGCCCTCTTAGCAAGATGAAACACTGTAAAGAAGAAATAAGGAGCCTCCAACATTGACAAGTTTTTCTGCATTGGTTGTTTGTCCAAGAACACGAATTAAATGAGAAAATATGTATAGTACTGGATGTTGAAAGAAGCCAAGTATATCTTATGATAGTGGTTAATTTCTTCCTGTGGAGAACAGCATACCATAAGGATTGCAGTTGCAAATATATTGCTCAAAATAATGTGTCAGGAAATGCTGATTGTCCAGCTTAGTTTCTTGATGTGGTTTTAGGTCCAGATTTTCTCATAAAAGAAGCCTTTTTTCAAATTTGTTTGGCACATATACATGTAATTATTTATAGAGTGGACATAACCATGAAAAATACTGAATTGCAGCTAAATTTCAGACATCTTGCTGGATAGGACAAATAATATTTATATACATATAAGCCCATTTATTAATATTCTTAAAGTCAATCAACAGTTTATTCTGGTATGAGGTGACAAGTAATACATTTAATTTCACTTGTTTTTTAATATTTATTATTGATGACAACTTTGTAGATAGAAACTGTAGTTTAATAATTGATTCAGAAGCCCAGTTTTTCTTCTGGATAGTCTGCCCACTATATACTATAAAAGTGGTGTTATGTGATGAAATATCACTACAGCAGAATGACACCTTAAAAATGAACTTACAGCTTCCCTGTTTTTTTTCTGAGAGTACAATACTCAGGGGCTCAGATGCCTCTCTAAAGCTCCCCTACAAAGTGACATCATAGAAACTTAAGTTTCTAAATCAATGTAGCTTTTCTTTCATGCCTGTGTTCACAAATTAACTTTTCACCCATTCTTACAGTAATTATTTCAGGAAAGTTAATTGGAAGCTAACTTGTAGGATCTTCCATTTCAAAACCACCTTTTTGGTATTAGTGTTTATTTAGAAACATGATATTTTTCCTTCTTTTTAGGAGTATGGCATAATTTTGTTCTTGGTGTTGCAAGTTTCATAGTTTTGTTTCTGCTGCCAGCCATCCTTTTCCCTTTCTACTACACGGGTGTTGGGGCACTTGTCACTGAAGTTGCAGAGGTAAGAAAATATCTTTAATGTTTTCATATTATACACTTTGTGACCTGAAATGTACCTTTGTGTCTTATTACCACCATCAAATTTGATAGTGCAGCACTGTGCAGAGTCTGATACATTGCACTTCTTGTCTGCTTAAAGTTTCCTTCTTGGTCATATGTTTATTAGTATTAGTAAATGAAGGAACAGGGCATAAAAAATTAAAGACTATTCAGCATACTATAAAACTGTTTAGACATTTGAGATGAGTTTGCAGGCTCATTTCTGTGGTGTTTTGGTTTGTTTTTTAACTTCTTTTCATTATTGGCTCCAAGTAAAGCTACTGGAAACTGCATTATCACTCTAGTTATTGCTATCTGGTTTTAATGTTAAAGAATATTTCGAGCTGATTTCCTTGTTTGGTCAGCTGGAAGCAAGTAGAGATAGACTGCTGAGTTGCTGGAAAGGGCTGATTTTTTTCTGACTTAATAAAATACAGCACAGTTGTAGAGCTGAAAGGAGCTGAAAGGATTCAGTCTTTCTTAGATCTAAACATGAACTGATATAACTCAGGACGAGAGTGACATTTATTATGCTTTATACCTTTGAAGGTATAGGTGCACCCTGATTTATTGAAAGATTCAGGGTATTAATTTAGGCTTCTTGAACTTAAAATTGTAGGAAAACCACAACATATTAACTGGTATGAAGAGTTTCCCCTGAACACTTGGAGACTTGCTCTTTTCTTTTCCTTTGCACTAAATAAATGATTATTTGTGAAGGATGTTGTTTTTGTAATGCTCTATCGCAAGCTGAAATATCAGTTCTAGTGGAGCCTGAGATTTTCTGTTTCTCTGGAAATAGTGCCTTAACCCAAAGATTTCATGGTTATTCAGCAGAACTGTAAACAAATCCTTGTAGTTTTAACTACAGTAACATGACTGACTTCACTTTTTTCTCAGGATTCTCCTGCCAATGGACCAAGAGGTCTTTTTGTGGGAGACCTTGTCACTAACCTACAAGACTGCCCAGTTCATAGTGTTGAAGACTGGAATTCCTGTCTGGGAGACATTTCAGAAAAGTCACAGGTTGGCTACTGTGTAAGTGCAGCCACCCTACAGCAGTTAAGCTTTCCAGCTAGAGGTATGAGTTTAGGTGATCTCTTCATTATTTTATGTTGTAATTTTATCATGTCTTAAAGAATCTTTTGGATTTAGGCTTTGTGGGTGGGGACAGATTTCTTGTTAAGTCATGTCTGCCATCCTTTCTTAAGCAGTGACCAATATGCCATTAATTTTTATGAAATCTGAAAGTGATTAAAGAGGTGGATAGAAGGGTTTCTCTGGTCTTCCAGTCATCCTGCACAAATATCCTGTATGAACCGAAAAATGAAACTTGCCTCTTCAGGATATTGCATTACTTGGTTATTAGCAGTAATACAATTATCTCCTCTATTTTTAGTTTAGTTATATGGATCAACTCAGTGATCTTTTGCAGATGTAAATTCCACATTTTACCTTACAGCTTTGATCAGCATTATGTTACAAATTGTATGGCTTAACCCAATGATGTGCTTTATTATCGCCACTTCTGATGTGTCTCACTATATTGGTTTTATGTTTCATTTGCTTCTTCAACCTCACAATCTCATTGCTATAAACTTAGTTTTGTCTGGATTGCACATATTGCTTCTAAATGTCCATCTATTTCCTTCTTTTTTCATTTATATATTAGAGTGGTTGCTGCCGTAAGGGCTTACCACTGAGAAACAACAAAAAAAAGTGAACTGAACTAAACTAGAACAATAAACAAAAATTAAATAGAACAAAAAAGAACAGTGAAGTTAAATTGGCTGAATGTCTTGTGACATGCCCTAAAGTTCCCTAGGTTTTTTTCATGCAAGCATCCACGGAGACTGAATTCCAAAGGTAAGGGGATGCTGCTGAGCAAAGCCTATACGATGGATTCAGAGCTTTAAGATTGTCGCTGTACTTTTTGCATTATACTGGAAGTAAAGACGAGGTCAGACAGCTCAACTAGGCAAGTTTTTTGATGCATTATAGTTCTCTTGCGAGATTGAAAAGGTAATAATTTTTTTCTAGTATGTAAGGAAAGTAATCTTACAGCTGGAAATAAGATAAATATTTAAACTGGAAATTAGTGGAGTATGGATAAGATCCTGCTTTTAGAGACCTAATAGTTTGGATTATCCCTCTGAAGAGGAGAGCAACTTTGGCATATGCTTTCAGCTGGGCTGGGATGGCAAGTAAGAACCGATTCTTAGATGCTGTAGGTATATATCCTCAGATTCTACTGCAATTTCAGAGTCATGGATAATAAAACTGCATATTCTGCAGCTGAACCAGTCTTATTTATATTGAAATACTAGAGACTTAATACTAGAGAGACAATATTGCTTCCAAGCTTGGTTGCTGTATTGTGTTAGCAGCCCGTTGTCCCACTGCTGCATTCTAATCAGACCAGTCTGTCTGCATTTTCAGAGCCATAAGCCTCCAGCAGTGAGAAATATTCCTCTGAAATGAAATGAACTCCGTTTGCTCTCTAGCAGCTGCCATTTGTCAAAATCTTGACAGTTCACAACTTGACATAAATATAGAATATCAATAAAAATGTATCTAGCAAATGGACCCTATCTACTTGACCGTAAAACAAATGGAGAGTAAACTATTTGAGTATGAAGCTAGACAGAAAACAATACCCCAAGAACCTTAATGAAATTTAAAAAAAAAAAAAAAGTGTTTTCAATGTAGTTTATAAGGAAACTAATTTCATGGTCATTCACTATTCAAAAACATATGTGGTTACTTAGCCTCAGGGTACTTGAAAAAAGGATTGTACAGTTCAGTGCTTGCACGTGTCAGCCCCAGGCATAAAGCTCCATGTTAGTGGACTGCAGGTTATGCAGTGAAAAATCAGCAACAAGTTTCACAGGCTTAATTTACCTAAGGAGGGTACTGCAGTGATGCTGTGACACAGATTGTCACAGTGACCATTCTTTTGTGGGTTTTTTGGTTTGTTTGTTCTTTAAAGCTTAAGTTTTAGAGTAAGTTAGATTTGATTTAATTTATTTAACGAACATCCATACCAAGATTATGTACCAGACTAGTTAAATCGTGGTTTAAAGCATCATTTATTCACTGCTTCAGCCTTCAAGGCTTGGAAAGATTTCAAAACCTGAATCTTGTAAAGGCTTTCCTTTTTTTTTTTTAGGATATTTTGAGTCTTGGTCATTTCTATGTGATCTTGGTCATTTCACCAGCCAATGAAATCAGTACAGCAGCAAGTAACAGATTTGTATGCCAAATATTAATGCAAACTAGGGGCAAGGGATGAAAGTATTTTGTAACTCATAATGCTCAGAAAATTGCAGTGGTAGATCCCCAGTATCTCTAGGATGTTTATTAAGATGAAAAATCAGTTAGTGACATGACTGAAATCAGGTGACATTCCTAAAGTGAAGCTTATTTTTAATTTTGTCTGAACCACATCTAGGCTGTGTGAATTATTGTAGTTCTTGAAGGCTACAGAATGATTTTGTCAGAGACTGATTTCTTTTCAGGAATTTACTATAATATTGATCATTTGCTCTATGCCTATGTTCTTTAGTCTATAGAAGACTTGACGGCACAGTTGAATGTTGTAGTAACAACAGCCTCACAGACATTTGCTTTTCATATAGCAATAAGTTGGACAGCCACCTGGTAAGTTACTTAACCTGCTCATTCTGTTTGGTAAATCTGAAATTATTTAAACTAAATCAGTACTGTTTAACAACATTTATTCAGTATACTCAAATGCTTAATAATACCTACAGCTTGTAATAAAGGTCTATGTGTGTTTTTCTCCCCATTTACAGCTGAAAAAAACCAAAATATTAGTTATGATTTTTCCCATGATCAATCAGAGAGTCTCAGGAAGAACCAGAAAAGATCTTATACCCCTCATTCCTTCAGGCTGAAAGACACCTCCCCATTTTCAGCACTGGATGAGAATATTGGTGAGAAAAATACCCAACTTTTGAAAAGAAGGTGAAATTTCTTATTCTGGTGCTTCAGTCTTTAAAGGTACTGAGCACTACAGGCAAAGCAAAGTGCTGGACTGTCTGTTCAGTTATTTTGTTTGAAGCCAGCAGTGCTGCTTGCCAATTTAAACTAAAAACATGCAAGAGAAGGTCCTAGAGATTGCCCAATTTCTCAAAATCAGGGCCTTTATTTGATTCCTTTTTTACCATGTTGATTTTCTTGTAATACATGGAAACATATAAAGTTTCTTAGTAGGATTTTGCCATGCTCTCTTCAAAATACAGAAAAGTTTGTTAAAATATGTGATCCATATTGGCAGTGATGAAATATTTCTAACAGTTCGCTTGACAAGAAAAAGCACACATACTAACTGTGTAAACTTCTACACATGCCAGTTGATTATTGTTCTGACTTTTAGTGATAAATACCTAAAGAAATGGAAATAAATCTGTTCCTACATCTGCTATATTTACAGTTTCTAAGATAGTGAACTTCACACTCCAGGATTTTCTTGTGGTATTTAGCCACTAAGAATTGAGCACAGACCAGTAGTTCATTTGAAATATGACAGTGGCTGGTAACATCCTGGAGTTCAGCGAGATTCAATAAATCACTACCTCACTGAGCTTTGACATTCTTAAGCTCATAGCTGCTATTTAGGAACAGAGATGAAATAAAAGCATCCAGAAGCCTGTGACCTTCAAGTGTCCTTAGATGGGCTGTAAGTTTTTGAACATATATTTAAAATAGTCTTTGCAGGGCTGTGCAGCATTATTTGCAAATGTGTCCTCTCCCCGCCACTAGAATGGAAAGCGCTTTTATTGAGGTAATGGAGAGTGTCTGACACTCACGCATCTATGGGGAGTGTAACTATCAAGCTAAGAAGCCAGAAAATCCCACTTCCCCCCCGCCCCCATTTTTTTTCCTAAGGCAAACAGTAGATGAAGAACTTTTGTTGCTTGCATTTAAGAACAAAAGGAAAATTATGACTGAGCCGTTACAAGAGACATGAGGGGGAAAACCAATTTCCTGTTCCTTTCCACTGTGCTTTCTTTGGCTTATGAAGAGCAAGAAGGATCTGGTCTTTCAGACTGCTGAGTGAAAGAATGAAGAGATGCAGCACTGCACTAAGTCCTATGTTCATCTTACTTGAGAATGGGTTTTTAGCTGCCACACAGCCAGTAGGTTTTTGGTTGGTTTGTTCAACATAAGGTTTTGTTCGGTCAAATGAGGTTTTAGATCAATGAGGACTAACACTTCTTAAACAGGTAAGTCACTAGTATATTGATGCAGGCTGTTTTCATTAGAAATCACTGACTTAAGTTTAGGTGCCTCGCTTTTTGTTGTGCATGTGTGTACCTTTTTAAAAAGAGTTAACTTTTATTTTGGTACATGTGTACACCTTGTCTTCCACATTCCACCAAAAATGGAATGAGAAGTTTAATATATATCAGGTAGAGGTTCTGCAGGATTTGAAAAAAAAAAACCCCGAAGATGCAGATTTCAGCTCTGCATAGGCTGGTAGTATATCAATGAGGCAGTTCCTTTGCTTTAAAAAGGAATGTAGAATATTCTGATCTGTTGGAAAATAACTTTACATTTTAAAATAATTTTAACTGCCATTTGCAGTATGCCTGTCTGCCAGCACGAAAAGTTATTGAGGCCAGCAAAGTTTGTCGAGCCAACATGGACTGCCAGAAGGACTTTGTTCCAAGCTTTTGTGTGACTCCTTCTTTAGAGAACCAAACAAGGCTTATCAGGGTAAAACATCCACCCCGTATTGACATGCTGTATGTAGGACACCCCATGCATCTTCAGTACACAGGTTGGTATTACTTTTTAAAACAGTTTAACAAAAAAAAAATTCTAATATGGTTTACTTTGCCTGGCTGCTTGAACAAGGTCTCAGAGTGCTTGTCAGTTAACTTGTTTAATGCAGAATCCATTTCTTGTTACAGCCAGAGGAGAGACATGGACTACTCAGGCCTAAAATGAAATGTGCACAGTGCAATGAGTTACAAAGGTAATAGAAACCGTATGTGATATGAGAGAGTTGTTTTTTTCAGAAAAGTATGAAAGGGCTTTTTCTATAACAGATCTCACTCAGGTTAGTCATGGGAACCAGGCACCTGCATTCTCCTAACACGTAAACTTCTCAAAATGCTATTATAAAATCTCTAGGGCATCTTCCTGTAACACTTTTCCTGGCATATTAGCATCACTGCTTAAATCACACCTAATAGTCAAGTACCTGTGGCAGATTCCCATGACTAATGAGCCACAAGTACAATCACAACATAGTTATTACCTAATTATTTTTTCATCTGAGTGCCCTAAATTAAATAACATATAACAATTTAGTTCCTTACTTGGAAATGGACTGTGGCTCTCCTTTAGGCCAGCTTGTACCCTTGAGCCAGGTATACAAGTAAAAACTAATTCTGCTCTTGGAGCAAGTATGGAAAGAATGAACAAACGCATCTACATCCCTATTTAGCAGCTTGGGCTTAGCTTTAGATGGGCTTAAAAAGTATGAAGTGTTGAACTACTGTCGCTTCCCGTGAGGAACCTGTCTGTTCCTCACAGACAGCTGTACCTCTCAGGGGGAGATTTTACTTTAGACATCTTGAAGTACCTCCTTAGCAAGGCATTGTATTTTTCTGAGTAAGCACTGGAATTACGTACAAAAGAGCTTTAGAAACAGTGATGAAATCTGGTAGTGTAAATCCATTAGCACATAATTTTAGTTAATCTGTCAGTCTTTATCTTTCTGTGCTGGTCATATTTTGACACTCTGTGGCAAATTATTTATTTCTACTTGTTTACACTATACTCTTATTTAAGCCCAAAATATGATCTCTTCACTTGTTATTTCTGGCTGCTTACCATTTAGGAGGAAAAACATTGTTCACCTGTGTGATACCAATACACAGTTCTGTATTTGTTGACATCTATTCCAAATGCAGCAACATATCTTAAGAATAGAGTTTGGTAATTATTTTAAGCTCCCTTTCTTGATCTCTAACAATACAATCTGTAGGTAGTCTAGAACAATTGTTATTGTTCTTTTTCCCAGTGTGTTGGAGCAATAGAGTTTTAGGCAGTGTTTCCTGCTGAACGGTGATTCTGCAAAACAATCAAACCTGTCAGTCTTTCAGATGTCAGAAAACAATGTTATTGCATCTAAAGAGGTAGTTCTACTTTAAGAAGTTACTGTGTGAAAATACAATTTACAGGAATATATTCTAAAGTTATTCACTATACTCTGGGAATTGCACATTGAATGTGCTAATTTGAGTGCTAAAAGCTTGACTTTGTTACAAAACTTTGCTGCAAATGCAACCTATGCTCCCCTTGGAAAAACACCAGCGTTAAAATGACAGGATCCTGGCTTGGGCAGCAGATAGTCTACTGTACCATCATAGAGTTCCATGTTCCAGTGAAACAACTTCTAAATATTTCAGACTGAACTTTGCACTGTACAGTACTGGCTTGGGCCCAAATGTGACTGACCAGAATGTGGTAACCATTTTTTTACAGTTAAAAAAGGAAAATAATTTCTTCCTCTACTGTGTGACTTTTGAAATAGGAATGTGTTTTAGGCAAATGCTTTATTCTTTACGGTGACCATTTTGCCTGCAGGAAACATTACTTTTTAGAGTAGTGACACATTTAACACACAACCTGATAAGTGTGTCCTATGACTTTGTTTTCTCTAGTACTGTCACTACAGTAATGTTTGAAAAACATTTTAAGATTATGCATGTATTATTTTCTACTTAGTCTTGTATTGTCATCATGATATTCCTGATATATGGAGAAGTAGTAATTATTTCGTATTTTCATTTGAAGCTAGCTTCCAGATGCAATATTTTTATATCCATATTAGCTATTTACAAAAAAATAGGCTATACACCTTACTTCTATAAAATGTTTCTGTTTCCTCAAAGTAAAATATACTGGCAAAAATATTTTTTGTTGATACAAATGCTATGTATAGCTCTTGTTTCCAGTATAAAAAAAAAATTAAAGAATCATAAATGAACTTATAGTGCTGGAATTTTGGCCAAAACTAAACCAGCAGGAATGATCAGGAATGTGTGTCATTTGGGTTGGACTCATTGATCCATCTTTTTAATTAGCATTCTCTCTATAGAGAGTATCTAATGTAATTTATTTTGTATGGGCTTTTTATTCCTCCATGTCATTTTTGGTATTGCAAAATGTTGGCCTCCTTCTCTGGCCCTTGTCAGTTGGGAATAATCTGGTGATTAACATTCACATTTGGAATTCACACTGCTTGAGGCAAGATCATATCCCTGAATGTTACTGTATCTGCATCACCCATCAAGGATAAAAAACTGCAAGATTTCCTTCATGAAAATAAAATGGAACTTACCTAGAAGATTATTTTCCCAAACTGGACAAGTCTCCTGCATCTGTCTTAACCAAGTCTTCTTAAAAAAACCCTCCTACTTCCTAGCTTTGGGGAGTTTTTTGGAGAACAACAGCCATAATCCTTGATGAAGGTCTATCTGTTAGGATCTGGTTTCTCAGTATTTCCATGCTTGTTTCCCATTATTGCTGACGATGATCATTCTTTGCTTTCAACCTGTATTTAAGGGGTTACATGTATAGTTCTTCTAGAGAGCACACAGAAATATCTTATGCCATACTCTTTCCCCCATAGTATGCATGCACTTTGCCCCATGAAGAGGTTACAAAAACCTCTTTGGTCAACCTAGTCTCCAAATATTTTTAATTAAAATTGTGTCTCTTGTGCATTCTTCTCAATATTTGCCAACACCATCTAGAATTAGCCAACAAAAGAAATGTTAATTCCAGGTCAAAGAATTGTTTAATTAGAGTGGAAAAACAATGAGTGTTTTGTCCTGCCCTGCCTCATTGCTGTTCACCTCTTCCCAGCAGTATCTTTTGAAGACAAGCCTGGACAACATAATTTTTGTAATTCTTTTCTTGTTCCTCAAAGGACAGATTTGCTTGCTCTCATGAGGTTTGATCCATTACAGCCACTAAATTCATTGCCTATACAGTGTCTAGAGCTCAGTCCAGCAACAGCCTGAGGAGTTTCTTTGTGTTTTGGAGATTGCTTCAGCAGCAAGGTTTGGAATTTAGATCCATGTCTGGCGGCTGTCAGGAACAGCAGGAAGTTTGTTGTAGCAAAGAGGGAGAGAGATTAGTGATCCTTTCTGAATGTAGACACAACTTCAGGTTCAGGATGGTGACTTGTTAGTGGCCATTAGGTGTTTGTCAAGAGGCAGTCACGCTTTGAAATTACACTATATTGAATAGTGTGTCTTTTGAAACCTTTGAATACAGTAGCTGCCTCAGCCATTTTGCTATTTTGACTCATGGACAAGAGGTCTGATCAGATGTTCTGATATTAGCCTTCAGCTGGATGAGTTGTTTGCTTTGGATATCATTTGACTTGGATGCCTCTGACTTTGAGTTGTGTGGTGTCCAGGATTTCTGTCTTTTATGTTCTTCACTCAGTAGTCCAACAGATTTAGTTTTTTTCTCTCAGTTCCCCTGAATCAAAGGTCTTTCTTAAGCTAAGGTAAGAGAGTACATGATTTTGAAGCCATCTTGGCACAGCTGCGGCAGTTTTGGTATTGGAAAGTTCTCTGCTTCTTGCCACACCAAACCCATTCTTTCTTTGGGAGTCCTTGCTATCCAAATCTCTCCATCCCATGGTAAGCTTGCCGGTTGTACTAATTATCCCTTCTGACTCATCAGGAGGGCCTCAATTAACAGAAGAAAGTGTGTTTATGTGACTTGAGTGGACCAGTTCTCTGTCTCATGTGCCTTTGCAACTACTTTCTGCTTGTCGTTGTTTGATGTCCTTGAATTGTTTATTGAACCTAAAGAAATCCAATCTGCCCTTAACTAAGATATACTTAGCAGCACTTTTGGTTTCCAGTGTGTCTTAGTTTCTGATTTTGAAATTTCTCAAAGGGTGAGTTAAATTTTTCCCTTCCCAAGGGATGTTTGTATTGAGTAGGAGTTGAACTCGTGCTTTCACATATCTCTCTGGAGACAGTATTTCTTAGGGCTATAACTTTTTCCCAGGTTGGTAGGGAAAATTGAGGCCATTGTGGCTGGCCTCAACTTGCGTCAGAGTTGTTCTTTGGGGACAGAGTGACTGTTGTTGATACTATGCAAGCGTGTTTTTAAGGTGATTTTCCAGTTCTGCCTTAATTTACCTAAACTTCTTCCTTCTGGTGATAAGATGCTGGTTTTCTAGGAGTGAAACCTTCTAGTAGGAAAGGCGTCTCTCTTCCAGTTGTCACAGAACTAAGGCTTTCAAACAGTCCCTGGGGCTGGCAGTCTGAGACTGCAGTTTAATTTGAAGGACTGCATTAAGACTTAGGAGACCACCCAGATGGAGCATCCCTATACTAACAGTGCACTCTCAAGCTACCTCAATGTTCTTTGAGGTGTCTCTCCTACACATTTGACATGCAGTCAGCTGAAGCTTCAGGTACAACTTCAAAGAAGTTACAAAGTGTTTCAAGGTCATGTGGTGCTTGGCCACTGCAATTTTCCAGTCACCAGGTTTTTAAGCTGCACTAAGTTACATCTTGGAGTCACTTAAGGTATCATCTGAAGACAGAAGAAGCTACTTCTGTACTGGCTAGTGCGTGTTAAGATGTGGAACGCACATCTCAGCCTTTGCTTTCTCAGAGTGACGCTAGAATTCTGCTCTCTATCCACACCACTCGTATACACCATGAGCTCAGCTTCAGGACAGGAGGATCTTCTGCAGTTACTGCAGGAGAAGAATTTTCTGGCCTTCAGAGAAAGTGCACATGTGCACCCACAGTATGAATGTATACATGTGGACTGCATATGTTGAAACAGTCTGGTAACTATAATCTCTTTTTATATGTTTTTCTTTGAAAAGGACTTAAGTTACACAGTGTGGTCTTTATGACTACAGATGTTCAGTTGCCTCTGAAAATATGTATCTTAGATCTACTCTTACTGAAATCATGCTAATTGTATTTTGTGGAGTGACTTTACTATGATAGCGACCATGTTTAAGAAAGATTTAATGGCTGTACTCTTTTGAAAACAAAGACCCAACAAAACCATGTTTAGATTGGTTATTCATGCTTGAAGAGCTATCATTTCAGATCTGATTTTTCTGCAAGAATATAACCTAAAATTCGTAATGTTACAATCCTGGAATGACTGTCCATGTTTTGTGTATCTTTGTATTTTCATTTCAGTAAGTCTCAGCAGTTTTGTACCACGACAAAACTTTCTAAGCATCGATCTGCCTGTGGTGATAGAGACATTTTGCAAGTATCCTTTGAAGTGTGTTTGTTCTTTCAAGACAAGGAGGGAACTGTTTAGAATTTGGTGACCCAGCAAAATTTCAGTTGGATATCATTGTACACAGGCTGCTCTAAAACATTTCTGTAGTGTTTTGACATCTTTATCCCATCTCTGCATTGATTATTGTCCTTGTGCCAAGCTTGAAATGAAATCTCTCACTTTCTTGTGCTTAGCAGGATATTTTTGGTCAGTGCTTTTTTTAACTCTTTCTTGATAGTGAATCTTAACAGCTCTGATGAGGAAGTCCAAGTAATCCTGAATTTACAGCAGGACAAATGAGATGTTATTGCTAGCTTTGTTATGTCAGAGTTTCAGAATTTTTGAGTCGTTATACTGAAATAAATAAAAGGGTATGGCTGTTGTTTGGGTTTTTTTTCTTCAACAGAAACCTTAGCCTATTCAAAAAGCAGGATGATAATTCAGTTAAAGCAGGCTTATTAATGAATGAGATTATATATATACGCATACATGAAGGTTAGCAGGCTTGAATATGGCTAATTTAAGAATCCTTAGCCTTAGAAACCAAAATGTTTATATGTGGCTATAGAGCAGCACAGTTCAGTGTAGTCCATAAAGCTAAAGATGCTACGTAAGCTCCCCTTTTCTGGCATCACACCAAGGTTCATGCTGACCCAGATGCTTTCTGAGTCATATATCTTCTTGTCTGGCCATTGTAGGATGGAGGTAGGTGTTAATGTTAGCAAGCTTTTACCAATAATTAAAAAGATCTACCCATGCCTCATTCTCACGTGCACATGCACGTACAGAAATCTACTCAACTTTTCTGCCTAACAGGTATGTAGGAGAGAGAGGCCAGATTTCCAGTCATATTCTAGCCATTTAGTTACTCCAGCAAGGGAGTGTTTTGGAAAATATTCCTAATAATTATTTCATACTTAGGTCATAGGTCTAGAGTACTTTCTTACTTCAGGCATGGTGTCAGAGCTATAACCTTGCTCCAAAACCACACAAAGTAAGGGGGGAAAATGGGCAATATTAAATGTGGTTTTGCTGTCTCCTGCTTTCATCCAAGTTGTGAAGAGTGCAGGTTGTTAACATATCCAAACCTAGTGCTTAAAACCAAATAAAATCCATAAAGGAAGGTCTCTGAAATTATATGTTATGGTGTAAAACTCATTGCACTCATATAAACAGCTAAAAAAATAACCCTCATATGTTTCTCTTTGCATACTAGAAATAAAAAAATATGGTTTGTATTATTTTTTTTTACATTTTCTTGGATGTCATTCATGAGCCTTAACTAATGTCAACCAGGTACCTAATTTCACTGTCAGGAGCACTGGCAGTTATCAATGCTGTACCCTGCTTTGCTTTGGATGGTCAGTGGATATTAAATTCATTCCTGGAAGCCACTCTGAGCTCCGTGATTGTAGAAAAACAAAACAGAGAGCTTGTTGGCTTTTTAATTTTGCTTGCTGGTAGTGCACTTTTGGCTGCCAATGTTGCACTGGGACTTTGGATGGTGACAGCACGATAGAACATTGGATACACTTCCATCAGTTCTCAAAGTACACAGAAATAGTAAATCCATTGCCTTTTAAACCTTGTTCGGTACTGAGATTAAAAATAATTCTCTTAAAGTGACACTGAAAGAATAATCACTGGTGGTATCTGTTTTAATTGAAATGTGTACAATGTTGTGGCTTTGGTCATGGGAAATATAATGGAAAGAAGTAGGAACCTTTTTATATACTTTTCAAGCACTGTATTAATTTTGAGAAATGTGCATTGTAAAGCTTCACAGGAGAAATCCTAAGACTTCATGAATTCAGATCTCAAAATAAGGGAATTATTTGACCTCAAACATTTGTAAAGTGGGAGGAAAAAACACTAAGGTTTTATTTTATAAATTTGAATAACTGTCAGAAAATCTGTGTGGGCTCTGATCGTTTCTTAGTCACCATAGTCTTGAGTGTTCTGCTCTGTTCTTTTAATCTGGTGTCCTACCAAACTGGACTTTAAGAGGCCCCAAAGTCTGATCTCAAATCGTGAAAAGCTAAGTAAATTATTACCCTGTGTTAATGAGGAGAGAGAGGCCACATGCATTCGTATCTTTCCTTTTCAGCTGGCCAAAATGACTGGAAGCGTGTTGTCCCCAGGATGGAGATGAGAAGTGCCCTTGTTTGTTAAGAATGAGGCAGGTGGGAGGATAATAAAGGCCACATGTGTGTGTTTTTTACGCATTCAGTTGTATATTATCATACGCAGCTGAAAGTTTTTTAAAGGCAATATTTGTCAGCAATAGCTACAAAATAAATGAAATTTAGTTTCTGAGTGCTGAAGTATGCTGTGCACAATTGTTCCTAAGTGATAAGTAATGTTTGTATTGTTTTACTCAGAAAATAATACTGTATTATACCTGTTTACAGTTAAAAGTGAAACCTATTGTTTTTATGGTGTCTATCTTCTGATGCTATGCATGTAATATGTACAGTAACTCACTGATGTTTTTCTGTCTTTCAAAGGGTTGCTTTCCTTTGCTAGGATTCATTCTGTTCAAAGATAGCTAACAAAAATGTTTAGCTGATGCCAGTCTTAGATCAGAATTGTTTAGAGGAAGAATATGATTGTGAATTGAACTATTTAAACAATTGGCTTTGCTTTCTGAAATGAATATGGACCATATCCTTGTTCATAAATGAACAGCGGAAGAACAGTCAGTATTTTGCTTACTAAAGTATGTCTGACGTACTTTGAAGTTCTTCAAGTCTGTAATGTTTTGTACCCCACAGGATTATCTCTTGTCTGTTAGGTTATCCTGTGATATATTGCCTAGTTTATATAAATCAGGTTCAGTCAGAGCCTTGACTCAGTATCATCTGGTATTAAAAAAAAAAAAGAAAAAAATGCTCTAGATTGGTAGCCTAAATATTTGAAATATGAAAATTTTTGAAAACTGTCCTGCAACTTCTGTCTGGTACAGTGCTCCGCATAGGAGCTGCTGCAGCTCAGAGTTCATTTACAGAAATGGTCTTTTCATCAGGAACTGCAGTGGAAACTAAGCTCACAGAGACTGGCCTGCAGGGACTAATGAAGCATTCATGCCTAGCTAGCATAGATTCTCTTGGCACTGGAGGTAAAAGCCTGGGTAATTTTAAAAGTGGGGTTGAGCCCAATTCCTGAAGCTACTGCATGTATTCACAACTATGTTTGCATTTGCCCACCGATGTGTTACTGTATTTTTGCTCAGTAGCCTTCACACTTGCTGAAGATTTATTCTTAAAGTGATGCAAGCAGTAATGAGAGAACATGTTTGTGTATTTGTTGTTGTGTTATTAATAGTTTACTTACCTCTTCAGTGCTGTCACAGGCTGGGTGGGCCTCCTGAAGTTCACCTCTGCGGGGTGGCAGACCTGTGCCTCTCATTTTAAATCATTTCAACCCAGGCATGTTGGAACAGATCTTAGAAAGTGTAAATACTTCAGTCAATCCCGTGTCCCCTTTGGGGCTGTTAAGAGCCACACAAAATGCTAGAAAGGAAAACCAAACTATCAGAAACTGCCAGTGGGCTTCTCCCAGTAACACCTTGAAGGTCGAACTTATCATCCTTCCTGGTAAGGTACAAAGGTGTCAGGGCAGCCATGCTGATGAACGCCTCTGCCATCCCTCTGTGGACAGGAGGGGTAGGAGCAGCCTGGTCCTTGCACAAAGCCTGACTCTGAGGCCGTGCTCCAGAAGCCTGCTTGCTCACCTAACCGGCTGCTTACTAATGTCAGCTTTGTGCCACTTAGTAAAGTGGCTCTGTGCCACTTTCCTCTGTGTCTTGTCCAATCTACAGTGCACAAAATTAATTTGCACTTAGGAGTTTTAATGCAATTTAGTAAGACTGGATATTTCCTTTTCAAAATAGCTACTATTTACGTATCAGAGTTGCAGTGCTGTCTTATTATGTAAAGCAACAACAAATGCATCTGTGGTGATTTCAAAAACATTTTGCGAAAAACATTTCAAGTTTGATACTTCACTGCTTGGGAACATTTTTTAGCATAGTATACCTCTTGGAGATGTAGGAAAGATTTTAAAAAAGCAGAGTTTCTGAATTAACATACACAAGTTACATATGCTATAATGAGGCTGGCAGGTTGTTCCTGGTTATTTAATGTGCTACCAAAACATGATGTTTTATCAAAGGAAACTAAATCGTGTTTATTTTAATTTACACAATCACTGAAAGCCACAGTTAGGCTAGGTAGAACTTCAATCTGTGTTTGATGTCATAATCAAAAAGAGGGGGGAAAAGACATTGGTCATGGTTTTAGCAAAACAGACACACCAGTACACGGTAAAGACCCTGATTATCTCATATGGGAGAGGTAGCACTAGAAGTGTTTACAAACAATTCATGGGTCCATTTCCATGTGCTGGAATTCTAGTGAATAAGAGTCAATGTCAATGTAGATATGTATGAGTGCTTTGAATCAAGTCTTTAAGCAAACTAGGTATGAATGGTGACACAGCACATCTTAGATTGCCTGCAGACAAAGGTAACAGTTAAGTTGGACCACTCTCTGAAGAAACACTTGTGCAGTGGATTCATTTCATTCTCCTGTGATCCTAACATATGGCTTATATGATAAGCAAGTGCTATATATACAGTTATTGGGAGGGGTTTTGCTGGCTTTTTGTTGTTTATTTAGCAAGAGGGGATGCAGAAGGACATAATGGTTGTGTGTTGGATTTTTACTCTGGAGTATTTGTGATGTTTCTTATATTTCTGTTTTTTTCTAAAAATTGAAAAGAAGATTTTCCTTAAAATGAAATCTTTCCACTTCTCATTCTAATTAGCCCCGCAGAATGTAACGTATTCTTTAATACAGAATCCATCAATATATTTGTAGGGCATATTGATGAGTATAAAACAGAACACTCTTAAAGATTGGATGTATACTACTATTTGTGTATATACTATGCATTTTAAAATCTGTATCAGATGGAAAAAAGTAATGTCTAACATTGAGAAGTGTTATATGTAGCTTTTACTTGCATGTTGCTGGAAGATTTCCATAATTAGTCATTGTTCTGATTTGGTTTTTTAATGAGCATTTTTTTATATCAGTAAAGACTTCCATAGCATGTTTTGATAATACCTGATATGCCATGAAAATGGGTATCTTCTCAGCATGTGAGAAGTTACACACTCTTTATTGACTTAGGGAATTAAAATAAGATGGCTTCCATATAAGTTAAATGAAAGAGACTGCACCAGAAAAAGTATAGACAAACTTGCAGATGAGCCAAATTTATGAGCCACAATGAAAAATCTCTTAATTCATCCTTTTATTCAGAATGAAACAAGCAACTGTATTGACAGTTTTCAGTGATAAGGATTCTGTGTGTATATGTGTGTGTATACAGGCATACATACATATAATAGATACACACAGAGTCAGTCTGTATTGCTGCTTTTTCCAGGATAACTTGCAGCAGTCCTCCATACTCTGCAATGCAGCCTTTTTTTTTGTTTTTTCTCTCTATGAATTCCATGGCTTTCTCTGGATTTTAAAATTGCAGCTATGTTTTCCTCACATAACTGATCGACATTCTTTATTGACAGGAGACAAATGATGGACATAATGAAACCACAGCTGCATGAGTTTTGTTCAGCTGATGTTTAAAATGTTTCATGCTCTCTGTGAGGCCTCAGCTACGAGCATGGTAAACACAGATTTTTGGGGCAACTAAAAGAGGTCAACCTTGAAATCCATCACTCTCTAAGTGCTGCTATTTGTGCTGTTCTGAACAATAAATGGGATGAGTGAGACTGTGTAGGGTATACTGGAAAAATAATGTGTCCAGGACAGACCTTCCCATGGCAGTCAGGATGTTTCAGCTGTCTTGAAATAAGGATATATTTATGTTCAGTTTAGAACATCAACAATGCAAGCTTTCTAATAATTTCCTATACATTTTACATGATGGCAAAGGGTGACCTGTAACAAATAAGTTTTAAAATAAATTCTGTATATCTTCTATCTGAAAGATCTGGATTTGTATCTGGATATCATTTATGACAGATGAGGAAGGGTTATAAAGATTTATGTAGCCTAGTCTGTATTTAATTATTTTTAAAAGGTGTGAGTTAAACTCTATAAATAGTTATTTGTAAAATATGCATTCTATATGCCTGCATTCACCCCAGTTCCCACAACCAGTCTTGCCTCAACATTTTTCTTGTGACTTTGTGAGTAAGGAAGCTTTCAGGTAAGATCCATTATTAGCGGTTATTTTATACTCTTTTTATCCTGAACTTCATGTAACACTACATAGATTAGTCATTTAAGTGGCTGGGTTATCTGAAGTGCATATCCTGTATTAAAGCAGCATTTGGGAAGCACTGTACTTGGGGCTGCCAGAAAATGGCAGCTCTGTGACTGTTTCTTGTTCCTTGGACTCATCCACTACATCATGTGAAGAGCAGATGGCAGCGACTAAGGGCAGCGAAGAACCTCAGTTTACGGCAGCTGCATGAAACCTTCCCACTGCTGAGCCCGTGTGAAAGGACAGGAACAAAGAGCAGGATATGACGCTGCAGTTCCATTCATTCCATTTACATTGGCGTGAAATGTGAAAAGAACTTGTAATTAACATTTCAGAGCATGCAGATATGTTTTCCAGCCTTTCACTGAATCATTCAGTGACTGGTCATCACATTTTTTTTTAAAACACTTTTTCATTCCATGTGATGAGTAAGTGATATGGGCAGTTGTAGCTTATTTAGTAAAATGGACTTGGATATTTCTCACCTGCAGATGTTCATCTTGGGTTGTTTTTTGCAGCATCATAGTATAATTGACCTTCACTTGATAAAAATTTGAAAATTTGGAGGCTACTTCTAAGCCATGACTAGAGAAGTCTAGTTTCTTCCTTCCCAAGCTGTTTGTTGATATTTTAAATTCCTCTTTTCCTTACATAACTTTGCTTTTAGATTTCTTATGCTCCAATGATCTTATCTGAAGCCTATCAATGGAATATGTATTGTTTTGAAACTCACTGTGGTTTTTTTTTCCTCTACATAGCCTTATTTTTCACACTGACTCACAGCTGTGGAATGTTAAATTTCTAGACCCTTTGTTCCCACTATGCATTGTTCTTGATCATGTTTTGTTTGTTTTTTTTTTTTTTTTTAAAAAAAGCTTCATTTTGAAAATGTCAACTAACAAATATATGGGACACTTTGAATAATGTATTGTGTTTTTGTTTTGCTTTTTTTCTCTATTTAATCAACCAAACAATAAGTATTGTTTTCTATGTATGATAAATGTATCCTGCAAATAAACTCATTGTTTGATTGTTAATGGGCTTAAATCTGTTTTTAAAAATAAGGTAAGTGACATAATTCCTTATTTGTGGCAATTACCATATTCTCTTATGTATTCTCATACTTTTCATATGTAATTTATATTCCCTTTTGGGGTACCGACAATGTACCACTATCCTATTCAGTATCTGACCACCTCCTAAAATTAATAGTAACTGTCATTTATGTTCCCTTATTTACCAGCTTATCACACTAGTATTTTGAGTTATAATAGTACATCCAGACAGACACCTACACATCGTTCTGGAGTAAAGCTAGCTTCATTTTAATGTGACTGAAGTACATACTGGCTGCCCTGTAGGAGCAAATGCTTTTCTCTTGGCTTAGTTCCTGTGTAATTCTTCTCCTATGGAGTTCTGGACTTCCATTAATTTGGTTTGTAGTGAAATATTTGACATGAGATGCCATAGTCAAGGCAAGGGCAACCACCTCTCTAGGTGTTAAGGCCAGTCATATGTGAAGAACTTAAAAAGTCGGATCTTTGAATGACATTAAGGTGATGTTCTATATCACAATCTTTGATTGGTATATCCAACCCAGCCCAGGGCTGGACACATGTCCTGGCTGGTTCTGAACAAGCTCCCTTCTGTACCCAGACGCTCTCTGGGGCTGTGTTAGAATGGGATAACCAGGTTGTTCAGCTTTGTTTGAGAATGAGGCTTTATTGCCCTGTTTCTTGAGCAAGCTCATCTAGATTTAGCCAGGTTATTTGTACTGAGAACTAAATTGTCCTTTGTTGCTTATTGGACAAGCTGTTACTTTATACAAGCAGAACTGTTTTGGCAAACGGGGCTTTGTTCTCCGATAAAAGATTACCATGAGAAATAAGCACAGTGCACAGATTGCACACGTTGGTAGGCTTTCCTACATAGGTTGCTATGCAATTTTGTGAATACATGCATGAGGAGATGGCTTTTTTCCCCTCTCTTTTTCTTACCTATGTTAAAGGTAGAGAGAAAAGTTTATTTTTCTGAGGCATTTCAGCTTCTAGGAGGTCCTGAGGTTTTCAAGTTGATTTTGAAGATGTTATCCCTTATTTTCATTATGTATGTTTTGTAGTCTAGAATATAATTAGTGATGTCTTAATGTCATCTTGAGGAATGTTGCCATAATCACTAATATAATTTTCAGGATAAGATTTTAAAATACATACTGTATTTATGAGTCTTATTGCTGGTAACTTTTTATAAAGAAGGCTTAATATAATTCTTCCTCTGATCATTGCAGTTTGAATCACCAAGCAGAAGCATTCCTAAACATCTTTAGTAGATCTGTATGCATTGAACTCACTTAAATATTTTTAAATATTTTTAAAGCTTTTTATGAGCTTTTGATGTGAAGTACCCAATGAAATACAATTCAAGGTTTGATTCTAATCTGTGGTGGTAAGCTGGGAGAATCCACAGCATTCATGAGGTTTAAGCAGCAGTCACCCAGACTTGTACGTTTTCCCCCTTTTTCTACCTCAGAGAGATGTGGTCTGGTGTTTACTTTGATGCTTTTAAGGCTCCAGCGTTGTTGAAAGAGATTTGGATGTTCTTACCAATTACGTGTCTCCACATTTCTGATTAATTCCACCTCTTTTTAGTTCTTTGCAAATAAAGTAGTGGCTGAATACTATGTAACCACCACTTCTGACAGTCCTCAAAAAACATATGGTTTACATCCATTTTCATTTCCCCTGAACGGAATCTTTCAAACCAAAAAGAAATACTTTTCTCTTTTTCTTTTTTTGTTGAATGTCATCTTTTTTACTTGCTATTGTATTATGAGAGTCCCTGCATCTTTTTCCCTTTCACAGCTCTGTGAAGATCTCTATTAAAATATTACCAGATTCTTTTAAAAGTTGTAAATTCCTCTAGGCCTACTGAATTTGATTCAGTTACCCACATAGGTATCTGGTGTGTTCTGGGATATCCTAAGGTGTTCTTAGGTTAATAATCTGACTTGGAACAACATATTGAAACTCATCCCCCACTTGTTTCCTTTTGTCTCCTGTTGGTTTAGGTCTCACAGTTTCAAAGACCTATGCATGGGCTTGGCAGATGGGGTTGGGGCCCGGTGGGAGATCAAAGACATTCTGGACCAGCAGCTGGGTACTGGGAGGGGTACCTCAGGGCATTTTATATCACACCAGGTGCTTATATGTGGGCAACAAATGAAGCCAGCCCGACTCCTTTTCTTTCCTTGAATTTATTTTCGACTCATGAATTAAAGTGGAATATGAAGCTTTTTGAGTGAGTTTTATTTGACATAAAATACAGGGTGTTTCAAAAAGACCCAATTGGGTCCATCTTTTTGAAATGCCCAGTACATCTAAGCTTTTCTGTTTGTGCATAATAGTGCTGTACAGGCTGTTTTATAAAAGTTAGGCTAGCAGAACAGATACATTCTCCTCCTGCTCTGGACCTTAGGTCTGGAAGCAGCAGAAACGAGTACTGCTTCCTTATCCACAGCAAGAAAAAGGAATGCTTATTTTATAAGCAAAATACCATCTGTCTCCAGCTGTGGAGTGGTGGCAGCAGCAGTGTACAGGTTGACAGGAAGCGATGAAGAGGCACCAACCAGGTGGAGATAAGGCTGAGTGAGGGGGCTGTGATCATCTAGGACAAATGACACAATTGTGCTCGTAAGTCTTCTTTTCCTTGCAGGAGAAAAGAAGTGGTGAGACTTGAAGTTAGGAATGGGATAAAACCAGGGAAGAGGCATCATAAAGAGAGGTGGTGTGTTCATTTACAGGATCTTTAGATCAGAAAGAGAGCATGTAGACTTTACAAGTGGAGATATAAGTGCTGTTTAGAAACTCCACAATAAGCATTTTTACTACCCTTTTTTTTTTTCACTTGAACATTTACAGAGCTGCCCTGCAAATAAAATTAACAAACTTCCATTTTGTTTATAGAAACATCGCATGTGGTGACATCAGAAAGGCAGTAAAAGCCTGTCCTTCCAGATAGCAGTTCAGGGCGTTTAGACCTCAGAGTTATGTTCCTCTCCCCGTTTAAGGATCGGGCCTGATCTTACTTTCAGTTAGTCTGGATGCAAAGTCAGAACTTTTCTCCTGGTTCCACATTCCCTCTTCAGTGTGAGTTGACCTCAGAGATGTAATTATTAAGAAAAATTAATCAATCAGTTTTTATAGTGTTTTGCCCCTTGGCTTCGTTTTCATTCCCGCAGCTATTTGAATAACTAGCAGAAACCAGGCCAAACCACTTGTATCTCTATCATCGCTGCAAAATCAACAAAGCCAGATTATGAACATGCATTATAAACCACAAATTCCTCGGTACTTACCACCGGTTAGTTATACCAACAAACTTTTTTTTTTCACTGCAACTGTTTACCGCTCGTAATTAGATGACTGAATTTATTCCCTGGAAATGTTCTGTGAGGCTCAACACTCAACAAGCTGCAGTGCTGAAGGAAAAAAAACCAGGCAAAACAAAACTTGTATGCTTTCTACAACTAGACAAAATTCACTGTTTCATTATTGGACTGGTGCAGATAAGTTATTAGTCATATATGAAGGCCCTGGCTATTTTTCAGCATTTATCTTCAGAGTTACTCCTAGGAAGAGCACTTCAGGAGTTAACATAACTGCCCTATGCATACCACTTTAACTGCAATTAAATATAACCAAACCAGAAGTTAAAATATTGCTGAAATAGTTGTGAAATATTTAGCATATTATCAAGTGGTATTTTTTCATAAATGTGCAGAAACCTATTGTTCACTTGAGATTTTACTTGAGAACTGCGCAATTTTTTTAACCCGTTATTTTTTATCTTATCATGAAAAGACCAAAAGCCATTCTGAAGAAAACACCTCAGCTTTCACTTACGGGGTTAGTTAGAGGGGCTTGCTTTTAGCCTGTGCAGATGATGATGTAAACATTAAATTGTATCGTTTAACCATGTGATATTAAATGTGACACTAAATGTGATAAATCATTCTGTTCTCATATATGTCATTCTCCAGTTTGTTTCCAGTGCTTTGTACTAAGTCAAATGCAGGTGCAATGACCTTATTTGCATGAGCTTTTATAGCTGTACAGTGTACCTGGAGACATTAAGGTTGCAGCCAAAGCAGGAGTCCAGGTTTGGTGAAATTAGTTCATCATAGTAACAAGGAAAAAAAATCAAGGTAGTGAATGTAGCTGATTAAAGAGGCATGAAACCAAACTTGTCATACTCTGATGATAGCAAAAAGAATCTAGAAAATGAAAACAAATGGTCATAGAGGTTTAAAAAATAATAGTTGTTATTATTAATTACACATAAATAAGTAAATAACTTGAAAAAAGTCCCTCAAATGAAGGCCATCTTCTTGATCAAAAGGGTGCTTTGAAATGCAAAATAAACCTCTTTTCTTCTGCCATGAGTTTGTGTACACACACAGATGCTAATTTGATAACCACTTGGTTAACTTCCGCTGACCTGAACTACCATCGGTTCAGATAAAAATGGTTGTTAGTAGCCTTAGAAAGCTGTGAAACATACAGGCTGGGCCTGCAGTGAAGGAAACTGAGATGGCATTGTCAGATCCATAAATAAGAACTTGCAGTGAAGAAAAGCTGTTCAGCGGCAACATACAGGCCCGGGAAGTGAGAGAACCCTGCAGGACAGGTCACCTGCACCGCTCCACCAGGGCCAGGCACAGAGAGGGACCTACAGTCCTAAGGAGGGGACTTAGGCCAATGGAGCTCGCCAAGCCCCACAATTAGGACCTTGTTTACCCTGAAGTCTTAGGGCTACAAAGTTGGTGAAGGGTTTGGAGGGGAAGCCATATGAGGAGCGGCTAAAGTCACTTGGTTTGCTCAGCTTGGAGGAGACTGAGGGGAGACCTCATGGTGGCTACAGCTTCCCCACAAGAGAAGGAGGAGGAGCAGGCACTGATCTCTTCTCTCTGGTGACCAGTGACAAAACCCAAGGGAATGGCAGGAAGATGTGCCAGGGGAGGTTTAGATTGGACATGAGGAAAAGGTTCTTCCCCCAGAGGGTGGTGGAGCACTGGAACAGGCTCCCCAGGGAGGTGTCACAGCCCCAAGCCTGACAGTGTTCAAGAAGAGACTGGACAACGCCCTCAGACACATGGTGTGAACTGTGGGGTTGTCATATGCAGGGACAGGAGTTGGACTCCATGATCATTGTGGGTCCCTTCCAACTCAGGACATTCTATGATTAGCTCAGATTTTTACTGAAAATAGCCCTGAAGTCTTCTGCACATGCCCAGTCCTGCTGCAGCAGATGAGCTCATGCCCAGTGTTCTGGCTGGGGTCTGGCAATGATACACACCATTCCGCTTGTCCAAGAGCTTCAGGTCAGTACTCAGACTCAGTGTGGAAGTTTTAAATCAAGCATCCTCCAAAATGCAGCAGAGGTTACTTCTGTCTTTGAAAATGCTGTGTGCACTGGTGGGAGCAGGACACAACAGATGGGAAACAGTTCGGATACAATCCAATGCCTGTTTACTGAATCCCTGTCCAGACTGTTTATATAATATTATAGGTGAATTTGAGATCTTGGCCAAGACCTACTTATGATCTCCAGGAGAGATCCAAGATGTTTCCAGGAATGTCTTAAATCGTGTCTTTTGGTTGTTGGCAGTTTTTAATCTTTGCTGTATTTGTTTTGGAGTGTACAGAGTTTGGTATCCAGGGCCATTAATATCATGCAGCAGTCTGTGTGGAGACATTTCCTCTACAGATATGCACAAACTGTAAGAATGAGGTGTTTTCCTGTTGGAGAAGAATGTTAAAGAGATAATGTCAATGTTAAGCTTTGGGGAAAAAAAGTATTATTTTGAAGAATAAAAGTGCTTTAATATTTGAATAGCAGTTCTGCTTTTCTACAGTATTTGCTGAAATACCTTTTCTATGTTTAAAAATCCATAAACCTAACTCTCTTCACGGCCTACGAAGCATACAGCTTTAGCCATGGAAGCTTATGAACAAAGGTACTTTGAAATAGGCTGTCTCCTCTTCAACTGCTCCAAATGTTTGACCTTGATGTATCATTGAGAAGAAACTCTGACAAGCTTGGTGCTGATAAAAGCTTGCTGTTCTCCAGCCATAGGGAAAGTTATGTGTCTTAAGAACAACTTAAATTATTAGCTAGTCAGGCATCTGAAATAAGAAATTTCTGCTGGTGCATCTCAGGCTTTGGAATGCAGTCCTATAAAATCTAACACTGCAGTGAGACAATTAGACGTGATACCAGAAAATCGTAGGTCCAGATTAAACTGAGCCCATAAAGTGATCCTTGAGTATGATGTTCACATGAAAAAAAAGAGCCAAACTATGCAGGAGTAATAAGTCTGTTATAAAAATGAAAATATAAAGGACTCCTTTCTTCCATCCCTTTTCACCACAGACATGATCTGGCTACACTGACATCCCTAGTGGTATATCAAGTGTTAAAGTAATAGTGGAATAAGATGATGTAGCCTAAAGAACAGTGATAGAGCCGGACTGCTGAAATAGGAAAACAGTTTCTTTGCCCCAGTTTCTTCACTCGATAGAAAAAAGCAAGCGGTTTCCCTTGCTATAATTCATGCATTTTGCAAAGACCATTACTTGCACAGTGTAAGACACAGGCCTATTCTTCTTTGCAGATCTTGTAAAAGTTATGTAGCAAAAGTTATCATAAAAGGATGCAGCAAACAAATGGAATCCAAGTTTTCTCTGCTTTAGACTGTAACAAGCTTTCAAGGCTGCTGGTTGACTGAACAGTGTGTTGCCAAAAGGGGAGGAATTCAGGGATTCACCCCCACCTAGCTTGAATCTCTTGCTTCAGGCATTTGGAGAATTATCTTTTCCTCTCTACAGTCAATAAAGAAAGAGATACCACCACAGATAGCCACCTGAGAAGCGATCATGCTGTGGGGCTGCTTCTCACTCAACATACCACAAATGCAGCCTGGCTACAGCCTGCTCCACAGCCATGCTGAACAAGGAATACATTAACAGATCGGGTTGCTCAGAGCACCTAGCCAAGCAGGATTTAGTGGAACAGGATAAAAGAGTACCCCATAAAAACCATGTAAGTAACTTGAAACCAGTAAGTATTACACTGCCTTATTCCTTCTTTCTTTCTTTTGTCCATAGCACATTAATAAATAAAAAGCTTTGCATGAAGAAACACTGATTTGCGGCTGATTACCTTACTCGAAAGGTCTTTATTCATGCACACCACATTCCTCTAAACAATTATAGAATCATAGAATCATTAAGTTTCGGTTGGAAGAGAGCCTCAGGATCACTGAGTCCAACCATAACCTAACTCTAGCACTAAACTATGTCCCTAAGAACCTCATCTATGCATCTTTTAAACACCTCCAGGGATGGTGACTCAACCACTTCCCTGGGCAGCCTGTTCACTTTCCGTGAAGAATTTTTTCCTAATATGCAATATAAACCTCCCCTGGCTCAACTTGAGGCCATTTCGTCTTGTCCTGTCACTTGTTACCTGGGAGAAGAGTCCAACCCCCTCCATGCTACAGCCTCCTTTCAGGTAGTTGTAGACAGCGACAAGGTCTCCCCTCAGTCTCCTTTTCTCCAGGCTGAACAGCCCCAGTTCCCTCAGCTGCTCCTCATCAGACTTGTGCTCCAGACCCCTCATCAGCCTCGTCGCCCTCCTCTGCACTCTCTCTAGTACATCAATGTCCTTCTTATGATGAGGGGCCCAAAACTGAACAGAGTATTCAAGGTGGGAACAATGTTTTAGAATAGGTTCTAAAAATTTTAAGTGTTGCTCTGAATCATTGCTAGGTATCTGGCATAATCAATCTCTTCTTATTTTAAAAGTAAAAATTACAATAAAATGAGTCAGAAAAGTAGACATAAGGCTTAAAAACATTGATGATTAAGACAGCGGTTTAGAAATCAACCTAGCTAGGACAGGCTTAGAAACAAGCCAAATATGTGCTTAAAGACAGGGATTCTCAGTTACATGTGTGGCCTCAAATGGCCCCTTTCCACCTTCCACACTGTACATCTCTGCTGTAGTTGTAAATAATTAATCTTTTACCTACAGAATAGTTCAATAAAATTCTCTCTGTGTTTCTGCCAAGACCAAGACTGAGGCTTGGAAAGCCAGTTAGAAATACATCTTCCCTGTCAGAGCTGACTACCAATACTGTATTCATTACCAGTCTGACACTGAATTCACAACCTGTATTTCTTCTACCACCTGCCTTTCACAGCACCTCCCCCGCCTCCCCATCTTGACTTAACCTTCTCATGAGCAAATCCAGAACCACTTTGCAAAGTTATTAGTATCTGCCTGCCTTTGTTTTGTCAGTAAAAACATGTTTTATAAATTTAACATGTGATAATTTCTCAGCAAGCCATTCCTATGCAGTCAGGAGAAGAAAGGAAGAGGAAGGCATCTGTGTGTTTTACTCTCAGTTTAGCTGAGGACTTGGTTAGCAAATATATTTGTCAACCTTTCTGTTCTTCACACGTCTTTAAAAGAAATGACCATGGTCATACGATTCAGAAGGACTGTTCACAGAATTATGACTGCCTAATTATGTTGCCAGTTGTGGCATCTATTTGAAAGGCTGCATGTCTGGATGGGGATTATTAGCAGCTTATATATACTAGGTTATATACTTTCATAAAACTCATTGCTTAGTGTTTTATCTCCCTTGAGGGCATTAAAGATGTCAGGTTAAAACCTGGATTTATGCTAAAGGGTAGTTTGCTTTAGGAAGAAAGAGGTCTTTTACAGTGAAAAGGCATTACATGCATGATATAAAGATGTGGCCAAGATTCTGGAAAGTAACTATTGAACCTCAGTACATTTTTAAGATTCCCATTCTAAAGGGTGTATTTTTCCAATGCAAGAGAGCAGAAAAGTCCTTCAAAAAGAGCTGACTTGCACATCGGAAACATTGCTGACTACACATTAACATTTATGTTTGTATCTGTGAATGTTCGTGATCTACTTCTCATTGAAAAAAATGTTGGAAAAAACTGAAAACAGTTGCCAGTAAGGGCACTGACCATATTGTTACATGCAATCACATCAGCTTCCTGGTCAGCTGAAATAATAGCAGCCTGTTTTAGTGCCCTTGAAATAGTTTCTACTGTTTGACAGCACTTCACAGTAAAGTCTGCAATACAACTGTCAGGAAAATCAGCAGCACCCTAATTGTGACACTGCGTAGCTATGGAAGATGCTGAGAAAATCTCCACATTTGCTCAGGCTTGGTTTGGCTTCTAGGAGAACCAGGGAGAGGGCAGTCCAAGTCACAGAATACTTCCACCATTAACAAATCGGAGTAAGTTTTACAAGGTCTGAATTAAAGTCTCAGCTGAGCCACTGTAAAACAGGACCAATGATGTTTTGCTGATCCCTTCTATTGTCAGTATTTGGATAGTAAATTCTCTGTGTAGAAACCTTCTCCTCTGAGTGCAGTGATGTGAGGTTGTAATTCAGCTTGGAGAGAGGGTGCTCCAGGTATTGATAAAAGGATGCTTTGGGGGCAGCGTGCACTGGGAAGACTGGCTTCCAGGAAAGAGATACTAGCTCTTAAATGTGATCTCTGTCACACAGTCCAAACCCAAACAGCAGTATCCATTTTGAAAACTAATCCAGTCAAAGAGTCAGCAACAGTGCAGGAAGAGCAAGAAAAAGAGGTTGGAAACAGCAGAGGAGTCAGAAACTGATGGAACAAACATCATACAAAGAACTCACAGCAGGAGAGGATGCAAATTCAAACAGAATAAAGTATGGCTTAGGAAAAGAAGAGGAAAGGAAAAAACATCTGAGAACAGACAGTGCTTAATTCAGAACAGGTTAGGTAAGTGACTGTGGGAAGACAGAGAAAGTTCCACTGACTTGTAAATAACAGATAAAGATGCTAAGTTGAATGAAAGGTAATCAGGTGAATTAGGCATCAAAGAGCTATAGACAGAAGCAGGGCTGGAGTAGCATGTGGCAAATGAAACACCAAACTGATGGAGGGGAACTAACTGGGAGAGCATTAAAGAAGGAGGCCTGAAGTCAGTGAAGAGGTTAAGTGACGATCACATGAAAGAAAGAAGAGAGAATGGAACTGAGAAGACAGGATGTTCAGAGGGGAATAGGAGAGATGACTGGGGCTTGAAACTGCAGAAGGGATGTAAGGATTAAGGAAAGGTCATATAGATACTCATTGCTTCTCCTTCATTCAGAAGTATCTCATCTTGTTTGTCTTTTTATCTCTCTGTCCTGTTAGCCAGCACTTTAGTATTTATGCCACAGTTGCATTACTTGGTTTTAACATTTGTTATTTCAAGCAGCTTGCACTATGACCTTAGGGGAGGTTTAAGGTTTTATAGCAACCTTTTACCTACTCACCAGCTCCTCTCAAGCAACTTCCAGTTCATTCCTGCTGTGACTGAAGGCTGCATGATAGTATCTTTGCAAAGCCTACAGAAACAGTGTAGGGCCAAAAGCATCTTATTGCTTCTCAGTTTGCACTTTCTGAAAGTCAGCTTAATCCCACGTATTTAGTGCTGTAAGCAAGCAATTTCAGAAAATTAAATAGGAATTTCCCCGTGTGTTTATGACATAGCAATGGTGATAGATTTTTGTTTGTAGTTAAATATTTCCCTGCAGTGTTTACTGATTAAACATTTGAAGCACACAGAGAAAGTGATTGTGGGCATGACTGAAAGCCAGCTGAAGAGAGAAAATTTCATTGATTCAGCTGGGGTTTAGAACTGATAAAACTAGTACAGAGACTGATTTGCAAATAAACGTGTGCATTTCACTAACACATTGGAAGTGTGAATTCTTGCTTTTATGGACAGGAACCTTTACAAGACATTTAACTACTAAACAGTTTATAAATAGAGCTCTGAACAGTTGTGTTCTACAGAGGATATGTTGTAAATGTGTTACTTGGGGTCACCATTCAGACAGATCGCATATAATCCAGGCAATGAAATATGTCATGCATGATATATGTCATCTGAATAGGACTAGTCTGCCAATAACACATCTACTATCCCTTAAAGTCAGGCTCCATGAATTATTATAGAGGTAGAAGTGAGGCTCATTAACAGAAGTATGCCTAAAGCTGCTGCTACTGACAACATATAATTTGACTAGAAATATTACCCAGAAGCAGAAAGCTATGGTCTCTTTCCCATCAAAAATACCATTCTTGTTTCGAACAAAAAATATGCAAAAAAACTTTTAAATGTATTTTTAGCTTGATATTATCCATGAATGAGAAAGAAAAAAAACAGGAAAAGAAAACTAATAGAAAGTAAAGCCAATTTGTTGTCAAGTGGTCAATAGTCTAAACAGTGCTGTATGCGTAGTAATAATAGACTTGCTTTCTTGTCAATAAATTTAAAGAGTCCTTTTAAGTTTACCCTGCAACATCATAATCATGTCGTCTCATAACTGGAAGGAGGGACCCAAGAGTAGGAACGCTGACAAGAACATACTTCCATAGAGGCTGGATACTTAAAGAGTAAGATGCTTACTAGAATTTCCTCCAACCATCTTGGCTTCCTCCTGCAAACCTATTGCAGCTCCTCCCAGCACGATCCCACGGAGCTTGTTTCAATACCATTAGAAAGCGCTGCAGCAAATAACATTTCTGCAGATCAGATAGCTGTGAGGCACTCCGACATCATCGTTCACATCTGGTTTATAACAGGACAAGCTTTTATCTCTTAGGGCCAGGTCTTTGAATCCAGCAGAATAGTTCGAATGCAGGAGAGTGTGCAGGGAAGCAGAGCCGTACTCTGCTTCTAGGCTCTGCCAGTGCTGGAGCCAGCGAAGGCTCCATGGTAAAGCCTGGCTGCACGGAACTGCCCACAACACGAAGGGCAATTGGGCTCATCTTCCAGGAGAGCCCTGGGCTCCTTGTGTCAGCAGCTCTCAGTGCCACAGTGTAACCCTGTCAGACTGGAATAACATCTGCGGACAAGATTTCTGAAAGAATGGAGTCAGTCAACTGCATAATTTTGTTCCAAAAAGTCCACATGATGTATTGGCTAAAATTAAGTTTTATGTCTTTGTTTGACATAGTCAAAAGTGGCTGTCAGACAGAAAATGTGTCTTGTCTTTTCCTGAGCCATTTTTATTGCAAAATCTGTTATTCATCACACATTGGTGAAAAAATGAGTTGATACACTTTCACATTAGCTCTCGCAGGGTTCCTAAGCAAACAGTAAAAGGCTGGCAGTTCAGTCTGGTTTCTTGTTATGTGGGACTGTGTTAGTCTGAGTATGTGATGAAGAGAAGTACAACAGTGTATACTTTAAAACAGGAGTCAAGAAGATGATACAATCCTGAAGTTTCACTTCAGCATTCTCAAGTATCTTTTTGAATCAATATCTTTTGGCACTGGCAAGACACCAACTTGAGCTCTTTTGGCACAACGAGACATAGTATTGTGGGCTATGATAGATGTCACCCTTGAAACAGGGCAAAACAGAAAAAAAAAAGGAAGAAGTGAGCACTCAGAACAGAGCAGCTTACTGCTTGAATTAGAGTACAAACTCAATGCCACCATATCACTGCCTAGATCAGAAGAGAAACTTAACCCTGATTTCTAATACCTCACAGGCATGACAATACGTTTTTTTCTTCTTAGAACCAAACCCCTGCGTTGTAACAATTCGAACACAACACTGAAATCAGAGAAGCCAGACCCCACTAAATTACCCACCATTTGCTTTAGGTCATAAAAGCAACCTTTCTATCAAGATTTAATTGAAAAATTCAAACGTTTCCACACCAGAAATTCTAAGGAGACTACCTATTCATGGACATTTTGAAGTTTGCATGTTATGCTAGTAAAGTTGGGATTGGGGATTTAGAGGAAATAAAATTGCTACTTGTTTTTTTTCAGGTTTCATACACTCACAAAAGTAAGACTCTGAATTAATACAATTTATAATTGCATGTTATTGCATGCAATTTGAAGTCCTTAAATTACACAAGCCTGTATGAATAGCCTTCCTTTATGTAGTGGAGCAATCTTACAGCTCTGTTTATCGAAGCAACTGTCATCTCCATTGCCTATGCTTTGACATAGCTTCACCAAAGGCGCTGTGTCTTTTAATGTTGTCTGGACAGAGGAAATTAACGATGTTTTGATTTCAGTATAAGAAATTATTTTGTTGTGTCTCTTTTGGAACTCTGCATTTCTCTCACCATTTTCAGCCTAAAAGTCAAAATAGAAATGGTAGTCAGAAGCCCTGCCTTTGAAAATCATACTCAGATGGTACCGGTAGAATGTAGCTGCAGTTTCTATTGGAAATCCTTTTAAGTATTTGGAAATCTTGCCTCCCAAGATTTTCACCTCTCACCCCTTCGAATAAAACCTTCCAGAATTCTGACGCTGGGAAGAAAAAAAAAAAAAAAAAAGTTATTTGAACTCTGCATATGGCAAGTATTCCTATCTGATTAATTTTCTGATTTTCTTGTATTCTAGGATAACATTGCTGGCAATAGTAGTCATTCTATAAGCGTTGCAGCCAAAAGCTCAAAGCAAACTACTTGTTATCTTTTGAACAACTGCTCGATCATTAACGATAGCTACACATATTGGGTTCATCAGAAGTTCTTTCCGTTCAAAATTAACTTTCAGAGTAATGAAGAAAAACTAAAAAAAAACAAAACCCAAAAAACTTAACCTAATGTTTAAATAACTGGAGAATATAATACAGACTCTCTGAGGAATTATACAGCTAATGTACGGCAAGTAATGAAGAACTGTTATGGTCAAATACCTTGTTCACAAAAGAACATTATAGTTAGCTGTTGAATTTGTATTTTTAAAAATGTCACAGCTTACAAATGAATAGATAAAGAAAGTACTGTTACCACCACTTTTCAGATAGGTTCTAACATATCCAAGGTAAAATAATCAGTAGCAGTTTAAGAATTAAAACCCTGATCTCCTGACTCTTGACCTACTGCTCTAATTAGAAGACATTTCTTTCTCTTAAAATATCAGCTGAGACATTTCAGTAAAGACTGAGCTGGCACCAGTGAGGACCAAACTCCACAATCAAATACATGATATTTGACAAACTTTCAGGTTGCAAAGACATATGTTTTCTGACGTTTAAAACAACAGCCTGTTTTAGGATGAATTTTTTTATGTCAGTTCCAAAAGTAACTTTCCTGTAATTAGTGCAAACTATTACTTTATTGCATTCCAGTGAAGTTTTTGTATCAGACTACAAAAGACATTTTACGTTCATCTTGTACATTATCATTAGGTGCAGTACTTTTTATATAAGTTTTGGAAGATTAACTAATTTTTGCCTGTTTCTCCAAATTTGGTCTATTCATCGTGGCTCTAATTGTGAAAGTATTTACATGAGTTATAAATCAATCACTTTGAGGTATATTGTTGTCTCTATTTTTTGATTTAATTACCTTGCATTTAAAAATACAGATTTATAATTAGACGTTACCTGACAACATCTTAGGGAAACTGCCTGTGAATAATCACAGTCCTTCACAAACACCTTCCAACTTCTTTCTGCAATGCCTTTAATAAACTCAAAAGTGGTCTGGCAGCCAATAAAATGAGATGGCCTCCTTAATTGACCAGTACTATCTTACTGTGTTGTTTCTTCCCTTGGAAAACTTATCTCTCTTTCCTAAATGCATGTTGTTTCTGATTTACAATAGAAAATGAATGCAGAAGTTTGTGCAAAAGTTTTTGCTAAGGAGCAAACTTTTAAAGAGTAATCATTATTTTAACTCCCTACATGGCAATTCTTACTCCATGTTGAGAGTATCTCCGAATACAAGGAAATTAATTTAATCTGTGCAAAGCACTCCATTGATGTGGGATGCCAGGGTGGAAATCACCTGAACTGTTCATAGTCAACAGGCAGAAGCAGAGCACAATTTATCTGATCTGGTTTAGACTTCTGCAGCAGGGTGAGATGAATCGCATCTTAAAAATGGCTGTCTGCTGGTTGCGAAGGCAGAAAAGACAACCAGATCAAATACAAACTTCTGGATTGTAGACATTTGAAGTTAGATGAGATGAGCTTCACACACAGAGCTCACGGGAGAGCCTGATGTGGAACAGCTGTTCTGCACTGACACTTTGGCCTTTTAGACAGGCACCTTTATTTAATCTGGAAATCCCTTTGAGGAAGAGTTCATCTTTTTACTTGGAATTTTTATTGCACTTGCAACCAAAAAGTTGAGTCATGACAGGCGAGATGGTAGTACCTCTGATCATAATAAAAAAGCTGACCTAGTGAACATAAACTAATAGCCCTTGCAGAGTTATGACAGCAAGCGCGTGACTTAAATTGTAGTTAGTATGATTTATTGGCATGTATTTAAGCATTTCGTTAATTCTCCTCGGATTTATATTTTGAATGCAGTTATGTACAATTCTGCCTGGAAAGTCAAATGACCATGTAACAGAGTATTAATCTAATCTTGTCTGCAGTGTGTCAGAGACTGAAGTTCTGGCTCTCTTGAAGTCAGCACTAAGTCTGTCTTTGACTTTGGTGGCAACAGCATTTCACATAAGAAGCCCTGAATCCAGTGCATAATATAGGTATGAGAAAAAAATTCACATCATTTACCAGCATTTCTCACAGAATGCACACTGAGGCATCTTAATTTAAAAAGGAATTAGAAAAGGTAACTAAAAGGAACAACTTCATGAGCAACAGTATTGTACAACATGCATATAAAGTAAGGTAAGTATTACTGGTCTCTACTTTGGGTAAAACATCTTTTCCACTGTATTTTTTTACACTGCTTCTATTTTGGCTATCTGTTTTACTGCTTCCTCATGCTGCCTGGATGAAGTAATAATTCTAATCTTAATCAATTTACCATTCATCCTTTTCTGTCTAGGACTTCCCTCCCTTGCTATGAACACTTTGATCAAAAAGAATAGTATTTCCTTCATATTATGTGAGGCTAGGGTTACAAATTATCAACCCATGTATATTTTCCCCTAACTTATAGATTTTTTAAGGGTATAAAAAGAAATCCTCTCTCCCTAACCAGATTTTTTGTTGTTGTTGTTTAAAAGATTTAATTGCTCTGATTTCATTTTTACATTATTTCAAATGTAACTGCTAATCTTGATCAAAAGAAAGGAGAATGCTCTCCACTGGATACAGAGTACTGTGATGCAAAACACAGGGCATTTACCTATTCACTGTGCGTCTTCTGATACCCAGAGGCAAACCTCTTTCTGAAGTCACCTGCATAACATGGGGAATGATTAATCAATAGACAAGATGGTGTGACTTGTCTGGACTGGGAAAATTCATTACTGGTTTTGTCCTTGTAATTATTAGGAAACAGAAGAGAAAACAGAAGGACAACAGAAAAAAAATTTGCTTATGGTAATAGAAAAATGAGTCTTTTCTATATCTGATGGAAACGAGGAGAGGGCTATCTTAAATTCCCAACCGTATCGCATATAACCACCCCCAGCACTGGTTTTCTGACCTCACCTGGGCTTGGCATCGTTCTGCTTAACACACATGGAAACAAGGTATTAGAATTCAGGTTTTTTTTTCTGTTATGTTCTTTTTGATTGTGATCCACGGGCCCTGTCCAGTAGCTGGGTCTGTAAATCACCACCTGAGAGTGGTTAAGATATTCTAACAAGCCAATGCAGCTATCAAACCTAACTTCCAGAGCTTAGGCCATAGAAGAAGACTGGTACTAGCAAGCCCTATAAATATCTGAAGGGGTATATCCAGACTACGTGACAGGCGGGACAAAGAAGGTGGACAAGCTGGGCAAGCCCTTTGGTTGCTATCCAAGATAATGATCATCTGATGTGGGACTGGGAATCACCTGATGTGCTGGCCATGAGATCTGATGATGACTGGGGATGAAGAGGGAGTGGGGGAGGTCATCTGATAAAACGTTATAAAAAGGCTACTCCATGCTTATTTTAAAACAAAAGTGGCTACTTCTAGGATGTAGCTGTTCTGAGATGGCAAAGATGTTAAGGAAAAGTCTGATCATGTTTTGCTGCATCATGCGAGGGGTTCGCAGCCAAGATTGTGGTTTGGGTGGAAAAGCAGTGTTCATCTAGCCCTTCCTTGTATTTGGTTTGGGAGTGAGGGAAATATTAGTTGGGATTCTGGGGAATTCCGTTGTATCTACAGAGAAAGATAAAGAAACTGTCAGGCCTGTGGCATTTTGGCAGCTAGGAAAAAAAAAACCAAACCAGCCTCCAAAATCCCCACTATGTGCTGGTTAAAGGTACAACTCTGGACTAAGCTTATGCGATGATGGTGGGGAGGCAAAAGTAAGGAATGGTCTGTCAGTGGTTTCCATGGCTACTTCTCAGTGTTATCAAAATTTATTAGTTTCTGTCAAGCTAGAAAACTGATTAGTGAATGTGCTAACACAAGTGAGGTGGCCTTGAAGGAGGTGTGCAGGGCGACCACGATCCTGGGGCCACTGGACCTGAGGTCTCACCTCCGTGGTAGATAACTTCTGCTCAAAAGAGACAGACTGGAGTCTATTTGGATCAAAGGAAATCCCATTGTAAGGGTTCAAATGCAGTACTCTGGCTGAATTCCAGCAGAGGGCTCTCAAAAAGCAGAGAGTATAATAGCTGCTATGATTTATGGTAGCACTTATTTAAGCAATTAATTCTTATCTGAGTTTGTTAAAACTTCCTGAAATTGTTCTCTTGTTCTGTGTGAAGCCTTACATCCTATGATATAATTTGACTCTCTGGGGTCCTTGTTTCCAGAACTTGGGAAAAAAAAAAAAATAATCCTTACTCATCGTGTAATCTACTTGATGTGTTTCCTTGTTCAACTTAATTACTTGTTTTTAATGTATTTTTTTTTATGGTTTCCAGCATGAAGTAGGCTCCGCATTGCCTAAATTTAATTTGAAAGAGACATTTTGCTATCTTTTCTTTTAAGCCTCCAGAGCAATGCCCCAGCAAGTCTACATATTTGATTGCAAGCATCCAAGAAGAGGGAGATAAATTTTATTTGTTTTAGTAAACAGTAACATGCTCAGACACAAAAGCAGAAATAAGAATTAAAGAAGTAAATTCATTAGAATGCTTAGTTTTAGTTTTCTTAGCTGTATTAAACAGATGTTCACCTCTAGAAAACATTAATTTGTCTTATATAATAAGGTACACTATTTTGCAAAGAGGTAAACGTCATATTTGGTCATAATTGTGGCACCACATTTTTACCTTAAATCATTTTGTAAGAACACCACTAACTTACAAGACCTGTTTGCCCCCCTAATACTTTTCTAAAATGAAGTATTATCTTCATTCTCCTACCTTTCCAAATTTTCCATAACTTCTATCAATTACAAGCAAATACTAAATGACAAGAGCTCTGTTTAATAAAAAAGCAAACAACAAACAAACAAATAAAAACCCCAAAACTTAGCCCAATATGATGCCTAAACAGGTAAGGTGATGAAACTACTTCCAAGTGACTGTATCAAATTCTAATCGTCTTTTGTTTGCAGCCTCTGCTTTTCCCACTTTGGTACTATCTTGTAGCGGTTGGTTCAGCATAGGGCCACATCTCTGGACATTATGCTGATTATCTAATTGTACTGTATAAATACCTCTGCTTAGCATAAACTGATCATGTTTAACAATACTTTGAATATACAGAATCAGGCACGGGGAGAGAACCTGCATGTGTGCATATATTTTAAATAAGTATGTTTGACTTGAAGGTTTTAATTAGCATTGTGACATGACCACATTATGCAGGATTGACAAAGCCATAAGACATACAGGTATTCATAAGCAAGTGCTAACACAACCTTTGTGAACTCCTGTCTCAAATGTATCATCACTTTAGAAACTTATTTAGCCATTTAGGAAAAAAAAGGTTACTAACATCAAGTGATCCTAGTGCACCCTAAGAAAGACCTGAAGTTTGCTGAAAAGGTCATAAACAAAAGAAAAAATCTTCTTGTTAAAAGATAGTTCTTAGCTGTCTGTGAGAAAAAGTTGTTTTTAACTTTAATTCCTGAGGTGAACTTTGGATTGTGGCACTTGTACCTGAAATATTTTCACACCAATGCACACAGGTGGATGTAGCCAGGGAAAATGAACAGGGGACCTGTGGTTAAAAATATTACTACACACTGCTCGAAAAACCTCAAGACTTGGAACACTTGGTATTTCAGTTCAGCATGGACCTGTACGGATAACAGAGGTGATGCAGGCTAAAACACACCTTTACTGCCGGTTACTGAGCAACATGCGAGGCCTTTGTCCCAACTATTTTCCAGTGCAAAATTGTTCCCGTCAGGCTGTGTCTTTTATCTAATCTGTCCCATCTACCTGTAGAGGGTAGGGCCTCTGCCTTTGCTTTTCAGCACAAAGCTTTCCGTAACTTGGCAAACACCGGTGTCTCAATCTTTTTTTCACTGTTACACCCACTTCTGCAGTCTCTACTGGTTTCAAAATATGCATGTAATCTTTCACTGAATAAACTATTTCCATATAGCCTGTGCTAATCTTAACAATGTGATGTCATCCAAACTCCACAGCATTTGTGAAACATATTTTAATATCCCAGCTCTTTTGATCTTTTCTCATAAATCAATCCCTCCATCTCTTTAATTATTTTAATTGCTCTTCTTTAAATTCCCTTCAGTGTAATTTTCTAACAAGAAGATTCCCAAAAATATCCCTAGTTAAGTAGTATGCACAGGGTAGCAATGCCAAAGAAGCGTAAGAGAAAGTCTATTAGTTCCTTCCTCAGTGATGGGATCCTTCGTGTGAAGGCTTAAATTCTGTGGGCTTTGTTATGTGCTGTTCTCTAAGACTACATGTAATGAATGCACCGTCTGTCCACTTTCACTCCTACATGTAGATATTGCAGATTTCTTCCTCTTGTTGAATGTTTTCCTACAACTCTACTAATGTTTCCAAGACGAACATCTTTTCTACCTGTGTTTTTTTTTTTTTGATCTGTTCATGCTGTTTTGCCAGCTTTTCCAGCTCCACCTATTGTAATGAACAGCTGTGAAAGTCATTTATGGCTAATAACTGTCCTTTAAGTCATGGTTTAAGAAAGACAGACTTCACACTGTTCTCTGAAATAATTCATTAGCCTTTTCAGCTCCTCACTTGAAGTCCAGCACTAATCCATAAAATTCCCATCCATATATAGAAGGACATGGAAAGATGACAAGTTTGTTCTGTTTCTTATTTTCGTAGAAAATTTAATTAAAAAGATGATGTTTCACCCCTCTTTAAGTGCCAGTCTGGAATGGTCAGCCTTAAGTAGCAAAATTAATGGCAGGAAAAGACTTGCATGACAAACTTATATTCTTTTTTTTTTTTCCTGTAAACCCAGCGAAGCTGCTTATATGTATATAATGGCATAATTTAGCTAGGCACCTGGCACGTATGAACAAATACAATTGAAGGTACTTAGGTGACAACATCACTATTACCTTCTTCCAACTATTCCACAATGGAAAGATAATGTAATATGTTGAACTGAACAAGAGGCATTCGTTAGTTCCTTGCTGCCATTGAAGATTAAGACAGCAAAAACAATCCAGTAAGCTCCAGGTAACTGAAACAATTGCAGCCATCATAAGCAAAGATGAGAGACACAACAGATGACAAAGTATACAGGGATCTTCCTGGCTGTCTTGTGGCACTTCATGTCTGAATAAAACAGCAGAGAGATCAGATATGGAAGCAAGAAAGCATTGATTTTGATTTAAAAAAAAAAAAAAAAGGCATGGCACTAAGAAAAAGCAGAATTCCTGGTGAAATGGCAATGAGGAAATGAGGATACCCAATCCACCCAAACAGGACCAAGTAATCCCACGTAATATCCAGGACTGGATCAAAGATGTTGAATGGGAATCTGCAAAACCCCATAATTTAGGTAATTAATCATAAAAAAGAAAGCCTCTCATGGATTGTCTGTGTCAAATGAACACCAGCTGACAGAAATGTACTTATTACAGACCTGCAGGCGTCTATGCCTTTTGTGATGCGTAATTCCAGTAAATGTTTCTGCTTTGCTCAGGATGTGTGTGTGGAGCTGTACTGTTCAAAACAAGGAGAACGTAAGCTTGCACTGAAAAAAATATTATTGCAATTTACAGAAATAATCATGGCAGCACATCAGATTGCATAACGATTACTTGTAAGCCTCTTGTTTAAGCTGTGGAATCACATGAAATCACTGATGCCATGGTATTGTGCAAATTTGATTTCTACCCTGCAAATAAATTAAAGAAACCAGGAGCTGGCAAAACTTGTAGTAACCGACCAAGTTAAACGTGAGTCCCAACTATTAACCACTTCTAGATGATGTTTCTGGGCTTGTAACTTCACATGCCTTTATGTCATTTGTGGCTTCAGCACGCTATTTTACAGCTATCCTTTAGATATATATATATATATAGGAAGACTGTATATAGAAAGCTTTAAATATTCTCTGGTGATGGTCGCTCCGAAGCTGCGGGAGAGCCCAGAAAGGGCAGCAGGTGACCAGCACCTCTGCAGCCCCTAGCAGCCTCACGCCGGGGCCACCATTGCTGCTGGACGTTGATTCGTGGACACCATTACGGGATTTCACCGGTGGGTGCGGGAGTGAAGCGGATTTTAAAGAAAATTTGCCTTCAGCGGGGTATTTTTCGGGCGTACTGACCAGCCCCGGCGCGGCGGCCTGAGGCGGGAGCGGGCGGCGCGGGCACCAAGCGCCGCAGCCATCGGGGAGGTACGGTTGCGCCGCAGCGGCCGCCACATCCCCGCCCCGCGGAGCTCTCGCCGCCAGCGGCGCGGGATCCCGCCGAGCCGGGCCAGCACCAGCCCCCGAGGCCGAGCGCCCCACGCGTGGCGCCTGTTCCCCCGAGACCACCTGCCCCGCTCCTACCCCCACCGCTCCCAGCCGCCAGCCCGCTAACGGCCGCTGCCCTCCCGCTCCGCCGCCATCGCCCCGCCCCGCCGGCCCGGGCCCCGCCCCGCGCGGCGCGCCCCCACCCCCGTGGCGCCGCAGCAGCCCCCGCGCGCATATAGGCTCGTCCGCCGCACTCCCCGCGCCGCCGCCGCCTCCTCCAGGCATGGCACAGGGCTCTACCTCACTATGGCAGCAGCGCGGCACAGTACCCTGGACTTCCTGCTCGGCGCCACAGGTAACCGCCGCGGCGGGAGAGACGAGAGGGAGGGGGACGCGTCGCGTCTATTCCGTTCCCCCCCCCCCGCCCCGTTCCCCCTCCCCGCCTCTCACCCGGCGGTGTGTCGCGCCCCGCCTCCCCTCGCCCCTGCTGCCGCCGCCACTGAGGAAGCGGCGCGGCCGCTCGCCCGCCAGGCCCAGCGCAGGCGCCCCCTCCTCCGGGCCTCCCTCTGGGGCGCCCTGTATGCCCCTGTCGCCCTCGGCATCCGTCTCTGCCGGCGGGCAGGTGCCTACAGCTCCCCAGGGCCGCAGTGCCAATGCCCTCGCCCTGGGCAGGCGGGCGGGCGGCCCGCTGCGGCCTTCTGAGCCCTGAGCCCGCCATGCAGCGGGGGGTCAGCCTGGCTCGGGGCGAAGCGGCGGTGCAGGGACAGGGGGGCGGTGCAGGCCCCACCAAATAGGCTGCAGCGGGCCGCGGCCGCCAGAGCGGGCTTTTCCCGCCGGCGGCTGCGTGGAAGCAGTCAGGCGGGAGGTGTCTCGCCGCAAGCTCGAGGGGGAGGGAGGGCCTGGGCATTTCCGACCGGCCGGGCCGGGGCTCCCCGCGAAGCCCACTTCGGTTGGGCGCCCCTCTTAGTGCAAGCCCTTGCGCGGCGCTTCAGACATGGGGCAGTGAAGCGGGCCCGGAGCTGCCGTGGAGCAAGGTGCGGGTACAGTGCGTGAGTGTCTTGTCACTTCGTTGTCGCCCTCACCTCGACGCAGAAGCGCGAAGGAAGTGATCAGCGGTGAAACTCGGCTCTGGATGAGCCTCCGGCTGTTTCGGAGCTTTGCTCCGTAGTTATCTGTAGGGGGCACGTTCGAGCCAGAAACCGGGGAAACCACCACGTTTCTCAACGGCCAAGATGGGTGAAAAGGTTTCATGGGAGTCGGGTGGAGATGCAGTGGGCGCCAAAGCCGGGTAGTGATGTCGGCGACCGCCAAGCTGGGCCTCCTACACCAAGCCACTCTGGCCTGCTTTGTCCTCCCCTGTTCTTTTTATTTCCCTTTTTGGAGGGAGGGAGATGTGAAGGAAGCATCTGCATATAAAATCTGTCAATAGCTTGATTTGAGAGGGAGGTTCCTGACCCCAAGGGTTTTGCTGTGCCCTGTGCCCCTCCTGGCATTGCTGCGTTTGCACTTTGGAGACCCAGGAGCAGAGAGGGGGAAGGTATTAGTGGAGCTGGTCCCAACAGCATGGTTTAGGATGTTCAGCTGTGTTTCATGGTGGAAGTCTTCCAGTTTCTGTTTTGCGGTGAGGTTTTTGTAGTGTGGCTTAGCCCGTTTAGTGCTGACCTAATGGCAAATGAGATGGTCCTATTAGTTTCCTTGCACTTGACTGATCTAGCATGAGCACAATCAGGAAGCTAACTGGATTTTTGTGGATGTCATCCAGCCCCCGCAATGACCTCCTTGCCTGTTTGGTTTCCTGAACTATCGTGGCCAGGGTTACATCATTAACTGGCTTCTGCAATCAGAATTGCCAGGGAAAACGGTAGAACTAGATGTATTGAAAATAAGTCACAGTTAATTAGCTGCTCTAAGATATAAAAGCTACTCTATTAATTAAATAGTGTGGTGTAATTATCTTAAGAATTGTATTGCTTTTAGGTAGGTTTTCTATTCCGTTTCCCTTTGCTTTTGAAAACGATGTTTGCATCTTTCTTCAGTCAAGTTGGATGTGCCTAAATGGGGATTAGGGGGTGGACCAAGTGTGGAAGTGTTGCTGTGTAGATCAAAGAAGGGAAGAAGCCTTTTTTCCTTACGTTTGTTTTAGCACAGTAGACCTCTTTGAGATGTGAAGAATTTCTTCCACCTATGATGGCTCTGAAGATGGCTTGTACTTCCATGTGGAGTTTTTCCTCTCATCTAGTGCTTATGACCCAAAGCATGAAGAGTTCTCTATAGAGGAAAAATTGGTGGATGTATGTTTGTAGTTTGTTAAAAGGAGGTAGAGTTTAATGCTGAATCATGGATTGTCAGCTTGAGTCTCTTACTGCAAGTTGCATGCACAATAAAACTTTAGAATGGTCTGGAATGCTGTGAAATAGCATTTAGCAAAATGAGGTGTGTTTTGGGACCTTCTGAAGATAACATCACTGTATCTCAGCTGAAGCTGTTTTGTCTTTGTTGGTATTCTGGAGAATGCAGACTCTAACTTCTTGATAAATGCATGCTCCTTATTTCTCAAAACACTGTCTGTGTCCTTAGTTTTTGACAAATATGTATTTTTGTTAGATATTAATATAGCTGTTAAATATGCCAGATTGTAGGAAAGCAAGACTTTAGTTTAGGAAAGCAAGTTTATTCAACAGTTTGTTGCATTGCAATGCATCTTACAATAACTGTGTGTTATGTGTTTGTTTCTTTAAGAATCTGCTTATATATGAACATTGTTACATATGTTTGAAATAGGTTTAATATGGTTCTCAGTGTTCACATTTAACCACAGTAGCTATCCCATGTTTTCCTAATCCTGAATGAAAGAAAGGCTTCACTGTTATTGTCTAGCATAAAGATTGAATGTGACTGTAAAGAATGGGATGGTGTTTCCTAGATGCTAACGTTCTTCTGGAATCTGTTTGTTTCTTTGTGTTCTGTTGTGTTTAGCTTGTATTCATCCTGACTCTTTTGAGGTTCTTGGGGAGTAAAGGAGGGAGGCTGTCTTTGGATGTCAGCGAAAGGATCTGAAAGACACAACTCCGTGTTAGGAAGGTGGGATTTCGGCACATGTTAATACTTGTGCAGCTATTAACTAGTAACTGCTTGTGCTGCAGAATGGTGTAGATTCTGGTGGGTGATTGCCACTGGCTGACTTACTTGGTATATGCCACAAGCCTTCAGTAACAGACCTGTTTTCTTCAGGCAATTCAGTTCTCTTGGGATATTGGACTGGTAAATGTCATGTACATTCTTCAGGAGTAAAATGTGCACTCAGCAAGGATCTTGAGAATGATGAAGAAATGCCTACTATTTCAGTTGTGTTTACCATCATCACATTTGAATTGCATGCAGTTAAACCAATATTTTCATGCTCTGTTTTGAATGGGAGTCATGTTCTACATAGGGCAGGACCACAGTTTCATGTGCTTGTTCTTGACTGTGGTGATCTAAACTTTTGGATGGGAGAAAGAGTTGGCAAGGCTTTATTTCTGCATCCCTTTTGAGCCTTGTATTTGAGTTTCCTTACTTTAAAGACTAATTTTAAAAAATGCCTTTCTAAGGGGACAGTCTCCCCAAAACAGGAGTGTTTAAGAGAAACTAAATGATGAGGAGAGGTGCTGTATTGGCTCTTCCTTTCCACTGTCTATGAAACCTCCACCTGAATTTCTACCTGGGAAAACTGCTTGTGTGTGTTGAGCTGCATCTTGCTGTAGTAAAGACCATTTGGAATTGGTGCTGCTTGGGTTTAATAAGCAGATAATCAGTGGTTCTAGCTGTTGTTGATTCATAGTTAATCTCCTGAGAAGTATAGAACTATCAAAGAAAGCAGGAGGAGGTCACTGGCATTGAAAACTTTGTATCTCCTGCAGAGTTTTTCCACAAGTAAGTCAGAATATTGTGTATGAAGGAGAAAGGCTTAAAATAAAGATTTGGCAGTTTCTAAGATTATAAGTGGAAAAACTCGTAAATAAAACCTTTGAGCACTTGGCTGTATATAGAGTTATTTTTAAATTAATATTCTCTGTAATGGGTAATTTTATTGCCTAATGTACTGGAGATGCTTGGACTTGGTTTTTCTAAGGAGGCAGATTCTGTTTCTATGACTGGAGCTGTCTGCAGTTAGCAGTAAAAATGCATTAAATATGTTTGAACATCTTGTGGGGGAAACAGCCTCTCTGAGCCCTGTAGCTCAGTTCCCCTGGTTCTGTCAAGTATTGGGTTGTCTGAAGTGTTGAAACATACGATTACAGTGATAACATGCAGATGATATGCTTATCTCTTTTTCTTTACAATATTGATTTATGGTATGTTATAAAAATTTGCTGACTCCTTGACTATGATCTGTATGTGAACACCATATAAAGATTAAACAAGACTCAAGTAAATGCCTCTGGAGCCTGCAACTCGATCAAACCTGACTAAAGGTGTATTTGCAGCTAAATATCAGCTGCAATTCAGGAATGGGTCTGTGTTTGTTGTGCTCCCTTAGCAGCCTCCATGAGCAGCATGGGCTCAGCCTGTGCTCTTGGCTGGGCTGTTTTGAGCTGAGCCCTGCAGGTCTCCACAGTCTAGTTCTGACAGGCCTGGACCAAGAACTGGCCTGCTGTGTGTCGTAGCACAAATGGGGCTTGTCAGGAGGCATTATTACAGGAATTAATAGCTTTCTGTTTTTAGTAGTAAAGACTGCTGTGAACTCATTCCCTGCTTTTGTTGGTTTCTAGTTTTGAAGACGCTTTATGAATGAAACTCTGAAAATATAATTACCTGAATCTCCAGCATGATGTCAAGTACTCAATGGCTGCTTGCTCAGACATGAAGGAACTGTTTTCTGTAAAGGTGAAGGTTAACACCATGGGACAGGAAACAACCTGGTTTCCTGCAGGAAATAAAAACTGCTTTTGACATGCCATAGAATCATAAAATGGTTTTGGTTAGAAGGGACCTTCAAAGATGATCTAGTTCCAACCCCCCCTGCCATGGGCAGGGACACCTTCCTCTAGACCAGGTTGCTCAAAGCCCCAGCTAACCTGGCCTTGAACATTTCAGGGATGGGGCATCCACAGCTTCTCTGGGCAGCCAGTTCCTGTGCCTCACCACCCTCATAGTGAATAATTTTTTCCTTTTATCTAATTTAAATCTACCCTCTTTCAGTTTAAAGCTATTACCCCTGCCTATCACTACCTGTCCTTGTAAAAAGTCTCTCTCCAGCTTTCTTGTAGGCCCCTTTAGGTACTGGAAAGCTGCTGTAAGGTCTCCCCAGAGCCTTATGTTCTCCAGGCTGAACAGCCCCAACTCTCTCAGCCTGTCTTCACCGGAGAGGTGTTCCAGCCCTCTGATCATCTTTGTGGCCTCCTCTGGACTTGTTCCAACAGGTCCATGACAACCTTATGTTGGGAGCCCCAGAGCTGTATGTAATGCTTCAGGTGAGGTCTCATGAGAGTGGAGCAGAGGGGAGAATTACCTCCCTTGACCTGCTGGTCACACTTCTTTGATGCAGCCCAGGATATGATGGTTGGCTTTCTGGGATGCAAGCGCTCATTGCTGGGTAATGTTGAGCTTGTCATCAGTAGAGATTCCCAGGCCTTTCTCCTTAGGGCTGTTTTCAATCCATTATCTGCCCACCCTGTATTTGTGCTTGGGATTGCCCTGACCCATATACAGGGCCTTGCACTTGGCCTTGTTGAATTTCAGGAGGTTTGCATGGGCACATCTCTAAAGCCTGTTGGAGTTCCTCTGGATGGCATCACCTTCATCCAACATGTTGACTGCACCACACAGCTTGGTGTCATCTGCAAACTTGCTGAGGGTGCACTCAATCCCACTGTCACATGTTGCTGAGAAAGATGTTAAATAGTGCCAGTGCCAATACCGACCCCTGAGGAACACCACTCATCACTGATCTTCACTCGGACATTGAGCAACTCTCTGAATGTGACTATCCAACCAATTCCTTATCCAGTGGGTGGTCCATCCATTGAATCAGTGTCTCTCCAATTTAGAGATAAGGGTGTCATGCAGGGCTGTGTCAAATGCTTTGTACAACTCCAGGTAGATGACATCACTTGCTCTTCCCTTATCCACCAATGCTGTAACTCAATTGTAATAGGCCACCAAATTTGTCAGGCATGATTTGCCCTTAGTGAAGCCACTTTGGCTGTCACCAGTCATTTCCCTATTTTTTGTGTGCCTTGGTGTAGTTTCCAGGAGGATCTGCTCTGTGATCTTGCTGGGCACAGAGTTGAAACTGACTGGCCAGTAGTTCATTTGGTCTTCTTTTTTCCACCTTTTAAAAATGAGTTATGTTTCCCCTTGTCCAGTCAGTGGGAACTTTACCGGACTGCTACAGCTTCTCAAATACAATGAATAGTGGGTCAGCAACTTAATCTGCCAGTTTCCTCAGGACCTGTGGACATATCTCATCTGGCCCCATGGACTTGTGCATACTCAGGTTCCTCAGATGGTTTTGAACATGGTCTTCTCCTACATGGGCAGTTCTTTGTTCTCCCAGTCCCTGCCTTTGTGTTCTGCAACTTCACCATTGTGGCTGGAACACTTGCTGTTGAAGATTGAGGCAAAAAAGTCATAGAGTATCTCAGCCTTCTCCATATTCTGGGTAACCAGGTCTACCATTTCCTTTTGGAGTGAGCCCATGTTTTCCCTAGTATTTCTCACCAGTGTACCTGTAGAAGCTTTTTTTGTTGCCCTTGATGTGTCTTGACAGATCTAATTCCATCAGGGCTTTAGCTTTCTGAACCTGATCCCTGGCTGCTCTGTATTCCTCTCAGGCTGTTGTCCTTGCTTCTACCTTCTGTCAGCTTCCTTTTTGTTTGAGTTTGTCCAGGAGCTCCTTGTTCATCCACTCAAGTCTCCTGGCATTTTTGCCTGTCTTCCTCTTTGTTGGGATTCATCACTTCTCAGCTTGGAGGAGGTGAACTGTGAATAATAACTGGCTTTCTTGGGCCCCTCTTCCCTCCAGGGCTTTATCTCATGGTACTCTACCAAGCAGATCCCTGAAGAGGCCAAAGTCTTCTCTCCTGAAGTCCAGGGCAGTGAGCTTGCTGAGTACTGTCCTTACTACCCTAAGGGTCTTAAACTCCACCATTGCATGGTCCCTGCAGCCAAGACTGCCCTTGAGCTTCACATTCCCCACCAGCCTTCTCTTTGTTGGTGAGAACAAGGTCCAGCATAGCACCTTGTCTTGTTGGCTGCTCTGTTGCTTGAAAAAGGAAGTTATCAATGCATTCCAAGAACCTCCTGGATTGCTTTTGCCCTGTTGTGGTGTTCCTCCAGCAGATACTGGAGTGGTTGAAGGTTCTCCATGAGGACCTGGGCTCTTGAATGTGCGGCTGGTCCTATCTGTTTGTAGAGGGCCTCATCCGCTTGGTCTTCCTGGTCAGGTGGCCTGTAGCAAAACCTCACTATAATGTCATCTGTCCCTGCCATCCCTTTAATTCTACCCACAAGGTTTCAGTCAGGTCCTGATCCATTCCCATGCGTTCCAGCTGGTGGTTGACCTAGTTACACTTTCTGCATTGTCTCCCCTGCCTGTCCTTCCTAAAGAGCCTGTATTTTCAACTCTGCATGCAATTACTATGAAAGGTAAATAACCTTTCTGCTTTCTTTGCTGCTTTCATTCTCTTTCTGCCTTGTTTTTGAAGGGGCAGTACCTAAGTAGTTGCTTCTTCAGAGTTGTTCTAGATGTTGGAATTTGGCATGCTTGGTATCTTAATTTTTGTCTTGTGGAATGTCCTTGAAGGACTGTGTATAACTGAAAAACATTCCTCTAATAGCCAGCTGAAAATAGTCCCTCAGTGTTCCCAGCAGCAATGAGTGGCTTCTAAAAGTTTTTCCAAAAGCTTACCCTCAATATTTCCCCGTAGTGAGTTTTTTTTAAACTTTGTTATGATGCAGGAGTCATCAGGAGTGATTCTTCAGATATTGATGAATCCAGGAACCCTGTATTTGTGCAATAAACAAACCAGGAGAAGTTTGCTTATGGTGCTTAATTTCCTAAGCAACTGTGCAGTCATATCAGATGTTAAACAAATACTTAGGCAAATGAAATAGAGGTGATCCTTTGTGTTCATTCTTTCCTGTTCAAGTAGTTTCAGATGCAGGCATGCTGCAAGTATTTTAGCCTTGACTTTGCTGGCTCTGTTGTAGTCAGCCACTGTTACCTAGAAGAAAAGAAAATAAACCTTTCACTGTGTTTTATTAATGATGTTCCTAATAATGGAGCTCTCCTATAGGCTAGTGTTTGTTTGATTGCTTATCTTTTTGCACTGATACAGATTTTCTGAGAACTTGTGTGTGTGGTGCATTCTCAATTGGTCAGTAGGATTTATTCTTCCTGAGTGCTCTTAAAATGCAAAATGCCTTCAGTAGGGCTCTGGTCTTCTCCCAGAAGCCAAGCATATATTAATGGGGAAGTCAGTCTGTGGGCGGGCAGAGAAAAAATGCGGCCTCAGGTTTTTATTAATATGTACTTTCATGTTAACAACTAATTTAAAGTTAGTCTTGAAGTGTGAATGAGCTCTAAATCACTGGTCAATGTTGGGGTTTTTTTTTGTTTTTTTTTTAAAATGTATGTTGCAGCAATGAGTCTTTATTTGCTAGTCTGACTTAATATGTGCAGTGTGCTTTATTCAAGAAACAAAATGATCTTAAGTAGCACTTACATTGGCTTTGTGATGGCTAACTTTACATTAAAGCATGAGAACATAGTTTTATTTTGATGCTTCACTTTGCAATTTGGCTCACATCAAGGGTTGCTGTCCTGGTAAGAAGAGGAAGGTAAAACAGAAGTGTTTTATGTAACTGGTACAGTCTGTGGTGTTTCTTGCCCTTTACTTTCTGCCCCTTTACTATGGTCTTATCTAAGCTGTACCCTCTGCCTAGGTTTCATGCCTCTGCTGTATTCCAAAAGCACTGAACGGCATGTTTATTAACACCAAACTATGAAATAGATGTACAGTGGCTAATGCTGCCAGGAATGTGGTATTCACTTGGAAAAATAATGTCAAAAAAAGTATCTGTATATTTAAATTGCTTTTACACTAATGGTGCTCAGCTTCTGCTGCAGGTTTGATGTGCAGAAGTGATATCAAAGTAAGAAAAACTCCTTGATAGGGGATTCTTGTCTCCAAGAAAGCATTTGATCTTTGATCTTTCCAACCAAAACCATTTTGTGATTCTATTATGAGGAATAGAACTGCCCAACCTTGTTACTGTACTTCCTCAGTTAAATGATGTTTGAAAGTTTGTGTGAGACTAAGATAAAGAGTGGGAATGCCGTGATACAGTCTAGTAAACCTTATGTTCTGCTTTCACTGATTTAATTAAGCTCCATGTTGTGGTGTTTTGTGATTGAATGTGTTGAAATAACCAGTTCTTAAAACTGCATTATCTGTCCTTGTAGAAGTTCACTATTTAACCTTTACACAGAATCACAGAATGTTAGGGATTGGAAGGGACCTCAAAAGATCATCTAGTCCAATCCCCCTGCTGGAGCAGGAACACTTAGATGAGGCTACACAAGAATGTGTCCAGGCAGGTTTTGAATTTTCAAAAAGAAGTTTTTGTCTTTAAGACTAGGTGGAAACGGAATATTGGTTTTTAAATGCTGCCAATGGAAGTGTTCTGCCACATCACTTCTATGTGAACGTGGAGCCAAACCTGTTCTCATGTGTTGAATTTCAAATTATAAGACACCTTACAAAATTGACCTTATAGATAAGATCATGACTGTTGTATGTAACACCGTTTAAGATGAGTCTTACTCTGTGTATGTGCTTACTGGTGGTACTTTGAGGTGTGATGGTACCATTATTCTGCAGTTTGATAACAGATGTTTTTAATAGTGTAATCCAGCAACTACAATTCTCCATCTTATTGAAGAACACTTAAAGCTTAAACCTCCCTGATGTTGTAATGTGTTTTTATTGAGGCTGAAGTTACAGAAAACTTCAAGAACTTAAGAGTCACAAAAAAACATGTGGTATTCAATACACAAGATCATTTCTGGTTTTATGTGTACAGTAAATTAAATTTTTGGTTGTCCTAATACAAGAAATTGAGTAGAGGAAGGCTGGAGGAGTAACTTCTTTAATGTATTTTTTTCCATTATGGAAGTGGATGGAGCTGATAGACCTATGGTTGCTGAAAAAAATAAGGTTTTATGTAGAGTTTTCTCTTAAAAATGATTAAGGAATCTTACTGTGTTTTTGTGAAATAACCAAAAAATAAAAATCTTTTTTTTATCAGCACTCAGAGGAGGAAGTGGAAAAAGATGATTCCATGTTGCTGGTTTCTAAGTAACATAAAATAAACAGGTTGCATTTCTGGGAATGATGGGTTTGTTTTTTGTATACACATGCACTTTGTACTGCTTGCAGAAGTCTGAGGAGCAGCTGGGGGAACTGGGGCTGTTTAACCTGGAGAAAAGGAGGCTGAGGGGAGACCTTGTTGCACTCTGCAACTACCCAAAAGGAGGCTGTAGCATGGAGGGTGTTGGTCTCTCCTCCTAAGTAACAAGTGAAAGAACAAGAGGAAATGGCCTCAAGTTGTGCCAGGGGAGGTTCAGATTGCATATTAGCAAACCTTTTTTCATAGAAAGGATTGTCAGGTGTTGGAACAGGCTGCCCAGGGAAGTGGTGGCGTTACTGTCCCTGGAGGTGTTTGAAAGGTATTTAGAGGAGGTTTTTAGGGACATAGTTCAGTGCTAGAGTTAGGTTGTGGTTGGACTTGATTATCTGAGGGTCTCTTCCAACCAAAATGATTCTATAAGCACAGATTCCTGTTCACTGTCCACACAGTTGCTTTTGGCTGAATTCTTGCTTAGTATTTTAAGTAATAACTTACTGGTTGTGTACCTTGAATTTGAATTTTTACTGTGGTATAGGAAGGGCTAGGGAAAAATGGCCGTATCACTCTTATCTTTATGTTGATGTTGAAACTTTTTACAAAGATTTAAGCTATTTATTGTTCGATAAAAATGACACATGACTGTACGAACATCTTGGAAAATGTATTTGTGTGCTAGTGCCATCTTAAATCCCCTATATATTTTGGTTTTATAGTCACTCTTATTACTGAAGTTTTAGTCATGTTTTTGAAACTACAAGAAAGTTCAGATTTTCAACAATGGCCTTAGGAAAGTTCAAATAGCTTTGCTTTTCCTCCCTTGCATTCCTTTGGCTGAAGTTGTGCTTCCACAGACCTCATTCTAGTGAGTGGCAGAGGGAAGTCAATTTTGGGATATTTCTGCATGTGGGGATTATGAGAGAAGGTAGATGTAGACTGTGAAAGGTGTGTGGTCCTTTTTACCAAGGACCAGGTTCCTTATTCCTTGCATATGTGTGGCCCTGAAATGATTCTCTCAGTGCATCTGGGACTGAAAGAAAACCAGTGTTGCTCCTATCTTCAAAAGCGCAAGAGGGGTGAACCAGGGAACTCCAGGCCAGTCAATTTTATCTTGATACCTGGGAATGTGATGGAGTAAATAGTCTTGGAAACTATTTCCAAAACTGTTGAGGACTAAGAAGTGTTTAAGTGTAGCTGATACAAATTTACAAAGGGGACAGCATGCCTCACCCACCTGATAGTATTCTGTGGTCAAAAGACTGGCTTGATGGTGAAGGGGAAGAGTAGAGGTTACTGTTTATCTAGACTTTAGCAGGGCTTTCCACACTGTTTCCAGTAACATCTTCATGGACAAAGTGATGAAGTACAGGGTAAAAGGCTCACAGTGAGGTGGATTGAAAACTGAACTGACAGGCCCAGAAGATTATGATCTCCACCTGAGGACCAGTCAGTGAAAGTGTAATCAAGGAAGGATAGACAGTGGGGACAGTGCACTTTAATATCTTCATTAATGACCTGGACTTTGGAGTAGAATACATCCTCAGCAAGCTTGTGGATGACACAAAACCAGGAGAAGTGATTAGTGCACTGTAGGCACTCCTGGCCTACAGGGACCCAATGAAGTTTGACCAAAGGGAATGTCAAGCCTTGCATCTGGGAAGAATGACCCCATGCACAAGTACAGGCTATGGACAGGCTTGCTTTCAGCTTAGTGTTCCTCCCCCTCAACTCAGTCCTGATTAGGCATATCTGGAGTGCTGGGTCCAGTGCTGGGCTCCCCAGTACAAGAGAGAGTTGGTCCTACTGGAGTAGGTCCAACAAGGGGCCATGAGCATGATTAACAGACTGGAGCATCTGTCATACAGGTGGGCTGGATAAGCTAGGACTGTTCAGCCTGGAGTAAAGAAGGCTTGGGTTCTTAGCCATATTGACTCAGAATAATTTAGATTGGAAAAGACCCTTAAAATCAAGTCCTACTGTTAACCTAATGCTACCAAGTCCACCACTAAACCATGTCCCTGAATGCCATGTCAGATTATGTGGATGTATATATATTTATTAAAAAAAAAAAACAACTAATGGGAGGAGTAGAAAAGGAGAAGCTGGACTTTCCTTAGTGTTCCCCTGTGTGACAGGACAAGAAGCAGTGAGCACAAGTTGAAACACATGGAACTTAAAATCATTGAATCACTTTGATTGGAAAAGGCCTTTAAAATCTAATTCAACTGTTAACCAAACAGTGCCAATTCCTCCTCTAAACTGTGTTGCTAAGAAACTCTCCTACTTTATTGGAACATAAGGAAATGCTTTTCATTGTGAAGGTGGCTGACCACTGGAACAGGTTACCCATGGAGGCAGTGGAGTCTCAATCTGTGGAAACAGTAAAAACATGACTGCTTGTGACCCTAAGTAACCTGCTGTGATTGAGCCTGCCATGAGCAGGGGATTGGATGAAACAATCTCCAGAGGTCCCTTGCAGCCTCTGTTCTGTGGAAGCTACCTGACCCAACTGTGCCAGAGTGATGTAAACAGAATTGACTTTATGTAGAAAAATAAGACCTCAGGTGGTATGGTCATGTCGTTGGCTTAAGCACTTTTTCACCCTTCCCTCTCCTTTTTATGTCAGCACAATCTCTTCAAACACATGTTGTGAGTTGGCTTTAGATGCTACCCACACCAAGCCCCTGCCCTCCCCTTGTTGAGTGTGGTGTGTAAAGGAAGATGCAGGAATGAGAGAGGCTGGGAGTGCTCTGTTTGGTGGCAGAGCTGTTTTAGCTTGTCATCTGTCAACACAGAAAAACATATGGAGTTCAGTCCCTAGTTGGTTGGATGCTTTGGGGAGAAAAATGGCTGGTAGCTGTGAAATGTGTGTGGGGAGGGAAAAGGTGGTTTGCATTTAACTTGTGCAGAACATTGGAAGAAAGAAGTGATTAGTGCGAGAAGAATGTAGAATATTTAGCTGGGTACAAGGGAAAAAACCTATTATGCTCTCAGAAATGCTGCAGATCTTTGGTAGAAAAATTTATCTTGCGTGGCTGTGTTTTGTGTATATTCCTCTTGACAGTCTGAACTGATATAAAGGTGGTAGAAGTGCAGGGGAAGAATGAGGGTGGAATCATCTTACTAGTAGCTGGATATCTTTAATACTTGGAGAGCTCATTCTCATTCATGGGTGTTTTACCTGTGGCTTTCATAAGGACACTTGGATGTATTGGGTGGTTTATGTTGACTATGGTGATTACATGGGTGTGCTGGGAAGTTCATGCACTTGTTGTGGCACAGTATAGCTTGATTTGCCTGTATTCAGTATTTGCTTCTGTGTGGGAGGCAAGTTCTGTGGCAACTATGAGAAAAATCAGCCTCCTACTCTTAACCTTCTGTAATACAGAACAATTAAATGGACTAAGTGCACAGAGAAACTTAATGATCTGTGTTCTTGTGGCTGATTGAATAGCAGATGGCTATTTCCACTTGCTGCCACCTCTTTTTTTTTTAAGCCTCATGCCATGTGTGATTTGTTGATTTCTGTGTGTAAGTCAACATGATGTTGATTCTCACAGGTGCAAATTGATGAAAAAGAGTAATTTTAGAATAGATTTCTGCTTCCTGCTATTGTCTGCCTTCACAGACCTGTCAAGGACAAAACAAAGGAATTTTCAGGGGCGGGAGGGGAGATTGTGACAGGAGACTTCCAAACTTCATACCTGAGAGGTGTCTGTTGCCAGTTTTATTTCATTTGCATCTGTTAACTTGTCAGCCATAAGCTACCTGCTTTGTCCTGGGGAATAATCAAAGCAGGGTCTTTGGGGTGTGCTTGGAGGGGGTCCTTTTACTCTTGTGAGGTGTGGGTTTATTTTTGTAGCTGTTGTTGAAGGAAAAGGACCAGTTCAGGCAACTGTTGTTGTTCTGAACTCAGTCGAGCCTGGTGTTATTTCCGTGGAAGCTTCTGTAGATAGTGTGTTACAAATACTACTGTGCTCTGCATGCTTGTTTTTCCATGCAGGGACATGCTTTTAACCAGGACAAAAGGAATACAATGTTAAAGTTTTCAAGTGTTAAGGAAAAGGTTGCCATGCAGGAATTGATGACTAAGTGATAACAATTTATCTGCAAATTATTATGTACTGTTCTGTACTCTTTATGTGTGAGGAAGGTAGTAGGATGAGGCTATAGGCTTACCATAAACTGTGGTGACTTCTGTATCTTTGCTGAATTATTTCTCTGTTTTAGTATCTAAAGGAAATCTAGGACATATAAAATACAGGCACCGGAGCCTAAAGTTTCCCTTCATCTCTGGACTTTAAATTTATGAACATTTTGCTCACGAAGCATTTCTGTAACACTCCTAATTTTGGATTTTTTTTTTGTGATTAACACTAAGATACAATATTGGCTTTGGCAAAATGCCTCAGAGTAGTGTATGAACAAGAGGAAGTCCTGTAAGCCTGGTTACTGTATTTCCATTAGTGGTGGTGGAAGGAGGGAGGCACTGTGAGTGGACTGGGTGCCAGAGCAGTCAGGTTAGAGGTCTGGCCTCCTCCCACCCTCCTCTTGAACTGCTCTGGGACCTCACCTGGCTAGAAATGAATCTCTCTTCTCAGGTGTGTTCCCTTCATCCCTTATTCCTGGCACCTTCCCCACCTTGTCTCTGCACATTTCCTTTTTCCTGTGAGGTTTTTGAATAATTGGAGCGGACAGGTAGAATGCCCACCTATGAGAATTTCAGACTTGCACAAAACAATGACTTAATATATTAAAATGATTAGTTTACACAGCTCTGAACTGAAACAATATGCCAGTCATTCAGGTTGCTGTTTAATATTAGTATATTCTGCATTTTGGCTACTAATGTACATTAACTCTTTAATGTATTCTTAATGAAATAGTTTGGGTTTTTTTACATTTCTCTGAAAGTGTAGCTACCAAGGGAAAAATTGATCGGGTGCAGAAGCTTGTGTAAGTGCTTTGTGTCCTGTTGCTTTCTTTGGTTATGTTACATTCTTGCTTGCTAGAGGAAGTGATTCAAAATCAGGGTGACAAAAAATTGAATTCAGAAATGCGGTGAGTATTTTCAAATGAATGCTATTCTGTTCCCTTAGCTTACTAAGATTTTGTCAATCCTCTGGTATGAAGAGGTCTTAAACCAGAATTCTTTTAGAGATAGTCTGGCTCAGTAGCAGATTACTGAGCTCAGTGTTAGAGTATCTGGGTGAAACTACCTAGTGTTCTGCATTGGGCCAGACTGGATGCTTTACAGTAACTGTACTCCAAGTTGTGCTTGTGTTCAAAGGTCACTGTCAAATAATGGCTTCTTTGTGGCTAAATTTTCAGAGGAGCATCTGCAACTGCTGCAAATAATCTCTTCAAGTGTTCTGGGATTCCAAAACTGTCTGTTTTAACTGAGCATTAACTCCCTTGAGAAATATGTGTCTCTCAAATCTTATACACAGTGTTTTTGCTCTCTAGAGTTACAACTCTGGGTATTTTCATTCCTTCTGGCAAGTAGTTATCAAATGCTAACAGCAGTATTTCATACTTGGCAACCAGAGCTTGTTTCTATTGCTCCTGAGTGTAAAAAAAAAAAAAAAAAACAAAACACCACAACAACAACAAAAAAAACAAACAAAAAAAAACCACAAAAAACCACCCCAAAACAACAAACAAACCAAGAAAGAAAAAAACAAACAAACAAAAAAACCCAAAACAAACCCCACAACCAAACCCAACTACTTGAATTAATATTTTGATGTAGGCGTTCCTACTGTTTTAATCATGGGTGTCCTTTTCACTTATCAGTGCTTGATAGAGCATATCTGAGGTTGTAGTGAGGTGGTGGTAAGTGGATTTGAGTGAGACATCCTGAGATTGCTGAAACTTTCTGATGCCTTCAAGCAACCACTGATGCCTCAAACACTTTAAAAAGGAGTCTCCAACTTTGGAGAATTAATTAGCCCTTCAAGGTAAATCATGTGTGGTATAACCAAAAGAAGACCTGATGAAAGGGCATATTGTTGTTTTAATTTTCTTAATTTAATTGCATAATAGAACGACTTCAGTCAAGCTTGTGCCTGGCTGCTTAGCAAAGAAGTGCTGCTGAATGATGAGCAGCTTGTGAGGGATTAGCATGTTTGTGGAGCAGAAAAATATCTGATTTGTTCTGCAGTCTCTGTGGAGATGCACCTAGCAGGAATCCCTTAAGTTGTTGAAAGCAGATAGGCTAAATGTGCTATGAGCACTTCAGTTATTCCAGAGTTGGTGCTCCATCTTACTGCCTCAATACCATGTGAAGTGGCAGAAGTGAAGTGGTCTGGGGTTTAGCTGCACACTAGTTCAGTTTGGGTTTTATGCTAATTTGCTGGCCTAGAATGCATTATTAAACTGAGTTATTCTTTAATGTTGTGGTGGTGATGTAAGGAATAAGGAAGGAAATGAATGAGCATGGGTTTCCTAAAAAGATGAGACAGAAGGTAAAAGAGTGGGGCAAGGAAGCAAATGCAAGGAAAAAGAGGGGACCACATGTCTGAAATGACAAAAATTCTTTGTGAATGTGCTGATTTTGGAACAACTGCCCTGTCTTCCCCAAAAGGAGGAAGTCATACATGCCAGAAGCTGCAGATTTGAAGTGAGCAGTGCAAAGTTCTTTTCCTAGTGCAAAGCTGTAGAAATTGGAACCAGTTTAAGAACTATGTCTCTAATTATGGCTCCATTTCTGTTATTCTTTTGATGTCCCAAAAAATGTTGGCTTGATTGTTGGTCCATTTACTACTACTGTAACTGTGGTTACTTGGCAGATAACTGTACTGTGAGTCTTAATTATTGCCTATGCTGTGGTGGTAACTGACTGATGCTGGCTGGCAAGTATAAAAACTTACTGGTACAAATGATACAGATTTTGACAGGAGGGAGGGAAGGAAAAAAGCTTCATAGTGGTAGTGGAGTGTGTGTGCTGTTTTTATCAGTAAGGGTAAAAATCACCAACAATGCTGCCACTTAAGGAGACAGCAGTTAAATCATTCACTGTTGTTGAACAGAACTTGTTTTTTGTTGCCCCAAAATTTGCTACATGGAAAGTTAATGAGACATGGAAGGTGAAAAGTAAATATTTATCTTGGGACATTGCATTCAAGATGATATAGTATGGGGAGTAAGAAGCAGGGCCTTTCCATTATTAAATACCTTTAGCAAGATATTGGGGAGTTGGCTTGCTCTTGACTTTGTGTTAAGGGAAATTAAAGTAAATGCTTTAATCTGTTATTTCTGTCTGTCTGGTTAAAACACAAAGGGATGATTGAATCCAGGCTTTACAGATGGGCAAACATATTTCAAGTAAGCAGGTTTTCAGCTTAGTCTAACAAGCTGAATTTGATTTAATAGGTATACTTTTTAAATTTCATTTCTTGAAGCTTGTACAAATAGGTAACATCCTGGAAAATATTGCTTATTACATCTGCAGGCTGCACTTGCTAGTTAGCAAGGTATATGTGTTCAGGGGCAGAGAGCAAAACAAAATAATTACCTTGAGAATAACTTTTTATAAAGTTGGAGCAGGGGGGACAATGTGTCAGTGCTGAAGCATTTGGTTATAAACTGTGGCTCCATAATGTGGCTGTGCCAGGTGATTTCTCTGATAGACTCTAATTCCTGGTTACATTATTGCCATATTGCATGACTGAAGTACTTAGTTTTGTGTCTGTGAAGCAAAAGTGATATCTGTCTCACCAGTACAGCCTGTAGATCAATATTTTGTAGGTCTCTTCACTGACACTGGTATGATGGTCTTTAGTTTTGTTCCTGTTCTGGTAGATGAAGCTTTACTTGCATCCTCTACTAACTTGCCTTGTCAATTCCAAAATCAATTGAGAAAACTTGCTACTTGTTTTTGGGACACTTGCTTGAATGGAGCATCTAAAATAGCTGTAATTAAGATTATTTTAAAAACAAAACACAACAAAAACACACACACCCCTAACCCAAAACAAAAAAAAAAAACAAACAAAAAGCCCACTGATGTGTACAGAAAACCTGAGGCTTCTGAAATCAACACATTCTAACTGAAGAAATACCTTTATGGACATATCTTCAGCTTGCTTTTGAAAAATAATTACCAGAGTTACTCATCTCCAAGTGAATTTGTGTGCATTTATGAGTGAGAGGACTTTTCTTTAGCATCATGAAGATTTCAGCTGGGGGCTTGCTCTGTCCTGGATGTTAGAAAAAGGATGATTCTGTAGGGCAGAGTAGATAGGGTACTTTCCCTAGTCTTCTATAGTTTTCAATGCCTTTGAAAAGGTGTTGAACCATAAGACAGAGAAACTAATAAGTTTCTTGTCAGTGCTGTGGTTTCTTTCTAGGATTGCTATTTGTGTGTTAAGTTTTTTCTTTTTTAAAAAAAGTAATTACATGAGTAAGGACTTGCTTGGATTGTGATAGTGTAGATGACTAATAGTAACCATGATACTAATACTGTTACATCCATTGTAGATAAACACTTTTTAATCAGTCTTTAGCCCAGAACAAAAGAAAATTGTTTGGGTTCCCATGCACTGAGTAACATTTTTGGGGATGCGGGGTGTCAGGGGAATGAGGTACATGAAAGCCATTGTTCAGATGGAGCTCAAAGGAGAAGTATTCAAGGCTGCCAGCAAAAACTGTTCAGCCTTTGAAAGACAAAAAAGAACTGATTTTATTGGAAAATCCTAACTGATTTTTTTTTTTCTCTCAATGTTATAGTTGATTGCAATGCCGTTCTTAAAGCTCTACAGCCCATTTTTCAGGAGCAGGGAATGACAGAAACAGTTCATAACTGGGAAGACCATGGCTATTTAGCAACTTACATCAAAAAAAATGGCAGGTGAGTGGATTTTCTGTTATTTCTTAGAGATTATGACCCTTCTGTCTTACCGTACAAATATTTTTCTCACTTTTTTGGATCTCCTTCTGGGATGCAGGCAGGGCAAATTATTCTCTTAACAGCCTTGTGTATGAGGTGTCTAAAACAAAACAGAATAATGTTGATAACCTTGTCAGTGTCACGTTGCGGTTTGGATATCTGAACTGTTGAATTGATCAATCTGGGCTGTATTGATGTGGTGACATTGCATGGTGTCTTGGTCTTAGGGTCAGTCCTTCCAGATGCAGAACAGCTCAAGTGAGTTAAATGTATTTGTAATTCTTCTAATAGTTGAATATGTCTAAACATGTTCAAGTATAACGTTAGCATGTGAATGATGAAAACTGTCTTGTGTGTGCCTTTAAACACTCTGTTATACACTTCAAATTCTCAAGCAGCCGCTGAAGTAACTAATAGCATGACAAAGGTGGTTGGTATCATTAGTGGCACATAAGCAAAATCTGCTGGGATAAACTAGTAAGCAAAACCACATTCACTTCATTTCCTGAAGCTGCTTTACAATGTCAGCATGAGTTAATTATTGTATACATTTTTCTGGCCTACTTATTAGTAACTGCCATAATTTTATTGCACTTGATTTGCTTCCAATTATTCAGTTGTTTGTTCTTGACATCTGTTGTGGCAGTTGCTGCTTTTGTTCTTTTTGAAATCTCTACTTACTTTGGTGTTCTTCAGGATTGGAGTTAAGCTAAATAAACTTTAATTTGTTGGCTCTCTTTTCCTCCTGGGTGTCCTGTTAAGCAGCTCATTTGGCCACATTCCCAACATATGAGAATTGCCAAAGGATTTTTAAGTTTTCTCTGTAATGAGAGAACCACTATTGCTAGAAGGAAAATTGGATCCTAGGCAACTGTGGTGCTTGCTGGAGTTTGTGTATCTGTTTACTGTATGTGAGCATTTGTATGCTCAGCTCTACATCTATTTTATTTATAAAAGTAGTGTAGACCAACAATGCTGGTAAACTCTGGGCCTGACTTAGGTAACAAGTAATTTGCCATGAGTCTAGTCCTATGGCTATATTTTTCCCAGTCATGCTTCATAAAGCTTTCAGAATATTTCAGTCAGCATTTCAAATGTGACACTGGTTTCTTCTGACCAAAAATATTTGGTTTTTATAGTTTGTGTGCCTAGAAAAAACTGTTACTTGTCTCTTGTTTCTGTAGTCTGTATTATTTTTGTCTTTAGTTACTCATGCTTTTATAGTCTTCCTGAATAATTTGATCAGGATTCCAGGTCTGGATAACCTTTTGTTTCTCAGGTCAGTGAAAAGATGTTTGCTGGAAGGACCATTCAGCCAGCCAGCCACAGTCCAGGAGATGCCTCCAGTGCATTGATGATAACTTCCTCATGCAGATGGTGGAGGTGCTGACTAGGAGAGGTGCGCTGCTGGATCTCATCCTCACTAACAAGGAGGGTCTGGTTGAAGCAGTAAAGGTTGAGGGCTGCCTGGGTTGCAGTGACCACGAGATGGTGGAGTTCAGCATCTTGTGTGGCAGGAACAGATTAGCAAGTAGAATTGCAACCCTGGACTTTAGCAGGGCTAACTTTGGCCTTTTCAAGCAATTGCTGGGGGAAATCCCATGGGCAAGGCTGCTTGAAGGTAAAGGGGCCCAAGATAGCTGGGTGGCATTCAGGGATTGCTTCTTCCACGCTCAGGATCAGAGCATCCCCACACGTAGGAAGTCAAGGAAGGGAGCCAGGAGGCCTGCGTGGTTGAATAGGGATCTGTTGGGTATGCTCAAGCAGAAGAGGAGAGTTTACAGGTCATGGAAGCAGGGGCTGGCCACTTGGGAAGAATATAAGGCTGCTGTTAGAGGATGTAGGAAGGCAGCTAGGATAGCCAAGGCCTCCTTAGAATTACAGCTGGCGAGAGGGGTCAAGGACAGCAAAAAGAACTTTTTCAAATACATAGCAGATAAAACTAATACCAGAGGCAATGTAGGCCCACTGATGAATGGGTTGGGTGCCCTGGTGGCAGAAGATACAGAGAAGGCAGAATTACTGAATGCCTTCTTTGTCTCTGTCTACTCTGCCGGAGGCTGTCCTGGGGAGCCCCGTACCCCTGAGACCCCAGATGAAGCCAGGTCAATGGAGGAGTTTGCTTTAGTTGATGAGGACTGGGTTAGGGAGCAATTAAATAGTCTGGACATCCATAAATCCATGGGTCCAGATGGGATGCATCTGCAGGTGCTGAGGGAGCTGGCTGAAGTCATTGCTGGACCGCTCTCCAACATCTTTGGCACGTCTTGGGAAATGGGAGAGGTGCCTGAGGATTGGAGGAAAGCAAATGTCACTCCAGTCTTCAAAAAGGGCAAGAAGGAGGACCCGGGTAATTATAGACTGGTCAGCCTCACCTCTGTCCCTGAGAAAGTAATGGAACAGCTTGTCCTTGGTGCCATCTCAAGGCATATCAAGGATAAGAGGGTTATTAGGGGCAGTCAGCATGGCTTTACCAAGGGTAAGTCATGCTTGACCAACCTCATAGCCTTTTATGAGAATGTAGCAAGGTGGATGGATGATGGCAGAGCGGTGGATGTGGTCTACCTTGACTTCACTAAAGCCTTTGACACAGTCTCCCCCAGCATCCTCACAGCTAAGTTGAGGAGGTGTGGTCTAGACAATAGAGTAGTGAGGTGGGTTGCAAACTGGCTTAAGGAGAGAAGCCAGAGAGTGGTAGTCAATGGTGCGGAGTCTAGTTGGAGGCCAGTATCTAGTGGAGTGCCTCAGGGGTCAGTACTGGGGCCAATACTATTCAATATATTCATTAACGATTTAGACGAGGGAATAGAGTGTACTATCAGCAAGCTTGCTGATGACACTAAGCTGGGAGGAGTGGCTGACACGCCAGAAGGCTGTGCTGCCATCCAGTGGGACCTGGACAGGCTGGAGAGTTGGGCGGGGAATAACCTAATGAAATTTAACAAGGGAAAGTATAGAGTCCTGCATCTGGGCAGGAACAACCCCAGGTTCCAGTATAGGTTGGGAAACTACATATTAGAGAGCAGTGTAGGGGAAAGGGACCTGGGGGTCCTGGTGGACAACAGGATGACCATGAGCCAGCGCTGTGCCCTTGTGGCCAGGAAGGCCAATGGCATCCTGGGGTGGATTAGAAGGGGGGTGGTTAGTAGATCGAGAGAGGTTCTCCTTCCCCTCTACTCCACCCTGGTGAGACCCCATCTGGAATATTGTGTCCAGTTCTGGGCCCTTCAGTTCAAGAAGGACAGGGAACTGCTGGAGAGGGTCCAGCGTAGGGCAACCAAGATGATTAAGGGAGTGGAGCACCTCCCTTATGAAGAAAGGCTGAGGGAGCTGGGTTTCTTTAGTTTGGAGAAGAGGAGACTGAGGGGTAACCTTATTAATGTTTATAAATATATAAAGGGTGAGTGCCATGAGGATGGAGCCAGGCTCTTCTCGGTGGCAAACAATGATAGGACAAGGGGTAATGGGATCAAGCTGGAACACAAGAGGTTCCACTCAAATTTGAGAAGAAACTTCTTCTCAGTAAGGGTGACAGAGCACTGGAACAGGCTGCCCAGGAGGGTTGTGGAGTCTCCTTCTCTGGAGACATTCAAAACCCGCCTGGACATGTTCCTGTGCGACCTCACCTAGGCGTTCCTGCTCCGGCAGGGGGATTGGACTAGATGATCTTTTGAGGTCCCTTCCAATCCCAAACATACTGTGATACTGTGAAGATAGCCAAGTTGGTAATTTACTACTCTGGTGCTATCCTTCCTCTGTCTTGGGTTCAGCTTGTATTTGGTTCCCCTGTCAAGGATACATAAACTCTGAACAATTAGAAGGTAAAATATTTGAAGGTAAAAAGGACTTAAGGATTTAACTGATTTTCTTTGATTACATGGCATCATTTTGCTTTCCTGCATTTCCTTGAGTCTGGAAATGGCACAAGATATAAATTCTCAGCCTGGCTTTCCCTTTTACAGCCTCATCTGATCATTCCTCTTAAGAAGTCTCTTCTAAAGGAGCAGTTCCCAGAGTTAAATTACCAGTCTTTTGATGTGTTTCAGGAACTTTCTAGGAAATTGTTGAATAACTTTTCCAGGAGATAACTAGTATCTAGAAGGATCTCTGAGTAAGGTCTTAATACAACTCAAAATTTTTATTGAATCTAACCTGAATTCTGTTACTGTCAGCTGAAAATACCTGTTGCTGCAAATTCCACTGTCTTTCTCAAGTGCTAGAGTATATTACTAATGAATTAAGGGAGAAAAGAGGATGTAGAAGTTGACATGCCAGTGTAGGAGGGGTGGGGAGGAATTAATGGGAAAAACAAACCTGTGCACTGGTGTACAGTGCATTTGTGGTAACAGAAGAAAGTTGGTCAAGTTGCCAGTTTCCATGGTACAGCAGAACCCCTGTGGGGAAAATAGGATGCTGTTTCCTGAAAGCTATGTGTAAAAGATGAGCTTCAGCAATTGTTGAATATTCATACAGATTTCTAAATGGTCTCTTTGCTGTGTGTTTTACTGTTGTGCTGTCCAGCAGCTTGACACTGAATCATCCAGCTTTTTGCTGTGCTGCTAAATACAACTTAAGCTTTGGCACCAGCGGATAGTTCAGTTTTCTTACTGCTATGGGAAAATGTGCCTAGTGGCTTTCCTTCAGGGTAAGAAGGGAGACTCTTATGTTTGGTCTTGATTCCCAATACCTATGGTTTACTGTGCTAAGTAAAAGAGCTGGGGAGCAAGGGCAATGGCTTGGGACACCTACAGAGCTGTGGACTGCTGGCTTGCTTCCTGGATTTCTTCTTCAGGGTTACACCAGCAGTTTGTCAGCTGGCAAGGTTTTGGGTTGGTTTGTTGCAGAGTTCTCTCCTAAAAGGCAGTATTGGTGAGGCTGCACAATTTGAGCTGCCTCTGCTGTCACACAGTTGTATCAAGTTGCTTTTCTCGTGGGTAGTAACCCTCTTGCCATGTTCTAGGGAATGCAATGTGTCAGCTTGGTGATGTGAAGTACTTCCCTGGTGACTGCAGAAGGTTCCCTCATGTCACTTCAGATGTTTTGATGTGGTGGTTGGTGTGTTGAGTGGGAAACCATCACAGCCCTGGGGCCACAGGGAGAGCTGGGGCTGGGTGGCGTGAACATGGATGTGGCCTGCCTGTTGTCAAGGGAGTTCAGCTCCTTAAGCCCTCCAGGGTGAGTGCAACCAGTTCAGTGAACTATTGCTTCTCATCTGTTTAATATCATCATACACTAGATTTCTCTTAAACTAGCACTGCTTATCTTTTCAACTCACAGTGAGAAATACAACAGAGAAAACTGAGTTTCGGGAAAAAGATGCCCTGAATACTGTGGTGTCGAAGTGAGACATGAATGGGCTTTCTACTACTGCAGAACTGTTTTTTTGCCTTTCCTGATTTGCATAGGCTAATTGACTTGCTCTATCACTCTCCATTTAACATGTTGGTTTTTAACAGTCAGGTTTGAAAGTTTTCACTTCTTTCTGTAAATATGCAGGTGTTACAATTTTGCCCTTTTTCCCCCTTGTGTGCTGTGCTTCACTGTCTGTCATTAATCCAACTGTAAATGGGCCCTCCAACAGAAACGTTGTTAATTGTTAAAAAGTTGTAGTTGAGCTTTGTTTAATATCAAATTACCTTTGTCAGCTAAATATTAAATTGTGTATAAGCAGTGTCAGTTCAACATTACATTTGCTGATGGAGACTCTTAACCCTTATTGTATAAGTTCTTGGAGTTGTAACATAAGTCAGGTCTAGAAATTGTTGAGCTGCTAAGAGAAGCTATGCAGGAGAGCATCCTAAATATAATTAAGAATTGCAACTTGTGCTACAGCCTCAAAACTGAAGAATGAAGAATAAGAATGCATGCATGGAAGAGCTGAATATTCAAGAGGAGATTGTTCACTTTGCAAGTGGGTTTGTTTTCTGGTGTAGTGTTAAATGTAAATTAAGAAAGCAATTAATATACCAAAAGAAAGCAATAACCGTTCTATCTGAACTCCATTCATACTGGATTTATCTTCCCTGGAAATTATTCACTTCAGCTAGACAGCATATTGTCTGTAGTGGTGTCAATGAAAGTACTTTTCTGTATTTTGCCAGCCCAGTTAAACACCGAATTGGGGAACAGCAGCAGGTGCAGGAGAATTTTCTGCGAGTTCTGCAGTTTTGTTTTCTGGGGTGTTCAGATTACTTAAGGAAACCACATTTTTTATGAAGGCAGCCTTGAACAGCATATTTCTGTTAAGGTCAGTTGTTATAGCTTTAGTTAACTGAAACAAATAAGGGTTTGAACACATAAACCAGTAGACTGGACAGGTTAAAAAAAAAAACCTGCAAAACAGGAATATTTCATGAATGGTAAGGATGAACTGCTGAACATACAGAGGGTTTGATACCAATTCAGTAGGCTTTATTTCACTGCCAGCAATTTTATGTCTGTGTTTTATTTTAGAGACCTAAAGTGTCTTAAGGGTTTTATGCTAGTTTAAAAAAAAAAAGTATCTGACACAAGTAGGAAGAAATTAGCCAAGGTGTGCAGACTTTGTCTTCCTTCCATGCAAAACAGTATACTTCTGGGAAAGTAGCTAGTAGTAAAAAGCCGGGGGGAAAAAAAGATGGCAGGTAGCTGCATCATGAGCAGTTTCCTGTAAGGATGGCTGAGTGTTACTGGGCACAGACATTATCCAGGATGAGAGATGGCTGAGTTGGTGCAGTTTGTGTGTAGGGGTTTTCTGATTGTTCACACAAACTTATTTTTAACCAGTCAAAGGTGACTGAGCCATTGCAAGACAAAGATGTGCAACTGATGTAACAAGCTGGGTACTAATCCCAGGAAATAATGTTTGAGATAGTAAGTAATATGTTGCTAAACAGTGTCTACAACCCAGAGTCTGCAGAGATAACCCCTGTAGCCTGTTGAGTGCTTCATATTTCAGACCTACAGATTGCTGAATTGTGGGTGCTGCTGTTGACAAAACTGTCACTACCAGTGAACAGCCCCGGTGCGAGGCTGTGGTGGTTGAACAAATTGGAGCTGATTTGCGGGATTAAGCCTGGCTTTCCTGTTGGTGTTACCAAAGCAGCAGATCCCCCCCCCTTCTCTTTTGTCTGAATTTAAGCAAGCAAAAGCCCATGTGGCAACCCTACCTGCTCCATATGCTTTGTGATTTACTCTGTCAAAGGACCTAATTGAGGAAGGTCAGCCAAAACCATTTACTAATGGAGTTGACACCAGGCTGTAGAGCTGGGCAGGAAGTGGCTCACTTGAGCCACTCAGGTCCCTGTCTGTCCTGGTAGGGACAGACACTCTTCCCTGGGCTCTGCCAGCCCCTTTGCCCAAATGCTGTTGGGGAAACAGTAGCACATGCAGGAGGGGAGCTCTGTCTCCTGAGATTTGGGGCCCCAGCAGTCTTGTTTCACTGAGCTGTGTTTTTTTTTAAGATCAGTTCCAGAATGTTTTGGGGATCACATTGAGCAGCATGCTTTTACTGAAGTGTCACTCTAGCTTAGACTGGACAGTTGAAGTTAGGAATGTGAGGTCTATCTCATTTGATGTAGATGGTACTTTGTACAGAGCTATAGGGCCCAGTATATCTCAATAGATTAAAAATGTGCTATTAAATAAATCTAAGGTAAGGAGAAAATAGTTAAAGCTAATATTTGGAAACTGAGTATCTTCTCAACTAATACTGTATTTTAATAGCATCATTGCTTGTGAACAAATACTGATCTGTTACATACTGTGTACAGCTACAAGGAGTTTTCTTGTCCTTTGTGCATCTGTGTTCCCTCTTCTGTCATCTTCTGTCTGGAGGCTCTTTAAAAACCCACAAAACCTGAAACTTGGAGTCACTGTTTCTACAGTAAAAGACTGTCTTTTAGGAAAGCTTTAACCTTCCCTATATGGACATCAATTTCTAGCTTCCATGTCTGAATTATTGTTTAGAGAAGTGTAATCCTACTGGCATTTAATTCCACTGTTCACAACAGTGCAAGATTTACCCAGCTGAAGCTGGTTTGTGTGTCACTCAGAATGACAACAAGTGTATGTTAACACCATGAAATGAGGGATAAGTGTTTTTGCTTATTTCTTTTTTGTGTTAGTCTTTTGCTAACCACTCCATATGCTAGTTAGTAGCTTTTCATGTGCAAATTTTTTGCCTAATTGGAGGGTATCCCTCTTCACTGAGCTTTATACTTACTACTTTTATGAAAGTACATGTGAGCACACACCAAAGGTATGGCAGGAGTTTTATTTTGAAAACAGGAATTAAAGTTTTCAGTATGGCAAGATGCAGGAGGGGAGGCTTATGAAGAAAAAAATTTTTTTTTTATTTCCCCCCCCATTTGGATTGTAAAGTAATCTCTGCTATATTTTCTTAGGTAGAAAATAGAAATTGTATTATCATGGCTCTTAAAAACCTTCCCCTAAATATAAGAGCTGGTGTTGCTGAGAACCTGCCTTTGTGTATTCTGCCAAGCAGGCAAGTGTGAAGTAACAAAAGCCAGCACAGCCTTTGCTATCTGCTGATAGAAGCTAGGAAGTCTTTTGTGGGTTTGGCCTTGGCCTGCTGCAGTTGCCTTAATGCTACTACTCTGATCACTTTTATGAATGTACATTTGTACTGTTTGCTGTGTTTTTAAGTCTTTACAGACATTTTAGCTTACTTCAGGTATTTATTTCTGGACAAGTGACTTTTAACCAAGATATAACCAATCTGGATGTGTGTCAGCCTCTTGGAGAATTTCAAATATCAGTCACGGTGGTTTACCATAAGTTAATTATCAACCAGAACTTAAATTTTTGCCCCACTACACTGTTCTGGCCTGGTGCCTGCCTTCAGTCTCTTTTCCCCTTTCCCCCAGGTGTCAGGACCCTGCTAGTCTGGTAGAGATAAGTTTGACAAAACGAATGATGGTTCTACAGTGTTATTCTCTGTATATTCTAATGCTTTTATGTCGCTTATAAGTGAAAAGTTGTGTGGTTGTACTTTTCAGAGCAACCTTCCTCTCTGCCTCCCCTTTCTTCACACACAAAAAAGACCCCAAAGCAAAGACAGTAACATCACATGCTGAGAAAATACTTCATGCAGTCACAGGGGGAGTAAAGACAGTGTCAGCTGTCCAATCTTATGACAGCTACATGATTCTAGAAAAAGAATTAAGAGGGCATTCAAGTCATGGGAAAATCTGTTGCTTATCTGTGTGAATAGCAACCTCTGGAATATGGGAATAAACTAATAAAATGTTGTTCTAACAGTGCAAATATTTCTGGCACTGTGCCAGATTTCAGAGAACTTAATGGTGCTGTTTAATGAACTGCGAATACTCATTTCTGTCTGTAGTGCTGCAACTCTGAGGGCTCTAGAAGCAGGTCTGTTGACTTCACCAGAAATGTCCCTTTTCACTGTGAATAGTTGTGTCCAAAACCACCTGGAGTGACCAGTGTGTCCAACCTAGCGAGTTCTGCTCTTTAGTTTTTTTTCTTTTTTTTTTAAATTATCTCCTGGAGTCTGGCAATAAAGCTGTTTGTTCTTAGACTTATGCCTGACTATTTTTTTCCTTTCATGTTAGGCACATTGCAAAATAAACCCTTGCTGACATGGAAATCTAAGAATTCTGATAGGATTTTCTCCAGACCCATCCTTTGCAGTAGCTGTTCCCCCTGTGCCGAGTACCAAGAGGCTCTAGGAGAAGCATGCAACCAATTTGAGTACTTTTGGTTCAGGTGGTTGCAAAGTCACAGGGAAGTGTTTAAAAACCCTGAAGTTCTGCAGAGAATGAGGGGGGAGAAGGCAGAATGTGTGTCCTGTTCTCTTTTAAAAATTATTTTCATTTTTTAACAGTCCCACTTGTGTCTTAGTGGTATGGACATGAACTTAAGCTGTAAGATGTTGTGGTCACTATGCAAAGTATGAAGTGGCCCATGTATCAAAAGTACTGAACTGTGTCAGTCACCAGCAGGTGGGGCACACCATCCTAAAACATGCAGGCAAAATGTTTTGTCTGCTGAGGTTTACAACAGCTTCCTCTGTTTTCCTTTGGCTTTGGCAGGAGGACAGTAGAATGAGTTTGCTGGTTCTTCTCTCTGAATGCTTTCTTATATAGCTTGTATGAGAGAAACAAAAAACTGCCTTAGAAATGTCTTTAATACTGAAAACACTCTTATTCTTCTGATTAGTTTATAAAATTGATCTCTTAAGTGGTAGCACTCTAGCTGTTTAAAAGAAAAAACCCAAACATCTTTGTTTACTCCTTGACTATTTTCTGTTCATCCTTTCATCGGGGTAAAATAGTGTGTTTTATTTTATGCATGAGGAATTTCCTGGTGTGGGGAGAACACATATTTTAAGGCTATTCTGTGGTTTTGTTTAATGGTCATTGAGAGTAGGTACATTTTCTGGTCTGTAACGAAAACCACGTTGGGAGGACACCTGGTGGACAATGGCTGAGATGTAGGGAGAGTCCCTGAAAGACTGAGATACCTGAGCGGGGGAAACATGGTGGTTGTGTATTGTATAAAAACATCTTTTCTCCTGAAGTGAAGACCTGTGCATAAGTTCTTCAGGAATACCTAGGACTTTCCAGGCTCATGTTCCAAAAAGAAATGAGTGACACTTGTGTTTACAGTTGGCAGAGAAACCAATTGCAGCTACAGATGACTGCTGGCCAAAGCCAGCAAAAGTGTTTTTATTCTTGAATCACTTCATTCAGTTTCATCAGTTGATCATCTAGCAGTTAGGAAAAATTATAATCTTCAGATAACATAGACTATCTACAATTTTCTCTATGACTGCAGGTGTTGGCTGGCTAAAGTTCCCATTGCCATGGGAGAAGTTGTGTTCATATTGAGGCTGCCAGTTTGGGAAAGGTGTTCTATAAGCATAAAAAAAAGAAAGGTGGAAAGAGTTAGTTTGTGTTTGCTGTTGAGGCTGAGTGGTGGGGTGACAAGAGCAGACAAGCAAAGAAAGGGACATTCATAGGACTGCATGCAGCTTTACTTGGGGTTTCTCTGTGTTGTGCTAATGAGATTCCACCCCTAAATACTTTTTTTTTTTTTGCTTGGCTGTTCCTGTTGCCATCTCCTCCTTTGCCCACTTCTTTCAGTGCATGCCTCTGTCCTTCTGTCAGCTAATCCCCTTGTAGCCCTTCTGTTTATTTTGTCTTCTTCCTTCTTTAGTATGGAAGTAATATATCTGCTGCTACTCTCTGTGTCTTTCCCCATGATCCTTATCTCTTGTTCAGTTTTTTGCAAGTTCTTGAAGGTCATGTATTTGTCTGCCCAGCACCTAGCATGCTGGAACCTTGTTCTTTGATTTTTTTTTTTTTTCAATGTTCCTGCAATAAACACAATATACAGTAGGGGTTTTGTCTATCTGTATTCATCAATGAGAGTTTGCTGCTGTGATTTCTTTGCTGGTCAAAGCCATGGTTGCTCAAGGACACGTATTGTTTTGCATTTACAAATCTTTATACAGCTTTGATTGTGAACACTGTGATTAGTTGCTATAAAGTTAAAAAAAAACAACAAAACACTAAGAAGTAAGTGTCCATTTGTTTTGTTGAGTTTTGATTTCAATTAAGAACTGAAACCAAAGAAAACCAACACAACACACCCCTTCAAGTAGGCCTTATTTAAAGAGCTGAGACTAGTAAGTGCTATGTTTTCCATCATACTGTAGTTTTTCTGATTTAAACATCCTGCTTCACTGCCTTGATGCCTGCTGATTTTGTTAGGTACATAGCGACTAGCATGCTCTTGCAACTTTGCTGCTTTTTGACCTGCAAAGGAAGAATGGACCTTGTACCGTCAGTTACAGATGGCTAGAAAAGGAAATGTGCATTCTGAATTTAATATAACTAATTTCTAACTTTTTCCTCACTCACTCTGATTTTTGGTAATAAAATCATCGTCTCCATCTCTGTTTTGTAGCTTTGCCAATTTGAGAATTCACCCTCATGGATTAGTGTTGGTGGATCTGCAGAGTTACAATGATCATATGAAAGGAAGAGAGGAAGTTGATCAGGTATGAGTGATGCTTATCAAACTGCATGGGGACCCCTTTTTCTTCAAGTCTATCAAAGTATGTCTTTGAACTGAATTTGATATTTAAAAATATTTCAAACCTGAATGCTTACAAATGAGTAATAACACCTATAGTAGTTGCATACATGTGTGTGCACACATTGTCTTGCCTGTCCTGGGCCTTGTGTTTTTTTCCTGTAAAAGTTAAAAAGTGAGAGCAGCCTTCATCAGGGCTTAGGTGTATTCAATTCAGGCACCAAGGGCAGTGAGGGAGAAGTGATGCTCAGCCTGCAACCTGGTTTATTACTGGATGACTTTTTTTTCTTTTTCTAATCAGAGAGATGGGGAACCTCTATTCTCAAACTTCTTCCTCACAGAGAAAAGTATCATATTCCCTAATATCAAGGCATCAGAAACTGGATATTGCAGGGCAACCAGCCACTGCTTCAGCAAGAATGAAACCCTACAGGGTTCTGTGTTCCCTCTTAAGCAGACCTTTCAGGCACAGACAGTGTTATCCTGGAGGACAGTTAAACACAGTGATAACTGCTGCAGTGTGCGTATTCTTGCTAGTAAGGAGCCTAAGGGAGCCAGTTAAATATTCATAGGCTTCTAATATTACATTTCTAAGCTTTTCAGTGCAGGTGCTGCTTTTTATTGCCTTCCAAGTAGCCTAATTTAACAAATGTTTTACATTAAGTGATCACCTATAATTTCTATCTCTATTGTTTGCATTTTTTTCAGCTTCTAAACAAAGTAGAAGAAAGAATGAAAGAGTTGTTTCATGGTAATATAAAAAGGGTGAAACGGTAAGTTTGTACATGTTTCTCTGTGGCTTGCCTGTGTAGTTGCTAAAGATAATAAGCAAATACTGCAGTGAATAGCCTGCAACATGACTTTATGCATGTTTTTTCAACAATATTTTCAAATTGTTTAAGTGCAGAATTGAAGATAGAGTGAGGTTTGTCATTTTGTTAAGCTTCATCTTCAGTATTGTTACTTTAGATGAGGGTTATTTCTTTAATTTGCTGCAGTGTTTACATGAAATGGTGGGAGGAAATGCAACCAGGAATTAAGAGCAGGCTGCTCTGGAAGGGCTGGGGAGTCAAGGGTAGTGGGAGGAATTGGCTAGGGCCTGAACTGAACCCTCTGGGCCACATCTCACAGCTCGTGGACCAGGCAAGCAGGAATTTAGTAGGAAGGCAGCTCTGAGAGTGAGCTTGAGTGTCAAGGATTGGTGAAAGACTTGGGCAGAGCTGCAGCGTAGCTTGAATGGGGATCAGGGATGAGGGCTGGAGCTAAAATGCATCTCAAGCCCCCATGGAGGAGACCCTGCCCTGACAGGGTCTTGCTGATATTTCTCTCACAGCTCTGCCCCTGCTGTATCTTGTGGTGCTGGCTTTGGGTACAAGTGGTGAATACACTGGAGGAACTTTTGTTCTTAGTGCTCTGCCAAGAAGATAGAAATGTTTTGTAGCAATTATTTTAAATGTAACTTATAACTGAAGGAGGGAGACTTTGCAAGCCTTCTGACAATTTTGGTTCCCTTAAATACGCGGTTATATATTAAACTGTAGGGATGCTAATACTGAACTATGATATTGGGAGTTTGTAGAATCCCTATGACAGGAACTTACCAAAAATGGGTCAGGAAAAAGACTGAACTGATCTAGATTAATTTGATTATCTTAGTATGGGAAAATGAACCTTTTAGAACAGGGAATCTGGAGTGAATTTTTTTCCCCTAAATTGTTTTGCATCCATCTGGTGTTAGCATCACACATGCAGTTTGAGTAAGAACTAATGTTGCTGGAAAAGTTGTTCCTGCATTTTTGTTGTCTTGACAGAGTGAATAGAGCTCTTGCTCTCATTATGTGCTGCCATCTTGTGGCTCACTCAGGGTAGAAAATATTTCTGAAATGTTTGAGATAGTGAATTTAGAAGAAGCTTCTTTATGTCTACTTTTTACTACATTCTACTCTGCAAAAAACCCCTTAACTCTCTGAAGTGTGTGTGAGAAATCTGAACTCTGTACCTGCACACTTTGCTTAAAATGGAATGCAATCATTTTGATCAATGACTGCCATTTCAAATATGGTTTGTCTTTACAGGTGAAATACTGATTTGAACCAAGATATTTCTGTGTAGAGTTCAATAATAAAAAAGCAATAACACCAATCTATGCAGATGCTCGAACCACTTTTTAAAAGTAATGCAAACCATCAGCTGCTATCAAGGATTGTGCTTATACAGTGCAGGGAGACCTGGCTCAGTTTGAATCACTAGAATAGTTCACTTTTTGTTTGTGTGTGTATTTAAAACATCTCTTGGTACAACTTCAGAAGGATGAGATCCCCTGATCTCAAATAAACAGCATTCTTAGCTGAGCTGACAGTGGGAAGAGGTTTTGTCATTGTTTTTTGTCTGCATTCTGTTTTTGTATTGTCTATTTCTAGTCATGAGCTGATTCTTCTGCAGAAGCTGTTATATTACATAAGTCCCCTGCCTCAGGACACAGAGATTCACATGCATGTTGTGGAAGCTGTACATAAAGAACCATTTATACTTAACCTATGCCTTAGCAAGTTATGTATACTTAAGATATGGCTGATAGGTTTCTTAAATCTGAGTGTCAAATCCTGCAAGCTTTGTTAGATTCCTCTTGTAAACATTTCTTTATTATGGTGAATCCAAATGATGTTTAGAAGGAATTTTAAAATACTCTAACATGTTTTGTGATTTCTTTTATTATTTCCTTCTAGATTGCCAGCCATTTTGAGAGGAGGTGTCATTGATAGATACTGGCCCACTGCTGATGGGCGCCTGGTGGAGTATGACATAGATGAAGTTGTTTATGATGAAGATTCACCTTTTCAGAATATTAAAATTCTGCATTCAAAACAGTTTGGGAATATTCTTATCCTCAGTGGGGATGTTAGTAAGTATCATCTCATTTGAGGATCTATTGCATGAAATTGTAGGAAGTGTTGTTTTCTATCTTGCTATGGCACAGTTTTAATAGATTACTAAGGGTTACAATTCTGATATAGGAAGCTGCATATATGCATGTACACATATATCTGTTCCTGTATATAAGGTGTTTTAATCACAAATGCTGACCAATGTAAAATCTAGAGTACAAAAAAGATTTACTCTGTTTTCCAAAGTCATCATCTCCACTGTAGAAAGTGGCACAGGAGAATAAACACAAGAGTACTCTCTAGCAGAGCTTACTCTACTCCTTTTTTTCATATGAGCTTTTATGTATTTTTTCAATTCCAACCTCTTGAGTGCTGCTCTTCAACAGTAAAACAAGTTACTTTGTCAGTCTTCAAAACACAGTGGAGTTCTGAAGAAATACTAAGAAGTAGGAGCTGGTGTGTGTGTGTGTAGGGGGGGTAGTAATCCTGCTGCTCCCTTGTCTAAGGGAATTACCTGCTTAGTGAGATACAGTACAGCTGTGTCTTAACCCATTTAACTGCTTTGTTAGTGAACATCTATTGACTCTGTCTTCAAAATGCTCAGCTGAACTCTAAGTTAATCAGGAGAGTGACCCAATCTTTATGGGAGGACCTGCTTGAGTGGATCCAGAGGAGAGCCATGAAGGTAGTCAGAGGGCTGGAGCACCTCTCATGTGAAGACAGGCTGAGAGAGTTGGGGTTGTTCAGCTTGGAGAACAGAAGGCTCCAGGGACACCTTATAGCAGTCTTCCAGTACCTAAAGGGGCCTACAAGAAAGCTGGAGAGAGACTTTTTACAAGGGTGTGTAGTGATAGACAAAGGATAATGGCTTTAAACTGAAAGAGGGTAGATTGAGATTAGATACAAGGGAGACATTATGTACCATAAGGGTGGTGAGGCACTGGAACTGGCTGCCCAGAGAAGCTGTGGATGCCCCATCCCTGGAATGTTCAAGGCCAGGTTTGATGGGGCTTTGAGTGACCTGGTCTAGGGGAAGATGGCCCTGCTCATTGCAGGGAGTTGGACTAGACAACCTTTAAAGGTCCCTGCTAACTCAAACCATTCTATGGTTTATATGTGGTACTCTGTGCCTGCTGAACTTTGTATTTTTGAAAGTGCATTTGGGATAAGATGGGTTACAATTCTTTCTTTTAAGCTGGATAAGGATGCTGTTCGCTAGAAAGTCTCAGCATCAAGGGGTTTGCTTTGTAAAATCCTCAGTACTTACGTTGAAAAGTACTGACCGAGGTACATGAGGGGTGTTGCAGTCTAGGGGTAGAGTACCTAATTTCAGTTTAATGGCAGAGTGAAAAAGACATTTGGCTATAGCTTTTTGAAATCACCAGAATTACTCATAACTATTCAGTTAGCCTTCTTGCAACTGTCAGGGGAACTTCTATGCAGATGGCAGCTGAAACGTGTTTTTTATTGAATTCATTAGCAAGGTATTTTCTAATTCAGTTAGACTTGTATGTGAAATCACCAGCTTATGTATTTTGTACTTGTGGCCAGAAATTTGCATCAGTTTTGTGGAGATGAGGTTGAATTTGAATGTTGTCCTAATGTGCCTCATAGAAAGGGAAGTATGCCATTACTTATGTACCTTCCATGGGTTTTAAAATGCTGCTTTGTGTCACTTTATTCTTGTGCACATATAAGCTAAGTGCTGATCACCAGGCAGAATGATGGGATGTGCCATGATGTGCTGCTGCACAAAGCTTTGCCCTTCTAAGCTCTGATAACAGATCTGAGCTATGCAAGTTATTGCTGCTTTGGAGATAATGGTGAACAAGTCAGCAGAAGCAGGGAGTTGTGCTTCAGGGCCCTTCCACAATCAGGTGTTAACAGTCATACTTGAGTTTCTGTGCAGGGGATCTACTGGGGTGGACCTAGGTTGTTGTTTTTAGTTGGAGTTTAGAGTGTGCTTTCAAAAAAATCTCCTGATTTGTCTTTTGCAGCACTAGTCTGAGGTGACAGCCCATTCAAGTGTAGACCTCAGTCTTAAGTACTGACTGTTTTGCTCTACAGCTTTGCTTCTCTTGCCACGTAGTACTTCTTAATGTTGTGATAGCCATTGCTGGGTTTGCGTTGGGAACCGGAGAAATCCTGTGTGGGATTCTGAGGAGGATCTCCTTAGCTCTGGTGAATCACCTGAGCTGGACTGTCTCTGAGAGCTAGGTTTTTTCTGTAGATGCTCTTGCTTTGGTTTGTATTTTATCACCTTTGATTTAATCCTGAATTAATACCAGTTAATGAGGAGAATTAAGGTTGTGATGTTTCTGTCCAACTCTCTCTTCCTTCTATTCAGATCTGGCGGAGAGTGACCTGGCATATACTCAAGCCATAATGGGCAGTGGAAAGGAAGACTATGCTGGGAAAGAAGTGCTAATCCTAGGAGGTGGTGATGGAGGTATACTGTATGAAATAGTCAAACTGAAGCCAAAGATGGTTACTATGGTAGAGATATCCTTTGACAAATGACTGATCATTTCAACATTTTTCAGCCTGTGTTTTCTGCTGATGCCTTAGCATTGGGCATTGTTAACTGTAAGGTTCTGATTTGTGTGAGGAGACGGGATCTAAAATAAAATTTCTTTTTGTCAGTTTAGAGAGACCCAGTGGTTACATATCTCTGTATTATGTAGCTCATGCTCTCAAGTTCCTGATCCATACTGTAACTCCTGAGTAGCAGTTTGCATAGAACTGGAAAGGAACCCTTCTGTCATCAGACTGAGAACTTTTCTGATAAAAGAAGACAGGTCAAGTCTGGTTTAGGCTGAATGCTGACTTCTTGCATTCTTCTGTTTTTCTAAAGAAAGCTATTTAATAGAAGCAAAAAAAGTTTAATCAATAGGAATGTCAGGACTTGGTAAGTTGTTGGTGGCAGAATGACCAACTCTTGCCCTGTTTTAAAAATACTGATACAAATCAAGTTTTCAGCATTCTGTAGTTCAGATAGTTTGTAATGTAAACCACTGTTAGTCATATGAAAAGTTGATCATCCTAGGTTTTGGGAACCTCTTGCTAGAAACTAAAAAATTGTTTTTAAAAAAATGTAGGTTAAAATCTAAACCTAGTTTAGTTTTATGGAATTCTTAGTACACCACCTTATTGTTCATATTTCAAGCTTTCACAGTAATGGTAACAAAAATCAGTGCTTCCTAAACCTGGAGGCATATACATAAAGTTGTCTATTGTAATATATATACCAAGGTGCATCTTGCCATTCCTTTGTGCATGTCACCTTTTTGAGAATTTCTTTCTGAAGAAATAGCGACTGTCACCTGTATTATTTGTGGAATGTAGAATGCCTTAACCAGCTTCAAACATTGACCAAATGGTGATCGACGGGTGTAAAAAATACATGCGTAAAACATGTGGAGATGTTTTAGACAATCTGAAAGGAGAGTGCTATCAGGTAATTTTTTCATTTTTTTTGTTAGAAGTAATATTTCAAATACAGTTACACCTATCCTGGAAGACTGTTATGGGAAGGTTTTGGGGAAAAGTCTTCTGGTTTTTCTTAATTTTGGGAAAGATTTTTTCCTGTTTTATGGCACTTCTAAATTTTAGTGGCTGGCAGTGAGATTTGTGTTGGAAGTATGCATCAGTGTCACAATATTGTTAACTATCCATCTTCAAACTCTTAAATATAATTATGTGTAGTTTTTAAGGAATGAGAAATAGGAGAACTGTTTACTCTAAGTTACAGCAATAAACATAGTAAGGGTGAAGTATCATTCTTTAAATTGATGAAAAGATAGAAGAAACTTTAAGTTAGTTGTCCTGTACTGTTGAGAATATCAGAATTTGTAATACACATTTTTAATTATTTTTGATTTCCAGACAATATCTCTTGCTGTTACACTGCTAGTACGTTAAAAATTGAAAAAAAATCGTGCATCCCTGCAGTTAAGGTTTTATGTGCTACATCTGACAGAGCTGACAAACTAGCCCAGGTGTAATCTGACATCTTCACTGGAAATATTTTCTTTCTTTTCAGTACTACTCCTTAAAGCTCTCATGGATACTAGCTTACAAGTGTGAGCTAAAAAAAGCATGCAAAGAGATTAACAGAGAAGTCACATGCTACTCTGTATGAGTCAGTGGCCCTTTGTACAAATACCTTATTTTGTTCCTGTGTTGTGGGGCTGCTAACTGTTGTTACTGTTTGGTAGGTAGAACAGTGGTCACTCAGCAATCAGTGACAGAGCTAGGAAGTGTGGTCCTGTAGTGACTATGTTGTCATTGTCATAATTTCAACAACCATTCCTCCCTTTTGTATCAGTAAGAAGTTGGAAATGGACCCTAAAATTAAATGCATGTTTAATTTTGTACTTTTTCCCTCCTCTTAATTCCTGTGAATCTGCATTTGATTCTCCTACCTGATCAGTTTAAGGGTGTTTTGAGGAACAGCTGAAGTATTTCACTCTTACAGGTTCTAATTGAAGACTGTATTCCTGTACTGAAGAGGTATGCCAAAGAAGGAAGGATGTTTGATTATGTAATTAATGATCTGACGGCTGTTCCAATCTCCACATCTCCAGAAGAAGGTTAATCTCCTAATTAATTTTCCTAAACTTCTGAGAATTTTCCACATTTCTGTCCCTTCACTGCAACAAAAATACTTTGATTCTTGCCTTTTTAATGGCAAATCTGAGAGGCAAAGAATGGTAGTAACACATCTGTTCTTTTTGAATTTTTCTTGAATGTTTGAAAAAAAATTAGTAAGTGCCTAGTACTTTTAAAAACTGTGCTCTTATTCCAGAATAATATAAACTTATGTAATTTTTTGAGAGTATTTGGAGAGTTCACACTCCAGTAAATTTTTCTCTGCTCTATAATTTCTTGTAAACATCTGGAAAAATACTGTGAATTAAAACAGAGATACTTCTGCCATTCATTGACATTGTGTATGGATTGTGTGTGAGTTTTACTGTTTATTTTTCTTGTTGGTTTGTTTGCTTTTTTAAAAAGTATAGGATAGCTACTTTTTAAACAGTAGTTATGTTGCAAGTCTTGAATATCTAATAATGAACAACCCAGTAATGTGTTGTTTGGTTTTTAAATTGTACTCTATATGCAGATTCCACATGGGAGTTTCTGCGGTTGATTCTTGACCTCTCAATGAAAGTCCTGAAACAAGATGGAAAATACTTCACACAGGTATGATATCTGGATGTAAAAAACCATAGCTGCTAATGTATTGCAATCTGCATTTTTCAGGTAAAAAAATAACTCCCCACAAAAACAAACAAAACCAACCAACCAACACCACCACCACCACCACCACCACACACCCAAACAATTAATTAAAAATCTACTAACAAGCCGTTTTTCTCTTTTCAACAACTTTTTCAATGATTTGGGCTTTGGTAACTGATGTCTTTTTTTCATTATTTCAGCTGAATTTGTAGTGCTTGTCTTTGAATTTGAAAGCATAATTTCAAGAATCAGGTAGGCATAGATAGAATTTTTTAGCTCGAAGCAATTTTTGGGAAAGCAGAACAGATGTACTTTATAAACAGATACATGGCTTTTAAGATAATGTCTCAGTTGTAGAGTGTAAGACATGAAAATATCATCCATAAAGATGTAGGAATTTGACATAGGTGCATTAGGATGAGAAAATCAGTCGTTTTGGAGTAAATACTTTTTGCTTTGTATCCACTCCTAATTCAAGTCAGTGGTTTGGCTTCTGTAAAATGGATTTTGAACACTTGTATGTTTGTTACAATGCTTGGCATTTTGAAATATTTTATATAGTCACAAGTTTTGTCCTTATATGTGAAATTTCTAATGTTAATCTATTTAAAAATAAATACTTCAGATTTGTTTGCTTGCTGCAGTATAGCTCCCTTTTGGATAATACAGCTGTAGTGTAACATCCCTCTGAAGACACTTCCTGTATGTAATGTTGAATTCAGATTGCCACAAAGCTGTGTGCAATTGTGCAAAACTGTGACAAGACCCAGCAGATGATTGAGTGAAGTATAAGTCTCTGAAGCTGTATTTTGTCATGCCCATACCTTAAATAGTCTTCTGATATGTGAAACATCTATGTACAGCGTTTTGATATCACCTTGTTAAGCTTTGAAATAACCTAGCTATAAACTATGCATTTGAACTCTATTCATATCAGCATAGGATTTGAGCTGTGTAAAGAAACTGGTTTACTGTAAAATTGTAGAGTTTTAGAAAGAAATACAAAACTCAGAATGAGGTTTTTGGCAACTATCATGTGCTACTTCTGTTTTTTTTAAATGCTGTGATTGTATGGGCAAGAAATTATTTTGTGGCTGAACTGAAAGGTATGACTTAATATGGTTGTATCACACTGTAAATCTTAATTGCTTTTCTATTTTGTTAATAGTGGAAATATTTACAACAGACTTTGATATTGAAAGGACGCAATGTCTTTTGGACAGAGCGGGCATCTGTGTTGCATTTGTCATACTGTACGCAGTGAGACTAGCTGACTTGATTAGAATGTGTGTAAATACATGTCTGTGAGGAGGTATCTGTCAGACTTTGCTGAAGGACTCCAGGAAGAAGCTTGTGCTGAAAGCTGGAGTGCTGGTTCAGCTGCAGCCAAGGTACAGGGAGGTTGTTGTATGTCAGCTGGGGTCACTAGAGGCTGAGACTTGTGCAGTGCAGCTTCCTGGCCTGGTGGGAGGGGACAACTCGGCTGGGAGTTCTGCTTGTCAGCAAGTTGACCATGAATCAGCAGTGTGCCCTTGTGGCCAAGAAGACCAATGGTATCCTGGGGTGCATAAAGAAAAATGTGACCAGCAGGTCCAGGGGGGTTGTCCTCCCCTTCTAGTCTGCCCTGGTGAGGTGACATCTGGAGTACTGTGTTCAGTTCTGTGCTCCCCAGTTTAAGGAGGACAAGGATGTCAGTTTCACAGTTCCAAAGCAATGAGGTGGGACATGGCAGGATGGGAAAGAAACAACATAAAAATTGAAGTGACTTGTGGCTGACTGGTAGCCAGTGAAAGGGCTGGTGTGTAGAAGCAGTGTTAGCTGTTAAATGCCAGTTTTTTTTAGCTCTGTGTATCAAAGTTGGAAATCTAAGTTACTTTTGCTCTGTTTGTCTACTTCCAGGGTGCTTATTTTAGGTAGAAGGCTGTACTTGCTGAAGGAAAGTTTTAGTTGTGCTTTTAAAATCCAGGACTCTGTATACTTCCCCACCCCCAGGCTTTATTGAAGTGTGTTTTTAACATAAAATATGTTAAATATAGTCAAGAAAAGCAACAAGGGGAACACTCGCCTGTTTGTTAGAGCCTGAACTCTGCTATAATGAGGAAATGTCTCATAGGAAAGATACTGCAAAAGGGTCACTGTCCTGTTGGCTACTGGCCAGTAGCCATGTTTGCTTCTTCTGCATTGGCATTGTGTTGTACTAATGTTCGGAACATCTGTCCTTTGTAGTTTGTAGCTTGTCCTGTGATAGTTCTGCTTGCAGGGGGTTACCTTGTGTGTCTTGTTAGAATGTCATTTATTTTGATGTTCAAGAAATGCTTTACTGAGAAGTGGAACTTTTGCTCACAAGATGAGCTGTAGTGCTGCCTGACTCTGTAAATGCCACTGCTGGAAAACATAAATGGAAATACTCATCATGTCTTCATTGAGCTCTGCACAAGTTTTAGAAACTCTTCAGCACATGAATTGATTTTTTTTTAAGGTGTTTTAAAGTAGACAGCGTACTACACCTTTCTGTTATTAGGAGCAAACAGCTACAAGTATTGTTCAGGACAGCTGTCAGCAGGTAGAGTCTAGAGCTGTTTAACTGCAGCATTCCAGCATCCAGAAATGTTGGCTGTGAAAAATGGTCTCTAAAATGGTTAGGGATGTCCAGGAAACAAGAGTAGTTGGTAGTAAGCTGGTAACAGGAAAGCAATGCAAATGAGAAAGGCAGGCCATGCAGCACTAAAAAAACAACTCATGCACCTACGCTGCAGCATAACCTGTTCTGCTCCCATTCAGGATACTTTCCTGTAGAGTTCTGTTGACTGTTTGCAGCCTAATTGAAAATTGAGATTTATGTTATTGCACTCTTATATGGCTCTTAACTTTCAGAATTTTTTCCAGTCTCTTAGCTGTTAATGTTCAATAATTTCATGGGCATTAACTAGAAAAAAGCTCCTAATATCCTACTAGTTATACTATGGTAGTTTTGATTAAATGACTTAAAATGTAAGTTTATCAAAGCTTCAGTGCATAGAAATATCTAGTTTTTACATAATTGCATTGCGTGGATGGCATGATGCTTTCTCTTTTCATCTGTAGGAGATGACAAAATGAATGGTGCCATTGCTGTAACTGACACTGAGTCTTGTCTGGTGCTGCACAGTTGATGGGTTTCCTAAAAATTACTGGCAGGCCAGTTAGATTTTGATTAGATATTTTGTGACTTAATGCAGATAGTGTATTTTTAGGATGGTGTGTGTTATCCTCAGAAGAAAAATTCTGAGAAAATTTTCTGATGTTCATAACTTCCTTTGATTCATATGCTTTTAAGAATAGGGCATGCACCCTGACCCAAATGGGGAGAAGTGTTCCTGGAGCAACAATTTGCAGTTATCTGTTCAATGCTTATATGCATTTCCTTTATTTTTTTAAATTAAAATCTTCCTGGGAATCTTAGTAATAGCAATTAATTCTGATATAGATAGAACTGCACTAATGTCAAACTGAGATCAAGAAGTTCCACTGACTGATCTGTTAACACACTGTTATGAAATCACATTTTCTTGTGAGATGATTTCTCTTTGCAGCTCACCTCATGAACATAAATCAGACATAGTTTTGTACAGCTAAAGCAGTATTTGTGCTTGTCAGTAGTCTTCTCTCCTAACCCCCAAGAGGCTCATGCTTTTAGTATGTACTACAGCATTCACAGATCATAAATTGCTTTGAGTTTTGGTAATGATAATAATTCTTACTGAAGTGTGACAGGTTGTGCATGGCTTTCTCTCCCAGACCTGTGTGTCTGGCTTTACTTAGAACTTGCCAGAAACAGCCAGGCAATGAGAAGTTCTGATGCAAAGTCAGCTAAAAGTCCTGAGGGGCATTCTTGTAATTTCAGGAATGTGTCAGATACAAGCTTTCAAAGCAACAGTTATGACATTATGAGTAGTTATGCAGTATGGAGAAGATGAAGTGTTTTTTCTCAAAAAAAAGCAACAAACAAAACAAAAAACCCACAAACAAAAACAAACAAACAAAAAAAAATCCAAGAAACTTTGGCAAAAATCAGACTCTGTCTAAAGGAGAAATGAGGAGATGTGGTGGGTTTTGGTGGGTGTTTTGGCTAGATGTTTCTGAGCAAGTCATGATTAGTGTTTTCAGAGGTTTGGTAATCAGCTATGAAATACAGGAGTTATTATGCACACTGAAAAAAGTAGCTACCTGTTTTTTAGATAACTATAATTTATCTAGGTATGCTTATGACTTGAGATTATCAGGAGAATGATTTTTTTTTTCTTTGGTTTTTTTTTTTTTTGGCATGCTGCTAGAACATACCTGGTTGTTCCCTGGGGATTCCATGGTGATCCTCAGTCTCCAAGTACTAATGCAGAATACCCTTTTACCACTAGGTGGAGACTGATAACCAATATTGCCTCAGCTGTTGATTAACATTTAGAGAGATTCTGCCTGAGAAAGGTTTTTCAGGCTGCTTGTATTCCTAGGGGATGCAAGAACATATGTGGCCAGTTTTAGGATGGAAGGACTTTCTTCTTGTTTTCACTCTGGAAAGATAGAAAGGGCAGTTTATGGATCTCATTCACTGCTGTAGTAAGTTTGTGCTTAAGGGTATCGGGGGAGAAAAACACCTCCAAATTTGCTCTGTGTCCACAAATAGTAATCACAATGAGTACAAACTTTTTTTGACAAGTGGCAGCCTTGCTTTTCATGTTCTTACATCATCCATATTGAGAGTCTTGTAGCCTACATAGGACCTGGACAGAGAGACGTGAGCTTTAGGGCCCCTACTGCAGAACTTGCAGCCCTGTCTGTGTGCTTGAGACTTGGTTGCAAAAACTTGTTGAATGTAATCCTGCTACTCAGATGCTCAAGGGTCATATAGCTTGCTGTATTTCTCTTCTTCCTTTTCCTCCTGAGGCTGGTGCTTTGAAGTTTTTAGTGATGTCTGGGTCTGCAAGGTGCTCAGTGTTGCCCTTTCCAGGGGGAGCCAGTTACAGGTGCAGGTTCCCAACTCTCATGGGGGATAGCAGTGGGAGTCAGTGAGGATGTAAAAGCTTGGTGTACCCTGAGGTCCAGCTTCATTTCTAATGGACCTTTCCAGTGACTTGTTTCTGAATATGTTAGGTGGTTTTATACTATTGGCTATATTATACAGTGGGATTTTCGATTGCCCAGGTGATGATTTTTTTTTCTCCGAATTCAGTGGAGTATTTGTACTTGCAGATAATAGTGTGATATGTTTGTGGAGTTTTTGTGAACAATCACCATCCTGCACCTTCCACGTAGCACGTGAGAATTGTCCCAACAGCTGTGAAAGTCTGCTTTGTAAGATGCGGAAACTGATTGTAAGGTTGTCTCTGTATGAATGGATTAGGAGTAGCTATGAAACTGCCTTTTTCTGTGTGAAGTTTTTGTTCTGCTGATCTAATCCTTTGAGGCTGAACAGGCTATCATTTTTGGCCTGTTTATGAAGTGGAACCTTTAAAAATACCTCTGAACAGGAATTTGCTCCTTCCTAGTCTGGGTCATCCAACCCAGACAGGATAGAAACAGACTTGTACCGCTCATGGGTTTGGCTTCCAGTAAACAGCTTTAATCACCGGTGCAGGGGATCAGATGTCTCCCACATGCACACGCAGCCCTTCACCAAGCTGTCGCTTCCTGGCTGCTCTCTAATACAGCGTGGCCCTGCCCTCTAAATGTCCAGACCACCGTGATGTTGCTCCATAGTTACACTCCTTTTTTTGGCTGCTGTGTGGGTTTTCTAATTAGTACTTCCAAAGCAGGAGCAGGGTTCTCCTTGACTGCATTGTGAAAAGAGAAGGCTGGAAGAATGGATGTGTGTCCACGTGTGAGCCTGTGTGATTTCTTGCCATTTTGGGAGTCTTTAAGGGACAGACATTTCATTTCCTTGTGTTACTGAGAGTTCAATTTTAAATTAAATTGAATTGATTGTTTGGCCAGTAGAGGTACCTTCAGTCAGGTTTGTCTCTGGTATCTCATTAAAAGCCATTCCTGTCACCCAAAACTCAAACCTAGCTTTGATACTAGGTGTTTTATGCTCTATATATCTCCCTGCTTCTTAGTCACTTTGAAACGAGGAAGGAAAAAAAAAAACTTGGCCATGTTCAACTTCAGCATTTGTCATTACAAAACAAAAATAGAAAGCCATGCTAAATTAAAAATTAAACTCTCTAATATACTGTCACAGACAAGGATGCCCAGTAGCAATGACATGTAGGGTAAGATGTAAGAATGACATGTAAGAAATGGGCAGGTATGGAAAGGGACCCTTCCATTTGCTTTCAAGTCAGTAGTTTAATTTCTAAGGTTGGAGAAAGCATGGTGGCCTAAATTCAGCCTGTAAACAGTTGGTGAACACATACCCCTTATAGGTTGGTAAAGGTAACTAGAACTTACAGGTTTAAACAATTTATTTTCCCTACTTATTTTAAGGAATGTTTGGGGTTTTTTTGTCTGCATGGTGCTGGATACTGTATTTATGGTTTATATTTGTGCATTGTGCTGTAGAAACCTGAAAACTAAACCCATGGTACTACAGAACATATACCTTAAGAAAACCCAGAAGAATTGGTGCTGGGAGACAGGCATGAGCTGTTGAAACATGTGCAAGCACTGAGCAGACTTGGAATGTGAAGGCTGTGAAAGAGTTCAGGAATCATCAGTTTAAAACAAGGTCTTATAAACACAGATCAGTTAATCTCAAAATTTAAAACTACCTCAAATACTCTTGTGTCAGAGGGATGCTCGTTAAGGAGAAAAAAATTTTCAGCATTCCCCCACTTCTTCTCTGCCCAATTGTTTGACGTGGAACAAAGATTGACTAAGAAAAAGTGGGCAGAGGAGTTTGGTAGAGTTTTTGTTTATGTTGAAAACTGACTGAACAGTGTGGTAGAAAAAAAGTCTGATTTATACTACTTTTCCTTTAAATAATAGTCATTGGCTTTAATCTTTATTAAACACTCTGTTCAATATTTGTTTTGAGTATATGGAGGCTGTTCAGAACAAAAAATGTATTGCTTTACTGCAACTGTTTTCATTAGACAGGGGAAGTTAAAATGAACAGATTTATATTGGTCCCTGTAGAGCATTCAGGGCTTGGTGCCCTGTGTCATATTTTAGCAATACAAGAACATGTGTGATTGACATTATCAATACTGTAGTCTTAGCTGATAAAGCTGGTCACTTCTTACAGAAAAGTGTTAATAATAGTGATATTTTTTTCAATAACTTTTTTCTTTATTGAAATAAGCTAAGTTTTGTAGATTTGATATTTGGCATTATTAGTTCTTTGAGTAACACTAAATAGCTTCAAACAAATTGTTACTGTGCAGAGTTGTAAAATCTTGTGGTGTGTTTCCAGAAGTAGAGGTTAATAGAACAGGCAGGTGGGGTGTCTGAACCTTTAGGTAAGATCTTGATTTGGAGATGAGGTAGTTGTGGGTTTGAAAAGTAAAATTGCTTGGTGTGTTTTAGTGTTCCTGTAACTTGTTTTCCACACTGTCTGCAGTGATTTGTGTTGCTAGAAAAGGGAGAGTGTGAAATACTGAACAGATGGGCTGGGGAACTGTGGATACTTTTACCTCATTTTTTTATCCTATTAAACTTCCTCCATAATAGTGGTATGCTCCATAAATTACCTAGCAGTGTTTTCTATTTATGACTCAAATTACACATACAGGTTGGTTTTTAGTTTTGTTTTTGCATTCAGTCTGATGTTGAAACAAAATTATATGGTCAGTAAAGGGCGGCTGAACTAAATAACCACTACAGTGCCCTGGATAATAACAGGTTACTAAACAAGTCCTACAGTAGTCTGTTCATTGCTGTGCTTTGTGCAGCTGTGCTCAGTGTTGATTTCTTACCTTTTTACAAATCTCTTGTTTTGATACCCAAACCCAAATATGATGTATTCAAATAAAGCACACCATCTGCCTTTACCAAATAACCAAGTATGTTAGTCAGTGAAGTATGATCAAATTGATAATCAAACACGTTTTATGCAAGTTCTTTAGAACAAGAGCTTTAAAGAATATTATTTTTTAAAGATGCTGTGTATAAGATTTAAAGTTTTCTTTTCCACTTGTGAAAACTTGAGCATGATCCAAAAATTTCAGAGGAAGAACAGTAGGATTAAGTCTTTTTTCACTTCCTCTGGAAATAAAAATGTTTTAAATACATTGTGGAAAAAAGCCTACCAATAAAAAGTAGAAAAAATAGTTTAAGTCTCAAAGTCAGAATGTGCATTATACACTTCATTTGTAGTTATTTTTTGTTACATGCAAAAGGCAGTGTAGATGGAGCTGTTTAGATATACTGATTTCAAGTAAGATCTCTGCTTGCTTCAGCTTCTGCACATTGTACTTTGTTTTTAAGAGCACATGTGATATTTGTCAGTCAAATTCATTTTAGTTCCTTGCTTTGTGACTGTTACCTTTCAGTTGTGTCTATGTGTGCTTAATCACTTTAAGGCCATTTTTAAAGATCTGGGAGCACTGAAAAGCAGAATGCAGCTTTCCTAAAGACCGTTATTTTAGAGTTAAAAGCTTCACAATGTCTTAGCAAAACATTGCACATGTGTGAAACACAGGTAGTGCAGATGTTTTGGAAGTGCTGAATAAATCCTTTGATCCTGGAGTCCTAAAAAACTTGACCTTTGTTTCAAGTTAGAGATTTTAAAATATTGAGTAAGCTGTAAGAGCTATAGTTTTTAATTAGATCTAGCTCTTTTCTTAGTTGAACAATCTGCATTTTTTTCAGTCAGATGATAGTTACACACATCTAAAGGCAGGAAGGGACAAGATCCCTCCTTCAGTAATTGGAAAGAAAGTGTGTGCGCATGCACAAACATTTACAGAAGTCATTCAGGGCAGAGGGAAGATGCTGCCATTCTACAGTTGGAGTCTGTTGCTTTAGGCTTTCTTGTTCTTGTCTCTTTCTTGCAAAGTTCAAGGCTTTTAAAGATCAAAAGCAGTACTGTGCTTGGAAGTGCTTGTGCTGGAAGGCTTTTGGCCTGTCCAGTCATGAACAGAAAGAGTCATCTAGAAGTCAAGAAGCCAGCAGTATTGGTAAAGAACTATTTTTTTAATATATATTTAACTAGACCTTTCTCTGTAATTCATATTGTTGTATCATCTAGACTATTGTTTTGTGACCTGAGATAAGCAGCAAACTTTTGTGCACTGGGTATCTTGTTGTCATTTTGTGGAACTTTGGCTCATGTGCTAGGCTACTAGGAATTGTGTATTCATTAACATGAAATTAGCTTTTTTTATGTTTTTTTTGTTTGCTTTTTTGTCTTCTGTAGTCCACATTATTCTTCTACTAGAAGTGGTAAAATGTGTGAAAAGCTGGGGAATTTTTATGTTGAAAGTAACTCTGGAGAAATGCTGGTTAATGCTTTTGTTCCTGCTGATTAGAAATCAGATGAAAGTAGCCTTGTGCTGGGTCAAGGTAAAAGGCATTTATGCTACAAGCTAGTAAACCATACCATTTAGGAAAAACGGAGGCACATGTCCTCTGAAGATGTCTCATCCTGCCCTACTTATGACCAGATGTGCACATGCTGTGTGGTCAGGATAGGTTCATCATCATTGTATAACTTGCTGCTCATGTGTACTGTGCAGCATGGTTGGGCATCCATATTTGGGGCCCTCTATATTGAGCTGAAGGTTCCTCATGGAAATGGAGCATGTAGAAGACCACAAATCAGTTCACCTGGCTGTCAGTGTGCTGAAGACCACAGACATCACCTCCTCATTGACCAGAATTGCAGAATGTCTTGTCTCTGTGCTGTGCCACAGCGACAGTACAGCTGTATTGGGCAGGTCTGTATTCAGCCTCTCATACCAGCCAAACAAAAGCAGACTGCTTTGTAGGCCATGCAGTGGTGATCATATTCAACTTCACTCCATTTTAAATTAGCATTCAAATAGCTTGTGCATTGTATTTAAGGTTATGAAATATCAGCTAGTCTACTCAGTTATGTAGAAGAGAAACTTGACAGGAAGATTTTTTTTTATTAGACTTGCACAACTGTCTTTGTTTTGCGTAGTTTGCATTTGTTCAGTCTGGTGTTCTGTGGCCTCACTGCTATTGATAAATCTTCAAAGCCATTATGGACATGGAATGTCACTTTTCTAATTAGAGCTTTCTCTATATGGGCATCCCAGGTACCTGTTGCAGTAACTTCTGCTTAACAATACTTAGCTTTGGACAAAGTGGTGCTCATAGTTAGGAGGGGGGAGTTGTGTTTTGTTTGTTTTTTAAATTCTTTACCATTTGTAATCCTTGAAAAGTGTTTTTATTCAAAGAATGATGTGTTTGACTAATATTTGTTTTTATGGCAAGCAATGCTGTGAATTTGATGTGTCTGATCTTTCATAGTTACACTGTTAAGAAAAGAAGATCTAAGCACTAATTTTTATTTTGTTCAGAAGAAGATAATACTAATATTTTTAGATCAGACACAGGTCCAAGAAAAACATACCATAAGCATCACTTCCTTTTCAGAAGTGTGATATGCAGAAAGTCAAGACAGTGTAGCCTGCAGCTGCAAAACTTCTGTATAATCTGGTTTATTTTGTCATGCTGCTCTGTGGAAGACTGTTTAAAATGGAGTAGGTCGTGGTGTTTCTTTATAGTGCGTGTTAACGTTGTGAGACCTAGACAATGTTAAATAATTGAGAAAATCTGGATGTTTAATACTGTTTACTGAAATATTTAAGTAATCATAAAGAAAATGGTGGTTGAGTAGATGTTATAGGTAAACAACACATGGTGGTCTTTTTTAACTGGAAGTCCTAATGTAATGGTTGCTTCTGCTAATGAGAAGATAGATAATACCCCCCATACTTACCCTTTCTTGAAAAGATACAAATTGTTGTTTGCTGTAGGGAGAATGAAGACAAGCTGTTCAGTATTTGCCTTGTAAATATTAAATATTAGGAACAGCATGTTTCTGTTTCTGAAGTATGTGGGAGCCTTGCATTAATGTCAAAATGTATATATTCATCTGCAATTTTGCATATTTGTTTGATTGTAACTGAGAAATGTCTTTTTTTCTTCAGGGAAACTGTATCAATCTGACAGATGCCTTGACTCTGTATGAAGAACAACTTAGCAGGCTTTATTGTCCTGTGGAGTTTTCGAAAGAAACCGTGTGTGTTCCCTCCTACATGGAATTGTATCCTTAAAAGCTGAAAAAAGAGCAGAGAGTGTATATTAATAAATCAAGCAAGCCTAGATTGCTAGGAGGTAATGAACTCAAGTACAAGAAGGCACTTCTAATTTAAACACTATTAATGTTTTTTCATTGTAAATGTACTACTGCAACTTTATTTTGAGGATAATTGCAGGAATTATTTTTTAAAGGTGCCATAAATTCACAGCTGGCAAAATTATCATCACCTTTCAAGATCAGGCAATGTTTTTGTTAATGTTCTTGAGTGTTTCCAAGTGTATTGTTTATGTGATATAGGATAAATGATATGATGAGGGTAATGCTGCCTGGGAGTTCTGGCAAGGCTGCATCCTTCCTTTTTCTTTCATAAAAAAACCCCCAAACTAACTTTAAGGATCAGCATGATCCAGACATTTAAATATTCTCTGATCTATTCTTGAATATACAGCTCAAACTGGATTTTTTTAATGGTGGGAAAAAGTGATTTCTAACAATCATTACTAATGAATGTGACTGAAAAAAAGTATTCCAAGTGGAGGGGTATACACATTTTGGGGCAACACCTCATTCCTGAAAATAATCCTTCAGAATTTCTTTATTTTCTGGATGGCAGTCAAGTTATACAAGGAGCTAGAAGTTTCAGCTTCAAGCCATTAGCTGTAGAGGGGCATTTTGATCTGCTGTAGGGTACTTCTGCTGCCTGCATTTGCCTTGAGCTTTTTATCAGGAAGTGTTTCTGCAGGGCTGTGCTTGCTGTGGCTGTCCCTCTCTTCATAGGAGAGATCTTTCTGGGATCTGCTTATTCATAATACATTAAGGGTGTGAAACTCTGCCACAGCCTTTCTTCTGTTCGATGTGTGTTTTGCCTCTCTTCTGTGTTTCTAATCTTGGTACGGTTTAATGCTGTAGCTGCTGTTCTGGACTCCATACTGACTGTAACAAGCTCCTGTTTCTCATTATTCTCAGCTCTCCCATAAAACTCAGATTTGATCTTAACATTTTCAAGACAAAGAGTGAAAGGGGAGATATCTATTTTTCAGTTTCAGAGAAATTGGTTATTTTTGCCTTTACAACTGCCAGACCTTAATACAACATGTGTGATTAGAAGTATGCATCCTCGAAGTCTTCTAAATACTGATTGCATTGTTTATTAGGAAATATGTAAAATGTTTCTGAATCAGTTGCCTAGGAAATGCTACTTCATTCCTTTGGAAAGTACATCTAAAAGTTTCTAGTTAGCTGACAGATTTAAAACATTTATTGTCAAAAATATTTTATAACTTGCTCTTAAGTAGGTATAACAGAGGTTGGAAGTTAGCAGTTCTTAGAGAAATGGGGCAGACTTAATTAGTTTGTTTTCTGAATGAATTAACAATAACATAATGATTTAGGTAGAGGAATATTAAAATATTAGCCCCGAGTAAGTACTCTAACTTTTAATTTGGCCTTGGATTTCTGATGGCCCTTTATCTGTGTTTCAGGTATGCGTTAGCACCTTTCATGAAAGTTAATTTCCACATAGGAGTATGTATCTGAATGAAAAGTTATATTTAAGTGCTGCTTCACAGATGACTGAGATGTGATATTTTACAGTAGAATTGTGACAAGTAATAAATGTTATTTTTTTATGAAGAATGTGACACGTTTGTGACATTCACATAAGTCCCTGAAATCTTTTGAGCCATTGAACAAATCTTTTTACTTAGGCAAATGTTCATTTTTGTAATATGGCCCAAAGTTACCTGCATGGTACCTGAATGCAGCCAAAGTACTAAGCTGGCTATTACTTTTCATTGTTTTTTGCCTACTTCAAGAACTGTTATTTTGTGTAATTATTTGAAATTCTGGTGTTTACCAGTGCTGTGGGGGTTGTCTGAAATTGAAGTAGCTGTTGACATAAAAGACAGCTCTCTGTTTTAAGTGTTTGTGGCTCTGAGGTCTCTGCCAGGACCTTATGGTGAACATGGAGGCTCCCATCTGGAGTGTGTGTGACCTTGCTGTGTAAACAGAAGAACATATATCGCTATTCAGTTTTGTTAAGTTGTAAATCCCAGAAATCTATGCCTTACTCTGCAGCTGTTGCTGTAGCTTTAAAAACGGTGATGTTCATATCTTATTCTCCTGTCTTCTCCAGAAGCAGGTAGAATTATGTAGCTCTGAGCTCCCTCATGTGCCCAGCATGGCAAGAGAGTTCTTGAGGATGGGTTGTCTGTCCAGCCAGGAATGCCTCAGAGAGCAAGGGTTTGAGCATGGCTTCTCTATGACTGTGCTGAAGCTGGGTCCATCTCTGCTCAGAGGAGCAGCACAAAGAGCACTGATGCAGCTGCTAGTTGCTCTCTCTTTGCTTCTAGCTCAGTCTGGGCAACATAAAGGTCTGCTTTCTGAAAAGTATTTATGTACCTAAAGCAAATGCCACAGAAGCTTTTAGAGAAAAGCCTGAGCAAAATTTAGATGTATCTGTTAAGTGAGCATTCAACAGAACCCATTTAGGTGTTTAAGAGGTAGAAAACATTTCCCTGGACACCTAGTGTTCAGCTATTGAACATGTAGGTATTAATTTTGTGTCTGATTGTGTATGTTAGAGATTCACAAGTTAAGTGGCTGGACGTCTCTCCTGCTCAGGCTTGCTACTTTACCATTGAGAAGATGAGCAAGAGAGATCCCAAATTGGTGAACTCCTGATTGATGTTTTGATCACTCTTCCCAAAGTACTTCTGTAGTTTGTTCACTGGTTGCAATGAAAAAAAATGCAACACCTGAAAAAATCTACAGCAATAAATAAAGTATGGGTTTGCAAAGGACTTCACTTTCAGGGGAAATGGGATACTCTTTTGAACTGTTGAGCCAAGAAGATGATCCAGGGAGATGTCACTCTTGAGTTGTTTTTTTACATATTTCATCTTTGACCTACCAGAAGTTTTCAGAATAGAAACATAAGTAAAAAGAACTACTTCCATTTTAACTATGTACTACAAACTTTGCTTTTTTTCCCCTTAACTTATTTTCTCCAGATGGGTATTCTACACTATTTGGAAGAAACCAACTGACATCTGAACATAGAGATTATTAGAGATTATCCTAAATGTACAAGCTGCATGGAGCATATAGGCCTGCCACATGCTGCATATTGGCATCTTGAACCTTTAAATTATATGCTGTAGATGATCCTGAAACTTAGTCATGCTATTGATTGTGAATTCTTTAAATGTTTTTATTATTATTTTAATTTAAAAGCAAATGGAAAATGTATATTTTGATGAGCTAGGCTGTTATTTTTGAAAGTCAACTTAAAGATGAATAGGCAGCAAAACTGTATAGCTGCTGTATGCACTGAACCTTTAGAATGTGATCCTTTTTATTTTTTGTAGATCTTCACAAACTGATTAAAGAAGACATCTTTAGCATTTCATCCCTGAAGGGTGGTCTGTGGAGTTTCCTTTTTTCTTCCACCAGTTTTTTTAATTTATGGTGTTTAAGGTTGGAGGGTGTGGTTTGTTTTTTTGTTTTAAATGAACACCACAGTGCTTTCATATAGAGAGGTGCATAACTAAAAAAAGTGTGGGGGGGGAATCTTCTGAAAGGATACCGTAAATCCTTCATTGCAAAGAGAAGAAAGCTAGTCTTAAATTCTGTTTACTCTAGTATCATTCATCATTCCTGTAATCTCTTCTGCAGGAGAAAAATCTTTGACCTTTTGCCTTATGGAATTCTTTAGCTGCTGCTGTATTGATTATTTGGGTTTTGATATGGATTTAACTGTAGGTTATAGAGGCACTTTGAACTCTGTCAGTATGAAAATTAAAGCTGGTTTTCCATCCCACCACAGTGCAAGAAATTGAGTTCTTGTGAGCATACACTCCCCAACCTTATGGGAATCACTAGGTTCCTGAAGAGGGAAAGGTTGCTTTAGAGGGCAAAGAAATGTGGGTGTGATCTAGATTCATATGCACCAGTACTGAATGCTTTGGGGTAAGTATGTGCACTTCAGTAGGGTAAGTCCTCGTCATATTGCTGCAGATTCATCATGGTGTGCGGGGCTCTTGGTGAATCAGATTCACTTGCGGGGCAAAAACCAGTGGAAGCTATGTTGCATTGTAGCCTTTTTCTTTATCCATTTCTCACATTATCTGAAAAGCTGTGTTTTTGTAAGAATGTGCTAACACTTTCAGTGTTTAAAAAGATCACAGTTGAAAGGAGGTAGGAAAGTACATTTTCAAGATAGAATAAAAAGTGCAGTATTTCCCTAAACACACTCTTAATCCTGAACTGTAATGATGTTGTTTGCCTTCAACACCTAGTATTTACTTGTTCTTAGTTTTATTGGAGGGAGTTGATTTCCCCTCTGAGATACTGGTAATGAAAACAAAACAAAAATCACTCCTAAGATATGTATTTTAAAATCATACATAAAGAAGAATTTTACTGTTTCCCATGTATATAAGCTGTTCATGAAGTCTGAATAACCTATGTAGAATTCCAGAGTGCTACTGAAACTTGCAAAAATTTGCTCTTCATTTGGTGTATTGTATTTTTGTATTGTGCAGTTGTGCTGTTGAAATGCTTTCAGTTTGGAGAGCCAATAGAAGTATTCTTCAGCCTTATTTTGAACTATTGCAGTTACTGTTAATTTTTTTAATATACATGGGGCACAGTTCTTCCATGGCCTACAGCTTCTGCATCACCAAATACTCCCAACCAGAGCCTCCCTCTAAACAGGAGGATAAAGTGTCTTTGATTTCCTCGGGTGCTTTAGTACTCTTGTGTACATCCCAGAAAATACCTTAATATTATTGACTATAAACTAGTAGTGACCCCTCATTTATGATACAGGATGGTGATCAGTATATTGTATAATTGCAGATGTCCTGTGAATGGTTATGTATACACTGAACTTTGCAAGGATGGATGTTCCCATTGTTAGTGTGATTACTCATGTAGGTGCAACTGAGGACATGGGCATTTGCTGGGACACGGGTTATAGCCTGTGTGTTTCCGAGTGAGCTTGATAAATGTAGAAATCGGTCACAATCAGTGGGGGTGGTTGTTTTTAGCAAAGAAACTTGTGAACTGGAAGACAATGTGCTTGCTGTGCCAAGGCCAGCACTTTCCTTGAACATTGCTGCACAAGTCTGCCTGAGCACAGGGATGCTGGGTGTGCAGGAATGTCTGGTAATCTATTCCCAGAAACACCAGGGGACCTGAATTACATACTGATAGGTGAAACAGCGGTGCTTGTAAATCCTTCCTTTTCAACTGATACGTTATAAAGAGAGTTGGAGAACTGATTTTTTTTTCTTTAAACTTTTTAATGTAGGTTTTTAAGGTAGAGGCAGTATAAAACAATTCAGCAAACAGTGAACAGTGTATTTTTTTTGAAGTTGCTGAATTGATTCTGAGCAAATATATACACACTGTGAGTCTTTATTTGTTGCTATAGTGTAGATTTTTTTTTTAAAGGGAAACAAGTCTCTGTGTTAGAACTTTCAAATGCAAATTGATATAGCTGACAGATTTTTTTCCATGTTTAAGGCCAGTTGGAAAATAGGTATGATTGCTGCACTATGTATGCAAACAGTTCCCAAGATATAGTTAACATTAGGGTTTTGTAATTGTTCGTAGCACTAAATGCTGCTTCCACCTAGAAATGTGATTTAAGTAATTAAAAATTGATTGATTAGTAGTTGTGCAAAGAGAAGACTGGTGTTGAAATTACTGCATCACTGCAGTGCATGTGTTAAAATAAAGGTCCGCTGTTATTCCTTGTGTGTTTGAATTGTTAAATATGTTGTGGATTCTGTGTTAAAATGCCAGAATTGACAGGTATGATGCTTACCATTGTACCTTTTTTGTCACCTAACAGCCATAAAGGTCCTTAATGGTCCTATTATCTTTTCTGTCTCTCTCAGATTAATGAATTGTTACTTTCCATATCTTATGTTCAGATAAGATACTCTGTAGTATGGAACAGTGATGGGGAGGATTGATCGAGGCTTCAGTGATCTTTGCCTAGAAGGAGTTAATTTTCTGTAGAGTACTATAGATGCAAATTCTCTAGAGGTCTAGTGTAAGATTTGGTTATTCTGCTGAAGTGGCAAGTTGACTTCGAGTGGCAGCATGACTTGAGTGGCACAGAGAAAAGAGGCTTAGGAGAAATAAATGAGATGTTCAGAGTGATTCAGGCTTTGGCAGGGAACTTGAGAGAGAGAACAGCATGAACAGGACAGGCATGTTGAAGTTACTCTGGAGTGTGATTCAGAAAGATGAATAATGTCAGACAATGAAAGAATGTGACTTCTAAAAGACTGTAGAGAGATTTACGTAAATTCCAGATAACTGGAAAGGAGAAGCATTTACATCTGTTTTAAGTACAGTGACAGCAGAGGCCTTGGTAGTTGGGAAAAAGAAGGGGAAAGGCTTTACTTTGTGGGGGGAAAAAAGTTGCATATAGACTTTGAGGGCTGGATAAAGAGTAATATTAGCTTGTTTACATACGCAACAGGGAAGATGGATATCTCTTGCTTTTTTATCTTCACTTACAGTTTGAGGTGTTAACAGCTTACTGGAAGGAACAAAGCAAGGGGTCAAGTGAGAAGAAAATATTCAGTTTCTTAATTTAGGAATAGGAGACTCTGGATGATGTTGGATGAGGATAAGGGGAGGAGGAAGTTTACAAACATTGCCCACACAAAAAAAAGAGTAGTTGGAATCGTGAAAGGAGACGCTGAAGGATTGAGCGAGAGAACTAGCAGAGGAAGTGCAGGAATGATTAATAATAGCATCATGCAACACAGAAGTGGCTTTTTGAAATGTGGAGTGCTGTAGGGAGCAAGGAGTTAAAAATATGGAATGGGAATGGTGGAAGGATGTGAAGAAGTTGATACAGAGATCATATACTTTAGTGAACTTGAGTTTCAGAGGTAGAAATTGAAAAAGTAACAGGAAGGAAAGAAGAGGGTGAAATGTACTTCATAATTGGCAGCATAAGTGCTCCTGTGCAGTGTCTTAAGAAAGGATGCAAGAGCAGTTAAGATGGGAATGAGCCAGGTGGAGGAACCATAAACAGGACAGCCCAACAGATGTGGGGATTTGGGGAGCACATCTGGACATGAGAGGAGTGCTAGTCACACTGCCTAGCTTGTTTTCTGCAGGGATCAGAGGGAGAAGGAAGATGGTGATGGGTGTGTTTTTGTTTTTTTTTTTCCTTCTGAATAACATTTGCAAGGTGGCTCCTGAGTATTTTAGGAGGAAAAGAACTTAAGTGCTAGAGATGAAGTCATGACCAAAAGGAAACTATTCATATTAAGGAGTGTTTAGGGTAGACAGGTTACCCGACCAAATAAATATGAACTTCGTGAAGCCTGGAGGAAAAGGGACTGTGGGGTTTAACTGTCATGGGTTGTCACTGTGAGCATGGAAGGGTGGAAGGCAGAAGCATACCAGTGGCATTTCTGCTGTTTTCACCTCATGGAACTGGAAAAACTGATCAGAACTGGCAAATGCATGACAACAACAACAACAAAGCACTGCTACAGCCCTTACAGGATTTTTTTTCACTTGATTTCAAAGTGCAGTGACAAGTTCATTGTATGTTTCTTGAGATAAGTTTCAATATCTTGGTGTTGAGTGCATGACACATTGTGTTCCATATTGCCAGCAGATTTACTTTGAAGGACTCAAAGGCAAAAGCGTCTTATTGATGTATAATTGAAACATCTTAGGGTGAATAGTCTTTGTACATATCAAGACAAGCAGTAACAGAATTATAAAACAGTAGTTGTATAATAGTAGGTGAGAATAGCAGAGGTGAGTATATACAGCTCTGTGAAGCTTTTTTGTCCTTGTAGCTGCTAATGTTACCTAACACTTCCCTATTTAACATTCTTTAATTATCAAAACTGTTGGGTTTGTGATGTGTGGTTTTTTTTTTTTAATTATTCCCTGTTTTGTCCAAATTCTGCTCTTACGCTTCATACAGGGACATCCTGGCATCTATCTTCTTAACTGGCATCTCCTCTAACACCTACGTGGTTTTGAGGTTTTATAACCACTGGTTAGTTATTTGGGGTGGAAGGATGACAGATTTCTTTTTTCAGGCAACAAGTTTTTGACAGTTCATTGTTTAAAACCCCAATGAAGACTGACAGAATAATTACAGAAACACACATTAACTTCTATTTTTAAAATGGATAGCATCCTTTATGAAATTTTCGCTGTGTCACATGGTAAAAAAGTTTCTACTACCATTATAACAGTCTTTCCATATATATATAACAGTTCAAAATGAGGGCAAGGGAAAGATCTCTGCTCACAATTGCTGGAGTTGTTTCTGAGACAGCCATGTGCCTTAAGAAGATAGTTGAGATGCATTTTGAGTTACCTCTTTGGGATCTTGACCCTCTGCTTAGTGAAGCCCTGTGTGCCTTTATGCCTGTGGTGGCTGGGATCAGATGCCAGACCTCTGGTGATGCAAAATGAAGACATGGTTGAGCACGCCTAAGGCTGCTTTCCTTAGCACTACCTATTACTTGCTGTAAAGACATCTCTGGCCTTGATGTGCTGACATGTGAACAGTTACAACAAAACCATGGTAGATGGACAGCTTGTAGTCATGTGGCGAAGAAGCATGTACTCTCCTGTTCAGGAACTGCATCCAGCAGACTGTGTTGCCTCCAGCAAGAGCAGTAGCTGTTGACTTGGTAGCCTTGAGCTTTGGGCACACTTGTCATACTTGGTCTGTCTCATCTTGTTAATCTTTGCAGGTACAAAGTGAGTTCAGGGAGGACATCCACATCTCCTGGAGACCACAATGATCTTAATACATTGATGACATACTGTCTTTTCATTATGCACACCTTTTGTTGTCCCAGACACTGTGTGGGAAGGTACCTCAAAAGCAGAAAGCTGACCCAGCCTTTGTATGAGTTCCGTGGTGGTAGGGGGTGGGTGAGACAGTGGATACTGGTTGCCTGCATTCTTCTGGAGGACTCTGTGCAAGCTGCTGGAATGCCTTCCTGCAACCTAAAAAAAAACACAACCAAACTTTAAATGTGACTGACTGGGAAGACAATAAACAAGGCAAGAGAGGAATTTAGTGCTCTTCAAGGTAAGCAAAGAGGCAGCCTCATTAAAGCTGAAGCTGCTTAGCCTGGAGGCATGAAAATATTGACAGCTTTTGGAAGTTTTGTCCATAATAATGAGATTAGATTTAGCTCAAGAGAACAATCAGTGTTGAACTGCTGCCAGAGCCTTTCTTATGTAGTGTGTATCTTCAGTCTATGGGTCATGCTAGAATTATTGTAAAAGCTTGCTCACAATATGGACTTAACTGCTAGGTTTACTGAGACTAGATGATATACTCCTCTTGTTGCCCTCTCTGTCTTTGAACTTCTATTTCTAGATATGCTGCCAATGCACATGAATATGCAGATGTATGAAAATTTAATTAGCCATAGCTTCTCAAAGATGAAAAATACTTTTAACTTTCTTGACTGGAGTGCTTTTTAAAATCTACTCAACCCACTTTTCTTGACACTACAGCCTGTGTGAGGGGTTTGCCATGAAGACATTTCTTCTGGTAGCTCTGCCATGTGAGTGGTCCCAGCTATCTTCTCAGCACTTGCACCTCTTTATTCTCACCCTGCATTAGCTCCTCTGTGGTTACTTGCAGCTCTCCTGTGACCATGTGGCAAACTGATTTGGTTAAAAATGAGACAGCAGAGACATTGAAGGGAGATGGGGAGCAGATCTCACTTCAGCTGCCCTGCTGAAATAGCAATGTGTGTTTAAAATGGGCCTGCCTGGTTCATCGTGGTGCCAGACAAGCAGTTGTACTGACAGACCTGAGTGGGGTGCAGGCATGGGAACAGGTGATGGGGGTAGCAGGTCAGAGGAAGGTGCGGGATACAGGAAAAAATGTTCAAAGTAAAGGTTGAAACATCACACCTTCAAAACTCTGAAATAAAATTTTGTTTGTGTTAGTAATTTAACTCTCCCAGTTCATTTTGGGTAAATAGACTGATTTTTGTTGTGTGTTCTGAGGTTAGGTTAAAAATTATGATAACACCAGTCAAGTTTTAAATACTTTCTCACAAGGGGTTTGTTTTGAGAATATGTGGGCAGCACCCATTTCATGCAGTGTGAACTCCCTGGCATTGCTATGTCCTTCAAAAAGAATGTGAGACCTCTTGTTTCATTTTCTTTTCACTATGGGCAAAAATCAGCAATGTGTTTTCAGATCCACATGCAAAAAGATGTTGTTACAAAGGTAAGCATCTGCTCCATGAGCTGCAGCTGGAAGGAAGCTGTGTGGGCCACAGTGAAGGTGATTTTCTTCATCTAGCAAAAGTGCTTCTCCATACTGAATGTGTCATTTGGGCAAGCAGAAGAACGTGACTTAAGTCTGGGTTGTGCTTGTGACCTGGCTTCTTGGGCCCTGCTTGGCTGCCTGGTGGCAGCAGGTAAATAATTTTTTTAGTGAGTGGCAGAAATTTGTCCTTCTCAAGCATTTGATTGTGAACAAATTATACTTGAATATAGCTGAACTTCAGACACACTAAAATACATTTTGTCATGCCTATCAAAATGAGTTTTAATAGTTTTAAATGTTTTATAGTGCTCCTAGATTCACGTAACAGTGGATGAATTTCAGTTTTTTATGTAACTTAAAATAGTGGTTTATAATTTCTTTTATCCCAGGATATAGTAGAGAAAAATAGATGGTTAAAACAAAAACAGCAAGCCATAAACTATTTTATGAAATGTGGCTGAAGACACATCATTAATCTTAAAAGCATATTTTCCAAAGGCGAAGGCTGCAATGCCCTAAGAAAATGCAGTCACAGTATCATGGTGTGAAAGCTTGGGTGGGACTGTGAGTTTATCTGGTTGACCCAGAACGAAATGAGCTGTGTTTGCATCATTCCTGATAATCTGTTCTGATGCTCTGAAAGGTGTTGAGTAGTGACTGCAAAGGGAATGAATGAAGTCTGGTTAAGGCCAGCATTGGGGCAGAAAGCTGGTGTATGACACTGTTTTCTCAGACTGCTGTTCTAGGGTAAGATTTGGTACCAGATTAAGTTAGGAGGTGCCAGTGTAAGAGAAATAGGAGTCTAGGAAGCATAAGAAAAACCTGTGAGAAATGAAGGTATTTTATGTAAAATAGCTGATAGCCTTGGCTTATGTGACCTCATCCTGGCTGACTACAGCACAGCCTGGGATCCTGATCTCTGTGTTGCCCCCAACATGCTGTGATTCTCATCAGGTTCTTGTGTCAGTGTTCTTCTATCCCTGGACACCCTGAACATGGATGCAGGTAGTGCCCAGATGTGGAGTTAAGTCATATTTGGGAAGCTGTAGGAAATTCTCTTGTGTCTTAGTCCAGATGTAGCCTGGGTGCGAGTGCTTACTCTCTGGGTTGGGAAGGTGGAAAGTGCCCCTCCGGGCTCTTATTTTCTCTCATAGAGAGAATACTCCTAGTTAATTTCTGGAAACTTCTGCCCTGGCTGTAGAGTTTTGCCTAGGGAAAGCAATTGCTATTAGTATGTTCTGGCTGATATTAGTTCTGTTCATAGTCCAATTTGCAAGATTGCTTTTTATTAAAAGTGATAGACATAGCTGAGTCTTTGAAAGTTTAACTTAGGTATTGTTGTAAAATAGTGTAACGAATCTCCCATTTCAGTCGACCAGTTCAACCCAGGAAGACACTCATCATGTTTGAAGTAGTTAAAACAACAACAAAACAATGAAACAAACCCAAAACAAAAAAAAAAGAACAACCCAAACAAACAAAACCCAAACAAAAAAAAAAAAAAACCACCAAAACACAAAAACATAAGTAGAAATAGCATCAAATTATTAAAGATCAGTGAACTTATCAGCATCTTTTAGTGGATGAAGATTCTATCACTTGCTTGAGAAGTGCACATTGAAGCTAAGGAAACTTCTTAGACTATGATCCTTTCTGTGATCTTTAGAAAATGATTTAGTTTTGGTCAATATGACAAATATGCTTCATCACAACTATTTTTGTTGTTATTACCATCGCTAGCAGTATAGCTAATTTCATAGCACAATTATTTATATATCTAAGAGTAGCTAGTTAGAGACATGCTGAGACCCTTCCACTGGAGGGTCTCTAGTCCAGTTACTTGTTCTCAGGTTCTAGCAAATGTTTATTGGGAGCAATAGCACATAGTGGTTCAGATTTTGGTGTCTAACAAGCAGTTTAGATGCAATTGACACAAAGCAGAGTACCAAAATCCTCATTCTGATGACCGTTTTGCCTTTCACTTTTTCCATAGGGGTAGAAAAGGGCAGTGATGATGTATTGCTGGTGACATTTTCATCCTGCAGCCTCTCAGCAGCTGCAGATTCACCCTGTTCTTTGTCAGAGCTTCCCTTCAAATTCTCATCACTGCATTTATACAACTTTTGGCCTGTAATGGCTAAGGTGGCAAAGTTGTGGGTGTCTTCAGCACTGTAACATCACTGACTCTTTGAATCCTCTCAAAAGCATCAACCACTTTTTCTAATGCTATTTTAACTTTACTGCTAAGTTTCTATTCTGGTTTTGCCTGTTACAAATAGAAGTAGGAGTATTTTTCTTAATTATTCTACTTAGGCAAAAACTTCAAATGTTTCTGCTCTAAGTGACTTTCAGGTTTTGTTGTTTTCATGCAATATTTTTGCAATACTAGGAATTGAAACCAAGTAATCCAGAATACCTACTTTGCCGCTCAATTGTATGCAGGGATGTCACAAAAGAAAATCACTGTATTTTTCCTTGGTCCCAGATAAATCCTCCACCCAAGCACTGAAATAAACTTGAAGCTATAAGACTCTTCAAATTTAGTGACAATCTAAAGCACTGACCTTGAGAAAAGTATGGATACACCAAATAGTCTATGTAAGTGTCCACAAGTTCTACTCAAAATTTTGCTGTTTTTAAACTGGTTTGGTTAAAAGCCATGAAAATGTAAGGTAGTAATAAATTTGTGGGTTTTAGCCTTGTGTTAATAGGAAAAAATAAACACAAAGCTTCACTTTAAATAGAGATGTTGGAAATTTCAGGGAAGGGCTGTCAGACATAGCAATTTGGTTTGTGTAGATAATTATATTTAGTGCCTCACTATTTGGTTCTTGAGGATTTCTGTGACTTCAGGAGAGCAAATGTTTGGTTTTGCTGATTCTGTCCCATGGGGCCTCATGCTGTGGTTTCAACCTGGTCTGTCTCTGGCTTACCCTTTCCTGAGAACTTGATGATCAAGTGTATTTAAACCCTCCTGAGGTGCTGCTGTACATTATTATTAAATATGGCCATTATCACTGAAGTAGCACCAAGACAGGGGGAAGAATAGATGATGCCTAGAAATACCTCTGCTAAACAAGAGACACGAAGTCTCATGTTGTTATGGGGTATTGCAGATAGGACATAATATTTAATGTAGGATTTTTCTAGATTTTAACTGTGTGCAAAGTTAATTGTAATCTCATTTTGAGATGAGGGAGAAGGGAAAAAAATCCATTTGAGTAAAATGCATTCACATAAAAACTTCTGGCTGTAGCAATACTCTGGAAAAACAAGGATTTTTTTTTTTTTTTTAAAACGGCTTGTTCTCCTCTGAGAACAGAAGTTATGCAGTTGTGCTTTCCCTACCCCTGTCCCTACTCCCTCCTGCACAGCTTTGCTCTGTAACCCTTGCTTGACCTTGTCAGCAAACTTTAGCCAAATTTGTCAGAGAGGATTTGAGCTCAAAGATATTAAGTTCTGTCAACTTTTTGTCTGAGTGGAAAGGTCTCTTGTTGCTGCTGCAAAGGCTTCACTGTGATTAGGCACAGGAGAATTCGTTGTGCGGAGGGATGTGACTGAATGACCCTTGTGTGAGAAGAGCTTTCACCAGAGCTGGTACCTTACAGGACTGCTGAGCTGCACTGCCTTGGGTAGTAACACATGAGGAGTTCTAGTCCATTTTTGCAGGTTTTCCACAAAAGTCAGCAAAAGCAAGTGAGCAGATACCCTCTTGCAATAACCAGGAGCCCTCAGTTACCTGTTCAGCAGCACCTTTGTGGAGCAATTCCTCTGGTCCTGGCTTCAGTTGCCCTCTGGGTGCTGCTGCTACTGAAGACAGATTTGTGCTGCTCTGCTAATAGTTTTGGAGATCCAAGTGGTAGCACAGGCAGGAGCCTTTGCTTTTGCAGTGGCAGTTGTGCTTCTCAAAGACAAGAGGGCATGGTAGGGACAGTAGGGGCTGAAACCAGCCAAATGCAGGCCTGGTGGTTCTCCTCTTTTGATTTCAATACTTGGTTAATGTCTCATTACACACCTGAAAATTCATCCACGAGACACAAACTCAGCGGAAATCAAGCTTCTGTGCTTCCACTGTTCATATAAATAGTCTTTGGCAGCTGTGAGTGAAGACCTGGAGAGAGCAAAATAAGTGGGTAAAGCTGTGGTGATGCAGTATTAAAACAAAACAAAACAAAAAACCTGACACAACAAACAGATAGTTGTGGCCTGTTTGCATCCATGTACCTACTGCTGTGGCCACTGGAAATGTCGCATTTTCCAGCAGTGTCTTTTTCAATGCCCTTTCAGCTTATGTTCACAGATCATATGAAAAAAGCAAGAAAATTGCTCATAGTTACTCCAGAGTATGTTGTATATTTATTAATCCCCAATTAACATGCCTTTCTGCAGTCCATGTGCACTGGATATGGGCTTCAGGTTTAATCTATACCGTGGGATGACATGAGTGTGCACATGGGATGATTATAGTGTGAATGTGGCCTTTAGAAAAAGGAGTGGGGTTTTTAGCTATAATTTAATGTGCTACTTGAAGAAAAATTACCAGAAGATCTAAAGCAGTTCTTTCTGCTTGAGAACATATGCATTGTTTCATTAAAGTGCTCTTTCAAAAGCAGCTCTAAAAAGGCTTGTGAACTTGAGTGGTTTAACTTTAATCATCCCAGATGTTGCTGTTTGGGTTAGATACAAGCACCTTTTGATCAGAGAATGCAATGTTTCCTGTAGCAGGGACAAGTTCTTCTTGGAGTAATTAAGAATAGCTTAGCCTACTTGGAATTAGAAAAAACAAATGTGATTTGGGGAATTAGGTGTAAGAGGACACAGTTTTCTGCTTTCCAGGGTGTTCTATCCACAGTTGTACTTAGTGGAACAACTTGCTGCTAGCCATGTTCAGAGGCCTGTTGACTGTTCAATTAATCACCCACATTCTCACAGCTTCACTGAGACCTCTGTGATGTGGCTGTTCCACTGGAAAACAATGAAATTATTTATTTCCAGCTGTATGTCTCACATGAATAAAGGACAGTATTGTGCCAGAGTGTGGTTGCTCTTGGCTGCAGTATGGAAATTTAGGGGGTTTTATAGCCAGGAGAGTATCACTTGTAAGATTCAGAGATCTGAGGACAAATGGCCAAGCTGTCTTCAAATGCAACATGTTGGGTTTTTCTCAAGCACATTGTGTGTATGTAATGCCCAGTTGGCCAACTCTGGCTATAACAGCTGCATAGTTTGAAAAAAATGTTCAAGGCCCCATAGTGGGACACTTGAAATGAGTTTAAATATGGCCTTTGCTCTGACCCATGCCCATTAATCTCTTTCAACAAAGCCAGTTTATACCTCTGAATACACCCTGAACTTCACAGGCTGTGCTCCCATGCTTTTTCTGCTGAAGCCACTCAAGCTGTGTTTGGTGGCTCTGCCTCCAACAGTGTGGGAGGGGCTATATTCTTCCCTCTACCAAGAGCTAAAAATGCTCTGTAGGGTGTCATCAAAGCTGTGATGCTTTGATTGTGAAGTGCTTTTGTTGAGCTCAACTAGTTGCTTTAAGGTGACCTGTCAGTTGCCTGCAAGACTGAGCAGGTCTTTAATGTGCACCATGAGGCCAACATCTTCTGAGAAAATGTCTTCTGTAAATAATGTGTTAGTGTAACCTGATATGTTTTACACGCATTGGTTTGGTTTTTACACTTAAAGAACTCTTTTTTTTTCTGTCTGCATTGAAAGTACCAGTAACTGTTTTAATATGTCTTGAAGTTACCTACATGCAAGAAAGTCAAAAATGTTTTGCAGTGCTTTGCCTCACAGCAAGCCAGTCTTTCAGCAAGCTGGGCTGAATGTGTGCTGACTTTATGCTGTTTTATTATTCTAGGTTCAGCAACACCTATGTAACTTTGGTTTTGACTGTTGCCAGTGAAAATGAAGCAAAACGTGGGGGGTTGTGTGTCTATTGAGTAATCAAACCTCAAAAAATAGGAACTTCCTTGAACCAAGTTGTGTGGGGAGAAGGTGACATAGTACGATTGTTTTTTAGTTCAGATCAAGCACTCTTGCCTAATTCTTGGCATAATTGATGGAAATGAGAATTGTTTGCTTGTGAAAGAGTAAGATAACACACATATGCTTGTATTTACAAATATATGTTAATGTCTATGCATGGACATTTACATATATAGACAGACTTTTTCTAGAAACTGGGACAGTCTTGCTGCAGTTTAGCCCAGAGCTTGTTCCAGAGGGTTTGCCAGCTCTTGCATATGGGTTTGGGTGGAAATGTTTGTGTATTGTCCCAGCATTGTTATAAGCACCAGACAGATCCCATTGTTTGAGTGAGATCTTGGTCAGAGGCAATTCTGAGTGAAAGAAGAGTGATTTAGAGCAGGTTGCATTTAATTATTACTTTTTTTCTCCAGTATGTCTATTCAATGCTTTATGAATGTTTAACAGTCTTTGCACAGCCTCATTAAGTGCCTTATTGGACTATAATAGCCAGGAGTGCTGTTAGCAGTTCCAACAGTAAGCATGGCTGTGTATCTGCCAAAGAGCTACTGGAGTTGTGATGAGCAAGGCAACCAGATCCTAATGCACCCATCAGAAACACATATCAAATTCCACAAACTTCTGTTACTGATCAGCAGTATCAAAAAGCTAATTCACATGTGTTCCATGCACCATTTTTGGCTACTGCCAGAAATGGACCTCTGCAGCTGTTGCCTGCAGCTGTTTGTGTTTTAGCCCTAATTTCATAATTCCGTATGTGCTGGAGTAACCAAGGTGAGTTAGTTCCTGACTACAACCAGGCTCTACAGCCGGGGGGGGGGGCACTCATGCTATGCTGCAGTGTAAATATGCCCACAAACCCAAACTTAGAGAAGTCATTCTGTTGCTGGCAGCTGACGTATGATTTTCTTGTTGTGGGTTTTTTTTTTTGCCAGAACCATTGTGTGCTGCTTGGGGCTGACTCCCCAGAGGAATGCTGTAGTGGAGCTTACTGGTTCTCACCTTCTCTTTGGCTGTTTGGGAGAAGGGACTGAATCACCCAGCCTCTCCCTCTTCTTCGCTTCCATCTCTCCATTTTCCCTTATCTCCCCACAGTTTTCCTAAAGAAAATAACTGGTTGCTGCTTTGCACTGCTGAAAGCTGTTCTTGGTTTCTGGCCTGATGTCCTAGAGAGAGACCATGCCTTGAAAGTAAAATTCTGTTAGTGAAACACTACTAGAGTGTGATTTTCGGTATGTGCTAGTCCTTCTCCAGGGAGCAGAAATTTAAAGTTGCGGAGTATGGAGGAATTTGAGGGGGTATGTGGTCAGTTAGTGTTAGTTGGGGGAGTATGAAGCTGACAGATAGTATACATAGGTCTAATAAGTCTCCAGCATTTGTACTGGCAGTGGTTCTGTACTGATTTAGAAGGAAAACCATCAGGCAACCAATAGCAAATGCTTGCCAATGGCCCTTTTGAGACTTACTCAGCGTTAGGATGGTGGGCAAATTTGATTAGGTTGTTGAGATCACAGCATGTTTGTACATTTTGTGTGTCAACACCCTGCCCTTTTGGCAGCACCTTTGAGACTCCTAGTGATTTCTGATGTGAAACACCAAGATCACTTAAATACCTTCTCAGACTTCTGCTGGTAACAGACTTGTGCTGGGGGCTGTTTATAAACAGCAATCTGCTCACATACACAGAGTTATTAATGCATGAATGGGAGCTCTTGTGCTGGGAGGTACATGCTCCTTCTAGTTCTGTGGCATCATTTCCCTCTTCTTCCTCAACTGATGGATGTCAAACATCGTGACTTAAATGTACAGTACAAGTAGACGTGTGAAAATAAAGAACGCTTTTTTCCTGTTCTGTGCCAAGCAGAGATGAGAATACCCTCCTGGAGCTTGCTGACAAAGGGGGATGGGAATAAGAAATCAGTATTTGTTTTTGCTTATTTTTTTGTTTGTTTTTTTTCAGACCCTAGCCAGGCTGTAGAGGGGGTTGAGGAGTGAGGGGTTTCAGGAACTTCAGACTCTAAGTCTCATGGATGAAGTGAGTTTTCTCTTTATGTCCATGTGGGGTCCAGGACAATTTGTGTGCAAGTGCTCCCAGGGAAAAAACATTGTCTCCTAACTGATAACTTTGCTATCACACACATCTTGTGACATATGCCTTTCTTCCCTTTCCTTGCACATTTTTTTTTTTATATTAATGGGTGGGGCCTGAGATAAGAACTCATGAATCAGCATAGAAGTAACTCAGACACACAAACTGCTGTTGGGAGCACAAGCATGTTCCTTCCTCTCCGTGCATCCTTATGTTTTGTGTGGTAGTTCAGCTCGGGAGGAAAAGAGAGCTCCTCAGGGGGCTGAATGACACAGTCAGCTCAGAGAATTCACCTTGAAATGATTAATTTTGTTATTTGATGAATGAGGAAACGTTGCCACCTGGAGAGAGGATCATCAAGTCTAAGTGAGAAACTGAGAAATCCATACAAACAATGTCTATTTATTTATTTATTAATCACTAACTTGAAGTGCCAAATAGGTACTTTCCACTAAGCTCATAGTAGTACTTGACTTGGAAGCACAGAATCATCTCCTAAGATTTGCTGCATATCAGCAAAGACTGAAATATCTTGCCTGGAAAAAAAAAATAAAAAAATCTAGCTTTTAAAGCGGTGCTATTCTGTAGGTTGAGCTGATTATTGCTTTGTGCTGCATGACTGTGATTTTTGGCATGCAGTGTCACATACCAAATTCCCAAAATAAAATGCTACATGATATTCTAGGAGCTCTTAGGAAGCTTTAAAAAGGGATTTGTCCACTGAGTGGGTACCTCTTCTGGTGAAGCCAAATGAGGCAGCATGAATGGTTTAAGAGGAGGAAACTTTAGCCAACAGATAATTAGTATTTTTAAATAAGCGCGCGGGGGTGGGGAGAAATCCTTCTGTTGGTGCTGTGTTTGTAAAATTGTCAACAATTCTGCTTTGATTGTAAAGGGTTTACAGCTATATGCTTGAATAGCTAAAACATCTGTTCAGTAACGTTGTGAAATCTTCATGTTCAGAACCCCTGATAAGGGGGATCTGCTGAGCAATTGGCTCATAGCAGCTCTACAGGCAGCCACGGTCTGTACGTACGGTGGTCACCGCTTGCCTTTCCTTCTGGTCAGAGGAAAACGTAGGAGACTGCTACTATTTTATGTTTGATTTTTCCTTTTGAGAGAGAGAGAGAGCAGGAAGTGCTTTGGAAATGGTTCATGATAGAAAACTGGAGTTGTAAATAGGAGAGAGGAGGAGGAGAGCTCATGGTGCAGTTTGTGAACAGTTGAAATACTGATACCACAGCAGCAGAGGGAAACCCGAATTCTGCAAGAGCGAGCACGTCCCAAGCCATCCCGATGGAAGGAGAGACGGCACCCGAGGCCAGGAGAGCAGCCAGCAAAGCCACACGCATCGCCCTCGGTGTCTTCGTGAGTGGCACGGTCGTGCTCGGCACCGCGCTTTTTTTGGGTAAGTGAAAAAGTTGAAGCTAACCCAAATGTAACCCTGCTCAGCCTGCCTGCTCGGTGTCACAACATGTTTTGGTGAAAATCTTGGTCTCTTCTTCTTTCCCCCACCCCGTTTTATATTTTTTCTGAAATGGAAACATGTCAGGATAGAGACTTGTTTTGGGAATGTAATAACTGGAAGTTGCAATGTGAGCTCGCGTAACTTTTGAAAGCTGAATTTAAATCAGCTGCTTAATTGAATGTATTCTAGCCAGAATTGGGTTCTGTTGAAGAATGGGGAACAGCGGGTGAGATTACGCACATAGGTAATTCTGACTACAAACCTGCAGGTTGTGACCAGTGTGGATTAATATTCTGTTTTCGGAATAGGAATCTGTATGGAATCTCTTGGGCTTTTCTTCATTTGGTTTTCATTTAGGGCTTGACTACAGTTCGCGTAGAAGCCTTCAATAACGCATATGCTTGCACATTTTTTAGATGATTCTGTTCTTCTATGACAAATTGCAAAGTCGTTTTTGCAGAAATCATAAAGATATCCAGGATAAAATGAAAATGTTTTGATCAGATTTATAAGCTGTAACTGGACGCAATAGAGAAGGAATTAATTTTTCATCTCCAGGATCTGGAATAATCTATAGATTAGTTTTGCTGGAATATATGGAAGCATATACCTCTACCTATAAAATGGTACAGAGAAGTATAAATATACCCAGAAACCATGAAGCAGAGAAGAAAAAGCAGTGTTGTATCCTGTAAGAGCTCAGAGACAGATCCTCTTCTGAAATAATTCAGCCCAACTTTTCATTTCTTTAGACCAGCACGGAGTTCCCTGGACTGGAGGGAACTTAGCCTCTAAAGCATATCCTTTGCTTCCTTCTGATCCTTTCTCTTGTCATCTTGGCCGAAAGGTCTGCTTTGTTGATGACAACAACAGAGAAAATTTTTCCAGGTTTTCTACAGAATATTTAAAGCATCAGGCTTGCACTCAGTGTAGAGCAAATTCTTGCATGCATGTAACTTCTCTGTATGTGAGTAATCACACTCAATTCAGCCAAACTCTTTATAAACTTGAGCAGGATTAAATCCTCAACTTGGTAGTGAAAAATATTCTTACTAAATAAAAAAAAAAGTTAATACCGTATCAAACACAGAGGAGTAATGGAGAGATGGTGGGTTTTTTTAGTCGTACATTGTTTGTTTTCTTGCTTGTGAAAAGCAATAGACATTTACCACCATAGCTTGTCAGAGCCAGAAGTGCTTTAACCATAGACCAGAGATGGAAATTGAAGCAAATATATTAATTCTTAAAAATAATTTTCCAAGTGTATTGGTGCCTATTCTGTAGCCAGGGATCCAGTGTTAAAATTTTCATTGGCATAACAGCTAAGAAAATAAAAATTCTGGCCTTGGGTCAACCAAAATGTTTTTAGAATTTGGAAACCGTCTGAGGTTTTCAACCAAATAAAGGAAAAAGTTAAGTTGTTTTGGTTTTATATTTTGCCAATGCAATGTTTCTGTGTTTCATTGTGACAATGTGTTTTGTTTCTAAGTTTGAGTTTAACTCTTTTTATAGTTTTACTAAATTGTAAGAAAGGAGACCATTATTTCTGGTCATGTGAAATGTTTCAGGCACATCATGATGTCCCTTTTTTCTTCAGTTTTCATCCGATCTGTGAAACTTATTCTTTCTGGTAGACCTGAAACAATTACCCAGCCTGAAGAGTGAAACATAACCTTCTCTTACCTCTGTTTCTTCTTTGCAGAGTTCCTACAACTCTAAGAGGAATCTGGTAGAACCATGTATTTTTATTTACCATTACTTGCTTGTAGCAGTTGTAGCCCTACTGTGATTTCAGCAGGGTGCTACCAGGGGAGGCACTTGCCACTGTGCAAGGTCCTACCTGCAGTTCTCTGGATGGTGGGGTGGGCTGTGGCAGGACAGGAGCTTGCCTCCTCCTGGGAAGCCAGGGACAGAGCACAAGGAAGCAGATCGCTCTCCAGTTCCCCTGGGCAACAAGTCAGGCAGCTTTGAACCTCAATTTGGTAGCTGCTCCTACTGACTTGGTAGCCTTTTCGGACTTCTCATATTACAGGAACATCTGCATTATTTGCATCTCTGTATGCCTTTTCCTTTTTCAGATTTTTTGGGGGAAACTGAATTATGGTGTATATTTGCTTAGGAATCTGGAAACAATATCAAAGAGGAAGAATCTGAGACAGTTTTATAACCACAACCATAGCTAATAATGTAATGGTTAATTCTCTTAAAAACAACAACAACAAGACAAGAGAACAAAATCAGGCAAAGTTTTTTCAACCAAAATTAGCAGATAATTAAAAAGGAAACATTACCACCAAAAATTTTCTTAACTTGCTCTAATGATGCAATTGTAAATGGAGCAAAACTAGTTGAAATGGTATTTTGCTTTGGTTTATAAGTATCAAAACCATGAGGGCTACTTCTGATTCTTTTTCATTCTCCCTCATTTTCTATCAAGTAGAAAAGAATTAACTGGTGTCTGGGATTTTCCTTCGTTTCTCTGCTTTGTTAAGAAAAAACTGACAAACTTTCAAGACCTGGATGGGTTCTAAAAGGCTAACTTTAAAGCAGGGTGAGGTGTTCAGTGTTGCACTCCTACCTAACAGGCATGTTATCCATTATTTGTATTTCACATGGCTGAATCATATTCTGGCGATCTTCACTTCTCTATTTTCTACTGTTCTTCAATATTCCAATTGCAATCTCTATGTGCCTCAATCTCATGTATTTCTTGGCTAATTTACAAGCGTGGTTGAAGCGTTGTGTTTCACTGAGTCAGTGCAAGCTTTGGTAAAGTTGTCCAGAAGTAGTTTTACATTCTCAGTCTTTAAGAAAAATTTTTGTGAAATTCAGCCATTTGTTTCATTAATTGTCATAAAACCTATGAGGTTGGAAGACATGAAACAGCTTTATTTTCAATTCTAGCTCTAGGTTTTTTATAGTAAAATTTTCCTGTGCTGAAATATCATTTCACATTTTCCTATCCCTTTTGAAAAATATATAACTAGAGGATAAATTACTTTACAGCTACCAGTACTGGTAAAGCTACAATACAATACCTTAATATATTAGTTTGTTGAGGTCTGTAGGTTTGTGTTTGGGGTGTGTGGTGGATTTTTTGTTTGTGGGTGTGGTGTGTGTGTGTTTTGTTTTTTTTTTTTTTTTTTTGTTTTAGTGTTTGGTTTTGTTTTGTTTGGCCATGGACTGAGTTAAGCTAATGGATATAACATTTTTTATGTCTACTGAGCACATCTACTGAGTCTTATTTCATCTGCTCCTCAGGACTCCCCCATCCTCATCCCAAGTATCAATTATCTGCATATTTGCTGCCTGACAGCAGTGTCTGAAATTAGCAATTCCTATACTTAAGTTTCAGTGGCAGCTCTAATACTCATTTTTAAAAGATGAGCAAAATTAACTGACAATTTTGTAGTTCTTGTCAGCAAGATTTTTGGAAGAAAATACAATTACCATATGTTCAGGAGCCAGTTCAGATGGAAATGGTGCTGTGCCTTATAAACCACAGCTATCCCTGTGCCTGTTGCTATCTGGTTTATTCCAAGCTGAAATAAGGGGATTCTGAAAAGGTCCTCTTGGTGGGTTGTGCTAGTCGGGCCAAGCAGTACAGTGCTGTTGTAGGAGGAGGTGCAGCAGGCCAATACCAGCACCCCGCAGCTCAGGAGAAGCCATGAAAACCCTACCTGTCTAGGTAGCTCCATGTTGCATCACCAGCTGTGAAAGATGAATCTCTGCAGATTAATTCTATCATGATGATGTTTACCATCCATGAGTAAGGCTGAATCATTGAACGTCCTGAGTTGGAAGGGACCCACAAGGATCATTGAGTCCAAATCTTGTCCCTGCATATGACAACCCCACAGTTCACACCATGTGTCTGAGGGCATTGTCCAGTCTCTTCTTGAACACTGTCAGGCTTGGGGCCGTGACACCTCCCTGGGGATCCTGTTCCAGTGCTCCACCACCCTCTGGGGGAAGAACCTTTTCCTCATGTTCAACCTAAACCTCCCCTGGCACATCTTCCTGCCATTCCCTCAGGTTCTGTCACTGGTCACTAAAGAGTAGATTTTGGTGACTACCCCTTCCTCCTCCTGTGTGAGGAAGCTGTAGCTGCCATGAGGTCTCTCCTCAGTCTTCTCCAGGCTGAACAAACCAAGTGACTTTAGCTGTTCCTCATATGGCTTTCCCACCAAATCCTTCACCAACTTCATGAAGTGTTGTTACTCCAGGCACTGTGGAAACATACAGTGAGAGGCATCCCTTGCTCCGTGCTGCCTTCCAGCAAAGTGTCACAATTTGATTGCAGT